>NW_026000016.1:5000837-5093794 GCF_001458135.2 Marmota marmota marmota | reverse complement strand
ATTGACTTGGTGTCATGACATTTCTGTATCCTCCTCCCTTCTACTAGTGATGGTCTAATTTTGGGGGCCAACAGAGGTGAGGTAAAGAACCTCATCCCCCCACCGGCACCAAGGCCAAATTTGGGGGCCAACAGAAGTGAGGCAAAGAACCTCACCCCCCCACTGGTACATAGGACTATCCACAAGTATGGCTATATGCTGGACCGGTAGTCAGTGACGGGTATGTTCCAATTGCAGTGGTATCAACCTAAGACAGGAGGCTGACGCCTAAAAGTCAGTTTTCCGATGACGGGTAAGAACCATATATTGAATTGGACAAACCTAACAGGCACAGTCCCTAGCCAGATTGCTTGTTACTTAAACAGAAGGGGGGAGATGCTAAGAGCCAAGTATATGATGCATGGCATTTTTGGTCGAAAGGTGACGCCAGCTAGCCATTGAGATGATATGATTATGTTAAGATTTGCATTCATATGGATATTGGACTCCTGCTGTTCACCTAGGCCGGCTACGGGACTCCTGGAGAGTTCCCATTGGTTGGGGAAGTACAGTAGGAGGGAGTTCCGGGGGAGGAGCTCTCTCTGCGGGTCCGGGAGGAGGCCTCGTGGGTGGAAAAAATCTGCCCGGGCGGTACCGGACATTGGCGGCAGTTTCAAAAAATAAACTTTGTTCCTGCTTGAGTGGCTCGTGATTTTGTGCCCAGCCAGACTGCGGTAGGCGAGGAGTGGTTGGAGTCTGAGTATAGTTTGGAGGCAGGGCCAGTAAGATGACTAACATACTAATGTACTGGGGTACATTAAGGCAGATTAACACCAAGAACCACTTCAGTGGTCTTGACCTGAGCACCCGGAAGGATGGAATCTTCATTAACCAAGACAGGGAAACCTGAGGGTAGAGAAAACCTTAGCAACAAGAATGGGAGTTTAGTTTTGGACGTGGTAAGTGTGTGACGGCTTCTAAATAGCCAACGTGACCTCAGAGTTACATGTATAGATTTAGCACTCCATGTGTGAACAGGAGACATCAATTTGTGTCTTCAGACTATAGAAAATATTTAAAGCCTTGCATCCAGGAGATTTTGCCATGAGTATAGTAGAGATTAGAGACAAGGCCCAAATCAGAACTCTGGACTCTCCACTCAACAGTGGTCAGGGAGATGAGTGGTCAGGGAGATGAGGGGTCGGGAGACTATTTAGAGAAATGAGAGGTCTATTGAGAAAGTGGAAGGGATAATCAACTCTATCTAAGATCTTAGGGGGATCAAATTGGTTGAGCATTTTCCATTGACCACTTTTCCTGTCCCTTTCATCTGATAAGGGTAATTTTGGTGGCAGTGGATTTCAGCTCTTCTCTCGCTGAACAGAATAAAGCTGGATTTGCTGTCATCTTTACCACTATATTTCTAGTATCACAATTCTTGGACATAGATATTAAATTAATACTTGGATGAGTGAGTGAACTGGTGTTTTGTGATACTTCTCAATAAAGCTACAAAATAATTTCCTATCATTTGAAATGCATTTTTTGAGTCACCAAAAGGTGAGGACATGAAAGTATTTTTACCTCAATAAATGTTAACACTTATAATCATATCCGTCTAGATTAGATCATATATATACTTTATTACTTATTTGGTGCTGGGAGTAAATCCAGGACTTTATGCATGTTAAAAATGTGTTGTATCACTGAGCTGCAAACCCAGTGTAGTTTTTAAAAGAAAACTTTGGTGTCATGAGAAATTCTTCATACTTTGAAGTCCAAAATATAGTCACATACAGAACATGTACCTCTCTCTATGTTTGCTGGGAGGAAAACCTCTGCTCAAAATTTAAGGAGAACAAGGCCTTTAACATGGCCTTATAGTGGCCTTTCCTCATTACTGGAGTTGACTACTGCTGGAAGATTGACTTCATGAATTTTGGAAATGGTCCCCAGAACCCTCAAAATAATTCCTTACCTATCTGTATCAGAATTTCCTTTAATAATTTTCACAATGCACTTGTTTAAGATACAGGGGAAAGTTAGCTTGTTTTTTCTTTAAATGCATGAGACTTTACATGAAGACATGTTCTCCCACGACACAACACAAGTAGCTGGTAATACGATTCTTTCTGAAGAGGCAAGTTCAGAGTGTCAATTTATCAGCTATATCAGGTTCTGCATATGTAGATGAGAGGGACAGGTAGAATCATGTTGAAAGAGCCCACATGGAAACTAGGTCTTGGTTGGTCAAAGAACAAGCACTCTCTTCATCAGTGGGACTCAGCAGGAGTGAGTTAGGACCTGATATAGATCCTCCAGTTGTGGGCTGGCCTTAAGACAGAGCCATTAGGCCTTCATCCCAAAAGCCAGCTGGGCATGTTCCTGACTAGCTTATCTTTGGTGAGAGTGGCCAGGTACTGGGTTAAATCATCCAATATCATCTACAGGGACAGAGAGAAAGATTTTTTTCATATCATTGAGGCAGAGGCTGCTAGTGTGAACAGAACAGTCTCAGTCAGCTTTTTCACTGCTGTGCCTAAAAAGACCCAACCAGAACAATCATAGAGGAAGAAAAGTTTATTTGAGGGCTCATGGTTTCAGAGGTCCCAACCCATAGGCACCCTGCTCCATTCCTTCGGGTTTGAGGTGAAGTTGAACATCATGGCAGAAGTGTGTGGCAGAAGAAAACAGTTCACATGATAATCAGAAAGCAGAGAGAGAGACTTCACTTGCCAGATACAAAATATATACACCCCAATCCATGCCTCCATTTCCCACCTCCTCCAGCCACACCCCACCTGCCTTAAGTTACCACTCAATTAATTCCATCAGGGAATTAATTCACTGATGGGGTTAAGGCTATCATAACCCAATCATTCCTTCTCTGCACCTTCTTGCATTGTCTCACGGGAGCTTTTGGGGGACACCTCACGTCTAAACCATAACAATAACCCACCAATCCTTTTAAAAACATGTCACTAAAAGTCAATTACACATATGCATTTCAAACATAGCATTGATGTACAAACTGCTGTATTCTAAGCAAGCTGCCCCAACCAGTTTTACATCTGAGGCCCAGAGGCATCACTTTGGAGCCTGATCACCAAGAAAACCTGACTACAAAGCAAAAGGAGATTATTCAAGCTAAATCTCACCAAGACACCTGGGAAAAGGAACAATGAACTGAGTTCATGTCAACATATACATGACAGATATCTAATACTTTCCTGAAAGCAGGTTTTGTTAAATGTGGGATAGAGCAGGAGGGTCTTGAGTGTTTCAATGTGAAATTGAGAGGGAGAAAAAAGGATGCGAATACATCTCTTGTTATTTCTCTAAATCTTATGCAAGAACTAGTTTAGCTTGGTGGTTTCTCTTCTCAATTCAAAGGGGATCTTGGTCTGTGAAGTTCTTGTCAAGATTTTTTATTTACTAAAGCAGCCATTTCATGGGTTTTCTTCCCAGATAAAATGTATAAGATTTTTATGGTTCTTTTTAGTAGTTTGCTCATTTATTTGTTTAGTCAGCAGTTATATTTTTCAACACATTATTGCACTCTGATAAGTTCTGTAGAGATGGGCTAGCCAGGATCTTGTTTTATAAATCAAACTTGATTTACAAATCTGGCTGTGTAACAGAAAAGGCAATCCATACAGTTATTACTAATTTAAACATGATGACGGTTAGATAAATAAAATACATGAACACTTGGAAGATAACATTTTGTTGAAAACCTTTTAAGAGAGTGCTGTTTGCTTGTTTTATTTTTCTTATGTAGATGTATTTTTTAGATAATTTTAAAATGTACTTCTGAGTAGGAAGACAAAGACTTTCTCTTTATTGTTAAAATTCAACACAAGACCATAGTAAATGGATGAAAATTCTGAAGCATTGAGCAAACAATGGTTTTATTCACATTTTAATTTAACCAAGTGGCAAATGTTTATATTCAAAATTTTTTTGCTATATTAAGCAACACCAGGTTTAATATCTTTGTGTACATTTTCCAGATGTTGAATTATTAAACCACCCAACAGAAAGTCTGCACCCACGAACATTTCACAAATGGCAACTTTGAAGAACACCATGTTAGGAAAAGCATACTGTTTTGCTGTACAAATAAAGTTGATTATTATTGTTTTGATAGATGTGTAATGTAGAAATTTGTGGTGGGGCTATCTACAAATGTTTGCTCTATTAAAGTTTCTTGCTACTCCATCTGAGTGTCTGCTAACAGAAAGAAATAACATAAAGTTTTTAACACATCTAATATATTCAATAGAGCCAAGCTTAGTTTGAGGTCAGGGCTCTGAAAAGGAAAAGCCTGAGAATAATGGCTAATGGTGTGGGTCAAAGGTCTAGTTTCCAGGGTGGTGGGATATACCTTATCACATGCTTTATTTTACTAATGAAAGAAGTATTGCAAACATGGTATTGAACTACACACTTTTAATTCTCTTATTCTATCCTCACAGGCACTCCAACAGTAAATAACAAAGAAACAACTTGAAATCACTGATGGAACTAGGCATCATGCTCTTGACATTATAGATAGGAAAATAAAAATAAACTCTTAGGTATATATTAATAAACCAACTATATATGAGCAAGATATTTACTCATATAACTAAATAGCAATTTTCTAAAATAAAAATGTACATTGATTTTTATGTATTCAGAAAACTTTATGGGTACTTACTATTTGCTAGGCACTTTGCCTGAATTGAAATATACAATGGGACCAAGACAGACAAGGACCTTGTTTTCCTAAAGGTGTTGGACTGAGGAGGGGACAGGTTCTTGTGGCACTGCATTTGAAGATAACTCAGATTTTTGTAGGTAATATCTAAAATTTACCTTTAAAGCAGATTACAGTTAAATAGAAGCGTTCTTTTCAAATATGTGACTTAAAAATTTAGTTTTGTCTATGAATCCTATTGGAAATATTAGACAAGAGTAACATCATGGACAAGTTATTTTAATTTTCTAACTGGCCTCACAGTATGACCAGAATTTCTGATAAAGCTTTGAAAAAAATGTGTAGCTTTTGGGAACTTGGCAGTTTTCTTTAGTTGAATATTTCTCATAATTTAAGGGTCTCATGGGAAAGTTGTTTAGCTCTAGTTTCTGGGATATGCTAGAACTGTATAGAAATCATCAGATAGACAGTTTTAGAGAGACCGGCATTTTCAAACTTTATATTTCAATCTTTTTTACTAAAGTCCCTTGACACCAGATTTCTTAGCCACGTCTTTCAGGACAGCAGTCATGTGCAGCACTGCTTTATAAGAGCACACTATCAGAGTAACCTTGTCACTCAGCACTCCAGTGATCTTGTTGTGAAAGGACTGTCTTTGTCCTTGCTCACGATGCATCTTCAGCATATGCAATGCCTGATCCAGAGTGGTTGCTCAATGATTATTAAATGAGAGAAGTGTTACCTCAGAGAAAACTTTAAACCACAGAAAGAAAAGGGGCTAAAGCAGCCCCTTCTATGCTAAAGCAACTCCTTCTCCCCATGTTACAAATTCATTGTCTATTTCTCTCCTAAGTGTATAGTAGCTACATGAAGGGTCAACCTTAGATTAATGAAACACATCTCCATAGCTAAAATTTCCACAATCCATTTTATTCTGCAGGGTCAAGTCACACTTTCAGTAAGTGGCGTCAGCACTTCTCTAAACACCTCAGAGAAACATTTGGAACATGAATGTTATAATTTGGATTTGAAATGTCTCTCAAAGGTCCATGTGTTAAAGGCTTGGTCTCCAGCCTGTTGTGCTATTGGGAGGTAGTGGAACCTTTAGGAGGTGGGGCCTGGTGGGAGAAAGTTAGGTGAGTAGAGGTGTACCTGTAAAGGGGAAACTGAGTGCCTGCCCCCCCACCCGCCTTTGTGCTTCCCAGCCACTGGGAGGTGGACAGCTCCACCGTCATGCATTCCTTGTATGATGTTCTGCCTTATGTCAGGCCCAAAGCAGTAGGGGCAAGCAACCATGGACTGAAACCTCTGAGATCACAAATTGAAATAAATTTTCCTTCCTTATAAATTGATTTATTTGGGGTACTCATCGCAGAGAAGGAAAGCTGATTAACACAGTGATCTTTTAAGAAATGAGTTTGTTTTAATACAGTGTATTTCCAAGGGTTTATGTGAAGGAGGATAACAGAGGAAGGATGGCATGTTCTAATTATCTTTATAATTTGCTCACCTCTCATAAAAATTTATTGTAGCTGAAAGGAACAGCCTTTGAAAGATAAATTATGGGCTCTTCTGCTTTGAGCTGCTGACCTCAGAGGAAAGCACGGGGCACATGTGGATCTGAGCAGAATGCTTGCGGCACTTCAACATTACAGGTGATATTATCAGGGAAACTTTATAATATTCACCATCTATTCAGTGAAGATACTGAAAGAAGAACTGATTTTAATCTGAGACTACCTCTTTCAAAGAAATCTCAAGAGATTTAGTGCTACTGGAGAAGCTAAAAGATATGAAGGTATTTGTTACATGCAAGGGAAGCTTTAAAACAATGTAGAATAGGAAATGTACACCTGGTGACCTGTCCCCTACCTGGAAAGATAGTGAAAGGGATCTGTTAGGGATGACAACTGTCACTGGGTACTGATGTTCGACTCACTTTCTAATGGAGAGACAACAAAGGCTATGCTCAGTGGGTATTCAATGATCAGACAAAACTGTCGAGAAGCATGAGGGTCTTACCTGAATATTTGTTCAAAGAAGTGGTCTAGCACCGGGAAATACTTAACAATATATAGAGAAAGGGAGCTCGGATTGATGTTTAGGTTGTCTACCTAAAATGATCCCAGGAGAGGTGTAGATGGAAAACGATTCTGCACATTATCTTTTTTCCCCAGAAATATATTATTAGGTTTATAGTGTACCTTCCACCTAAATGTCTGGACTGCATCTGTAAAACAGTGGATTCTTTCATCTGATCACTTTATCTCAGGGTGCCTAGAAAAACTGTGACACGGATGTGTAGATATTCATTTCCATTTTGTGTATACGAGTGGTATATTTTTTAACAATTTAATTTAATTCCACTGAATTAATTATAAAATAAGAAGTATGGTATTTTATAAATAGTGCTTATGTATATATGTATGCATGGAGGGGGTTAGGAAGTTAAATAAATTATTGAACATGATACGTAAAATGTGTTCTATTCTGTATGATAGTTGTGATTGTAGGAAAATAGAACAAATAAAATTCCTATGTCATTTGATTTAAATATTTGACATTTGTACAATATGGGTGATTTTTCTTCTAAAACATTATGCCTATAGTCACAGTGATACAAATGAACTATGAATTATGTCCTGTCTCAGTGTCTTCACTAAAAGAAGCAAAAAGGATGCTGAGTGTATCCTAAAGTTGCCATGAATTAATACAAGCTTTATAAGAAAACTTCATTAACATATGAATTTTACTTGTTCTATTTTCAAACAATTTGCCTACAATTTTCTCCTACCCATACTATTAGGATGTCAATACCTGTGATACAAAATATATATTCCAAAGTGACATACTCTCTGAATGGTGCCTTAAGTATACATTTCACTAAAACCATACATTGATGGAAATAATTAATGAATAATATGTGTGAGAACCTTTTATGATTTTGGAAATATAAAATAGAGTGAAGTACATAAAACAACAAAGGCAAAAATCCCAGAAGCCATTATTATCCCTTAACTATGTCCTTTGCTTTGCTATTAATGAATAAGGTAATAGATGCCTGGGGACACTGGAAATGATTCTGTGCGATCATCGGGGAAATGAAAATACAACAGGAATGTGTGTTTTATGGTTTAAAATATACAAAAGAATACTTCATTTTTTCAAGTACAGTTATACTTTCCTACATCATGGTTGACATAAGTCATGTTCCATTTATTTAATATATAGATCCTGTTTAAAATTACAGTACAAGATTTGTCAGCAATTGCAAATCAGTCTTATTTATCTGAGCACACAAATATGAGGCAGTATGTACATTTTAGGATTTAGTTAGAGCTGGCACATGTCTGTAATTCCAGCAGCTCAGGAGGCTGAGACAGGAGGATCCCAAGTTCAAAGCCAGCCTCAGTAACTTAGTGAGACTGCAAGCAACTTAGCAAGACCCTGTCTCAAAATAAAAAGTGAAAAAAACAGGCTGGGGATGTGATTAAGTGTCAGTGATTAAGTGTCCCTGTGCCCCTGGGTCCAATTCCTGTTACCAAAACAACAACAACAAAAAAATCTATAATTTTTATGTGCTTTTGGAGTTCTTTCCTAACACTTTATATTCTGGTGCTATATAGATCATAGGAGATCCCAGAAGATTAAAAATTACAATTCCAGGAGAACTATAGAACATTAACATGATTTAATGTGTTTGTGGTAAAAGACAATTGGAAAACATGTTTCAGATAAATATATTTATTTTACTGATAACTTTTTTGTTATAGCATAGAAACATATTAAATATAGCATAAAATAATAGATTTAATAATACTTCAATAGAATATTTTATATAAGATTCATTTTTTCCAGTACTCTTTCAAGACAACTTATTTCTTTTTTTTTTTTTTTTTTTTTTTTTTAAAGATAGAGTGAGAGAGGGAGGGAGAGAGAGAGAATTTTTTTTAATATTTATTTTTTAGTTCTCGGCGGACACAACATTTTTGTTTGTATGTGGTCCTGAGGATCGAACCCGGGCCGCACGCATGCCAGGCGAGCGCGCTACCGCTTGAGCCACATCCCCAGCCCAAGACAACTTATTTCTTAGTATTTAAAATTACACTGAGAAATCCTATTAGTTCTAATCTCTTTTTTTGTCTAGGTAATGACATTTGTTTCTAGAAAATTAGATTATTCTTCTTATAGATTTTATTTTTTTTCTTCTTTATTAGTACTGGGGATTAAACCCAGGGATGCTTAACCACTGAGCCACATCCCCAGCCCTCTTTATAGAATTTTAACCAGATGATATCTATATGTGTATATATTAATATTCTTATTCAGCATGCTGGCAAAAACTTTACCCTTAATGGATCGAGTCCATCTTAAGTTCAATAAAATTTTTTAGAAACTGTTTCTTTGATTATTGATTCTCTGTAATTTAGTGCAGTCTCTCTTAACTTGTTATAATAACTCAAATTCATGTTTAATTCAGAAGTTTTTTTATTTCCTTCTCCATCATTTACTCCATTTTCTTTTCCTAGTACTTCTATTATATACATCTTTCTTGTAAGCTTCCTTGAATACTTTCTATCTTGTTTCTTTTTCTTTTTTGTACCAGAGATTGAACCCAAAGGTGCTTAATCACTAAGCCACATCCCCAGCCTGTTTTATTTTTATTTTTTATTTTCTATTTTGAGACAGGTCTCTCTAAATTGCTTAGGGCCTAAGTTACTGAGGCTGGCTTTGAACTTGTTATCCTCCTGCCTCAGCCTCCTAAGCCACTGGGATTATAGGTGTGCACAATTGCACCTGGCTTTATCTTGTATGTTTTTTAGGCTAGAGGAATTGCTCATGATGAATTTTCAAATTATTGCTTAGTTTTTTTTGAAGCATTTATTGTGCAATTGCATTCATTTGTGGATTTTTAAATTGTAGCAAATACATTTTTAAATTTCAAGAGGGTTTTCTGATTCTTCAATTTTTTTTTTTTTTTTTTGCATAGTCGCCTATTCTTTGTGGATGTGATAGTCCTTGAAATCAAGGTTCATACTTTAAAAAAGCATCTTGACCTCTTCTTATATTGCCTGTATTTTTTAAAGTAGAATTTTAATTGTTTGATTTGTTTGGTTTATTTCTTTAAGGCTGCTAATTTTTACAAATGATCCATGGTATCTTATATTCATAGATTGGTGACTTAATGATTAGGATCAGTAGTACTAGATGCTAATTCATGGTCTCAAAATTTTTCAGGTCACTACTAAATTTCCCTTTGAATATGGAGGCTGGTGTTTAGGATCCCCATTTCATTCATTTCAACAAACACTGCATATAATAAATTTGTGAGCTATTTTGAGCTTTGCACTGTTCTAGGGACTTGAGAAAAGACAAATAAAATAAAATAAAAATTACCAGTTCCTGCCCATTGGGAAATTATATCATGCATAGGGTAAGGAGGATTGGCAGTGCTGGTGGGAAAGGCAGGTTAAAATTGTAGGTTAAATAGAAGGATTGGCTGGAGCCTATTGAGAGGAAGACATTTTACTAGTGGCTCGGAGCAGGTGAAGAAACAAGCCAGGAAGAGATCAGGTTCTGAGGAAACAGTGGATGAGAAGAGGCAGGTGCTGAAATACATCAGCAGTTTTCCAAGAAAAGCAAGGAAGTGGCTATAACTGCAGTGATATGATTGAGGGGAAAAGAATTGAGGACTAAGTCAAAGAAATGGTGAAGGACTTAATCGTGTGGGATCTCATGGACTTTGGGTTTTGATCTGAGTGAAGTGCAAAGCCACTGGAAAATTTCGAGCAAAGCAAAGACATAATTTGATTAATTTAAAAGGATCACCCTGTCAGCAATGTTGAGAATAACAGCAATGGGGACAGATTAGAATCAGGAGTCCAGTTAGAAGCCTATTGAAACTATCCTAGGGGAGGGCCATGGTGGCAGGGCCACAATAGTAGCAGTATCAGCCGTGGAAAGTGGTCAGATTCAAGACTTATTTGAAGACAGTGGTATCTGGTGATACACTGCTTGTGAGGTATGAGAAGAGGAAGGATCAAGGATGGCCCATCTCCTCTCCCTGATTTTAGGCCTAAGTGCCTGAAAAAAAGGAGTATCCTTGCTGAGACAAGTAATGCTTGAGTGTAATAGGTTTTAGGGAGAAGCCAGGAGTTTAGTTTTGAACATCTTATATTGCAAATACCTGTTAAACATCGGAAATGTACATGTGTAGTTCACAGGAATAATCCTGAGTAGGGATACAAATTTGTGAGTCACAGACTCAGACATGGTATTTAAAGTTATGGTATATTTAGTAAATATATAAGTTTAGATAAAGAAGTCCACTGAACCTGCAGGTGGGTTTTTCCTGGATCTGCTGATAGGTGCCTTTCTGGTAGGGTGTATGGAAGACTATGCTGAAGTTTATGAACTCCCTCAAATTAGGAAGTGGGAAGAAGTGCCTGACACTAGATTTCTTGGCCATCTTTGCCTGCTTCTTGCTGATTTTGTGGCAGGACAGTGAAAAGCCTAATGTTATATGAAGGACTGCCATGTGTGTCTCTAACCTTAATGTCCATGTTAAAAAGCTACTGCACCAGGGCTCTCATTTCACTGAAAGGAGCATTGTTGAGAGCCACGGCCGAGTCTGTATGGTCCCTGGCATTTTGCCAACAGTATTGATTGACAGGCGAGGCATTACTATCCGCCTCTGCCGCAACTTTTGAGTTCTCGCACTATTTTGGAGTTCTCGTGGGGATTTCCGGGGATTTCCCGAGAGTTCCCATTGGTTGGGGAAGTGCAGGAGGAGGGATTTCCGAAAGAGATATTTCCGGCTGGGGGTTCCTGGAGAAGCCTCGTGGCGTTGGGGAGGATTCCCCGGGAGCTGTGTGAAGTGTTTTCCTGCAGTTTGAAAATAAAGTTTGTTCCTGCTTCAGTGGCTCGTGATTTGTGCCCAGCCAGACTGTGGCAGAGCATCTTTGCCCATAGAAACAAAACAAATGCCACAGCTGCATCCTGTGTGCTAGAACATGAAGAAGCACAGTCTCCACCTGTGGAGTGCTCTATGGCATGCTTCAAGTTGGAGATTTTCTTGGAATTGAGTTAAGGAAATGTGTTTGTTTAACTTACCTAAATGTCCCCTCCTTTATCTGAATTGGGTTTTGGGTCTTTCGTCTATAATTGAGTGTTCTGGCAATAAAAGCATTTGCTTTTATTTTATAGAAAATTTGTAGTTTCTTGTCATCATTATATTGTTACTCCATCTATATTTTCTAGTTTTTAAATGTATTTGTGTGTGTGTGTGTGTGTACGCATGCACATGCATATACACACATGCACATAGAGAAGATGTGCTGAATGGTATCTTTACATATATCGAATATGATTTGTAGAGAGCAGAAAGGTCAATGTGGACCTGTTTTGAAGAAAAAGCCATTTAACAAGTTTCATTGTGTTTCAAGGCCATTTATGTTTAAATTACACTTTTAAATATTTTTCTCTGAAAGCACATGAGATTATAAAATTACCAATCACAGAAGATCCAAGTAAATATTTAAAATGTAAAATATATTTTACTTTTAGTCCTAGATATTATAATGTTAATAAGAATATCAAGAAGCTTAAAGTCTCTGGAGTCATTATAGCTACAACTGTGTAAATAGCTTGTTTCAAAATAATATCAAAGGAAGAGTTAATCTTATTAGATACAGATCTAACAGTGAGAGAGGAAAAGACATGGCAACCATTGTATCTGAATATTAAGCGGGAGGGCTACTATCCTGAGGAAGGTTACGATTCAATGAAACTTTATTTGATGAAATTTTCATTTGTGATGTGGTTTTAAAAAATCATGAGTTACTAATATGGCTATTTTTTTGGATCTATAACCTGTTTTTACCATTCATAATGCAAAGTGGAAAAATAGTAAAAATAACAAATTTAGAACTGCAATGCATTTGACCTTTGGGGCATTGTGTGATTGATCATATTATTTGTGATGTGACAGATGCAATGAAGCTAGAGTGGCAAGAAGACATACAATTTTGTGTGTACAAAAACAGGAAAAAAAATAATGTACAAAATCCCTAGCCACTGTGCTTTGATGCTAAATCACAGTACTCAATTTATTTTTAAAGTAATTTCCATAAATGACAATCTGACACTTTCAAAATAATATGCCACACTTTTAGTTTAGGGAATAAAGTTGAGTTACTTCCCAAGAGTTTTTGACAGAGGTGACTAATAAGAAAAAAAAATGAAAGATATATAATATATGTGTATTTACTATAGAGAATTCCACACATTTTGTATTCCTGGTATTTCTATGCCTGTACCATACAATTAGCCCTAAAATGAAAACTATAAAGTTGTTTACATGTTTGACTGGGTATTTTTTATGTGATATGCAAGATCTTTTGGCACTTTAGTAATAGAGAATCTTGGAAAGAAGTCATATCTAGGAATCTCTAAATATCTTACCTATAATGAAATTGTTTTAGTGAGTTACTATGGAGAAATATTGTTTTTGGACAAAAATGATTACTTTCTTTTTTTAAATTTATTTTATTTTTTTAAATACACAACAGCAGAATGCATTGCAATTCTTATTACACTATAGAGCACAATTTTTTCAAATCTTTGTAAATAAAGTTCACGCCAATTCATGTCTTTATACATGTACTTTGTTTTATTTTGTGCATTACAATTCTTATTACACATGTATACCACAAATTTTCATATCTCTGTTTGTATATAAAGTATATTGACACCCACTTCGTGTCTTCATACATGTACTTTGGATAATGATGTCCATCACATTCCACCATCCTTGCTAATCCCCTCCCCGCTCCCTTTCCCTCCCACCCCTCTTCCCTATCTAGAATTCATCTATTCCTCTCATGCTCCCCATCCCTACCCAACTATGAGTCAGGCTCCTTATGTCAGAGAAAACATTCAGCATTTGTTTTTTGGGGGATTGGCTAACTTCACTTAGCATTATCTTCTCCAATGCCATCCATTTATCTGCAAATGCCATGATTTTATGCCACATTTTTTATCCATTTATCCACTGCAGGGCATCTAGGTTGGCTCCATAGTTTAGCTATTTTGAATTGTGCTGCTATAAACATTGATGTGGCTATGTCCCTGTAGGATGCTGTTTTTAAGTCCTTTGGGTATAGTCTGAGGAGAGGGATAGCTGGGTCAAATGGTGGCTCTCCATTTCATACCTAGTCTTCTCCTCAACCTAATCTTTTCTGTCTTTCAATGTACCAGACAGGTTGATTTCTATGATCATACCACCCAAGAACCTGTGCCACTGACAAGAAATGAGGCATGGCAGGGGGAGACATCATCCAGAGAGTAGAAGTAGAAGGAGAGGAAGTAGGATGATCCTATATTCATTCCTGTTCCTGCATCTTGTATTTGGAAGTAATCATGACGATAGCTACCATCTGGCACTCTTTCTGCAGAATCCCAGCTCTCATAGTTGGTCACATTATCCATGACCTACCTTAGCTTCCTTCTGCCTTAAGAGTGGTAATAGCCTCTCGTTATCAAACATTTTTGGAGCTTTAGCATTCTTCTTAAGTGTTCTAAAAATGCACATATTTCTGAAATTATCCTGTTATTAAAATCTCTTCAATTGAGTCTTGAATTGCTTTTCCTGCTGTGATCCTGACTGTCACACATACTATGATGTTGAGATTGTATGATCAAGTAACATGATGTGCTTCACAAGTGCCTTACTATCAAGGATGGAGACAGTAGAGAGATAAGCAGACATTCTGTGATGGCTTCTGCACTAATTCAGTATTAGAACCTTACTTATTATGATAATTATAAAATAATGACTAGGTAGTCCTGATTTTGAGAGTATGGATATCAGAAATGGTTATTCCAAGTAAAGTCAATAACCTCAAGAAGAAAGAACATCCTGTGTCCTCTTAACGTACCATGTCATAGCATCTGCTGCTTTGCTCTGGGTCTGGAAGAGATGACCAGCTACAATGGGTTCTCAACAACCGGATCTCCCAGGCTGATCAAACATTGTAGTATTTAACCTAGACCCCATAAAGAAATACCAATTTGTGTAGTTCAACTTGTGGATCTCTCCCCAGGAAATTTATAATACATAGTCTAGGTGAATAAAGGATCTACATGAAAAAAGGATCTTCACCAGAGATGTAATTATGAAGAAACAGCCTAGGGAAAAGAAGATTCTGTTCATCAGTGGTAACACCTCTTTACAGGTTATACTGTTTTTGCAGAAGAGCTAAAAATAGGCAGCTACATCTGCATTGTAGATCTCTGATCCAATGACGCTTCTTGAGATTCCTGGGTTTTCTTTCCCTAGGACCTACCTAGGCTGGCTTACTCAACCTCTGTCTTCACAGATAAATTCCCAGTCTGGTCTTCTGTTCCTTATGCATATTGGAGCTGACCCCTGCAGACATTATTCTGCTCCCTGGCTGGTGGTATTCTCTAAGATTTGGCCAATGGGAGACACAGGCTGGAAATCAAATACCAGTGGAAAGGGAGAGATCTGGGACAATCTCCCCACCCCCTTGTCTCTGGCAGTGTCTGTGTCCCTTAGTGACAACAGCTCCTGCTGGGTGACCCTGTCCTCCAGGCTGAATCTCTCCCAGGACTCCAACAGCACGTTTTCATCTCCCTGCCCTTTCAGCCCTACTGGTGTTAACAGTTTCTCACTGTTCCAAGTCAGGGTGTCTCAACAACCCTTGCCAGTTACCTTAATATTTTCCACAACTTTCTACATAACTCCCTCATTAAAGTACTTTTATTGGAAACATGTGTGTTGGATTTCTTTTTGTTCCCTTATATTCTTTCTTAAATTTTGATTCAGTAGTGTTAGCTCTGAAATAATATGCAATTGGTTTTACTGTTTCAGTTTTAGTCAGAGCAATGCTTATCACATCACTTTTAGAATCATGCTCAATAATGCCATTAGAGCAGAAACAAGGTTGGTAGCATTTAATACATAAGACTGGAGCACTGGATGTGCTTTTTGTAACTGGAGACACTAAAACCAGGAACAAACCCAACACAACTCTCAGTAGCTGAGAACATGCATAACAGTAGTTTCTTGTTGAAAGTTTCTTTGCAAATATCCAGAGGGTGGAGAAGTCTACCTTGCAAGCAGTTGGGCTGCATGCAGAGTTTTATAGGCTGAATCAAAATGAACTTTTTTTTCTCGACTTATGAAAAGACAAACCATGAAAACTTTGATGCTTTCTTATTTTCATATCAGTTCTCTCCTTTGGTCTAAGGTTTTCTTTTAGTCTAGGGCTCTATTTTTAATATAACAAAAAATTAAAACTGTATAGTTACTATTGAATAGAGTTACCTGATAATTTTATGAATACATATATGTGATTATTTTAAAAACATGTCAAAATTTTAATGTTTCAGTTTGAAAAACGAATGGAAAAATTTGCAATAGGGAGAGAAAGAGAATTGGGAAAATGTGGGCAGAATGCCTTGAAGGACTAAATGTAAAAGAAAAAAAAATAAAGAAAATAAGATGTGAGTCTCTGGCCAGCCAAGACAGAGGACAAAGAGAGGGGAGTATGATTAGGCTTTAGGGTAAGACAATTAACGTACTTTCTTCTCTCATAAAATCGGTAGTGATTTAGTGGTGTTGAACCATGGATTTTAAAAAGCTGTTATAATGGCCTGAAATGAAAGCGTGGGCCAGGGATTCTTAGGAGGTGACAACAATAGCTGTTACCAGATCAAACATTTGGGACATGAATTGACTACTGCAGAGAGGGCAATTCCACAGCCATCTAGGGCATTTGACAAGGCCATTTTCAATAACTAGTTTTGACATAACCGCATGAAAACAACCTATTAAAGAAAAGTCATGTTTTAAAGCTATATCTCTGCCTCTGACTCTGACTCCACCCACCAAAATGATGGTGCCCCTTTTATCACTTTTGTGTATCACTACTTTATTAATTTTCATGGTTAAATAAGAAACCATTGCGTGTCTGTACTGTGTGTCATTTATCCACTCACCAGTTGATGAACACTGGGTCATTTTCACCTTTTGTCTATGGTGAACATTGGTGCTATAAACATCAGTGTATCAGTTTCTGTCTGAATGTGTTTTAATTTCTTTTGGACATATACCTAGGAGTGGAATTGCTAGAATATGTGGAAACCCTATGTTTAACCATTTAGGGAATGCTATGGACAGAGTTATATCCCTCCAAAATTTATACACTGAAAGCCTAACCAAATACCAATGTGAAGGTATTTGAAGGTGGACCCTTTGGAACATAATTAGATGAGGCCATAAGGAAGACCTTGTAATGGGATTTAGTACCCTTAGAAGAAGAAGAAGGAGATACCAGAGTGTGCTTTCTCTCTCCCCCCACCCCTCCTCTGCCATGTGAGGACACACAGAAGAGAAGGTGGACATCTATAAGCCAAGAAAGGAGGAACAGAATCTATCAACATCTTGATCTTCAACTCCCAGCCTTTGGAACTATGAGAAAGAAGTTTTGTTAAGCCACCCAGTCTATGAGATTTTGTTAAGCAGCTTGAAAAGACTAAGGCAAGGAACTACCAGACTGTATTCCAATGTGGCTCTGCTGTTCCACATACTCCCCAGTAGTATATGAGGGTTATAATTTTTCCACATCCTAGTCAAAACATTATCTGATGTTTGGTGATAGCTATCTTAGTAGATATGAAGGACTACCTTATTGTGGTTTTCATTTGCATGAATGACTCATGATGGTGAACATTTTTTAATAGGCTTTTTTTTTTCTTTGCCACTTGTATATCTCTTTGGAGAAATGTCGAATAATTTGCCCATTTTTTGAGTTTTTTTGTATTATTGAATTTTAAGAGTTCATCATATATTCTGATGCAAGTGCCTTATCAAATACATGATTTTCTAGTGTTTTATTTCATTCTGAGAATTATATTTTACTTTCTTGATAGTGTTCTTTGAAGCACAAACATTGTTAATTTCCAATTGCTAACTCCAATTCATTTATCTTTTCTTTTTTTCTTTTGATGCTCATGCTTTTAGTGTCATAGTCAATATCAATTGCAAACCTAAGGTAATAAACATTTATCTTTATGTATCCTTCTAAAAGTTTTATAGTTTTAACTCTTACATTTAGTTAATTTTTGAAAATGTTTTGAGATAAGGATCTAACTTTACTCTTTTCATATGGTTATTCAGCTGTCCAGTGCTACTTATTAAAAATACTAGATTTTCCCTATTGAACAATACAAAAGCATAAACCTTTGTCAAAATCTGTTGACCATAAACACATGGATTGATTTCCAAACTTTCAACTCTAATCCATTCATCTCTTTGTCCATCCTTAATGCTAGTAACATACTCTTGATTTACTATTCCTCTGCAGTAAGATTTAATCAGAATATTCAATTACTCTAAATTTATTCATCATTTTCAACCTTATTTTGGCTATTATGGGTCCCTTGCAATTCCATAATAATTTCAGAATTGTCCATTTATACAAAGGAGTCAACTGGTACCCTGGTAGGGATTACATTGTAGATCAATTTGGGGAATCTTGCCACGTTAATACTGCATCTTTTGATCAATGAATATAAGATGGGTTTTCACTTATTTCGATTTTCAAAAATTTTTTTCAACAAACATTTTGTAGTTTTCAGAATAGAAGAAAACTTACCTCCTTGGTCAAATTTATTCCTGATATTTGGTTGTTTTTGATGCTATTGTAAATGGAATTATTTTCATTTTTAGATTTCTCATGGCAAGTGTATAGGAATGCAATTGATTTTTCTATGTTGACCTTACATAAGGAAATCTTGTTGAACTCTTTTATCAGTTCTAATAGTTGTTTAGTGGATTCCTTAGAGTTGTCTACATACAAGATCATGTCATATGTGAAAAGAAATAGTATTACGTCTTCCTTTACAATCTGGATTCAGTTTATTTATTATTTGTTTCTAGTTGCTTTCGCAGAAAACTTCCATATGATATTGAAAAGAAGTGGTGTGTTAACATTTTTGTCTGACCATAAAGGAGAAGTAGTCAATATTTTATCATTATTATGTAAACTTTAGTTTTTTTTTCCACAGATATTCCTTATTACATTTAAGAATTGCACTTATATTTCTGATTTGTTTAATATCTTTGTCAAGAATGGGCATTAGATTTTTCCAAACATGTTATCTCTGTCTATTGATATGATCATGTTATTTGGGGGATTTTATTCCATTGATAAGATATATTCTATGAATTGATTTTCAGATGTAACATTAACTTTGCATTCTTAGGATAAATTCCATTTGGTCATAGTGTATAATTCCTTTTATAAATTGTTAGATTGGTTTGCTTGTTCTTTCTTGAGAAATTTTACATGTGTATTTATAAAGGATACTAATTTGTATAGTTTGTTGTCCTTTTTGTATTTTTGTATGGTTTTGCAATCACGGTAATATTGGCTTCATGGAATGAACTGAAATGTGTGCTTGGTTCTCTAATTTTATGCAAGAGTGTATGAAGAATTTATATTAAATCTTTCAATGTTTTGTTGAAATCTGCCCATGAAGACATCTGAGCCCCTGCCTTTCATTATGGATAGGTGTTTTTAAACTACTGATTTAATTTTTTTGTTACTAGTGTATTAAAATCATTTATTTTCTTGAGTCAGTCTCCCTCCCTCCCTCCCTCNCCATCAGCAGTATGTGAGAGTTCAACTTTCTCCACATCCTTCCCAATACTTGTTATTATCTCTCTTTTTTATTCTGGTTATGCTAATAGATATGAAGCAATATCTCACTGCAGTTTTGATTTGAATTTTCCAGATAGCTGATGGTGTGGGGCATCTTCTCATGTCCTTATTGGAGTAGTATACTTTTTGTTACAGAATCTCAGTGAGTAGAATTGTTTTCAAAACTGTGAAGCTACTTTGCTTAGTTTTGTTTTACAGATTGCAATCAGGCTTAGAAAAGGGACCAAGAACAAAAGGAGGCTGGCTGCACAGCCAAAAGTATATCACAGAATCCATTTATCAGACACAGCTTGTATGACCAGCAGTGCTGTCCCTGTACCTTGCTGCTGTTCTTTCTCCTACTCAATGAATATTGCTATTGATTCTACTGTAAGAATTTACACTTCCTCATTTCTCTGCACCACCAAGATTCAAGATCTCAAGCAGATGTATTTGATAAAGAATTCCAAGTTATATGTGTCATCCTAACTTCCAGTGAAACTAACCCTAGAGAAAGATAAGACTCAAAAGTGGGAATTTTTTTCCCTTCTCTTTCCTGATTGCTCTGGGTAGAGTGTCAAGAACTACATTGAATATGAATTGTGACAGTGAACTCCTTTTTTCCCCCCTGATTTTAGAGGAAATGCTTTCAATTTTGTCCATTCAGGATGATGTTGCCTTTGGGTTTGTCGTACATAGTCCAAATAACGTTGAAGTAAGTTCTTTCTATCCCTAGTTTGTTCAGTTTTTAACATGAATGGGTACTGGGTTTTGTCGAAGGCTTTTTCTGCATCTGTTGAGGTGATCATGTGATTCTTGTCCCTGATTCTAATTACATGGAGAATTACATTTATTGATTCACTTATGTTGAACCAACCTTGCAAACTTGGGGTGAAACCCACTTGATCATGGTGTATAATAATAAGTGTTTTTGCATATACATCCTAATGATAAGGATTTTTGCATCTATTTTCATCGGAGATATTTGTGAAAATTTTTTTTTTTTTTTTTTTTTTTTTTTTTTTTTTTTTGCTAGGTGGTAGATCTGTAGAACTCCTCATGCTTTTGCATTGGAAGTAGAACTTCATTTTAAAGTGAATTTGCTTCCAGATGAGCTATTGTTCTTTGTCTCTAAAGCCAAAGATGTTCTACATGTGAAATGCATTAGAAAGAGAAACATAACTACAGATTTCCTGTGCAACCTATATGACATTGTTACTTTTATAAGATTTGCACTAGTTATGTATTATTGAATATAAGAAAGAAATCTCAAAAAGACAAGATACTGGCCTTTCAAAATGTAGATGACTTCTCAGAGAAAGAAAAAAGCAGATAGTGTGCTCAGGGTGATTAGTGGCCTTCTTGAGATGAGAAGTTATGGTAGAACATGGCTCTTAGTGACTCCTGGTTTACCTCCTCTGACACAGCATCTTCTACCTATATCTCTTTGCCCACCTCAGAGGTTGAAGATTCATGGCAGGTATAGCTCAAGGTTACTGTCAGGGTGGATATGCTGCACACAATTTACTAATACCAAAGCTTATCTTTTACAATGTCTTATTTTTTTTTAGTTATGTAAAAATGCTAGGATAAAAGCAATCTAAATGATGTTGCTAAAGAGCTCCTGGCATCAAAATAGCTGCAGGTAAAATAAAATTACAAACATGTTTGATTCAGAGGACATTTTGGTGTTCTACAGATTTTGCTGGCTTGAGTAGAGGAGGAGAATAATTGAAGAGTGTATGCTAATGAAACAGGGAGTTCAAGAGAGTGAAAAAAAAAACAGCATCATATGCTCAGAGTTCACACTTGGCAAAGTGGTATGACTTTTAAGAGTGAATGTCAGAATTTCCTAAGTATTAGAAGATTTTATATATTTTACATGTTTAAATATTTCTGGAAGGGCTTTATACAAAAGATTAGAAAGTATATCATGCAGAATTCCATGGAACTACTTGATGTGGGAAATTACTAAAACTATTCAGTGGGGTGAATGACCTTACTTTTATTTATTTATTGCAAAAAATAAGATAATTGATTGCTTATGTCAAATTAGAATATAAATAACGTTACCTCTGGAGTTGTTGAATCCACTTGGAAGGGTAAGGCCTTGAGTTTGATACTTACTGGTTGGGCTATTACATATCCTCACATCACAATATAGACTCACTTTACATTTAGGGTAAAGATTTCTGAAGGAAAAAATGAGGAGGTACAATGACTATATCATTCCCTCCCTTCTTTAATTCAATTGAGCTCCATATCCACATATATTTCAAGATTCAATAATATTTTTCCAGATTAAGTGTGCATGGCCCCTCAGTTTTATAGATCTAAACAAAAAGATATACTTTGAATTTGATAAGTATTTTCTTGGAGGTTTGAACTGTGCATGATAGGGCAGATTGATTAAGAGAATTATAGAGGATTCCTGTGGCTGAAATAGAGATAAATTAGTGTTTGTTTGGAAATTTCGGTTCTTCTCAAATATAGTCCAAAAACTAAAATAGAAACATTCCGAGTTTATTGTCCAGTGTATACATATGTGAACACATACATACACCTACAATATGCATAAATACATATTTGCATATTATTATGTTAGCAAAGGCTTGCTAGTGACTATTAATTTATAGCTACAATATTGCCACTTTTTGTTTTGTATTTCTCAGTTACCATATGGTAGATACAGTGTATAGAAAGGGTTATTCAGCACTCCGCACTTTGTAATTATGATATTGACTCAATAAAGTTAGAAGATGACAATGTGAGAATAATGAGAGATTTCAAAATGGCTATGGTCCATCAAAAACACGTTTGTCAAGTTGGAAAGTCTTGAGTTGTGTGTGGGTCTTTGAAATAGCAGGGTGACATTCAGAATCATTTTGGTGATGAATTTACAGCCATGTATCAAACATTCTTCTATTCATGGTTCTCTTAAAGGTCATGTGTCAGTCTATTTTTATTTAAAAATAATGGGTGTGCAGCAGCATATGCTTCATTCAGAAGGACATTTAGAAAGATTTTAGATGAGAATAAAGTGAATTCAGGCTTTTATTCAGAATGAGGCCAGATGTTTTCCCAGGAGTCTTGCATTCCTAACCAGGAGTCTGTGTCTGCCAGATTTGAGTGTTAGGTCTCAAAACCAAACACCCTGGACTTAATGCAAATTAAATTAGAATGAGAAAAGTAATTATCCAGGACTTACAATGGCCAACTAAAGAAATGAGATGACTGTCCTTCATACAAGGAGGTGCTGCTGATCTGCTATTAACAGGGGAGGTTCCTTGAAATATTTTTCTTGGGTGGAAGCTGTGAGGGGTAGTGCTGAGCTAGCTATATCTTCTCAGGCTTCCTGTCGCATTATTCCTAAAGGTACACTTGAGAAAACAGCTGGATGGGCTTAAGGAATAACTTTCTTAACAAAAACTGCCTAACAGGAGATGTGGCTTGATACATCTACAAAAATAAGCATTGGCCTATGTGCTGAAAATAGTTCTGCTAGGTGGGAGGGCAGGTGGAGGCCATGCTGATAAAATGTAGGGCAATCTTGGTCAAGCAGATCCTGTAGTGGGCCGAAAATATTTTCTGCTTTCCTTTCTCTTTTGACTTTTTTTTGTTTGTTTGTTTCCATAGGAATCTGGCAGGGAAGGAAGACTGAGGGGAGGGAAGATGATGATTTAGTGCATTTGCTGAACATTGATTCATTTATTTATCAGAGCAAGCACTGATCTCACATCCTGAAGATTTACTGCACAGTTGAATGGGGTGGAGGATAATCCAGAGCACTCTGGTGGGAACCCATAATAATGCTGAAATCTGAGGCTAGATCTAATTCCCATGTAAATCAAGCTTGCTCTCCATGTTGTTTTTGTGCTGTGGAGGACGTGGTTTTGTTTGGGTTATATTTGAACTGAACTGTATTGTAATAACAGGCCAGGATTAAACTTCATCTGCAAGAAAGCATTGATTCTCAGGCTCAGAGGTATAGGATGTTAGAGCTGGAAAAGATATCTGGTTTAACTGCCTGATTTTATAAATAGGAAACTGAAGGACTTGCTCAAGTCACACAGTTCATTAGCATCTGTCCCCAGACAGCACAAGAGCTTTCAATACCTTGGGAGACATTACCTTTCAGTTAGACTCTAAAATGTATCCATACTGAAATAGTGGAGATTTCTCTGGTGTCAGTCTTGATTTGGAGGGTTTCTTTAATTCCTGATTTTTCTTGAACAATCCTGAACAAATCAATAAGCTTTCTTAAATCTTTTAGCCGTACCTGATGTTAGGTACATTGCAGCAATTGCATATCTCAAAGGTCATAGCTACAGGATTTATCATTTCTGAAAGTGCAAAAATGTGCTATAATTTCAAAAGCAAAAATTCTTATTTTTGGCTGCAAACATGGCATACAAACCATTCGAGTTTGCCCTTAGAGGTATATGTTCCTAAAATGTAAATTTATACGTGAATAAAGGATTCACCAGGAAAAGCAATTTCTTATGTTTATATTATTTCCCTGGAAACTTCTTTAGTGCTTATAATGAACTTGAGCAAAGTGAAGTGGGTACCTCTACTCTTCTTGTTCTGTATTAAGCAAGTATTTAGGAACCTCTCGCAATGCACTAGAAACTCAGATTAACCATGTGAGATTGCTAAGAATAAGGCTGAAATGAGGAGAGTGTATTTTCTGGAGAAATGTAATTTTACATTTAACATCATCACTACTTCTCTACTTATGAAGAAAAACAGACATGAGGTCACTCATCTAGGGTATAGAACAGGGATTAGATTTTCTAGCAGTCAGTCTTATGCTCATTCAACCAAACCAGTATCTCCCTTATTTGATGTCTTTTAAATGAGAAACAGTGATTTCTTGAATGAAAATTAAAAAAAAAAAAGGTTTAGGGGAAATTCTATTGACTTGGGCAAAAGGAATCTTGATCAAATAGGTCAGTTGGGATTAAAAAATGATGTATGGACATGTTTTCAATACTGAAAACTTATCTCCTTTTGTAAAAATGGAAAAGATGATAATTTTATCTCTTTGGTTTTAGAAAGGCAGTAGTAGCACCTTGTGAGTACATTTACAAAGAGATTGGGGAAATATAGAAGCGTCAGTGTGAGCCAGTCTCACTGAAAGAATCAGATTTAAATTCTGATTTCGGCAAATAGTTTTGCCTGTTGGGCTTGGCCATGGAGTAGAAAAGCCTATTAATGTGGGTAAGCTTAACCTTTCTTTCTTAGATGAGAACAATGGGTTCTATAGATTTGTGACTTACCCAAGGTCACACCACTAGTTAGTGGCAAAGTGCATTGATTCAAGTTTCTAATGTCCACTCAGCGGTCTGCCTATGTACTATGCTCCCAGAACAAATATTACAAATTTTTTAAAAGTGTGATCTATCTGAACATGATCTCAATGGAGACACTTTTTCCCCCTAGATTAAAAGAGCCATGCAAAGTCATTTTGTTAGAAGGTAAGTTTGAAACTTGAACTCTGTGAATGCCTCATTCAAGGCTCACATCATTGTCCCCTGTACTCAGTCACACTGCCATTCTGAGGAATGTAAACTTTTAGTAATATTGATTGTATTTCATTGTTGTTTGGAATTTAGTCAGATTCCTCCATGGAGAAGGTAAATCCCAGCAGGTATGGGAACTAAACTACAATCTTTGCCTAATCTAAGCTTTCATTTAAAGTTTTTCTATAAAATATGAATTTGTGAATGGGAGTTGATGGCCAGAAGCTGGGGAGTTACAGGCTATTGAATGAGCTGTCACATTACCATAACCTGATTTAGATTCCCAGAAGGCAATTGTGACTGGAATTTTCTGGGCTGAAATGATGACGGGAGGGTTATATGCAGAGAGGTTATGACAGTCTCAGCCTGGGGAGTGACTGTAAGGGCAACAGTTTGTGACTGGAGGTGAAATTCACAAGTATGTGAAGGAATGCTTTGAGGGGGAGGACATTACTAGAGCAAAAAGGGAGAGTTAAATATGAAAACTTCAGGACATAGAAAATTTCAGGATCAGAATAACTTGTAATGGATGCATTGAATCACAAATGATGAATTAAAAAAATATAGCCACATGTCAGTCATTGCAGTAAAGTAGCTGAGGTGTTGATAAAATGAAACCATTTTAGAACTTGTTAGGAGCAAACACTTAAATCCCCAATTCCACAGTGAAGCTTTGGTCTTGATTTCATATTTCCAAGTCCAGAGGAGAAACATGACCAACAGTTAGTGGAGGATCGCTTATAATTGGTTATCCAAGGCAGCAGTTCAGAACTTCCTTTGTTTATAGGGAAATGCTTACAGTGAAATTTAGTCTCCCATGCTTGAACCCATTCTTCCTGTTAAAGAGTGCAAAGACAACCAAGTGTCTTCATAGTTACTTGCTCTTCCCCTCCAGGGATTTACAAATTCTGCTGGGAGAATGTGGCCTTGACTCAGTGCTGCCTCATAGTGTCTTCTTGATGGGACAAATGAGATGCAAAGAAACTGGGCATCGCCGGGCATCTCAAACACACTATGGTGTGGAATCAAGAGCCAACATTGATTCAGGGCTCACAATGGGCCAAGCTTTTCTAAATACTTTTACATATTAACTAATATACTATAATAATATAATAATATACAATTACATATTAACTTGTTTAGGTCTCAGGACTCTCCAATGCCATGTGTACTATTTTAAGCCTCCACTTTGAAAGGCAGAGGGTTTAAAAATTTGTCCTAAGCCCACACAGGTATGTATGATGTGGTGGACCTGGGGTTTGAAACCAAGCAATTGCTTTAAAAACATTTTAAAAATGTGGGAAGAACATTTAGCATACAATCTATCAGCTCAAAAGTATGCATTCTCATTTCACCTGTATAGTACCTTCTTTCCTGGTGACAAGGGTAGCTATAGGAAACATTTGAAAATATATAGTTGACATTCATCAAAAAAAAAATTTTTTTTGCAGCTCTTCTATTTTTCAGTGTCCTTATTTCCACACCTCTAGACTTCTCTGGTATGATTTGGATGTGAAGTGTCCCCCAGAAGCTCATGTATGAGACAATGCAAGAAGGTTCAGAGGAGAAATGATTGGGTTATGAGAGTCTTAACTCAATCAGCGAATTAATCCCCTGATAGGGATTAACGGAGTGGTAACTGAAGTGGTAGGGTGTGACTGGAGGAGGTGGGAACTGGGGACATGGCTTGGGGTTATTTATTTGTATTTGGCAAGAAGAGATCTCTCTCTCTCTCTTTGCTTCCTGATCATGTGAGCTGCTTCCCTCTGCCACACTCTTCTGACATGATGTTTAGCCTTCCCTCAAGCCCTGAAGAATGGAGCCCAACTGTCTGTGGACTGAGACCTCTGAATCTGTGAATCTCCAATAAATTTTTCCTCCTCTAAGTTGTTCTGGTCAAGTCCTTTAGTCACAGCAGTGAAAAAGCTGACTAAAATATTCTCCATCTACATTACCACAAATTAGACAATTTCCTACAATTACATTTTACTCAAAATACCTACCTTTCTTTTCCAGCTTTTTAAAACTCTGCTTAACTCAGGATTGTTGACCTCAGCTGGGTGTTAGGAGGAAAGCAATCGAATTGAGCCAACTTACACAAATGCATGAAGGGGTTGACCATCTCTGAACTCTACCAGAGCAAGTTGCATTAAAAAAAGAAAAAGAAAAAGAAAAAATTCTGCTTATTATCCAAAAAGCATGTCCCAGTGATGTGATTGCAGCCAGCATGCCAGAGTGAAGTCAAAACTTCAGGCACAGTAGGGGACAGATATTTTTGGGCTGGTGAAGGTCAGCTCATCCTGTGCACCTGTCCGTGGTCAGCTCCATGCTGCATTCTCCTTTCACAGTGTCTTTCCTTTCTTTACTTCTGAACCTCCAATTTCTCTAAAGCTTTTTGCCTCCCCAGAACGGCTTTTTTTGGTAGTAGCACCAGGGATTCCAGAGATGAGGAGACAAGGGAGAAAGGGGCATTTGCACATGCTGTTCATATTTCTGAGTCATTTACAGGAAGGGGTTGTTTCTATTAGTGTTTCATAGACCCTTTATAAAGGTGTGATAATAGCTGTGTGATTATTTAGACATGAGTTTGGATAGGTCACTGGCAATGAGAATACAAATTAATGGGATATCTAAAGATTCTCCAGTGGTCTTAGAAATACCGCTTTGTAAGAAGGATGGCTTTCATGTATTTTCATCAGACTACAAGCCTTTCATGTTTAAATTGGCATGAATTTGGGAGACTTATTTTGTTCTCTTCTCTAATTTTAAATACAAGAAAACCAAATCTCATAAAGGTAAACATGGATAGCCTCTAAACTTGGTCTTGTTCTTATTTCCTTTGATTGCTCCACAGAGTGTTAAGCACAAACATTGAATTACAGTGGTAAAGAATGTCTATGTTACTAACTTGAAAACAGGTTCCTCCCAAGATAGTAAGCTTAAAAGAAAAGTTGGTGCAGAGGGCTAAATACATGTTAAGTTATCTGAGGTGTGAGCAAGGAACCAGGAAAGGACTATTTCACATTTGCATGCTCAGCATTGTGAATAGTCATATAAATAATAAACAACTCTGCTCACATCAGCACTGGTTGGAAGATGGCACTGGATGGCTTTGGGAGTTCATCCTTGATCTCTGACAATCCTTTTTACTTGCTAATTAAAGAAAAATTGCTTTGTTGAAAGGACCCCAAATGCTTCACTCTTTCACTCAAAGTGGATTGGACTACAAAACCAGGTCATCTATGTAAAAATATTTTATAAACCAAGCATGCACACAAATGTAAGTTGTTCTCACCCTGCTGAACATTTTGTATGTGGCTTCTCCTTCCATCCTTCCTCCTTTGGAATTGATTAAACTCTTTTCTGAGGCTGATAGAATTCTCATGATGTAAATCCACTAGTAGAGCTTCAAGTTTTCTATGTCTGGGACTTAAATGCATTGCCAGGGGGAATGTGGAGGGTCAGAATCAAAGCTCAGTAGATTTCTAGTTATCATTGCTCCTTCACATTCCTCTGGAAAGTGCAGGTCACTGGGCAAATGCTCTTGTGCCTGCTGGGGATATCTGACCCTGAAAATAGTGAAAAAATTAAATTAAGATTTTTTTATTGTGCCGCCAGCAAAAACAGTTACCGAACCAGTTAAGTGTTAGTGTGACTGAAGCCTGCAGTCATAATTATGATTCTAGGCGAGTTCTTAGAACGTTTGCCTTCCTCCTAATAAAATGTTTTAATTATATTACACAATTCTTGATCTTCCATGGAAAAATACCATAATTTTTTCCTGGTGAATCCTTAAGTTTCCACTTCTATCTAGCTTGGAATTTTGAATTTAATTAAATATTAATCACTGCAAAGAAATTCATGAAGAAGAAATTGTTTTTCATTGTTTTGTCTATCATAATAATATTTGACCCATAATATTGAAATTTCATATCATAAAGTCATCACTTTTATATTAGTTGAAAAGTGTATAGATATGTAATCAATTATGGGACATATCCATGAGTCAATTTTTTATATTTTCAGCTTTCTTTGAAATATTTTCAGTTTTTTTTCATTTTATTACTACTGTTGCTAATTTTGTGTTTGACACTTGACAGGTTTGACTTCTTAATGATTTTTTAAAGCATCCAATTAAATATAGAATGTATTAATTTTATTTTTAAATTATGTTTCCTTAGAGAATTAAAAACAAATTACCACAGTTTGTCTAATATTTTGCTCAAATATTTCTCAAGGTTTTATGTATATACTTACAATCATTTTATTGACCTTGATGATGTAATTTGAAACAAAACCAAACCCCCTTTTTTTTCTAAATATTTTTAACAAATAATAAAGTAGGGGATTTTCTGTAATGGGGTGGGATTTGCCAGTCTCACACTAGGTATGGTGGGCCAGGAAATTGTATACAAGATCATGGAGAAGAAAACTTCGGTCAGAATCTGGAATCCAGGCAAATATAAGGGAAGGGAAGAGAGCATAAAACAGCTGGGGACCCAGAAGCTGTAGGTAGGCAGATAGAGATAAAAAGCCTGAAAATATGAGAGATAAGCAAAAATAGACCCCTGTGATCACAAGGCATCACTGAAGTTGTTTTAAACCCAGTTTATGCTATTTTGCAAGTTTAATGAATGCTATGGACTATTACCCAAATGTGTACGCTTCTCTTGCAATTTGTGGAAGATATTCATTTTTTTTTAAAAATGATGATCTACAAACTGCTAAGTGTCTGTCCATGAATCCCAACATAGAACTGTTCTCATTTGATGAAAGTTCTTTTTTAAAAGACGAGGTACAGATCTTACTAGATGGTCAATGTTGACGGTTAATTATCACATCCTGGTCTACCCAAATCTTAAGATCAATTAGGAAAATTCCTTGGTTTCTGGTTCTCTCTATAATGAGTGATTTTCATAATCCTTTGCTATTCCTTTTGCCTATCTGAAAAACTCAAAACGAAAAGGTCAAATAAAACCTGACAAAACAGCCCAAACAGGAAAAAAGTTTTCTGAGCTTGCTCAATTGCAAAGTTTTCTTTATAAAGCTTTCATTAACAAGGTGGAAAGTGAGTATTTCACTATCAAGGTGCTGTTTTTATAATTTTTGTTTTTTTGTTTTTCAGTACTGGGGATGGAACTCAGGGCCTTGTGCATGGTAGGCAAGTGTTCTACTACTGAGCTACACACATAGCTCTATTTTTATAATACCTTATATTGCATTTATTCAGTTGTGACATTGTAAAGACCTTCACTTATATTCAGGACAGTAGGAACACGAATGTCTTAGTCACGTGAATTGCACAAAGAGGTCTGCAATAAGCCTCTATAATTTGAGTTTTATTTTCAAGGATTGGTCCACCTTGGACATGGGATTCCTTTTAATATGAAGGTGATAGGGCCAACATTTTGGATCTCCACTTTGGTCAGAGGTCAGTTATTCTGGGCTATATGCACTAAAATGAAGCAAAAAACCAAATAATTTGTGAAAGAGCATGTTCAAACATGCTCTTTCATGTAAGATAATTTTAAAAACATTTCTTAAATTAACTGACCTCTACTTTTAAAACATGTCAAAGTCATGAAAAGATGAAAAATGATTCCAGATTAAGGAAGATTCAAAAATATTATTGGTATAATTGGAAAAATTTAAAAGAGGATAGTATGTTAGATAATAGTAATAATCTGTAGTACAAAATTCAGAAATTTTGTAATTGTATGGTAGATAGATAACAACATGTTTTTGGATAAGAAATGCACATCTGGATATAGAGTCTGCAACTGACTCTTAAATGATTCAAAGCCAACCAATAATGTGTGTTTGTGAGTGTGTGTGTGTGTGTGTGTGTGTGTGTGAGACAGAGAGAGAGAGAGAGAGAGAGAGAACAAATATGCTAAACTGTTGACAATAGACAAGTCTCAGCCAAATGCTGTTGACAATAGACAAGTCTCAGCCAAATGCCATTTTTTCAACTCTGTAAATTTGAAATTACTTTAGACTAACCTTACTTGAAACATTTCAACTACTCTTTGAAATAAAAAGTTAAGAGAAAAATATGAGACAGCATCTCTCTTGGGGACCTCTGGATTTCACATGATACTATATCCACCTGAATAAAAGGAACATTTTGTTTTTATTAACTCAGAGAGAGTAGGCTAACCCCTCTTAATCTGTCTAACCACATAGCCCATGTTCTTTTTATTATTATTTCACTATCAAATAAATTGTCCATCATGCTTCTTGTTTAAAAATTTATGTTCCAAGTTTCAGTCTATTCAGAATTAGGAAAAAAAGTTTTCCTCTGCTGAGTCATGATAATTTCACCAGGCAATGCTCTCTGCAAACTTCTCCTTTGGCATCATAGCTCTGAGCATAGATTTAGAGTCAGAACCATTGAGTATGGTCCTCTCTATTGCTAAGAAATCATATAAATTACTTAATTTCTTTAAACTGTACTTCACACATCGTGATTAGGTGAGATATTATATGTTGAGCATTAATAGACACAGCTACTCCAACACATAACTTTACATGATTACATTTTGTATACAATTACTTACTTTAGATGTTATGTCATTATTTGTCTCTCTTATCCACATCTTCTGGTGAAAAAAGTTTTGTTGTGTTTTCCTTTCAAAATAATCCCTGTAGTATTTGTCAGGACAGACTAGAACATGCAGTAACAAAAAAACCATTAAAGTTCTGTGGCTTAACAGAATAAACAGTCAAGCCCTGAGCAAGTTGGCAGGGACCTTGCTCCTTTTAGATATCTAGTCAGATATCTAAGTGGAGGGCCTCTGACCATGATGGCACATATGGCAGGAGTGGGTGGTGGAGTAAATTGCTTACTTTATAAGCCAACAAACAAAGCAAGACAGGAAGGGGCTGGAGTTCCACAACCCCCCTTGCATGCACGCCCCCAGTGACCTAAGATCTCCCACTAGACCCACCACAGGAAGGTCCACAGCACCTCCTAGTAGTACCACCTGGATCCAAGCCTTTGGCACATGGACCTTTAGGGATACTCATCCAAACCATAGCAGGAACACACAACCTCCTCAGCTGAGGCAGCAGGAGAGCAGAGAACTGGGAGAGTCACACTCAGGTTTTTCACCTCCTCTAGGAAGAAACATGCCCTTCTCTCCATTTCATTGGCCTATGCTAGTTACACAGTCTCACTCACCAGCAAGGGGATGAGAGGACATCTTCCACATGCCAGTGGCCTATATTCGGTCTCCTACTTGAATGCATGCTTTTTGTTTGTTTGTTTTGTTTTTGTCTTAAAGTGTGTGTATGTGTGTGTGTGTGTGTGTGTGTGTGTGAGAGAGAGAGAGAGAGAGAGAGAGAGAGAGAATTAATTGTAAACAACTTCAAATGCTTTCTATGAAAAAAGCCTTGTGGAAATGATATCCTGAGATTCTTACTAAAAAAATTCAATGTATGTAGTCATTTTGCCATTTGTACTTCATATTATATTATTCCAGATAACTATTTTAAACACATTTTTTTTTTGATAGCAGGGGTTGAACCCAGGGATGCTTAGTGATTAACCACTGAGCAATATTTCCAGCCCGTTTTTATTTTGAAACAGGGTCTCATTGAGTTGCTTAGGGCCTCACTAGGGTGCTGAGGCTGGCTTTCAACTTGTGATCCTCTTGCCTCAGCCTCCTGAGTTGCTGGAATTATAGGCATGCATCACTGTGCTTGGATCTTTTAAAAATACCTTTTAAAGAATTTATATTTATTGTGTTTTATGAGCTACAGGTGACTTGTGGCCTAGAGAATTTAGCTACCATCCAGGACTACTTCACCAAAAATTCATCCTCAAATTACTTAGAGTTAATGGTAGTGGTCTACATTCTTTATGGAAGTATATGCTTTCTGAATGTAAAAACTTTCATTGGAGATTAGTCTTCATAGAGCATTGGTGGTAATGCACTCTTTCTTAAAACCGTTAATACTAAACATTTGTGTAATTGTCGGAAGTCAAGCTATTTTAATTGTGGTTAGGCATCATGAAAAACAGACACAAAACCCTCAAAGAGAACTGATTATAAAACATGCACTCAAACAATGCCAACAATAACTAGGAAAACCTCACAAGTTTATGATTTTGAAAATAGAAGTGATGTGGCTCAGTTTGAAAAGGGATTCAGGACATCAAATGCTTAATCTTTTTATTTTTTATTTTTTAGAGGATTGGCCTGAAAGCATGATGATTCTCAGCCCGTCTTATTATTTTTGCTTCCATGTGGTCAGAAACACAAGAAGAGTCTTATTTCTCAGGATATTTTGAAATTTCAGTTTCAGTTCCTACTGCGAAAGAGACACAGTGGAAACAGATGAAAACAAAGGGCTTATTGTTGTGATTTTGTAAAAAGTGTTTTCTTTTGAATAGAATGATTCAATCCTGTACTTGATTTAAATTGGATACTTTAGGAGGTAATAGATATCCCAAGGCACTAGGCAGGGGGAAGATGGAAGTGGTACCTTTATTTCCAATGTCTATAATTGCTGGCTTGTTTCCCAGAGAGAGGATACATGTAGACAAACAGACAAACAAACAAACAAAAAGAGTCATTCTGGGGGCCTGTCAGGAGTCTTGTGAATTGCATGTAAACAGTCAACTGCCTTTGACTTCTTCTTCATGCCCACAAATAGTCTGTTTACAAATCATGTTGATTCTACTTTCAAAGCTGTTTCTGAATTGTGCTTGTCTCCCTACTGTCATCAGCCAAGTTCAAACCATCATCCTGTTTTCAAAAATACCCAGGTAGCATTCTGATGATCTATCCAGCTACCTTCTTTGGTGTAGCCACCATTCCAAGGTCTGAGATGGCATAGAAATACTAATCTAATGATGTTTCTCTCCCGTTTTTCTCCTCTGGGAAACATATCCATGGCTGCCCCTTGTCCAAAGGATCAAGTCTAATGTCCTCAGTGGGGCTTTGCAAGGCGAATCTGTATCCTAATCATACTTTTCTCTCACACAGTGGGGCCATTCTACCTGGCTTCTCTGGAGTATGTAGTAGGGTGGGGGTGAAGAAAAAGGAAGAAGATGGAAGCTAAAACTTAAAAAGAATTGTTTGGATAAAGACTTCGTGAGTTAGTAGACCACACACAGTAAAACCACAATTAGCGAAAAAAATAGTCTTTCTTTATCAGAGTTTACTATAGAACTTACCTGTTGTTTTAATATGATTTGACTGAACAAATCATTTAGGAAGTGGTTATAATCTGCATAGTTTCTGTTTAGAAGCAGGGCATCTGTTCAGAAAGAGACTTTAGTGACAGAAGGGAAAAATTATGACTAGGTTCCTGTGTATAATGTGTTGCTATAAATTCATGACCTGGTTTCATAAATCGTTCTCTTTATAAGCACAACTGTGTTTTTAGTTTTGAGTTGAGCCCTCCGTATCCTTTTCATTGTATTTAATGCATGTTAGTTCAGGCTAGTCCACATAAACCCTGCATTGTGAATCCATCAGTTATTAACTGATTAATTCATATTGCCTCTCCTAAAAAAGTAACCATAATCAAATGTAAGTTTAGAATTTTTATTTAGGAATAGCACAAATGGGATGATTAATTGGTTAGAAATAGGGATGACAATTGAATTTGCAATGTAGCACAGCAAGGATAGATTTGATGCTTATTTGGGGTAACTTTTGAGGGTGCTGAAGGAGAATTCAGAGAGTCTGAGGCCATACCCATCCCGGCCATTGTTACATTTTAGCCAAATGTTTAGACATATTTTCTCCTATGCATCTTTGCCTTAGATCATGATTACCTGTCTTATCACTTAATTGTATAGCATTTTATCTTATTTTTAGAGGTATGCTTGTCTTATCTCCATGTGTGTGCTGTCAGAAAATTCAGGGAAAAACAATGTTTATACCTGCCTTTTTCTTAGCATCTGCAACCATGTTTTATATCTAGCTGAATCATGATAAATATTTTATGGATGAAATAGTGGTTACCCTTTAAATATGTCTACTCAGCAATGGCAATTGTCTGATAAAGTGTGATATGGTTGACAAAATATTCTTTAAAAAGGAAGTTTCAATAATAATGTGTTTCTTGATTATCTCATTTTTGGTATCAAATTTATATTTGGGGTCTTATCACAGAAGTAATAATGCTTAATTTCAAATAATACTAACAACTGAGAGTTGGAGGGATTGTAGATAACTAGCCAAGAGCACGTATTTAGAAATAGAATGAATGCCTGAGAGGACAAGCTGTGGTTCCAAATCTCAAACCTTGTTGATGTTCAGGATGGATTGGGAATCCAGATGTTAATAAATTTCTTTCTGTTACTGTTTGCATTGAATGGGAATCCTTTAATTTTAGCCCTAGCCTCTATTATGACATTCTACTAGAGATAACTAAAAATATAATTTCAGCTGGGGTTATATTTTAAAAGTATACTAATTAAAATCCAGGCCACATAACAGTCTCCAGAGTGGTATAGACTATCATTACCAGTTTGCAAATTCAAAGAACAGGATCTCATTCATTCTAATACTCTAAATGAAAAAGCCAGTAAGGCCAGTCTGCCTCTAAACTGTAGGGAATAAGAAAAGAAATATATCTGGAGGAAATGTTTCTGCTTTAAAAATTAATTAATTTTCTTATTCCTAACAGGAAGAATGTGATGTTTTTAGTATATATGGCAATTGAGCTCTGAGATTTCTCTCCCACTTATTTGTAAACTAGAACCTCTCACTACACACTTTTTACCTGGGGCTTTTGACCTTGACATTCTCCACAAAAATAGATACTCATTTTCTGTATGAAAATGGATAGACCAGGATGGTGTCTGTCCTGTGAAATGTGTCTTTCTTTGGTTCTTAAGTTATTTTGGCTGAGGGCTTTTTGTTTTCAGTGTAGCCAATATAAAGCAAATTTGGAGCTGAGAATTGTTCACTTCTCAATTTGTTGATCAGGTTTTATAGAAGGAAACGAAGTGACATATAGTTCAATATGTGGATGCCATAACATGTAAAGAGTTTAACCTTTAAAAAATATCCACAGCATATGTATTTTACTTTTTACAAACTCATTTTAATCTTAGGCTGATCTTATCTTCCGCACTTCCTGTCTGCTTTTGCTACTCTATTTAGAATTTTAAGTTTTGAACTCCCTGTAGGTAATTCACCAGAGTTTCTTTAGGGGAATCATAGAAAGGATATGAACATTGGTTCTTTTTTTTTTTTTTTGGTTTAATTATTTCTTTCCTAAAGTCACCTCTTTAGGAATATTGAATGACTGGGCTAATTTTTCATTATTATTCAAAAACAAAGATTTTTTTTTTAAAAATTGATAAAAGCTAATCTAGTGCTCAACAAAATGAGTTTCACTAATTAAAAGGCTCTGATTCTTACTCAGTATTAACACCTGTCGAATACCAAACGTCCTCATTTTAATCCAGGTGGCAACATATCAGTTGATTGCAGAAATATTTCACGAGGCATAAACAAGAAGGCAAAAGTTAATTATTACTTACTGTGTTTGAATTAATAATCACTCTAGCTCTATCAGCTTCAAATGAGAATTATTTTCAAAGTCAAACTGTCCAGAAAAGAGTCTCAGTGGATTTAGGGCAATGATTTTTTAAGAGAATATTTATTTTCAACACCTATTATTCCTATTCATATTTAAAATTGTGAATATTAATTGCTTCAAGCACTAACCTTTATGTTTTACAAGAGACGATAGACAGAGGAATATTTTTCTTCAGCATGTGAGCCCTTATTACATTTTTAAGCTAACCTTCTGATGTATTTATGAACATTTCATTCAGATATTTATTTGTATATTTATTGCTCTCCTTATTTAAAAAAGGATTTAATTAAGAATTATTTCATCATACAATAAAAAATATAAATGTGACATATATATTTTAAGCTTAAAAAGGAAGAAAACTCTAAACCTGATTTTACATTGGGTAAAACCCAGCAAAGACTTACGAAAATAAGTGATTACTAGCCATAACCAGTAGGAGTTTTAAAATATATCTGGAAATTCTTTGCACATCTCCTTTTAAAATATGGAATCTGTTCAGGTTTGGACATAAAGTGTCCCCCAAAATCGCCTGTGTTAATGCAGGGATATTCACAGATGAAAAGATTAGATTGTAAGCAATTCAATCAGTTTAGATTCGACCTTATCAGTTCATCCTACTTTGAATGGACTTACTAGGTAGTAATTATAGGCAGGTGGGTGTGGCTGGAGTTGTTGGGTCCCTGGATGTGCCCTGGAAAAGTGCATTCACTCTGTGGTCCCTTCCCCTTTTTTCTCTCTACTTCCTGGTGGCCCTAAGTAGAGTGCTCCTTTGCAATGACTTTCTGCCCTGATGTTCTGCCTCACCTTGGACCCAGAGCAATGGACTCATCTAATCATGGACCGAACCTCTGAAAGCATAAGCCAAAATAAACTTTTCCTCCCCTAAGTTGTTCCTGTCAGGAATTTTGGTCACAGCTATGAAAAAGTGACCAATACATGCAATCCCTCTCTTTTAATATGAGCTGAACTTAGTGACTTGCTTCTAATGAGTGGAAAATTGAGGGGATGATGTTGGGAGATCTCTGGGCTAAGTTAGAGAAGGCAATAAAGCTTTTGCACAGGTATTCTGATCTCATGGGGATTTACATCCTGGGACCTCTGAGCCAATGTGTGAGAAGGCCTGTCCCCCCAAAACACTGGTGGAAAAACATCCCATCCATTATAGGAGCAGATGCCCAAGGATTTCACCTGTGCAGCCCTGCCATTTGATTGATTCCTGCCCTGGCCCCAGACAGTTGAGGAAAGAAATCTGGTCAAGTCCCCAGTTTGAGCTGTTACCTTGACTGCAACTTCATGAGGACTCTGAACCTGAATTGCACAGCTGATCTACCCTGGAAGTCTTGACCTATAGAAACCAAGTGATAATAAGTGATGATTTTTCTAAGCCACTAAGTTTTGGATGATTTGTTATGCAGTTTAACCTAGAAAAGCTGCAACTACTGGGTTGGATAATTGCAGAGGGTTTTAAAGACCAAAGTAATAATTGCTTCTACATGGAAAGATCATGCTGGTGCTAGAAAATAATCTGATATGGATCTGGTACAGCTTGTTCAAAGCTTATGTCCACAACTATTGCCTAGGTTTATGTTCACCCTGGCCTGGTTTAATTTCAGTCAACAGCAGCAACTTACCTTCAAGTTTAGGTCCCTGCCAATACTGATCTTTTAATCTCTCTCTCTCTCTCTCTCTCTCTCTCTCTCTCTCTCTCTCTCTCTCTCTCTCTGTTGTGTGTGTGTATTATGTATTGTTCTCCCATTTTTATCTAAAGAGGCTAAAAATAGTACTATGATTGCTTTATGCACTAAGAGAATTTCTAGGCAGAGAATATAGGTTATTAACTAAGCTTTAAAATAGATGTAGGAGAACCTCAAGGAGAGGAAATGCATAAGATCAAAATGGAAAGGAAAAAAAAAGTCCTGTTTTTTTCCCCTATTCTCCACATGAATTTTAAACTAAGTTAAAAACTATTTTTAGGAGTTTAAAGTCCTAATAGAAGGCTTTAGAATAAATTAGTTGGAATTATCACAATTATTCATGTAACTCTGGTATAAACTAAGATTATGATAATTTAAAAAACCTAATCTGACAATTGTCACCAAATCGTATTCTCCAAGGACAGAATAGCCTGTGTTATGCTGCTTAATTCATTCTAAATTAAAAGGAAAATCGTATCCCCCAAAGATAAAATTATTTATAGTATGGGTAAAAGACTGTTCTGTTTCCTGAGTTATGTGGGATTTCACTTACACAATTTTGAATACTTCTGGGAAAAGATACACAGATCACTGACTGCAGGAATGTTTCCTCGTCCAAACCTCCCTTTGTCATCTGGGAATACACATGTTCAGGCGTTAAGGAGAAAGAGCCACGGATTCCTATGCTGTCTTTGTTGGTTCACATGAGCAAGAAAATGTGCTGTTAGTGACCATTGGAAATATATAAATGTTAAAATGTATATTACATATGCATGAACTATATTGATTAAGGAAATATTGCATCCCCAAGTTATAAAGCAAAACTATAATCAAGTTAATATACTGATTACAAAGCATGTGTTTTATGAAAACAATGACAGGTTCTTTAGTGTTGTAGGTATTCATGAATGTTTGCTAGGGTTGACAAGGCTTCCTTCGCATTGATGACTGTCAAGCACCAAGTTACCTCTATCAAAATGTTCACTTTCCACTGTTAGTTGCTAGCCTCTGTGGCTTTTCCTTTTGCAGCACCTCATCATTGCCACCATCCTGGGCAAGGCAGAATGCACAATTCCTTAGTAATTTTAAAGCAGAAATGTTATGTGTTGGCTTTTAACTTCAATTATAATCATTTTAAAGTTAAATGTCGGTCAATTTCAATGTGGCGTGATGGGTTGCCTGCATTTCCAATTGAGTTGAAAGAATATTGTCCTCAGTAAATAAAATGAAAATGTTTTGAGAGATTTGTGAAACATTTTACTTGGAAGACTTTTCACTGTAAGGAACAAAGGAATATCTCATTTGTTTCACAAAGAGTATCTACATTATTTAAGGCCATAAGGCTAGATGAATGTAAAGATATTTTTCAACACAGAACTTCATAATTTATTGAGGTTTGCACACAATCAAAATTCAATGTCATTAAATACTGTAATAGAGTTTCAAAGACAATGCTTTGAGCATTCCTCTTCATCATAGTTGACATTTGTTAATCTGTATGCTGAGCATACATCTAAGAACTTAGTTATTTCTTTGGACTCTTAAAAAAAAAAGTCCCCCAATACCCATTTTACAGATGATGATACTAAGGACCTTGGAGTTAAGTGATTTGCTAACTCTCATAGAGTTATGTGGAAGATACAAGATTGAAATTCAGGCAGTTGAGCTCCAGAACCATGCAGTATTGGATGGAGCAGAGAAGTTACTTCTATAGGAGACAGTGGTGATAAGAACAGGGACGAGGTGGTGATTGCAACTCCAAACACACACAGGGTGGCTTTCCTCCAGGTAATTTTCAGGCTTTTATACAGAATAGGGGAATTTCATCCTGCTTCTTCCTTGGAAATATAGACTCTGGGTATGAAGTATCTTTTATAATCCTAATTTAGCAACAGCCTCCAGCTGTTCTTAACTTGGGAACGCTGCATGACTGACACAGGCTGACAGTGATGAACATATTTTGGCTGACACTTTCCCAAACTTTCAGTTTATTTATCTCATTAATATTTTTCTTTAGGCAAAATATATTTGCTATGCCCTTTCTATTTATAAGGTGGAAATGTTTTCTTTCTTGAGTCAGATGACCCTCCGTGCGAGATTGAGAAGCTAGAAGACAGGTGGTTTGGATTACCCCTCAAGCACTGTTTGTAAAATAGTTTCTTTTTGAAAGGATGTAAGTCTGATTCAGGGTAGTGCTCCCTGAATACCATTTTGGCTTTTTGAATGTGTCTATTAGAGCAAAAGTTGCCTGGATTTCCAAAGCAGGATTCCTGCTGTGTGTACCAGAGTCCTGAATATGACTGGTGATAGAGAGGATGTGACCATGCTGTCACATTGGGTTCTTTTCCGCTGATGGAGCTTCTCAAGTTGTGAGATAAAAGCTACAATCTAGCCCCAAATCAGCAGTTTGGATTTCTAGTGCTATAGCTCTTTTATTCTTTCTTATACTTCCCTCGTGGGCTGCCTTATTTAGAGTCTTGTCAGTAATCCATGTCTGGTGATACATCCCTTCCATGAAGAAGATTCCTATATCCTGAAAATCCAAAGGTGAATGATAAATGTGTATTTAAAAAAGTGTTTCTTACTTATTTAGTCTGCTTTTTTTACTGCTATGACCAAAGACCTGATAAGAACAATTAGAGGAGAAGAACGTTATTTTGGGGCTCACGGTTTCAGAGGTCTCAGTCCATACATGGCTAACTCCATTGCTCTGGGCCTGAACATCATGGCAGAAAAGCATGGTAGAAGAATGCAGCTCAGGACATGGCACCAGGAAGCAGAGAGAGAGAGAGAGAGAAAGAGGTGGGTGGGGAGAAGGGGAGAGAGAGAGAAAGCACAAGAGAGCTTTCTTCTCTCACCGAGGACAAAATATATACCCCAAAAGTCATGCCCAAACTACCCACCTCCTTGAACCACACCCTACCTGCCTACAGTTACCACCCAGTTAATCCCTAACAGGGGATTAATGCACTGATTAGGTTAAGACTTTCATAAACCAATCATTTCATCTCTAACATTTCTTGCATTGTCTCACACATGAGCTTTTGGGGGACACCTAATATCTAAACCATAACACTTCAAAGCAAAATTGTTACTTAGCAACAGGTGTGGGCTTGTGTGTCTTGATTTGAGAATGTTCAAGCATGAGGCAGAAGTTGGAAAAGGTCAGGCCAAAGAAAGAAAAAACTATTTCTGAAGAGGAAAATACCCAAAGAGGAATTACTTGGTGAGTCCCTATGGAACATTTAATTGCCCCAATGCCCCATGCAACAGCTTCCAAGATTTATCTCAATTACCTGGATTAATTAGCCTGAACCATTTTGCAGAAGTGAAATCATTACTTCAATTTCATGCTGTTTATGGATAAATATTGATAAAGAGCTAGGGTACTGCTTTTTCTTAAGGACTTCTTTTCTGATCCCTGGCATCATTCAATGTCTCCTCCCTTTTATCATACCCTTGGAAACTGCATTGTTATAGCTGATGTGATTCCATATTTCATGGCAGGTGTTAAGAGGATCCATAGAGCACTTGAAAGAGATGAGTTGTGTCATTCTGTTATAGTTAAAGCTTCGTCCCAGGGTTTCATAAACTGACTTCCATACCACTCACGTATAATGGAATCAAGCCTTTATTGAAGCACACTGGTGGCGGCTGACCAGAACATAAAGCTGTTCCCCTGATCAACCCCGAACAATTGCAAGGGCGCTCCTTATAAGCCTGAAAACCGCAAAAGGGATGTTCAGGGGGTCTAGCCAATGCAAGCAAGCCAGGTTACAGAAGTGGGACAGTGCAGTCAAGCGGAGGGAAGCCTAACCAATCACAGTTAGCCCAGTCACCCCAGTTACAGAAACAGAGCCCCGTTACCCTAGTTACAGAAACAATACCCCATTAGGTAGTTTTGTGTTCTTAAAGGTTTCTATAGCAAAAGGAAAAGAACATCTTGCCCCAGTCATGACTCTTCTACTTGGCATGGTGGTTTTACAGGATGAAGTCATAAAACAAAATGGAGTCACATTTGCTCCTACTATCACAATTCAAAGGCATTTAACTTAGTCTAAGAGGAGGTTGGTAAACATCCTCAATGTGCATGTTTGAGGTACACTCTGTGGGCACACAGTATTATGCCCACATGTATAACACTTATTTTTCTGTTATTGAAAATCAGATTTGTGACCCTTCACTGCACTGAGATTGATAGTATCAGTAACTTATGTCATGGTCCAGGAGGGAATTTTGAAGGTGAGGTTGCTGGGATAGAAGAAAGGGAGATTTTGTTCCATACCTTATGAGAAAGGAAAGGGGAGGAAATAAGGACAGGAACAGAAGAGTGTAGCCTCAGTATTTGACAAGGGTGTGTGTAGAGGTTTCAGGAGCTGAGGCTTATGGTGAGAGGTGGACAAGAGGGTAGAGATAGATATCAAAAGCCAGAGCCCGTAATATCGTACCCAGCTGGTTAAAACTGGGTTTTGCTCCTGAGTCAAGGATGTGGCTTCATTTAGAGATCAGGTGCATCAACTTTACCTCTGGACAATACCTGAGGATGAGTCCTGTAGGCCAGAAATCACTTGAAATAAACTTCATATACTCGTGCAAAGTAGTTATCAGAAAGGAAAAAGTTCTCATTAACAAAATGGAAAGAAAAATCTTTTCACTCTGGTTAGAGGTCACAAAATGCATACATGTGCAATACACACACACACACACACACACATTTTTGGTTGTTGTTGTTCTTTTTGATGAAATCATAGTAGAACCCAGGCTTGTGTTGCGTGCCTTATATACATTTTGCTTTGTGATCACATAAATAACTCATTGCATTTATGAAAGCAATGTGTTAATCCCATTCATGTAGCCAAATGACCACGCCTTCATATGGAAGATGTCCTGCAGAGACCAGAGGACAAGGTAGTGATATCTCTTTAGGCCCATTTGACAAAAGCAGTAAAATTGTCCCCAAAGCTGTGTGGCTGCAGATAGTGTAAGGAGCAGAAAAGCTTTTCACAGTTCAGGGAACCTTGCTGCCTGAAATGGGTGCTGTCAGGGATGGTAAAATATCAAGTGTTTCTTTCTTTTACTGTTTAGTACTGTTGAAAAAAAATTGCTAATCCATTCATCTCACCCTAGCCTAATAGTCTATATTTTCATATTTGCATGGGGAATGTGCTTTAAAAAAGTTATATTTTATCAGATTTTACATTCTATTTTGTATCCAAATGCATGAAAGAAAGGTTGAAATTCTCATTAGAAATGTTTTCAGTTAAAACTCATTCTCAATGATAAAATTAGGTAACCTGATTCTTTTCACAGAGTAGTTTTCTTCCAAGATCACATAGGGGTTTTCAGTTATGTTGTCTTGAATGTTAGGTTTAATTCTTCAGTGCTCCCTTAAAGATGAGACTGTAGCAATTAGAACAAATTTCAGATAACCACCCACAAGAAGAAGAAGAACTGACCTTTAGTTGAAAAGATTAAAGGGCCTATGTTGATTTAGTCCAAAGAAAATAGTTATTTAATGATAATCTTTGTATACATGTGAATGGTTGCATTAAAGGAAATGATCAGTAACTGTTTTCCATATTTACTTGAAAAATAGAGGCCCAAACTGAAATTAGTCAGCATTCTGAAGATTCTACTCAGCATTAAGAAAGCACCTTGGCAAGGGGTTATTAAGCATACAGGAGAGAGTATATGGACAAGATATCATGTCCTGTCTAGAGGTTAAACAGAAGGTAGACTATGGTCCACTGCCTGTTTTAGATATGGTTTTATTTTATGGTGTTGAGATTAAATTTAAAGATTTCCTCAGGCTTCTTTTATTTAATCTTATTCTATTTTATATTATTTTGGCATTTAAATGTGTTGAACATGAAATAGAAAAGCATTAAACGTGGGAAATAAATTTTGAGCCAGATCCATGTTATATATGGCCGTTCTGAAATATCCTCTTTATTTTATAGCACTTAGGGGAATTGAGACAGGGGACATGTGTCATTTTAAGATTTTTATTTGAGATGATTTTTTTTTTCAAATGATCTCTTAAAAGACCTTAGGAACAAAGATGAATCAGTTAGGTAGTGTGATTGACTTGTTTAAACAAATAGTATTAACCTGATTATAATATAGTGATATTTATATAATACTTTTAAAGTACAATTTTGGAAAACAACCTTCGTAACTGTTACGAAATATTTGGAATAAAATTTAAATGTAACATGTAACTAGAGGATGCACTTGTCATTTTCAAATAACATTTTTTAAGTACAGTATTAGATTTGTAGAAAAATTTTGAGGATAGCACAGACAGTGCCCATATAACTATTTTTTTTCTATTATTAGCATTTACCTTAGTTTGATAAACTCCTTATAATTAATCAATCAGTGAAGATACATTGTTATTATCTAAAGACCATACTCTATTCAGATTTCTTCAGTTTTTATCTCATTTTTTGTTTGTTTCAAGATGCCATATAATTTAGTTACATTTAGTTGTCTTAGGATCCATCCTCAGATATTGTCCTAAAGGACTGCACATTTTCATCTTTCTTTCTTTCTTTTTTTCATTACCTTGACAGGTTGAGGAGTCAAGGTCAGGTATTTTGTAGAATGTCCCTCTGATGGGATTGTCTGCTGTTTTCTTCATAATTAGCCTGGTTTGGGGGAGGAAGATAACAGAGGTAAAATTTCATTTTCATCACATCATATCAAAGGCGTATACTATCCACATGACTAATTACTATTGACGTTGAATTTCATCACCTGGATAAGGGATTTTGTCAGATTTCTCTACTGAGAAGTAACTCTCTTTTCTTCCTCACCATGATATTCTCCTTGGAAAGGAGTTACTCCACACCCCACACTTCAGGAGCCGGGAGTTACGCATTACCGCCTTTGCCACAGAGAATCTGTACACATTACTTGGAATTCTGCATAAGAGATGTTTATTTATTCCATTGTATGTTAATGTCACTATGCATTCATGTTTATGTTTTGGGTGATATTCAATACTTCTTTACTCATTTGTTGCTCAAGGTGTTCCAGCTTAGTTTTGGGAGCTCTTTAATTTGGCTCCTGTGCTCCTTTAACATATCTCCTCCTTTACCCCATACTTTAAAAAAATCTTTTTTAAAATTGGTGCATTATAATTATACATATTAGTGAGATTCATGCTTTTTTTTTTTCTTATCACTCCTTATCTTCTTCTGGGATTATAAGATGCTCCAGGCTTATCTTGTGTATCTCTGGCCTTTGTCCTAGAACCAGCAATTCATCCAAATAGCCCTGCTTCCTTTTACTGAAGAATGGTATTAGAAATCAAGGCTGGGTACTTGGTATGCTCATTGTTACTGATTATTGTTGCTTCTTTTCTCACTGAGCTGACAGAAGAATGAAATATATGTACGTATACTTATTTGCTTATATATACATATTCTAAATATTTCTATGTGAATCTGTATCTGTATGAAGTGGAATGTCTCTATCCCTAATCTGTTATCACATGAATCATTATAAGCTCCTTTCCTAGCTTACCTGTAAACTCTTGTTCCCTTAGTTGCCACCAGCCACTCATCATGTACTCACCTGTTTGATTCTAGTAGACGTATATAATAATGTCAGAATTGTCAAAGCTAGACCCCCGTGGGAAATCAGTGCATCAACTATCACTCTCACAGAGTCCATATATTTCACAATTACTGAGATCACCTCTTTTACCCCACCCTTCAGTAATGTTGTTTCATGCATGTGTATTACAGTTTGTTTCCAGGACACTTTTTATCCTGATATTCATCAAGCTCCTAAACAATTTTTAAAAATTTGAATGCATTAAGGTGCTTAGTTGTGGTCTAGTTTTTCAACATTCCACTTCTCTTCTCCCAAACTCCCAGCAACTACTGATTTGTCAACTATTCTTGCTATAGTTTTCCTTTTTCCAGAATGCAACATGAACAATACACTATATAAGTTTTTCAAACTGGATTTTTTTTCCTTATTGATATGCTTTTAAGATTCTTGACTGCTTTTTTTGTGACTTGATAACTTGTTTATTTTTATGCTAAATAATACCCCATTGGATGGAGGAACAACAATCAATTTATTCATTCAGGTATTGAGGGACATATTGGTTGCCTTCAGTTTGGGTGATTATGAAGAAAGCTGCTATTAATATTTGTGTCTAGGTTATTATAAGGATGTAAATTTTCAGGTCAGTGTATAAACACCTAAAAGTGTGATTGTGGGATCATCTGATAAAACTATGCCTAGCCTTTGTAAGAAAGCATCAAATTGTCTTCCAAAGTGGCTGTAACATTTTTCATTCCCTCCAGCAGCGAATGAGAATGCCTGTTACTCTATCTTCTAAATAGCACTTTGTATTTTTCAGGTTTTTTTAAAGATATTACTAATTCTAATAAGCTTGTTGTTTTATTTTCAATTTCTCTGATGACTAATAGTATTGAGCATTTTTCTTATCCTTATTTTTCTTCCATCTACATTTATTGAAGTGTTTAAGGATCTCTGAACTTTTTAAATTGGGATTTTTGTGTTGTTATTGATTTAGTTTTATAGATCGTTGAAAAGACTTCTCTTTCTCATTGAATTGCATTTGCTCCTCTGTCAAAAATCATGTTTTTAAAATTAAATTTCATTAAAAATACCAATTATTGCTTTTGTATATTATAGGCTTGTTGCTAATGCACAGGGAAAGTTTGTGCGATAATTAGAATCTTTGCCTTAGCATTGATTAAAATAAAAAGAGCAAAAGGAATAGGATTAGAGAGATTAATAAATGAATGAAAGGAATTGGCAATGTACTTGTATTTTTACACTTTTTGGTCATAACTAGGTCTATGGAATAAAATTGGCTTGACCTTATACCAAGTTCAGAGCAAAAAGTCCACATATTTACCATGAGCAGGAACTAAGAGTGGACTAGGTGTAGACTCAAGGTCAGGCTGACTCTGCTGGGGCTTGCCCTATACATCAGATGAAGCAGCATCTCAGGGGTGAAGGTTAATTTGTTGTGTGAACTTGAACGGACCATGGGATTTCCATATATTTACTCAAACAGTGTTCTAGATATTTCTATGAAGGCGTTTTTGGATGAAACTAACATTTAAATTGGTAGACTGAATAAAGCAGATTGACCTCCATAATGTGGGTGTGCCTCATCTAATGAACTGAAAGCCTGACTAGAACAAAGGGGCTAATCCTCCCCTGGGTAAGAGGCATTCTTTCCTTCTGATGACCTTCAAAATGGAACATCAGTTTCTTCTTGCCTTCAGGCTCTCCTAGTTCTCAGGCCTTTAGACTTGGATCGGAACTGCACCATTGGCCCTCTTGTCAACTTGGGACTTGGGAATTGCCATCTTGGGACTTGCCATCCTCCATAATCATTTAGTAGCTCTCTTTATATATGCACCCATCCTATTGATTCTGTTTCACTGGTGAATACTGATTAGCACATCAAGTCTCCTTTTGTGGCAGGGACAAGTCACCTTGGCATAAGAAGAGCGTTTCTGGTCAGCCCACTGCATCCACAAGGGATCCACTTTTCTCCTCAGCACTCTCCTAGCTGATATCCCAGAATGAAAAGCCATTGTCATGCTGGCTAGGGAAGCCTGAGTCTGTTTTGTTTGCTGGCATTGAGCTGTCTGGGCTACATTAACTTTGCAGCATTGACTAATCCAGCAAGGCTTTTCTGAATAAGTAAAACAGGCACCTGGTGCCCACAAGAGCAATATGGGACTTAGGGTGGCATACCTCTTTCCTGCCTTGTTGCTCTGAAGCAGTAGACTTGACTGATTTTAGAGTTGCTCCAAGGGCAGCTTACCTATGCAATTAAACAGGGTCCCAGAATTTGAGCCTTGGAACTGAAATTGGCTGAAGGCAAAGATCCAAGTTTTCATTCTGCTTGAGCGGAAGAATGAGATTAAAAGAGAAAAATGGCTGCATTGAGGACAGAAGACAGAACTCCATTTCACCTCAGTCTGTTTTAGCAGTTAATTTCTTCTCAAGAGGGACATTAAGTCTCTTTACCTGGCAGACAGGCTCTGGCTGTTTAAACCCAGTGTGGGCCGTGGAATGGAATGAATGATTAGACTTTGCATTAGTCATAGAAAGACAAGGTGCGTATTATTTCCCCCTGTGTTTCATCATGAAATATAGGCTATCCTTCCACTGAGTATTTGCTTAACCAGGTCATAGGAATTCTTAATTCAGAAAAGAGGAAAAAACAACGTCTGAGAACGAGGACCAGCATATTTGAGAACATTTGCAGGTGTTTCTGGACAACAGGAACGCACTTGTTTACTTGCTCTGGACTTCCCCAACATCTCTGCTCACTTGAATCAGTCATCCTGGCCAGCACTAACCTTCGGCTCAGAAACAAACTCTTTGACAAAGAATGATTGTAAATGTCTTATTTCAGAAGCAAACTGCACATTTCTATAGCCAGGAAAATGCCATGGGTTTGCAAAATAATTTTTAAGCTCATAGCAATTTTAATGGTATTCTGTGAAGATAATTGGAAAAATTATTTAACAAATTTTTAGCTTTTTACTCAAATTTAAACTTTTAACCAAAACTCAAAAGTATTATGGAGTCAAGGAATGCACCACAGTGTTCTCAACTCTTGCTTCCTTACTAAATTTTACATGAGAAACACATTTTAATGTTCCTGACACATTATTATGATTGTGGGGCTTAGTTGATAACTCATGCTTATGACACCTCTTCGTTTTCCCAGTTATGGTCCATTTAATTTTTTTTGAGAGAGAGAGAGAGAGAGAGAGAGAGAGAGAGAGAGAGAGAGAGAATTTTTTAATATTGATTTTTTAGTTTTTGGTGGACACAACATCTTTACTTTTTATTTTTATGTGGTGCTGAGGATAGAACCCAGGCCAGGCGAGAGCACTACCGCTTGAGCCACATCCCCAGCCCCCCATTTAATTTTGATAAAAAGTTACACTGTACCTGAAGCAAAAAACTTACATCTCACAGGACAGAAATGTCTGAAACGAAGGGCTTTTCAGTCAAGCCTGTGACCCTGATGATAGTCTTGGTATAGAGTTGATATAACCCAGTGCCTACTCGTGGTGCCTGAAACATACAGAGAGAATCATCAATAAGTGTCTCTCATCTCCCAGGATCAGGGGAGAAATTTTAAGTACTTTTATCCCACTTAGACAAAAGATGCCACAGATTAATCAGTCTGATCCACATTATAGGGAAAGACACTGAAGAAAAGTTCTAGGATAAAGTCACCAGGAACTCAGAGCATCATCCTTATTTGAAGAAAGATGTTCATTTCATAGAAAATTAAGAAATATTGCCTTTGTGGAATATATGGACACGTTTTGAGGTCTATGAAACATTAATGACTATGAAAAGCTATAAAGCACTAATAGCCAAAACTATTTTTGGTTCATAGCTCATTAAGTCTCAGGTTCTACATGCCCTTTTGCAACATAGTCATTTATCTTGCATTAAGACACAAAACTCCACTTAATTACTTCGCAATACATTCACAGCATTATGTCTGATTCAATACACTTTTGAGACTGAAATGGTTGTGTTTTCAGTTGTACATAATCACATAAATGATATTCTCACATAACATGTTTCAGGCTGCCTCTTAATTTCTTTTCCAAGTGGGTATCTGGTTTTAAACATGGCTCCATGTCAGTCCTGAAGAGCAGTTATTTGTAGGACTGGAGTCTCTCCTGGCTCTTGACCCTAGCAAGGGGATGTCAGAGAAGCACTGCAATGCCAGAATTGCCTTTTAGAGCATTATTTAATTTTGGTTGTTGGCTCAGCTCACTCATCAGAGACTGCTATTTCCAGCTGCACTGTAAGCTCTCCCACAGTTTAATTCTTTGCTTATTTTTTTTAGAAATCCTCCATCCAAGCACCACAGTAATGTGCCAAAGTATGACGATGACTTCACACCTCAGCTAATTCACATCTGCAAGGAGAGAAAACAATTTGCAACTGAATCCAGCCTCACTAATGCCATCCTAACAAATACCCTTGCTTATAGGCCACTCTGGAGACTGCTTGGCAAAACCAGAGTTTGTCTTAAGAAATGTAGATATGATGTGATTTGCAGACACAATGTGCTACATATTTATTGATTTGTCTATTGACAATATATTTATAGTTTGTGCAGCTTGTGGACTAAATCAAATCCATTTAGCACCTCCTATTTAAGTGCTGGAGAAAAATTATTCATGCATGACATTTATGCTGTTATGATATACTCACCTTAGATATGCACATAATAGAAATACCATTCATATGTTTATTGAACATTCCATATTACTGTAATCTGAATTTGCAAAGACAGCAGAATCAATGTGTTTAATCTTAGCTAATAGTATTTAAAGATATCCTCAAATAAATCGTTCTGACAGAAAAATATAAATATTTATTGAGAATTCACTGTAGGATAAGCACTAATCTAGACTTTGAAGATAAAACAGCAAACAAAACAAGCAGAATCTTTGCTTTTATGGAGTTTGGATTTCTGTATATGTGTGGAGGGGAAGTTTGTGAAGAAAAGTAGCCACTGATGTTTAAAATTTGATAAAGGGGCTGGGGATGTGGCTCAAGTGGTAGCGCGCTCACCTGGAATGCGTGGGGCCCGGGTTCGATCCTCAGCACCACATACAAAGATGTTGTGTCTGCCAAATGCTAAAAAATAAATATTATTAAAAAATAAATAAATAAAATTTGATAAAGATAAGGGCTATTCAGAAAGTTAAAACTGGATTATATGACAAGGAGTAACAGGTCTACTTTAAACTGGACAGTCAAGGATGAGGCTTTGTGAAGACTTTAAGATCATTTAGACAACAAGAAGGAGGCATGTGAGGATCTGGTGAAGGAATATTCTGGGTGAGATTAGCTCCTTCAAATATCCCAGAGTAGGAGGGAACTTAGCTTATTCAAATGATAGATTAAAAACAAAACAAAACAAAACAACAACAAACAACAACAACAAAAAAAAAAAAAACCCAGTGACTGAAGAGTAGCAGGAGAAGAACATAAGGAAAGATAAGAAAAAGCAAACCAAAGCTTCTATCATGCCTCCTAGCACACTGTGTGTCAGGCACTGTGCTAAGCATTTTGCTTCTATAAACTCTGTCTACTAACAGAAGATTGGATCTTTTTTCTTGGGTGGAGAGGAGAGAAAATAGTATTAATAATTATGTTAATTTTCAGTTGGCTATTAGACATTGATATGAAGGTAACATCAAGAAACTGGACATTTGAGGGCTGGAGATATAGCTCAGTTGGTAGAATGTATGCACAAGGCCCTGGGTTTAATCCCCAGCACCATGAAAAAAAGAAAGAAAGAAAGAAGGAAAGAAAGAAAGAAAGAAAGAAAGAAAGAAAGAAACCATGAAAAAAAGAAAGAAAGAAAGAAGGAAAGAAAGAAAGAAAGAAAGAAAGAAAGAAAGAAAGAAAGAAAGAAAGAAAGAAAGAAAGAAAGGAGGGAGGAAGGAAGAAAGAGACATTTGAGTTTGAAGTTCTGCAAAGAGAAAAGGACTAAGCCTAGATTTTAAAGTTCTTGGCATGTCAATGTCATTTAAAGCTGTGAGTGTAGATTGTATCATCTGTAATAATTGTGCAAATTTAAGTGCCATTCCCTACATGATAGGTACTGCTGGAAAAACTTTGTATAGTTGGTTATTTTTATAACAATTGTTCACATTTGAATTATTGTCTAATTATTATTATTTATAGATTAGAAGATTGGGGGGTGGATTTTAGTGGGAGAATTTAAAGAGATAATTGAGATAATATCTAGAACACTGTAAATATCCAAAATTGTAGCTGCCATTACTAGTAGTGATGAGGCTAATAACAGCTATGATCTTATTCTTTTCTATTTTATTATTGGTGCATTATACTTATACATAATAGTGGAAATCATTATGCCATAGTCATATATGCACATAACATAATTTGATAGATATCATTCCCCAGTACCTTCTCTTTCCCTTCCTTCCTCCTGCACCCTGATCTGCTTATTCTATTCTGCTGATATCCCTTCTATTATTATTATCACTACTTTTAATTAGTGCATTAAAAGTACACACACACACACACATATGGAATTAATTGTGATATGTTTGTACATGGACATAGTACAATTTGGTAGAGTTCATTCCTCAGTACTTTCCCGTGCTCTTTCCTCCTCCCTCCCTCTCAATCCACTTCCTATACTCTATTGGTCTACCATCCATTTTGGGGGAGATCTTCTTATAATTATCATTTTTACTATTATTATTTTCTCTATATATAGCTTCCATATTTGACAGAAAATATTTGACCCTTGGCTTTCTGTGTCTGGTTTATTTCACTTAAGTTCTCTAGTTTTATTTGTTTACAAGCAAATGACAAGATTTCATTTTTCTTTATGGCTCGGTAAAACTAGATTTTTGTCTACATACCACATTTTCTTAATTCATTTGTCTGCTAACAGAGAACTAAACTGATTCCATAACTTGGCTATTGAGAATTGATCTGCTGTAAACATTGGTATGCATGTATTACTAAAGTATGCTGATTTTATAGTTCTTTAGTATAGATAGCAAGTAGTGGAATAGCTGGGTCATATGATGGTTCCAGTCCTGGTCTTTTAAGGATTCTCCATACTGCTTTAAAAAATGATTGTACTAATTTTCAGCTTTACCAAAAATATATAAGTGTAGCTTTCCCCCTACATCCACACCAGAAATTATTGTTATTTGTATTTTTAATTGCTGTTCTAACTAGAGTGAGATGAAATCTTAGCGTAGCTTTATTTGTATTTCTCTGATTGTTAAGAATATTGAACATTTTTTCACATATTTCTTGGTTATTTTCTTTTTTCTTTGGAGGAGTATCTGCTCTGCTCATTTGCCCATTTACTGATTACCAATTTATTGATTGGGCTCTTTAGTTTTTTTGGTGTGTGTTAAACTTTTTGAGTTCTTTATATATTCTGGATATTAATCCCCTGTCAGAAGAGTAGCTGGCAAACTTTTTTTCCCCATTCTATAGGCTTTCTTATTCTATAGATTCTTAATTGTTTCCTTTGCCGTGCAGAAGCTTTTAAATTTGAAGTCATTCCATTTATTGTTCATTGGTTTTATTTCTTGAGCTTTCAGCATCTTATTAAAGGGTCAGTACCTGCACCGATATGTTGGAATATTGACCCTATGTTTTATTCTAGGACTTGCAGTGTTTCTGGGTTAATTCCTAAGTCTTTGTCCACTTCAGGTTGATTTTCTTGCAGGGTGAGAGATAGTGATCTAATTTCATTCATCTACATATGGATATACAGTTTTCCCAGCACAATTTGTTAAAAAGGTAATGTTTTCTCCAACCAATATTTTGGCACTCTTGCCAAGGATCAGATAACTGTATATTTGTGAATTTGTCTTTGTGTCTTCTATTCTATTCCATTGGTCTTTATGTCTGCTTTTATGCCAATATGATGGGTTTTTGTAATTATAGCTCTGTACAATAATTTGAGAAAAGGTATTGTGTTGTCACTAGTATCATTCTTATTGCTCAGTTGTTTCTTTGGTTATTCTTTTATTGTTCCATATGCATTTTAAGACTTTTTATTTTTATTTTTTTGTTCTGTGAAGGATATCACATTGAATCTGTACATCACTTTTTTTAATATGACCATTTTTACAATATTAATTTGGCCTATCCAAGGACATGGGAGGTTTTTTCCATCTTCTAAGACCTTCTTTGATTTTGTTCTTCCATGCTCTATAATTTTTTTGGGGGGGATACGGGGGAATAAACTCAGGGGCACTTGACCACATCCTCAGCCTTATTTTGTATTTTATTTATCACTGTGTTGCTTTGTACCTCACTTTTCTGAGCCTGGCTTTGAACTCTTCATCTTCCTGCCTCAGTCTCACAAGCTGTTGGGATTACAGGTGGGCGCCACAGCTCCTGGCCATGCTCTATAATTTTTTATTGACAAAGTATTTTACATCCTTCGTTAGATTTATTCCCAAGTAAACAAAATATTTTATTTGTTTGAGGCTATTGTGAATGAACTAGTTTTCTTGATTTCTTTCTCTGAAAATACATTATTGGGGTTTAGGAAAGATAATGATTTTTGTACACTGATCAGATATGTATCTAATTGATATTTGCTGAGTTTGTTTAGAAGTCATCTGGTGGAGTTTTTTTGGATCTTCTAATTACAGGATCATCAGCAAGCAAAGATAATTTGACTTTTTTTTCCTATTTATATCCCTTTAATTTCCTTCTCTTGTCCAATTGTTCTGCCTATAGTTTCTAGAACTACAGAACTATGTTAAATAGGAATGGCGAGAGTGGGCATTCTTGTCTTGTTTCTGATTTTGGAAGAAATACTTTCAGTTTTTCTACATTTAGTGTGATATTGGCTTTGGGTTTTTTTTTTTTTGTATATAGCCTTTATTATGTTGAGGTAATTTTCTTGTATCCCTAGTTTCTTCAACATTTTAAACATGAATGGGTGCTGGATTTTGTTGAAGGCTTTTTCTGTATCTATCAAGATGATCATACAATATTTGTCCTTGATTCTATTTGTGTGATGAATTACATTTATTGATTTGTATATGCTGATCTGATCTTGCATCCCTGGGATGAAACTGCTATGATCTTATTCTTATGTGTATACTTTAGCCTAGCTCAATACTCAATTAAATGAATTTGGAAAAGCTGTGGAATATTCTCAAGTTGGTGAAAAGAGACAAATTTATCACTTTGCTTTTGCTGCTAAAAGGACACAGTAAATGAATATGGAAGAGGGGTCATTCTGTAGAAGAAGCAGAAGTTTAAAAAATTGATGATTTAGCATCAGATTGTTCTGCCTTGCATCTCAATGTATTCACATATAAATGAGGAAAATAAAAAAAAACTCTGTGAGTATTGCAGGAGATGTGATTTTCTCATTTTGCTTTACACCCCCACAAAATTATTTTGCATTTATGTGTTTTCCTGACGTTTCCTTAACTCCTTTTCATGCATGACCATCTTTAATGTAGGTTAAATAGCACAGAGATTAGAGTGAGAAGAACACATTTTCTCTGTGTGATTCTCAGTCTTTTTATTTTTGGGAAAATACATGGTGGTCTGGTGTCGATGGATACATTTCAGAAACTTTTCTTCCCTGTATCTCTTTTGTCTCCAAAGAGTCATTCTAGTTTCTCAGTCCATCTGGCATCATATATATAGGACAGCATTGCTGCAGGTGCTCTGTTGCTCACACAGCTCAGATTTCCCTGGGTAGTGGTGCTGGGGTGACTTCCTTCAGTTATGCAAAACAAGATAACCCAACAGAGAATAAATACTGTAAGAAACACAATTACCTAATCATCTGTTGCATATCCATTTTCTGCTCTTTCATGAATGGTTGGTAACATGAGGAGTCACAGTTCTGGATTTCATATTTTCCCATAAAATACTTGCTGGTTGGGTTGGATCTCTCAGGTAGTGAGAATGGTGGACTTTTAGGATATTATTATTATTAATGTCATTTTGATTTGGGGAGGATTTTGAAAATGAGTTTTCTGTATGACTATAGATGATATTAACAAAACATGTCAGAAAGGGGAGAAGACTAAGACCACACCTATGGGCAGCTACTATTTATGTCAATGTTAGCTGTAGGAAAGTATATACTTAATTTAGTGTGTTTTAGTTCAAATTAATTTATATTGAATTGATTTGCATATATAGTTTAAAACTTAAGAAGTCTTTCAAAGCTTACAATTCAAAGTTTTCTATTCACTTTTGTAAACTCCTGAACTTTGTTCTCCAGAGGCAACCAAATTCACTTTTCTCTAATTCTTTTTTCTCAATATTCCTAGATGTACAAGCAGTGTCACATGCCTTTAATCCCAGTGATTCTGGAGGCTGAGGTAGGAGGAACACTAGTTCAAGGGCAGCCAAAGCAACTTAGTGAGGCCATGTCTCAAAATAAACATAGATAGATAGATAGATAGATAGATAGATAGATAGATAGATGGATAGATAGACAGATAGGACTGAGGATGAAGCTCAGTGGTTAAGGACCCTTGGGTGTAATGCCTGGTATTGATAGTTTTACTCTATATGTTTATATCCCTAAGCAGTATATTGTACATTTTTAATTTATATAATTGCATCATACTGTATGTATTCTTACTTTCCCCATCAGTAGATTTCAGATGATCATAGATCTAGTTATTTTTATATACATGTATATATATTAATTATTATAAATATTCCATTTTTTGTCTATATATACAATGTGTTTATTCTAATTTACTGGTGGCCATTAAGATTATACTCAAAATTTATCTATAAAAATATTGCTACAAGAATTATACTCTTGGGCTGGGGATGTGGCTCAAGTGGTAACGCGTTCGCCTGGCTTGCGTGGGGTGCTGGGTTCGATCCTCAGCACTACATAAAAATAAAACAAAGATGTTGTGTCCACCGAAAACTAAAAAATAAATATTAAAAAAAATTATACTCTACACCTTCCTGCATACAAAGATAAGAATTTTATGGTGCTCTTCCCTGGAAATGGAATCCAAGAGTCATGGGCTTACTTCTGTAGTTTTAAGAGAAAGTGCTAAATAGCTTTCCAGAATAGTTAAGATAGATTAAAAGTACTATTAGCAATGAATCAAGTTTCCCCTTGCTCCTTGTCCTTACCTTGAGCTTGGTATAGTCAAATGTTAGTTTTTTTGTCAATGTTATTAATGCAAAATAATTCTCATTGTGTTTTTATTATGCTTTCAATTATTAGTGAGAATTTCTTTTCTTTTTCCTTTTTTTTTTTTTGGTGTTTGGGGAGATACTGGGGATTTTACCCAGGGGGCTTCACCACTGAGACACATCTTCAGTTCTTTGTATTTATTTTTATTTTGAGAAAGGGTCTTGTGCCACAGTCCAGCTGCAGCAAAATAACCGGGGGTGACGAACAACTTGTGTACTTTGATACAGCAGGAGAGGCAGCCGTTTATTGCAGGACAGGAGCAGTATTTATACATTCCACACAGCTTATCTAATTAGCATAAACTAGATACAGCAGTCAACCAATCAGGAATCTCCACACTTAATGGCTCGCTTTTGTTACTTCTCAAACCACTCCCTCTGGCATTTTGCCAGGCACCATCCAGACTTGTTTAGGAACTCTAACATTCCCCTGGCAAAATGCCAGGTGTTATTTTGACTTGTTTACAGACTCCAACAGTCTTGCTAAGTTGCTTAGGGCTTCTCTAAGTTGCTGAGGCTGGCCCTGAGCTTGTGATCCTCCTGTCTCAGCCTCCAGAACTGCTGGGATTAGAGGCATGTGTCACCATAATTGGCTGAGAATTTCTTTCTGCAGGTTTATTTGACAGTGGATTTTCCTCAAAATTGCCCATTTATCTATCTTATTTATGCTTGTTATTTATTAATTTGGTGGAATTCTTTATGTATTTTAATCATTTCTTTCTTTTAGACTTTCCAAGTGTAGTCAACTTTTTCTGTAACTTATCCTTTCATTTTCTTTGCAATGTCTCCATGATATTTGAATACTGAAATTTAAATATTTTAGAGTAGTTGAATTTTTCAGTCTTTTCCCTATGAATTTCATCTTCTTTCTGTCTGGTTTCACAAATCCTTCTCTGTGTCATAAAAAATATGTATTTTTAAATTTGATGAGCTTGTTTCAACATCTTTATTCTACCTGGAATTAATTTCTATGTATATTATAAGATTAGAGTAAAATCGATTCTTTCTCATATGGATAAAAATTTTCTCAGCATCTTACTTTCTATAGCTCATCATTTTCTGACTGGTCTTAAAGGCCATCAATTAATATTTTTTTAATTATATGCATCATTTATTTAGAAGTATGAATATTTTATTCTGTTCTGTTAATTTATATTTCTAATCCTATATCATTACCCCCATTGATTACTAAAATTTAAATAAATTTTTAAAAGTTCCCACTCCTATACAAACTTCTCACATTTTATCTTGTGTTTTTTCCTTTTCTCTTCCTTCTCTTCTACCTTCTTTCTCTTCCTACCCTTCTCTGTTCTTCCTCTGCTCCTCTTCTTCCTCCTTCTTTCTCTTTTTAATTGCCCCTTTTATTCCTACTCTTCTATTTTATTACTGCCATGTTTCTAAGTGCTATTCTCATATTTCTACCTCCTATTTTTTAAAATAATTTTTAGTTGTGGATGGACACAATACCTTTATTTTATTTGTTTATTTTTATGTGGTACTGAGGATCGAACCCAGTTTCTCATGCATGCTAGGCAATGCTAGCCACAACCCCTGACCCTCTACCTCCTATTATTTATTTATCTATTTATTGCAGTGGTGGGCCCAAACATGCTCTACCACTGAGCTATATCCCAACCCATTTTTTCCTTTTATTGGTTCCATGCATTGGATCTAGGGGCACTTAACTACTGAGCCACATCCCCAGCCCTTTTTATTTTATTTTGAGACAGGGTCTCACTAAGTTGCTTAGGGCTTTGCTAAGTTGCTGAGACTGGCCTTGAACTTGTGATCCTCCTGCCTCAGCCTCCTAAACCATTTGTATTATAGCTGTGTACCACTGTGCCAGGCTCCCCCAAACCTTTTAATTTATTTTGAAACAAGGTCTTATTAAGTTGCCCACATTTGCCTTGAATTTATGATCATCCTGCCTCAGACTGCCAAGTAGCTGAGGTTTAGGGGTATGTGCCATCATGACAAATTTTATTATTATCTAGTTTTCATTTCCTACATGTCTTTATGTTTATCACTAATTTGAGCCATACATTCTTTGCCAGTTGTCTTATTTCCTTGTGAGGCATTCATACATCAGGTATTTTGCATATTTCATTTTGATGAAAGGTGGGTGCTTCCTGACTGTTCTAGTCTGGGCTGGTTTTCCTCTGTACCTGGTGTATACTGAACATTCTTAACATTTGAAAACCCGTCACCCTGGGGCACTCCTTGTGTTTTTCTCTTTTCTGCATTCAATGTTTTTCATCCTTTGAGTTTATTCTCTTGTTCTCATGAGTAATAGGCTCTGGTAGCTTCTAAATGAAAGGTACGTGCATCTGTTGAGGTGTTGTCAGCTTCATAATTTTTTAATGTCACTAATGACATGATTTATGACATCTCTATATCAAATTTTTAAATTGATAATAATTTCTCAAAATATTGTTGCATTGTTACATTGTCTTTTAGTATCCACTGTTGTGGTTAAAATTCTGTTGCCATTTGGGTTTCTGAAAATTTAATGTGACTTGCTTATGTGTTTTCTCTTGAAGGTTTTAGGATTTTCTTTGCTGTACTGAAATTTTCATTGTGATGTACCCTAATGAGTGACTTTTTATTTTATTGTGCTGAAAAGTCATTACTAAAGATGGATATTTTTCTTTATATTTTTCCAATATTTTTTTCCTTGGATGTCAGAATTTTTGGATGATTTCCATAGTGATAAAAATTATTTCCTAGTTTTTATCTCATCCTAGTTTTGTTCTAAATATTTGTCATCTTTTTTAAACCAACATTATCTCCTGATTTTTCTGTTTATTTTCAAATTTTTGCTATCATATGTTTCATTTCATGGAGTCTTGTTTATTCACTGAAATTTCCTATAGCAATCTATTTTGTTTTATATTTTTGTAATCAGTTTTTAGAAGAAAATTACCTTTTTAATCCCTCCTTTCTAATTTATTTTATTACTACTGTGCCATTCTCATATTTCTACCTCCTACTTTTTAGTTTTAGTGTTTTTTCTTCTGCATTTAAAAGGAAAAATTGTTAGATTTTCCAATTTTCCTCTTTCATTCCCCTTATTTCCTCTATAGCTTTTTGGTCTCTCTCTTTTCCTTTACCATCTGGTGATCTATATGTCTGCCCATATTTACTGTAAATACTTGAAAGCCAATTGGAAAATTTGATGATGGATCTGTGCATTTCAGTGGAGAGTGGTCAAGCAGGAAGCCAGACATTTGAATAGCTTTTCCTATATCAATTATAATTTTCTGGGCTGTTTTTTTTTAACAGAAAATAACTCTTGAATTTCCCACCTGGGTTGTGTGTTTATCATAGTATTCCAGATTATGTGGTACCTCCAGAATCAGATTGGTACTTCTTTGTGGTACTTCTCTCTGAAGTTATGCAGGTTTCTACTTTCTGTGATCCTCTCAGAGAGTAACCCATCACTAAGGCCCAGAATTAGATGAATAGCAATTTGGTTGAACCAGGTTCTGAGACCAGGTCTTTGATTTCAGAGGCTATGCTAACTACTTTGCTGTATTGCCATATGTGGCTATGTTATCATTTTCAGTTTGATGAACATAGAAAACTTAGTTCTTTATCTTAAATCAACACCAAAGAATTGAGTAATCCTTTCTAGGGATAAATTCAACAGTAGTCTTGTGGATATCTACAAGGTAAAAGTCACTTTTGTTCTAAGAATTTGGATTTATTGTTCATCTGGTCCTAAATATGTTCAAGAAATGGAATTTTTCTTGAAATGTACTTTCTTACAATAAGATCATAATTAAAGATTTCTAATATAGGTATATTCTTACACATATATATGTATGTGTGTTATATGCATTAATATAAAATATATAATGCTAGAAACATTTACAATTTTATTTTATGGATGTTTCACTAGTTACTTCTCTTTCTTTTGAGGCATGATACATGAAAAATAAATTATCTTAGTATGTTTAAATGTTAGCAGAATTAAGTTCATTATGCAAAAGATGAAAGCATTTGCATGTAGTTATGTTTTCTATTTTATGAAAAAAGATATTGGTCCATACCATAATATTAAGGGGAAGAATATCCTTTGAAAATAACATGAAGTATAAATTACTTTAATTGTGGTAATTATTTCATAATGTATGTGTATATCAAATCATGACATTGTATGCCATATATATGTGTCATATATATGTATTTATCTATTTGTGTGTGTGCATATATATGTATATATATGTGTATATATATATATATATATATATATATATATATACAAAAAATATGTGTATATATATATGTGTGTGTGTGTATATATACCCACACACATATAAGGATAGATACACACAGACATATGGACAGATAGATATACAAGAAGGACACCTCTTTTGAAAAAAATTTGCTTTTTGATGCATTAAACATTTTATGGTCCTACTTAATAATCAGAATAGGAAATGACAAAAGTGAGGTGGAAATGTAGTGGGTGGTGGATAATTCATTGATGTAATGAAAACCTCAAAATTTCATCATAGGAAACCAGTTCTGTTTTGCAGATTAAAGTGTTTATAAATGGTAGGTCACATCCCTGTTATTTAAAAAACATCCCTGCTTTTTTTAAAGGAAGGGGCCTCCTCATTACATGTGGTATCTGCTAGAGAAGCTCCCTTCTCCTCCAGGTGTAGGGTTACAGCTCAAGGGCTCTGGACACAATTACCTGCCTCTAGCTTTAGAAATTGTAATACTGTGCATTCTTCATCAGCTATTCTTGAATACCTCATGAAGGAGTTTTGTTTTTTTTAAATCCATGTGAACATTCACATTCTGGGGAAAGCAATTGCCTCTTTCCCAACTGTTCAGACATTTTACTGCTGAATTGCACAAAGAGATTCGCTTGTCATTTGGACTATGACAGTTGAGCCAAATTAATAATTCTCAAGGCCCAGACCTCTAAAATTCAGTAATAGGAACTTTTCTCTTTTGTGATCTTTATGTATACCACTCAACAATTCCAACAAGTACAAAAAAATGTATTAAAGAGAAAATAACCAGTTAGCAGAATTTGATAAAGGATATCAGGTTCTCTCAGGAAGGGAAAAAAGTACTCACCAGGGAAAATTGAGAAGGAAATGAGGATATAGGTAAATAAGTATTTTGAGATTCATGGAGGAAAAGATAAGTCTAGTTATTTTTTTTAAAAAAAGCCAATCCAAGTATAATGTTAGCTAAAAGGGTTAACAGGAGATAGTTGAATTTTTACAAATATAAAAGGAAAAATATGGACTATGAAGGTATGCTAGCACCACTTAGCAATTTCAGACAGCTTTCATCTTCAAAGAACCTTGCATGTTAACTAATTAATCCTTCCAACACCCTCGTGACGTAGACATGACAAACAAGGACAGAAGCCAGTCTGAAATGACTAATCTACCAAGCTCTCTGGTGAAGGAAGAATTATGAAAGCATGGAAGTTGCTAATGAGGAAGAACCTATCTCCTAATGATAGGGATTTTATAGATGTAATTTTGGTATACTTTGGTAGTTCTTGGTTTTTAAAGCAAGCAGAAACAGAATATTAGGTGTGTGTGTGTGTGTGTGTGTGTGTACTTTAAAAACTTTTTATAGAAATGCAGAGCTAATCACAGAATTTTAAAGAAAGAATTCATCACTGTTTGAACTCAGTTAATGCTGTACTAATGCAAAATACTCAAACAACCCAAACATAACTATCACTATTGGCAGTATTTAGGTAGTAGCTTTTTATGATGTGTAATTGGTGCTCTCAGATGATAAGCACCAACTATAAAACTTCAGAGGGGCAAAGGGAATAGCACTTGCTGAGGGCTTATTTCTGCCCAGTCCAAGTGACATGTAATTTGTACATTCTTTTTTGGTCATTCAAACACCATGCAAGTATGCAAGGCCTATTAAGTGAGAGATCTAAAAATTCTGAGATTTTAATCACAAAACACTGCTTTGGAAACTTATAACTGAAGCTATAGCTGACTATAAATGCCCTCAGTATTGTAATAAAGTTCTTCCCCATCGTCCTGCATTCTGAACTCATTCTGAGTTATAGGATAGAACATTCCTGTTTATCTTGCATAAATTAGTCCTAAACCTCGAGTGATCTGGAAATTGCTTAAAGAAACCAACATGTCTAGAAACTCTGGCATTATTCCTTGAAGTAATTGCAGATAATTCTATATTCCAAAATGATCGACATAATCATCATTTCTGGTAAAAAGGAAGAAACAAATAATTTCCACTAGAAGCTCTTGAAAAAATTACCTCTAGTAGTTCTTACGTTAGCACTACCTTTATGTGTACAAATAGCCTATTTTAACTCATCAAAAATAATTTAATGTTGATTAACAGAGGTTTTGGTTTCTTTTGTAGGTACTAATTTTCTTCAAGAAATAGAATTTATATTTACTAAATAAAATTTTTGTTTAGCAAATGAAATTTCCTCACTAAAAATTTCTTTTAACTCAACTCAAAGTGGATCAAGAACTTAGACATTAGGCCAGCAACCTCTGTGCCATATAGAAGAAAAAGTAGGCTCAAATTGACATCTTGTCACGTTAGGAACTGACTGCTTTCAGACTGCTTGGGAGTCCTAACAAGACTCCTAAAGTGTAAGAAGTAAAATCAAGACTCAACAAATGGAATGGAATCAAAGTAAAAAGCTTCTTCATAGCAAAGGAAAGAATCAAGAATGTGAATGGGAGAAAATCTTTGCCACCTGTGCCTCAGATACAGCATTAATCTCCAGGATATATAAAGAACTCACAAAACATACCCCCCACCCCCCAAAAAAAACCACCAAAACCCCCAAAAACAAATAATGGGCAAAGGAACTGAAGAGGTACTTCACAGAAGGAGAAATATGATCAGTCAACAATTATAAGAAAAAACGTTCAATGTTTCTAGCACCTAGAGACTCTGATGCACATTAAAATCATATTGAGATTTCATCTTATGCCAGTCAGAATGGCAATTATCAAGAATACAAGTAATAATAAATGTTGGCAAGGATGTGGGAGAAAGGTTCACTCATCCATTGTTGGTTGGACTGCAAATTGGTGCAACTACCCTGGAAAGCAGTATGGCTATTTCTAGAAAACTTTGAATGGAACCACCATTTGATGCAGTTATTCCACTCCTTGTGGTTTATATCCAAAGGACTTAAAATCAGCATACTACAGTGACACAGCCACATGAATATTTATAGCAGCTCAATTCACGATAGTTAAGGCATGGAACCAACCTAGGTGTCATTCAACAGATAAATGGATAAAGAAAATGTGATACATATAGACAATGGAATACTACTCAGCCACAAAGGGAAACGAAATTGTGGCATTTGCTGGTAAATGGGTAGATCTGGAGACTATCATGCCAAGTTAAATAAGCCAATATGAAAAAACCAAAGGCCAAATGTTCTGATATGTTGATGCTAACTCACAATAAGAGAAGAATAGTACTTTGGGTTAGGGCATGAAGGGAAGAGAGGGGAATGGGAATAGGAAAGATAGTAGAATGAATCAGATGTTACTTTTCTATGTACATATATGATTACACAACCAATGTAATCCTACATCATGTAGAACCAAAAGAATGAGAAGTTACACTCTAAATATGTATAATATGTCAAGATACATTCTTGTCATGATTAACTAATAAAAACAAATAAAATAACATAAATTTCTTGTACTAAAAACCTGGATAATGCCATCTATAAGCATCTATCAATAAAATTAATTATAAAATAAAAATAAATGTTTAATACTCATAAAATTATAAGGGATTAGTTAATTTTCTATAGTTTTTTCAACTATGGAATAAATTATATAGTTTCAGCATTTTAGTTAAAATAGAATATAGAAAACTAGTTCTGTTCTAACCTTCTTACCTGTCTCATTTATAAATATTCCCCATTTTTGCCTTCAACATATATCCCCCTTTCTTATACTTTGCTTTCTGATTTTAATCTTACTAATTTATGCCTGTGGCTAGTTTTTTAAAAGACCCCAGTCTGTTTCCTTTTCTCTGCCTGCTTGTGTAGTGCTGTGACACCTGTCTACCATTATCCTGCTGCGATAGCAAAATATCTTTTCCCAAACTTGCAGAAGAAAATAGCATGGACTCATGACCACCCTGGAATGATAATAGCTCTGCCATGCTGTTGGCACCCTGAGGTGAGAGTAGCAGGGAGTCACATTATCCACTTATGGGAGCAGCCATTCCATCTCAATCTAACAGGATAACAGCAGTATGTCTCGCTGATTATAAACCTGCTAACATGTGCACCATTCTTCATTTCCTTTCCTTTGTGATAATTCTCATTGTGGGCATCACTGTGCTGCTCTTCAAATAGTTACTAAAGGCTTTGAAACAGGAGTGTAAGTCACAAGTAATAAATGACTAAATATTTCCAAAAAAGAAAGCTGACTGCCTTGCTTAACAACACTGCTCCATTATTTTCCTTCCATCTTGTTAGCACTGGAGGCTGTGATAGGATTGGACCCTGGCACTACTCCTCTTTGTTGGCTCCACAGTAATATATGAGTTTGTATCTTTTCCTTCTCCCTCTCTCCCCCTCTTTTTTCCTTCCAAAATAACCATGAATTTTCATCTCACTCCACAGTTTCCTTAACTCTGTGTTTGTGTAGCTAAAGTCATGTCCAATATTGCCCAAGATTTTCAAATATGTTGCAAACTTTCCTTCTGCATTTGTCTGTTGCTACCTGACATCATTTTCTTTCTGTTTGAAGCACAACCCTAATTCCTTCTTGCTCTGGTCTACTGGCAATAAATTCTGCATTTCTTCTTGCTCTGGTCTTCTGGAAGTATCTGCATTTCACTTTTGCTTTTGAGAGATATTTTCTCTAGAATATGAAATTCCAATTTGGTGGTAGTTTTAGAGCTTTAAAGATGTCACTCTTCTCACTCCTTCCTGACTCCATCATTTCCATTGATATGTTAAGTTGCAAGTCTTCTTTGCTTCTTTAAAGTTGTTTTTCTTTGGATGCTTGTAATATTTTGTTTCTAATTCTCAGCAAATTTTCTGTGATCTGACTAGTTATGAGTCTGTGTGTTTTGTAGTAATTTACCCTTTTTGTTATCGTGGGTTTCCTAAGTTTTTGGTCAGGTTTTGAAAATCTGTGATCACTTCAAGTATTGTTTCTATGAGTTTCCTCCTTCTTCTGAGATTATATACATAAGTCAAATATACATGCATGTGTTTATGTATATGATAAATAAACAACCACACACACACATATACACACACACATAGGTATGGAAACAAATTCCAGCACATATGTAAAGGAATACATATATATGTATGTGTGTGTGTATATATATTTGTATATACAAATATATATACACATCTATTTTTTTATTATTCTTTCCTTTTGGTCCCTAGGCTTCAGACTATGTTTTTCTGATAGCTAGTTCACAAATATTTTTTTCTGTTATATCATTCTGCTGTTAAACTCATCTGTGTCTAAATTTCAGGGTATCACATTTTCAACTCTCGAACTTTAATTTTATTCTTTTTAATATATAATTATTTTCAAGTTATATGTTCTGCTTTATCATCTCTTATTTTTGGAAAATATTAAATACAGCTGATTTAAAGTTCACCTATGATAACTTCAATAATTTGGTTAATGTGAGGGTTTGTTTCTACTGTTTTCTCTTAGTCAAGTTTACATATGCCTAGTAAATTTTTATTTAATAATATACATTATGTAGATTCTGGATAATATTATGCTTTTTGTTTGTTTGGGGTTTTTTTGTTTGTAAGAAGAGTAATGTCAGAGGCTATTAGATTAGTCTGATTGGGGATTGCAATTCAATTCAAGGTTGTAGTTTTTGTATGGCTTAATCTATCTCTGGTTGTCCCATATTCCTAGGGTGTAGATTTCCAGGATTCTCACTGATATCTCAAAATATTTCTTGAGATCCTTTTTCATAGATGTTCTTAGACTCTAATTTCTGTCTTATTAGCATGGTGCTGTTTAGTTAGTGGAAAATGAAAATACTCTGTTTTTATTCTTCCCCCCTGGGAGCTTTATGATCAGGACCATATATGGAGTTGATTAGGGAGCCCAGTTAAGAGGTTTTGGCAATAGTTTGGATATGAGGTCATGAAGCAGGATGCAGTGAGTTGGCAACAGGAATGTATATAAAGAGACAGATATGGACACTCATGAAAGATGAGTGGGTGAGTACACCAGTTGACTACGTGAAGGTTGATGTGTCAAAATTTCTTCAGGAGTTTTAGCCCTAAGGAACTAAGATATAGTCTGCACATGCCTGGAAAAATGAGAATGTAACTTGGAAGAATCTTAAAGATGTGAATATATACACATACGTATTTGAGGGCAATACACACAGAAAGTAAGATTGGAGGAAGGCGTTCTTTAAGAATGGATCGAGGAAGAAAAAAAGAGACTATGGAGAGCAGAAGCACTGGGATCATATCCATTTTGAGATGAATCTAATGGCAAATGACTCTGCACTTAATCACTATGTGCCCCTAAATATATAAGGAAAAAGAAAAAGAAAAAAACCCTTTGCATTTCAGTGTAGACAGAGTTTAGTTTTCCGTAAGGGAATAGAGATGAAGTAAAACATGAAAACGATTTTATGATTTTTTATGAAAAGTACTTTCAACTTTTCTTATGTTAGACAAACTAAAATTTCTATCAACACAGTGCATAGACACTATTGGTCCCCCATTATAAGTGAAATATTTAGTTAACTTCATTCATTTTAGAACTCTTTATCCTTTTGAGAACTGAAATTATGAAAACAACTTGATGAAGAGTGTATTTGGAATTCTTAAATCCAAGAGAGTGTAGGGTGTGCGAATAGAGCAAAGGGAATGTGCCAGTGTTGAAAGTAAATTTACTCTGTGTCAGAATGCACTGTGGAGCCCGTGGTATGTGAAAAGATATGGAGGCTTGCTTTGCAACTCTCCTCATAAGTGCTAGGACTGGAGTTTTAATAATATAACAATTCTTTGGGCTTTCTGTCAAGGAATGCTTGAAAGCATGCAGCACTACAGCGGGCTTATCAGTCTCCTTCCAGGATAAATACAGAAAGAATTTTTCCACATTTTAATCTGCCTGCAATACATTTGCCTCAGCTGTCAGTTATATTTGCTGAGAAAAACTAACCTCAGTGATCTATGCAACATTTGGTAGTTTTAAGAATACATTGGGATTGAAAGGAGCCGTGATTTGAATAAAAAAGTAGTAAATTTGGTTGAGTATTTTTTTGCAAATTTTCAGAGTTCTATGGCTGACACTGACAGGAAATGTTTTGGGGAAAAAAACAGAATAAAACATTGAGGGTATATGTACTCAAGATATATGCTTTGTGATGTTCATCTGTGCACTGTCAGTGTAAATATATATGTCTCTGTATAGTTTTAATCCCTTGATAAAAGCATAGATTTATGGGCATTTAACTTAACAGTTGTGTCTATAAAACTTGTTCTGTTAAAGTCTTCATAAGCCTGCCTATATTTGAAGATCTAGTTTTGACTTTTTAAAAATGTCTTTTTCCTCCTAAGTATTTTTCACTCCTCCACTTAGCTCTCTTTGGTTTGTATATTTTCTTATGAATTCCAAAGAAGGAAGAGGCAAAAGCAGCCAGATTTTCTGCTAACTTAAGTGACATTTAGCAATGTGAATATTAGCCATTGTTTTATCTTTGTTTTTGTGATTGCAAATTGGCAGGTTGGTACCAGTCAGTCTAGAGCAGTGATTCTCACCTTGGCAGCACATTGGCATCACTGGGGAGCTTTAAAAAGTGCAGATGCCTGGATCCCATCCAGAGGTTCTGATTGAATTGGTCTGAGCTGTAGCCTGGACAGAGGGATTTTTAAAACTCCTCAAATAAGTTATAAAATGCCACCTAGAAGAGACCTCAGGAAATTCAATTCCCTGAAGTTACTCTTATAATTAACTTCTTAGAAAACCCTTCCCAGATTTTCTTCTCATAAATAGTTAATCTCTATGGTTCTGTAGATAAGCATGGCTAGGCTTATTCAAATATAAATTCAGTCTAGTTTGAGGATGGGGGTATAAAAAACATGGCCCTATTTTATATGTATTACAGGTAAGCTTGCCAGATTTAGCAAATGAACATATAGAATGCACAGTGAAATTTGAATTCCAGATAAACAATGAATAATTTTTTGGTATAAGTACATCACATGCAATACTTAGGACATCCTTATATTAAAAAATCTTTTGTTGTTTGTCTGAAATTAAAATTTAACTGTTGTCCTGAATTTCTATTAGGTAGTCCCTAAGTATAGGATATGTAGAAAATGTTTCATGGTTCCACTTGAATGAAAGAATTTTTGTTGACTTGTAACCAATCACCTATGAAACCATTTTATATAGGTCCAATCACAGTTACGTCACAAAGAACAAGCAATCTAGTGAGTGTGGCTGAGCCATTTAACTTAGCTCACTAAGCCTGCCGGCCTACTTATTCATTTTAAAAAAAATCACTTTGTCTAAGATATTTATAGAAGACATCAATTTTAATTTCCTTTACCTCTTGAGTACACAGTTTGTAATTCCTCCAGCAGAGATTTATCAGCTTTCTAATACAGTTCTGTGGTAAAGCCCAGTGCCGATGGGGCTCACTTCTACTCCAACCTAAGTTGTCTCAACTGTCTTAATCTGTAGACCAATTTGCTCTACAGCCCCCTAAGGAAGGAACTTGTTGATTTTGGCAGTGTTTACCTTTTCTACAAACAAATTCAACATTTTCCAGACCGGCTGGCTCTTAGAAATCACTGGAGAGCTGGGGAAAAGCTGCCTCTAGGCTGCTGCAGAACATTCTCTGCTATGTACGTTCTAGGAAAAGCTTCATGTTCCTCACAGCTGCTGGTGGATAATCTAAGGAGTCATGATTATTTAGAATCTATAGAAGCTGTACAGATCCCAAAGTTAAGTTATTTTCTGGAAGGAAACTGGAAGAATCTGTCTGAAAACAAACCCTGAAATGTTCTTGTAAAAGTACTGTAGGTTTTTCCATGGAGAAAGTAGGCAAGAACTGATTTAATTTTTGCTTTCTCATAAAACATGAAATGTTTTTTAAATGTCTTATTTTGGGGGCTACTGGGGGTTGAACTCAGGGTCACTCAGCCACTGTGCCACATCCCCAGCCCTCTTTCGTATTTTATTTAGAGACAGGGTCTCACTGAGTTGCTTAGCATTTTGCTTTTGCTGAGGCTGGCTTTGAATTTGCAGTCCTCCTGTCTCAGCCTCCTGAGCTGTTGGGTTTATAGGCGTGCATCACCAAGTCCAGCTTTAAAATGCTATTTTAAACACAGGGCAAATGCAGTATACCAAGTGCTTCCATGTGACCAGCTTTCTCTTAGTATTGTTACTTACCTTTGCTGTTGAAAACTTGAATTGGTAGTTTTGGATGTGTTTTTGTCTCTTTCATTAGTTAAGATTGTCATCTGTACTCCATCTCTGGAGCCACCCTTCCCTATCCATTTGATCGAAACCCATTTAGCATCATGTGGCAGTTTAGTAAACTTCCCAGGTGAAGGAATCTTTTTGCAGGAAATCAACAGAGACTGACGCTATTAATTAAGATATTCCCATATTTATGTTTTGCAAAAAAGGAAACTGTAATGAATTTGCTTATTGGAGTTTCCTCATATCTGCCTCTTTATTTTTTCCCTAAAATAATTCAGATTTAGTTCTCTGGGTGATGTGCCAGAGAAACTAATGTTGTTTATCAAAAACATCTTGATGATGAAAAGTATCATTTCACTTATCCCCTATGATAAATTTCAATGTTAGGTCCAGTGAATTTAAAGGTATTTAATAAGAAAATTTTCTTCCCCTCTAAGCAACCATTTTGTTGTTTTCATTTGCTTTAAAATCAAAGAGTTAATGTTTCATTTTTTTTTCCTTATCTTTGTTACAGCTCTCTTCCAAACCAGCATCCCTCACCTTCTCACAGATCTCTTCTTGTGAGCTTCCGTTTCCTGTATCTTGGGGAGTGTATCTTTGCTCCAATTTGTTTCTTATCTCTTCTGTTTTCTCTTTCTCTATTTAATTTTTTTTTAAATTTATATATGACAGCGGAATGCATAACAATTCTTATTACACATATAGAGCACCATTTTTCATATCTCTGGTTGTATACATAAGTATATTCACACCAGTTCATGTCTTCATACATGTTCTTTGGATAATAATGATCACCATGTTCCGCCATCATTTCTAACTCGATGGCCACTCCCTTCCCCTCCAACCCCTCTGCCCTATCTAGAGTTTATCTATTCCTCCTATGCTCCCTCTCCCTATCCCACTATGAATTAGCCTCCTCTTTCTCTATTTCTTTTCAAGTTTAGACTCCTCTATCAAGTGTCTTTCACCATTTAGCCTGATTTGGATGCGTACAGATATTATTTTCTTTCTTTCTTTTTTTAAATTTCTGACTTTTCTCTGCAATTCTGCATTAGAAATAACTATTTCCTTTCTCTCCCAACTCTTTTCTTTGTTGGATTACTTTCTTTCCTTCCTCTGTTTGCTCAAAAGAGCTGTTAACAATGAGATTTACTGTTCTGATTCTTTGACTTATTTTTACCATCCAGGCCAGGCCCAGCACCACTTGGCTTCTGCCACCTAGATTAGATTGATTATGGGGGGCAGGGAAGGTGACAGATTCGTAATTCACTAGGAGAGGTGTTCTAAAATGTTGGAACCAAACCTGTAACACTTTGATTTAATGCTTCAGAATGAACTTGAATCTTGGCCAAACTCACCAATTATTTGGCTTAGATGCATAAACCTTAGCTGCATTTAGCCTTACACCCCTCTCGTCCCTTGAGTCTTAAAGTAAAATTCTCTTTGCGGGTGAAAGCCAGAGTTCATTTGTGGTTGGGACTCAGTATAGTTACTTTTTATGGTTTGTGGTAAAGGGCAAGGAGTGGGCATGGGGAACAGGGAAGGTGTAGATTCTTCCCTTCAACTTACACAATATCCCTCATTCTGTTTTCCTTCTCAAGCAAAGCCCTATCTGCACTGCAAATTGTTGATTTTCAGTTTTAAGTTATGAGAAGTTGAAGTGATGTGAACTCAGTTGGCTTAATGGGTTTGCACTGCTGTTTGAAACAATAAAGCTTTGAGCTTTTGTGCTTTCTTGGTCATACTTCTATATCACACAGATCAACATCAAAATAATATTTGTGTCACTACTTAAGTCATTGCCCCTTTTGAAAGCATATTTGAAAGCATGTCCTCAGGAACTTCAAAATTTAGAACCAGTTCCCAGGTCCCATAACACCCCTAATGTCAAATATTGTCATACCATTTTCTATAACTATACTCTTTCCCCATGGAAAATGTAGCCTGATGACTATAACTGTCAAAGGGACTGTCCCCAAAGGCACATATCAGATCTGTGTAAATCAGAGTCTGCCTTCTCACTGTTTCACTTCTGAGGCCACGGCAACTACTTACTGCCAAATAGGTCAGTAGGGACATTCTGGCAGTTTGGAAATGATTTTTATGTGGCTGGATATTAACAGCTTCCCAGACACAATTAAATCAGACCAGGAACCATATTAGACAATTCTGCCAAATTTTTATTCAAGAAAATTAAGTCACTGTTCATTCCTTAACATTATTTTGGCAAAACTTAATCTAAGTCAAAGGATTAAAAAAATTAACAACAACAACAACAAAAAACAAAAAAACAAGGAAAGTTTGTCCCTCTTTTCCCTACCTTTGCTGCTTTTATTTCAGCAAAATAATTTAGGAATCAACAGGTTCAAAAGTTGCTTCTTAGTCAAACTGAAAATAGTCCTGAGCTGATTTTATAATTGGTTTCTAGAACAGATTTTACGAATTTTTTTAATTTCCATAGAGAGATTCAAGTTCACTATGAGATGCTTTGATTTATGTATAGAAAATATCTATTTGCAACAAGTATCCTAAACAACCTGGCCAAATGTGTAAAATAAGTATCAATAAGAAAAACTAGCTTAAATGTTCTCCCTTTGAAAAAATGCATACTTTTGATGTCTACATAGAGATCTTTGCATTTGGCATATGCACACAATGCAAACTACTGAAACCCCGTGGAAGCCACTAATATATTTAGGCTTTGAGAACTTCAATTTATTTGTGGGAAGTAATGCAAGCTATTGAAATTATTATAAGGCATCCTTTGCAAATGTGAGATACATAAATGTTAGATAAATTATGGCAAAGTTGATCTAACTACAGGAGGAAATGAGTACTAGGTCTAGAATATATTTTTTATACTCAAAGGTCCTGGAGATGGGGTTACAGCTTGTCAGACAGGGCCACAGAGTAAACTTTCTTCTAAACGTTTTAATTATTTGACTTTAAGTTTTAAGTCTTTATCCATCTAGAACTGATGTTTGTGTGCATTTTGTTTTCATTTGATTGGATAGATGCACAAGTATTATTTTTAAAATAATCCCTCAGTTCTCCATTTACCTGAAAGGCAACATATGTCCTAGGTCAAGTTTCTTATACGAGTGGATTTGTTTTAGAGCACTCTATTCTGTTCCATTGGTCTAATTATCTACTATTGCACTAGAATAATATTAATTTCTACAATTCACTAGTATTTCTATCTGGAGTGAATAATGTCTTCAACTTTTCTTTCTCTTGATTCTCCTGCTTGTTTTCTTCTTCTTTTTCTTCTATTACCCCTTCTATTCTTTTCCTACCTTCTTCTCATCTTTATTCTCATTTCCTGAGAATATTATGTTAGTTCTTCTTGGCTTTTCCTTTTTGTATGTTTTCTAGGATCAACTTATACTATTTCCATGGAAATAACCCGTTGGGATGTTCAGTTTGAATTGTATTTGATCTAAGAAATAATTTGTGGAGAATTGGCATCTTATTCTAGTCAGTTTTGTATATATCTCCAAAGCTCATTGTATCTATCTCTTTTTCTTGAGGTCTTCTCTAAAGTTTTTTTTTTTTTGTAAATAAAGGGTTAACCTTTCTCCATGAACATCTTAAACAGCTTTTATTGTATTTGCTCATAGCTATGGTAATAGCTCTTATATATGGTGTAGTAGTAGCATGAGGCAGAGCAAAATTTCTCCCCTCAAGGCTAGGAAGCAAAGAGAAAGAGGAAGGCAGGACTAGGGTCCCACAATCCCCTTCAAGAACACACATTTCCATGATTTAAACACCTCCCACCAGGTCCCACTCTTAAAAATTTCACCACCTCTCAATAGCACTACCCTGGGAGCCTGTACCTTAACACATAGGCCTTTGGGGGATATTCAAGGTTCAAACTATAGGCATAGTGATCCCAAATACTGAACAGATCAGAACATTATTCACATCATGTCAATCAAATCCTGCTAGGTCTCCATTGATAACTCAGTGTTATGAGGATTCTTATATGTTATTTTCTATCAGTTTTCTCCAACAGAAGCATTAAGGATAGGAAACTGTTGTCATTTCAAGAAAACAGTCTTTCAGAAGGACATAAAAGAGTTAAATTCCATGGACAAAAGGAATGTTTTTTTGTTTTTTGTTTTTTTTCTCTTCTCATAGCTCAACCAGTTCAGGAAGGTCAATCTTATCACAATAGTCAACATGAGGTATCTTCACCATTTCAGACATGGTCTCGACCACCAATTTTTGAACTTTTTTTTATAGCCTCTGTGGTGTCTTCACCTGTGTCTATGGAAGATTTTTATATTGGTATAGGAATAATCCTGTCTTTGGTGCAGGTAGAGATGGTATCTGTCCAGCTTTTGGTGAAGGAGTTAATATTACTCCTGTATGTTTTTTCAAACAGTTGAGAATATCTTTAAGTATTCTGCCATCTTTTTTTGAGCCAACTTTACTCAGCTTCACACTGTCTTCCAGGGAAAGGCAAAAGGTCTAGGGGCCATCAGGGGGTGGCAGATGCCCCAGGGAAGATGTTGACTGTAAAACTTTGCTACTTCTTTGGTCTTGATTTTTCATTGATTTTGCTCTCTGAGAGTTCTCTTCACTTTCTTGTTGTTTGGGTATATAAGCTGATGTTTAAGAAATGTTTGTTTCCAAGAAGTTTTAGGTATTTTTTTAAAAAGAAAGTATTCCTCAGTGTGTGTATTTCATCAAATATACCTTTTCTATAAAGTATTCTCCTGTCTAACTTCTGTGATATAGCTGTCTTATTGTTATTCCTTCTCTTTTGCTTTGCTTTTTTGTCTCCTTGTCTGGGTCATCCTTGTCTACAGTGAATCTGGGTTTATCTCAGACACTGTCCTCTTCCACTTCCATATTCTCTCTTTAGGTGATTTTATTTATATTCCTGATTGTAAACTATTTTTGAAGGATATAAATATAAAACTAAAATCTTTCTACAAATTGTTTTACAGAAAAGTTGTATCTTTTTTTTTATAGATTTATAACAACTGTATTTGTAGCAGTGTAGGTATATGTCCATAAGGATTTCTACACAATATTAAATAGAAATTTTGATAACAATTTTATCTTAAACCTAAGTCCTTGGGGCTGAAACATATTTAAGATTATATTGGGTTTTATTACAGTTTGATGAGGCACTCACATAAGTTTAATTCTATAGAAGGAAAAAATGAGCTTCTGACACAGGCTTGAGTCTGAATGCAATTGGAGAAATTTGGAAGTCATTCCTAGCCTATCAGATACAGTAACCTTAGCAAGTATCATAAAATTCAGCTTTATCCTGTCTTAATGAAAATTATGCATTATCTCTCATAATGAAAAATCTAAAAACTGCTAATCATATTATAAGGTATGTAAGGTAGCCATACCATAAGGTAATCATATGGTATGATTAGCCATTCTGAATTTTGTCAAGACTTCCAGTTACTTTCACAGAGTTTGCACTGCACAATCCCCACTTAATTTTCATTCTATAGTTGGTTTTTTTTGGTGATCACAAATGGCTGTTACACATACCATCACAATAATGCTAAAACATATCTGGAGATAATACTGACTTAGTGGCAGAAAAGGGGACTCCCCTCTATCCTTTATGTCAATAAAAAAAGAAAACTTATCATAAGCTCCTGTTGACAACATTCCCTGTGGTTCATTGACCTGAATGTGTTCCTCTAGTCAGCTCTGACAAGGGCATCTTTATGACCACGATTAGACTACTTTTACTTTTCTAGACCAGCTGGATCTGCTGATGGGACCAGTTTCCTCTGAAACATATACCCACATGAAGGAATCCTGTGTGTCTTCAAGATATTCTCTTGGAAATCAGAGAAAATGTGGAGTAGGCAACAAACAGGGCCTCCTGTGCTCTTTTTTTTTCATTTATTGAAATCACATGTTTTCATGAATTGTTATAAAATATCACTATTGGGCATAGCAATGACCACATTTGCATAGTTAATAAGACTGAGCTAAGATGGGGACACAGGTGTTGTATTAGTGATTAATGTATGCTTTGGTGCGGCATGCATACTAGTACAGAGTAGGCCCTGAAGCAAATGCCAGCTTCACATAGCTGTATGATCTTGGGTCAGTTTCTTAGCTCCTCTGAACTTTACTTTCATCATGCATAAATTAAAATAGCATCATAAGTGTTAAAGGAGAAAATGCATACAAAACACTTAAAATCTGATATATTGTTATTTTATTATATCCATTTTTGCCCACAGTATGCTTTGCTGCCTCAAAAATTGTGAAAAGTTCATGGAATGATATTAGCAAATAATAAATGAATGAATGATATTAGCAAATAAAAACCACAAAGATAAAGGAAAAAGGAAAAGAAACAAAACCAAATACACCTGTATCCTGCACAGTGTGCTCTCTGACCATTAACAGAGGAGAGACTGACCCCCAGGGTAGATTTATCTCCCTGAGTTAGGCCTGTAATCATCCCATAGACTTAAATAAAGCACATTCTTAGAAAGATCACCAAACATAAGAGAAGGTAAGCCACTTTATGAGTAAGAGTCAAGAGACAAAATAAACAATACATTTAGATTCCTCCGTCTGCAGAATGGCTTCACAGACTTACAACTGGAAAGCTGCTTATATTGTTGTAGAGAAAGCCAAAAAGATGGAACAAGGAGCCCAGGGGCAGACCCATGCTTCGGTAGAACTTCCATTTGACAGAAGTATAACGACATTAGTGTAGAAAGACATTAGTGTAGAAAGTCATCATTTTTAATATACACAAAAAGCTAAACTAGAGAAATGGATTTAAAATTTTGACTACACAAGAACTTTCAATTTTTATAAAAAGATACCATAAATTCCAATGTAGCTTGCAATTTTGAGGAGATGATGTTTCCAGCAAATAAAATGAACAATGGAATATATGAGGAATTACTAAATGATTAATGAACAATTGCAAAGTTAATACAAAAGGGTGTAAATGACATAAGGGTGCAAATTGCCTAAGAGAGAAACAGGTGGTCAACTCATGGAGTTGCATGAAGGAAATCCAAATTTAAAAAATTAAATCAATTTTACCTTTGAGTAACAAAAATGAATCAAACTAGCAATAGCTAAGACTGGGTAGTGAATCAAGGATTTTCTTTTATAGTGATAGTGAAATATAAATAATATATTCTTTTATAGTAATAGTGGATGAAGTTGTGGTCCTTTTTTAAAGTTGATATTTGCTTTTCATGAAGGCATAAAATTCAGAAATATAAGTAGAAATAAATGGAACAACCATTTTGGAAAATAATGAGGAACTAAACTTTACATCCTATAAAAAACCATCACTTCTGCTTAAAGATTCAATTCAAAGAAAATCTTAGAATTTGTGTCCCAGAAAACACGTATATGATAACACTGATGGTAAAGAAAAAAAGAACTGGAAATAACCCAAATGTACACTGACAGAAAATATATTGTGGTATCTTTTCACAGTGGAATATTTTTAGCTACATGCAACAACATGAATAAATATCAGTATCATTTTGTTGAATCAAAAAAGCCAGTCTTAGGGCTGGGGATGTAGCTCAGTGAGAGCACCAGCACATGTTGAGGAACAGGGTTCAATTGACATTGCCACCAAACAACAACAAAACAAGTCTCAAAAGACAGCATACAATTTGCTTCCATTTTAAGTAAATGCAGGGCATGTGTTGTACAGGTGTAATCTCAGAAACTCAGGTGTTTGAACTGAGGCAGGAGGAGCACAAATTGGAGGCTAGCCTTAGTAACTTGGTAAGAATCAATTTCAAAATGAAAAATAGAAAGAGATGGAAATGTAGCTCAGTGATAAACTGCTTCTAGATTCAATCCCTAGAACAAAACAACAACAAAGAAAAGCAAAAAAAACCCCCAAAAAACAAAAAACAAAACAAAAACAAAAACAACCCCCCCCAGAAAAAAACCCCCAAAACCTCAATGATACTTTTTAGGTATCAATTATATGCAACAACTTACCTGACATTAAATAAAAAACATGAAGTGATACATATAAACTCAAGAGTTGTGTATTTTTAAGGAAAAGGCAGGGACCCAGGATTGGGAAAAACACTTAGGAAATGGAAAATGTGTTTTTGGTATAAATATATCTAGTTCTTTGGCTAAATGGTGCTTTGGAGGGTTTATTATAGAATTAGAAATAAATATATTAGAAGATTTAAAGACCCATGAACTACATAAAGGAAGGTTATATGCATGTAAAAGGATTAGGATATGTTATAAATTAAAGATTATGATTAATCCAATTCATGAGGGTAAATAAGTATAATTAAATGATGAATAATTACATAGGAGAGAGTTTTGAAGGAAGGAAAATATGTGTCTAGAATGCCCACTGGAAGCACTGATCTGAGGAACCATCTCAGTTCTTTGTAGCTAGGATTATCTAGAATTGGTGAGTTGCCAGTAGTGACTGCACTCACTTTACCACTGAATAAGACTATTTGATCAAAAATTACATTCACAATACTATGTAGTTATTCTGCATCTGGGTAAATAGAACTAGTTACATCATTAACTGTCATTTTTAAGCTAATCATTTTGTCTAAGATTTAAGATTTAAATTAAATGATCAACAACGAAACAATACAAATATTCAGACAAATCAACATTCCCTTTCATAACTATAAAAAATAAGAATTTAACATGATGCCAATATAAAATATTGAAACAGACACACACACACACACACACACCTAAAATGGAAATTCTTTTAAATTGAGTGAGGTCAATAACAGTAACACAAAGAAGGGAAGAAAGACAATGGAAACCTTTATGTTGGATGAAGTCATGGTCCTATTTTAAAGCTGATATTAGCTTACCACAAAGTTCTAAAATTCAGAAAGAAAGTAGATAACTAAGAAAGATATATGTAGTCAGATTAGAAATATATCTATAAAAGATGGAATAAAGTAAGGTTGAATTGTATAAAATACATAAATGTACACTAGGATTTTTTTTAGTAAGTATTCATAACTTTAAGTCATTCTATGGTGGTAGCCTATCAAAATAATCTTGGAGCCCAAATCAGGAGTTGTGTTAACATTGACTGAAGGACACAAATACTTTGATTTATTTTTTCAAAACAAGTGGCACAGGATTTTATTATAGGGTTCTAGTGCATATGAAGGATCACATGAATTCTGGGAAGTATTATTTTTATCATCTTGATTCTCTACAATGTCCCCATTCCATTAAAGGTATTCCCATATTTAGTCTGACTCTTGACTAGGTTTCACCTACCAGGGGCCCTTATGTCAGTATGGTGTCCTGCTATATTCTCAAACATTTCCTCTGAAGTACTGTAATAGGAAATGAAAGGAATGAGATCCCTAAGGTCATTCAAATGAATGTCATTGAAGCTACTTGATTGTTTAAAACACAGGCATTTTTCAATCTACTCAAAAAGTACAATAGTAGTTCTGTCATTGAAATGACATTTCAAATTATTTACCTTCAGAAAGACAAAATAAACCAAAACTAAATTTTCTAGTTGGATAGTGAATCACAGTAGTTGATTTGAATTAAGTTAACTTAAATGTCATTTATGAAAGGACAATGCATTTCAATGCAAATTGCAATTGCAGAAAAATTATACCTTAATATTCAAAACTACTTCTGACTAACAGTTGATCAATGCCTAGACTGGTTCTGTCTCATGTTGGTGTCACATGCTTTGAGAATGCTAATTCACATAATAGGCAATATAAATGGCAAACATTTTTTGATACTAAGGGTGGTCATAGTAAGGACTAAGGAGAGATGCCCAAAATGCTGCCAAGCAAGGGACATGTTGGAATGCAAGGGTCACAAACTGGTGACCTGAGGACAAAATTCAGCCTCTTCCTTGGAAAGAAAATTAAATGCCTTTAGAGAGGCATTCTCTCTTATCTCTGTTCCCCTAATTTATGTCTCTCTGAGGACATTTGAATTTTGTGCCCCTTGTTGTTTTAAAGTCACGACTGAGGAAATTCATTAAATGTTACTCTTAGGTCCCTTAGTCACACAGCCAACTGCAGGGATCTTTATTTCAAGGGTCTCTGATATGTTGACCAGATTCTATACTGAATCTGGGAATTAACTCATTCAGTTCTCCCATTTCCCCATCACAGGCACAGTAGCATGCATCAAATCAAAAAAGAGTCTCCAGTAATCCATAATATCGAAGGTCGAATTTCTTCATTCAATTTGTCTTCCTTACATCAGTCTAGTCATGGGTAGTTGAAGTATATGCAGGCTAAACTTATTTAAGGCGCTCAGCCTCCAGAGTATATCTTGCAATCCAGCCAAATCTGGGTCAATATACATATTTGTCAGGATTTTACCCCCCACCCCTGCCACTTTAATGACTTCATAATCTTTCTTACGTCCACAAAGGAAAATTACAATTAAATCTGAGTTTGGGAAGTCTGTTCAGCACTTCTCCTGACTCTACTAGACTACATCTATGTAAGAGAGAAAACTTACAAAGTACATTTCCATTTTATTCAAATTTTTAAATGAATAAATATTTGAACTAGTAATTTTTAAATTATTTTCTTAAGAACAGTTACCATTGTTTACCACCTCAGTGAACAAACTGAGAAATGTGAACAAAATAATTTGAAAGAAGTGTTCTTGGTGAGTAATGCAGTAGTTACTGAAGAAAACAGGATTTTCCTACAACCTTGATGGAAGCAATGACTCGTGTACTTTTATCATTTGTAGGTTTTTTTGCTTTCCCTGGAGACATCTTTATATTTTTCAAGCGAATAATACTAAATTGAAAAAAATAACTCAGGTATGTATCTTATTATAAAAATGTTTAAAGGACTATAAACTATAATTTTCAATTAACTTTTCTTCATATATAAAATCATTAAAAATATAGTGAACAAATTCAAAATATAATATGAATTAATTTATCTAGGAGCCAAAGTTCTCTCAGCCAATTTTGTTTTGGACCTTTGAAACTGTATTGTTTGGCAATTATTTGTGAGAAGAGTAAATTTTTTCTTTAGTTTTGTCATCTGTATTTGTCAAAGGAGAATTTCTTGTTCATATATGATAGAATTTTACTTAGTTTTGTTATTTTGAGTCATCTTTCAAAGTAATTCTGAGTATGGTCATCAAATAAATCTTAAATATTTTAAAAGTTTTGATTTATTTTGTGTTCTCCCCTGCTTTTTTATAAAGTTGTAATATGCTGCTTTCCTTCAAAATATTCATGAGTTGTTTAAAAGTTGCTGCTAGAATGAACATTTCATAGATTTATAACTCAAGGTCATCTATTTTTCCTTTTTGCACAATAGATATCAGGATTTCTATTATTTAATCCTCACAATAACATAATTCATATTTTACATAAGCTCAGAAGTGTATCCTGTGCCTTGCTGTCTCAACTGCCATTGTGCCTAAGGTAATTAATGACATCATCTGCTGTTCCAGTGCATTGTGAGAATCTCAGAGACTACATCATATACCTCACGTAGGTTGAGTCACACTGTGCTGGGCTTTCTAAAAAAATACTAAAAACTTGTGTTTTTTACCTGCCAATTTTGTTCTCATTTGAAAATATATTTTTTTTTCACCTGAAAGCTACCAAGTGAAGAATGACATAAAAATCACAAGCCTTAAAATTTTTAGTACTTATGAGTTATCCTGTGGCTAAAAGTGAAATAATGCATAGTCGATACACATTTTGTTCATCAGTTATGAAGTAAACTAGATTTGTGGGATCCAATGTTGTTTTCTGAAGTGAAGAAAGGCATTAAAATGAAGACGGCCTGTTTCCATCCCAGTTTGTGATCCTTCACTCACTTTCTAAGTCAGAGTGCTTACATTCCATTTGGTAGTTAGTTACACAAGTCAATGGCTAATTTTTCATCTTCTCCATTACACATAAACTATTTTTTGCTTTCCCAGTTATTACAAGGAAACTAACAAACATACTGTCTGAAACTAAGAAGTAAGAATTGTGCAGAAATATATTTGACACAATAAAATTTCTAGTACTTAAAGTGCTCTTCCTCCATAGCTGCAGCAAGATGTTGGAAAATTGTATTATAGTCAGACTATATTTAGCATGTACCCCAGTCTATGGGCAGATAACTCTGGGGAATGTGAACCTCATACTGAGAGAGTGAGCATTAGAGGAGAATGTAAACTTTAGAATTATAGTGAAAAGAGTTTGAATTCTGGCTATGCCATTTTCTTGTTATGTGATTGTAGGTAGCATTCTTTAGCTCTCTTAATGCCTTTCTTTTTCCCCTCAAAGGACAGAATGAGACGACATATGAGAAGAATTGAACAATTTTCCTGAAGTCTAGTAAATGTTCAATAAATGTAAGCCAAGTATAATGTGCAATTTCTGTGTTCTAAAAGAATTCTCATTTTAACATTGTGACTATTCTATATATTTTTATTATTTATTCATTGTATGAGCAACTTGTTTAAAATTGGTCTTTCTAGGAAAAATTAAATTTGGTCTATATATTCTACCCCAACTCATTAAATGCCAGGTAGCTGTAATCATGTGGAAGCCAATGTCCTCAGGTTTGGGATTTGACATGGTGATGTCATTCATTCTAATCCACCTGGCTTTTTTTTTTATCTGAGATTCCGATCATATCTAAGTTATACCCATCTATTCATAGCAGCATTTACCCATTTGTGGGGAAGTAGAATTGTTTTCTTGCAAGAAGCCAGTTTTGAAGCTTGTGAAATTCCAGAGTAAGAACTGCTGACAGCTTGAATGGGCCAAGGAAAAACTGTTTGATTTGACAGTGGCATCTTGCCTTCTAGAAGTGTCACATCAGACAAATGTGGTATATTGACTCTCAGTTTTTGTTGTATCCTGTCATACAACTGACGTAAAATGACATCTCTAATCCTTGTGCACTTTGGGTTATAGCCCCATATGTAGGAATAAAAGGCAGGAGGGAATGGTATTTGGAAGTCTTACTAAACACCCTGTCTTGGCTGTGTTCCTTTGTCCTGTTCAGACTGACCTGTCCATACCTGTGTAAGATACAATAGTAAGAGGTAATAGGGTGAAAGCAGCTGAAAAAAACCTTGGCTCAAATGGCTCCTTAATGAGCTGCCAAGAGTCCCAAGATCATTTCTGGTAAAAAAAAAAAAAAAGAAATATATATTAATGTCAAATGTTTAGTGAATTTTGATACTATAGCAAAATACAGAAATTTTTGTAATATTTTTCATTGGTAAGTGGAAATAAGGTGTTTTTTTTCTTGTACACTTTGTTATCCATCCAGATTGATCTGTAAGATGCATATAATTCCAAAGAATAGGTAATGCCAATTTTATTTTCATTTGGCTTTGGAATACTATTTGTGGTTTTGTATTTTTTGGGGGGCAAGGTAGATTTTTTTAGATGAGATTCTACTAAATGTTTCCATTTTGCAAGCTGGCAGTAACTGATTTATTTGGGTAGGAAGTACTGAAAAGGGAGAACTAGACTGTTCAAAAAAGTTTTGGAGAGTAGTCTTCATGTAAATCACCAATTAATAATGATATTGATGATAATGAAAATGGCAACAACTAAGGTTTCTTGACTGCTCACTATATACCTGGTGCTTTCATAAGTTCCTTAGTTCTCTCTTCTGTTCAATGACTACAATTGTGCCTACCTCAAAGTTTTACTGTGAAAATTAAGTTGCTACAAAAAGAACATTTGGAATAAAAATGTATTAGCCATTGTAATAAATTATTTATTCCTCATGACAATTTTCTTAAGTTGGTGCTAATATTACAACATTTTGCAAATGATGAGGCTGAAGAGAAGATAAAGTATCCTGTTTATAGTAGAATAATAAATGGCAGAGGCAAGATTAGAGTCCAGGTACTCTGAGTCCTAATCAAACGTGTTTATTTGTTTGAGTTTCTCTATTTTACTGGGCAAACCTGATACTTCAGAAAAATCTTAATGACTAAAAATTATTTATATTGCATATTATTAAAGCTCCTGAAATCTATGATTAACTGACTAAGTGAGTTTGGTCAAATCACTGGACATTCCTGCATTTTAATTCTTAGCTACAAAATAAGGGAGATGAGGTAAATGATCTCCAAGGGTCTTCCCAATATTATGAACACTTTATAAGCCTATGAAGTTTATATTCTCTCAAGCAATTCACCTGATATCACTTGACCTGCAGACAAAAGGAAATTGGTTTAAATTGTACCAGAAGGATTTTTGTGTGTGAGAGGATGTTTTCCTGGTAATAAGGTAGTGAAACACTGAAAAGAGATGCTTTTAAATCTTCTTACCTAAAGCTCTTTAAGAAGAAGGTCGACACTACCGCTTGGAATTGTCAGTAGGCTGTTATTGCCTAGAGGCTGTGCACAAGCTAGGTTATAGATTTCTTGCAGCTAAATGGTTGTATTTTGCAGTGATGTTAACTCCACAGTAACTGTTAGGATTTATGGTCCTAGTCAAATAATTAGCCTTAGAACCAAGCTGAGTTTAACACCAAGAAAAGGGACTCAGTCACTTCCCCCACTCACAGGCTCTCTGGCTTTGGGAAGGAAGGACATCTGTGTGACCAGCTATGGCCCAAGGCTAAATTGTCAAATAGGCTGGGTTTTCTTAAAGTGCCTCCAACCATGTTACATGTAACTATATATAATGCTCTGCTTTTCAGAATCTTGTGTGCTCCTGAGCAAGAACACTCCTTCCCCTCCTGCAGTACTCAGAGCTATACTCTGGCTTACCTTCCCATGCCATTTCCTCAGGTCCAACACTGGTAACAAGGTGGTTGAATTTGTAACACCTTTCATATAGCATTATGAAATGTGTTTGCACAGAGGCCTTGACTATGTAATCCAAGAGCTTAACATTAGGGGAGAGGATCAGACAAAGAAACATGGTTTTCTTGTGTGGAATATTTCCTCACTACATGAGAAAAGAGCTTCTTAACCCCCTATGGGCAATGGTAGCCCTGCCTGGAATAAAAGAATTAGAAGTACAAAAGGAGGGTGTATTAAAAAAAATATGGGAGCCAGTCATAGTGGCTATTCAAGAATCTGAGACAAGGGGATCTATTTAGCCTAGGTTCAAGGTCAGCCTGGCCAATACAGTGAGACATCATCTCTTAAACAATAGCAATATATATGTGAGAGTGTTATTAACATATTGAATATAAGTTCTTGATACATATGGTTATTAAAATATTTGTATGTATTTTAGTCAGGTTTTTCCCTACTGTGACTAAAAGACCTGATCAGAACAATTGTAGAGGAGGAAAAATTTATTTGGGGGCTCAAAGTTTCAGAGGTTTCCATGCATAGATAGCTGGCTTCATTGCTCAGGGGCTTGAGGTAAGGCAGAACAACTTGGCATAAGAGTATGACAGAGAGAAGCAGATCACATGATGATCAGAAGAAAGAGAGAGACTCACTAGCCAGATACAACATATATACCCTAAAGGCATGCCCTCATTAGACTCACCTCTTCTGGCCACAGCCTACCAGCCTTCAGTTCTCCTTCAGTTAATCCCATCATGTAATTAATTCTGTGATTGGGTTAAGACTGTCGCAACCCAATAATTTCTTCTCTAAACCTTCTTGCATTTCTCACCTATGAGCTTTTGGGAGACACCTCACATCTAAACCATAACACTATGAAACTATTAAGAAACTTTATCCAGGATGTGTTTCAAGGTTTCTACAGTTATTTAAAGTAACCACATTGGTAGCAATGGTAAATGATAGTAACAGAAAAGAGGCTTTACATTACTAAGACTAATAAAATTTTAGTTGTAGTAAAGGAATCCTAGAAAGAATCTCTCATACTACGAATGCCCATTCACACCCCAATTTCTGGCATTGGCCAATAATTTTATTTAAAATGAAAAGTCAAATTTAACTATACATTTACATCTTTTATTTTAAAAAATAAACCCACATATATAAATAATAGCTCCTGCCTATTTCAGTTAAGTATTTAATAATAGTCATGGGAAGATGGTATCAAAAATCTGTTATCACAAAGCTAAATCTTTCCTTTGTTTGAAATCAGGTAGCTTGTAGTTAATTTCCAAGGTTTCATTATCTTCTTAGACTTCTGTCATGTGTTTTGGAAATTCTCTGTCTTTTTTTGAGATGTAAACATACTTTTATCCTTCAGTTTCAGTTTAGCTAACTCTATCATATGAAGAGTTGTTGGGGCTTTCTTGCCTAATATTTCTTAGGCATTATATTACATTTTATTCCATCCTCTTAAACACACTGTGTGTTAAATCTTCCAATATTTGCTTTTTCGATGCAGAAATTGAAGTTCAAAAAATAAAGTGGTTTTCCCATGAGGCCATAGCTTGTAAATGATGGGGAAGCTGTCAAGGCAAGATAAGCCCTACTTAAATGCTCATTTTGCCTGTGAGAAAAAAGCCCCTACTGTAGATTCGATGGTGAACATCCCTCAAAGACCCATCTGTCAAAGGGTTGTTCAATCCTTGGCATTATTGGGACATGGTGGAACTTTTAAGAGGTGGGACCTAGTGGGAGATCTCTAGTCATTAAGGGTGTGATCTTAAAGGGGATGGTGGGACCCAAGGCCCTTCTTCTATTCTCTTTTGCTATCTAATCATGCACTGAGTGATTTTGCTCTATCAGGTGCTTTCTGCCACTGTCATCGAGCACCCTCACAGTGATCTAAAAGAAGTGGGTCTGCCTGATCATGGATGTCAGCCTCTAAAACCATGAACCAAAATAAACCTCTCTCTTTGTAAGTTGGTCATCTCAGGTTTTTGTTATAGTAGTGAAAAACTGACTAAAATAGGCCTAAAAAGAAAGAATACTTACTTTCTAAGGCTAAAAGTTCCAAGTCTTTTGTTTATGAATTAGTCTACTCGTAAAATGGTTGAGAATATAGCTTTACGGTAGACTGCTTTCATAGCATGTGTATGGCCTGGAGTTTGGTCCCTAACACTGCCAAATAAAATAAAACAAAATGCTACTGGTAAGTGAGGGCCCAATCACAACCAAAGAACTAAGTATTTTCTCCTACAGATACAAAGGAGGACAAAATTGTTCAAATCTATTTTTTAGGAACGTTGTAAAGTTTTACAAATGATTTTAGATATGATGTTTAACTGAATATTTGGGGTTAAGATGCATTAGTGGCAGAGAAGTCTGGGCAAGTTATATTTCACTAACCTAAACCTATAACTGTATTACCAGACTTGTTTTTTTATTTCAGTAATGTCTCCCCTTATCATTATCATCATCTCTTAGTAAAGCTAAGTATTTATTGAGTTCCTAGCATTCTATAAATACTCTGAGACCTTTTAGTGTCTGATTAATTATCTGGATAATTTGAACATTTGGATCCATTCAATTCTATAGACAAATCCTTGAATATTTTTCTTAAAGAAAATGTGATTTTTGAAGGTAACCTTATATGGTTCTAGCCTGTTAGAGTTTTTCAGCCTTCATAATAGCTTTGTCTGTTGAGTCTCTATCATCAGGATGAATTAGTTCACATTCTCCATACTTTTTCCTCCCTTCCCCAAATAGCAACTTGTCTACCAAAAGCTGAGGAAGAAATGTGTATTTTCTGAATATTCAACCATAGTTTGATTGGATACTAATATTTCCTAAAATTGATGAACAGTAATATTAAATTTATTTGTGTCTTCACTTATTTCCTTCCCAAATCAATACTAATCTTATTAGATTATGAGGAGTTGACAAATCTAAGTAATTTGATCAGCATCTGAAAATATCCTGTATTTAAAGTTCAAGTGCATGTAATCATCCAAATCTGCAGACTTTCAGGGCTTACATCAGATATTTTGATAATACCATATTTATTTATGATTATTTCATAAAAGTTATTATTTCTGAAATGGTTTATTTAGATTGTTATAAGAGAAGAATGAAAAATGAATCCATAATAATTTCTGTTGTTTTGCTTGTGACTCTGTCATTAATGTTTTATATTTAATCTCACCCCAAACTTGAAAACTTAGCATATTTATTTTTCCAAAGATATTCAGATCATTCTAAACTATATAGTAAGGATCCCAGGAGGAGGTAACAAGAAAAATATGCCTGGTAATAAAACAATAAAATTAAATTCAAGATGTTGGATTTACTCAGTTGAGGTAGCAATTAACAAATGCAACACAAATAAGTGTTATAAACAAACACAAATAAGTGACTTAACACAAACCCATGATAATATCCCCCCTACCATTGTTGAACTTTGATTTTCAGGCAGAGTACCAAGTCTATAGTCAACCTGTTCTCATGGAATGGATGAGAAGGGTTCATGCTCTGTAGGGTGCAATTTGTCTGTATAGTTTAATTTATATTATAAAAGGGTCACCTTGGTTAGTCTGTAGTGCTTATTTTTATACCTAGTATTTAACACTGGGCAATTCAAGAACACCCTCTTGTTTCCTCTCTGTATTTTTGCAGTCTTATTTTAATTAATTTCTTGATACTCTTTCAAATTCCTTCTAATCCCAGGTTCATAACTGATACGTATTGGCTCACCGCGTTTGGCCTTCAGAAGTAAATTTAATACAGTTTGGATTCAAAACCATGTTATTTAATTTCAAAAGCTCATATATCTGAGCATGCATTTAATTCAGTTCAAAATGAGGCTAAGAGTGAAGTTTTAGGTGGTGTAGAAATACATAGAAAACACACCACAGAAATATATTTCTGAAACAAGTCAGCAAGCTTCCCTTTAGTTTATAGAAAAGTGTTTGTTGGTACTTCTGTGATATGTTTGCCTTATTGTAGTTCTGGAAAGCCAAAATTTTATCACAATTATTGTTATTTTCATAAAGAGTAATGCTCTAGAAATACTAGACAGTTCTCATAAACACAGGCCTGCATTATTTTGTTACCTATTTAAGAAAGTTAATAGTAATAAGACATAATTATAAATCTTTGTAACAACTAAATAATAGCATTTAAATTCTTCTCTTTTCCCCCTTTCATTATTCAATGCTGCCCATGAATCCTCTGTGTGGTTATTATATGAAAAATCCACTTGCCTGACCGGCACTATTCCTAGAAACATGCCTTGCTAATGTGAACTGCTGGGGAACTAGGAAAAAAATAACAGGTCCCCCAAATCACTTTCTTTTCTTATGATGGAGACCAAGAAAAGAAGTTGCAAAAGAAACTTCATGTATGACCACAGTCACATTCCATCATTTTTAAATGATTGTAGCTTGTTACCCTGAGTCCTTTTGCAAAATACATATCCAAGTTTAAGACTGCTGAGATAGCTGAGATAGGTCAAGGCAACCAACTTTCAGAAAAAGGATACTCCAAAGGGCAATTTGCTAATGGAGCAAAAGAAACTGGTTATGGCTACGGGATGAAAAGCAGAAAGAAAGTCAAGGTCCCTGATTCATTGACTAGATATGTAAAAATGAAGAAGAGAATATTAATTAGCAGTAAATTCAGCAGGATGTTGAGCCAGGGCCTAGAGTAATTAGCCTTCTGCTCTAAAATCTACTCTCTCTGCTTCAACTGACTCTGCTGAGCTACCCAGATAATGAATTCTCCTGACCTCCCACCAGATTTATGTTTCACTCACAACAGACTAAGGAGCTCCTTGTTATATTTGCAGAGTTTCCCAACCCACTGGGCTTTCTGTGACTTGGATCTATCTGGGCAAAGAGACAGGGAGTGGGAAGGTTCAGATCTCAGCCTTAAAAGCAAAGCATTTGTAGTGATCCTCCAGAGAGGATTGCCCCAGATCCCAGGACACATAGAATGTTGACCAATGCTAGGAGAAGACCACAAATGACAGGTGGACATAATTTCTATCGTTTTGAAGTTGTAATTTACAGTTACTTTTAAAATTATTTTCAATGCTAAAAGTATTGATCACATAATTTAATAAAATCTAGGGGTTTTTCTTTCAACAATTTTGTAATATGTTTGGAGATGAATCAATACTTCTTGAGGTGTTCATAGATAACACCTATCTATATCTGCATGGTAGAAAACAGTCTATGATTCTAAGTCCAATGAATCACTTTTAGAGATAATTTATTCATATTTTGGGGGTATATTTATGTAGTTGGAGGCATTCATATTCAGAATTGGTTGTTTCAGTAGTGCATTTATCTAGAAAAACTTTAGAAGTCTTCAGCCAATGATGCTGAAAAAAATATTTCATTGTGGTTACCTTTTTCACCAATCTTAAGTGATTTTTTTTTTTAGTTATCTGGAAGAATTTACTTACACTTCAGAATTATCTTAGACATAAAACAGAGATATTTCTAATCAATTTATTCAATTTCTGAGCTGAGCCATTACTTCATTAAGAGGTCATTAAATTTTTAATCATTTGTGGGGACATGAAATGTATATACCGCAAATCTGAAACTGATTAGAAAAAATAAGCAAGTTTACTTAAACTAGACACTTACTATCTTGCTTTCAATTCTTTCTCTGGACATAATTTAATAAAACTATATTTGCTTAAATTATCCATTTTCTTTGATTTGACCTTAGCTTGGGTATTAACAGTGGGCATATTTGTATAAGGGATAGAGTAGGAAGATATAAATGGATGCAGGTATGCTAAATGCTATGCATGTGGCCATGTATGGTTTTTGTCTTGCTATTTGATGTGCAGTGGATTTGCAGGGCACATTAATTAGAAAGCTTAAATGTGGGATTGGTTCAAATCTCACAGCTATGTAGAAGAGCCTTCATTAATTCTCTGGAACTTTGGTTGTGTCTGTATTTATACACACACACACACACACACACACATAATGGGGGAGAGGGAGAAAGCAAAATGAGAAAGGAATATTATTCGTGGTTATTACATTGAAATTAGATGATGTGTTAGCTTTCTATCACTATGACAAAATACCTGAGATAATCAACTTAAAAGGAGGAAAGATTTGTTTTGGTTCATGGTTCCAGTTTCTGATTTCTTGGCCCTGTTGCTTTGGGCCTGTGGAAAGCCAGAATATCATGTTGGGAAGCATTTCATGGAGCAAATCTGTGGCAGCCAGGAAGCAAAAGAGAAGTGAAGGGCCTGGGATTCTAATGTCCCTTTCAAGGGCACTGAGGCACCAACTTCTAAAGGTTCCATAGTGCCATCAGCTGGGGACCAAGCCTTGAACACATGAACCTTTGGAGGCATTTATAATCCAAACCATAACAGATGCAAATTGTAGAACTGTATAACACTTGGTAAAATCTAGAAATTTTTAGTAGAAATAGTCTTGTGAAGAGGTTATAATATTGAAAAATAATTTCATTTATAATAGATTCTCATTTCCTAGATGAGAGGTAACAAAACAAATGCATGATCTTTCTATGGTGTAAATCCAGCATCGCCAAACTATGTCCTGCATGCAAACTCTGGGTACCACCTATTTTTGTAATACAGTTTTATTGGAACACACCAGTGTTCATTTATTGACATTTCATCTGTGCTACAATGATAGAATAGATGTGAGAGACAGTGTGGCCCACAAAACCTCAAGTATTCATCATCTGTCTCCTTATATCAGCAGTTTGCCAACCCCCACGTTTTGTCTTTTGAAGGAAATATATTAATATTGTCTTTTTTTTCGTAGAATATAAGGTTTAGTGTTATTTATGAATTGGATCCAGTTGTCTATAAAAGCTCAAACAACAGACATGAGAATTATTCCTTTTTGAAAGCAGAATATCTAAGGCTATCCAATTTTGTGTTTTATGGATTGTTTTTCCCTCTGTGTATGCTGAAATTCTCTTCATCACTTATTTTCATGACAGGATATCTTGCAGATAATGTAAAGCCATTGATGATGGGGATGATTTCAATAGCATTCCATTTTGTACTTTCATTTGGTTGCCAAATAAACACAGCTTAAGAATTTGGCTTAGTTGATCAGAAGTGGGTTCTACAGCTTTTAACCATAGGATTTTCTGCTGGTATGAAATATCTTTAGTCAGTCTGGATAGAGATATCTTTGTGAATGGAAAATTAAATCATTTACTACCACTACATTGAGACAAGACTGCTAAATCCAGCCCCTAAGTAGCTGGCGAGCTCTTCAGAATACTAGTCAAAGCCTTTACCGCTCCGTCAGGGTTGCAGGCAATGAAGTATGGCATCAGGCTGGTCATGCTTTATTTTGTTTCATTAGTAGAGAGTTCCAGTTACCTCTTGGGTAGGCCATGAGAATATTACATGGTTTCTTGAGCCTCACTTTTTTCATCTATAAAAATAAATATTAATAATGTCACTTTGGAAGGTCTAACACAAGGAATTTATTTATTTATTTATTTATTTATTTTTTTAAATTTTTTATTGTTGGCTGTTCAAAACATTACATAGTTCTTGATATATCATATTTCACACTTTGATTCAAGTGGGTTATGAGCTGCCATTTTTACCCCATATACAGATTGCAGAATCACATCAGTTACACATCCATTGATTTACATATTGCCATACTAGTGTCTGTTGTGTTCTGATGCCTTTCCTATCCTCTACTGTCCCCCCTCCCCTTTTTTTTCCTCTCCTCTCTTCTCTCTCTCCTCTCTTCCTC
>NW_026000016.1:4984009-4997650 GCF_001458135.2 Marmota marmota marmota | reverse complement strand
CTGGGCCTGCTCTGCCGGTCAATAGCAGGTCCGCCTACCTTGCAGGCGTGGGCGGCGGCTCTGTCCCTCTGCGAGCCACTAGGCTTGTTCTGTCAGTGGTCGCAGTTCTGCCTACTTTGCAGGCACAGGCAGCGGCACTGCCCCTCTGCAGGCCTCTGGGGCTGTTCTGCCAGTGTGTTGCAGGTCCGCCTACCTTGCAGGCACGGGGGTGGGGGGCGGCTCTACCCTTCCTCAGGCCACTGGGCCTGTTCTGTCTATCGGTTGCAGGTCTGGCCTGTTCTGATGGTGGTCACAGTTCCGTCTACCTTGCAGGCGCGGGGGGAGGGGGCGGATCTGCCTCTCAGCAGGCCGCTGCTCCTCTTCTGCTGGTGGGTCACAGGCCCGCCTACCTTGCAGGAGTGATTGGAAGCTCTGTTCAGCCGTGGGCCACTGGGCCTTTTCTGCCGGTGGTCACCGTTCCGCCTACCTGGCAGGCGCTGGGGGTGGGGGGCGGCTCTGCCCCTCAGCAGGCCGCTGGGCCTGCTCTGTGGATGGTCCTAACACAAGGAATTTAGAAGTATAATATGATGACTCATGATGTCCTCCAAGTAGAAATGTCAGTAGCAACTAAGGATCTTTGTGAAATAATAAAATAATGTTTTGAAAAAATTCCACATTTATACAGGAATTCTAATGAATACATCAGAATATTCTTCAAAAAATGACTCAAACACACCTCTTCTTCTGAAAGCAAGACTCTCTCTGTCTTTCCCCACTCCTCCCATTTTTTTGGTACCTGGAAACTAAAATGGTCACACATGTAGTCTTGGTCTTTTGCAGAACTGCCTTTGCTTAGGCAACACCTGGCACATTTTCCCTGCGTTCACAGAAGAGGTTAATTTCCTGACAGAAAAAGGAAGCTTAGCAAATCAAAACATTACCTCAAAAGCTTTGTTGGGGTTATCCTGTTGTCAGACATGCATGTTTTCACCTGCATCATCTCTCTGAAAATGTGAAGGGTAATGCATTTAACCATGGTTTTGGTTAATATAAGGAATTTGAATAACCACAGATAATAACAGAACAACTACTGTAATTATATTCAATGAGCTAGGGTTTTTTTTGTTTTTGTTTTTGTTTTGCTTTTGCTTTGTTTTTAGTATTTTACTCATCTGGCACAACACATAATGTGTTTTATTATGAAAATAGAAAGGCAAGGGTTAAAAGAGGCCAAGTGTGGCACCTCTAAAGAATGAAAAATGTGGAACAAAACAAGTCATTCTGTCAGGACCTGCACAGAACCACACCTTGAAGCATCCCTCAAAGGCCAGCTTCTCAATGGATTTTATTTCCCCCAAGAATAGTTTTGATCTTCTAACATAAATTCTGCAAGAAGCATCAAAACCTTAAGGCTGTAGCATAATTTTACAATGATCCAAAATTTAAATATACAATGATAAAGTTCTAACTAAGAAAATGAATACTGGAATGAAAAACTGGTTTTGAAGGAAACACTAAAAGAAATGTTTTTAAAGATAGACTTCCTGCAGCTTTTGTCTTTCCTTTTATATTACAGTGGATTTCTTTTCTCACAGTGGAATTTTAAATTAATTTATAATTATACACACTTGCAGGGGATGAGAGAGAAATGACCTAATTATAGACCAAATAGATCCCCTCTGGCTATCCTGCAATTAGAGGGACTGGGGCAATGGATGGGCTTTAGGCTGCCTTGAGTTGATTCAGTGGCTAACCTGGCAGTGAGCACTGACAATGGTTCACATAGTCCACAGCATTATGTCAAGATCTGTGCAAATTATTTGGAAGCAAAAATAAACAAAACTAAACTTCAAAGTGATGGTAGAACAACTTCCCCTGTCCTGAGCACATGTAAGCACAAACTGCGACTATGAAGAGAGAAAAATAATCAAGAAGATTTTAATGCTGTCTCTTTATTTAACTAGATTCTAATTAGTTACAATTAAGCTGCCAGGGAATAACAGCTACAGTGACATTGAAGAAGAAAACGCTCAGTCCTAACATAATTCCCACCATTTCTTTAGATTTCTCTTTTCTTACTGAGATTTAGTTGGAAATGATGGAGGAAGTCAAAGGTCTTAACAGGTACCTAACAGGGTCACTGAAGCAGCAAATTCCTTTTTAGTGATTCTTTGGCCTTACTTTTCTTTCTGTATACTTGATAGCAAGGGGAATAATTACTTTTTTAATGTGTACTCAATTTTTTTCTCTTCTTCAAGCCAAAAGGGCATTTCCCTGCCTGTTCTCTCTATATCAACCCAAAACAGAGTACTTAACCTATAATCTGAGAAGACTCACATTCTTTGTAGAGTTAACAAAATATATTCTGGCTAATATAAAACTCCTACATCCCACATGAAACAATGAGAAAATGACATAAATGACATGTAATTGAGCTGGAGGATAAAAAAGGAAATAAATACCATTTTTATAAATTGGAAGAAAATCAGAACAGAACGATGTGGTCTTGGTGTGTAGCATGACTACATTGAGTGAATCAGGTGAGGGGCAAGGCCCAGGATTTGTGTGCTGAGATGGATCGTGATGACATGTGGCTGCCAAATGCAGAAGGCAACTCTGGCAGCTTAGGCAATTAATTATTTGCTACCATTTTATGTATTTTCTTATATATATAATCTCCCTATCTAACATTATATACCACAGTCAGTATTTAAGTGATTTTCCTAGGATTATTGTCACTTTTACTGGTTTTATTAAACAAAGTTATGTAACACTTTTTATGAGATTATACTTATTTTAGTGAGATTTAAAGAATAATTTTCTAGATCTTCAATTTATTATTCAGGAAGTACTATTTCTTTTGAATAAAAAAATACTTTCAAATATTTACCAAAACCTCATTACATAAAATCATGAGATATTATTTTGTTTCAAATGTCTCAACAAATTAGAATAAAAAACAGAACTAATGCATTATTGTCTTCTTGTTAATGGATACCCTGTTTCCTAGTTCAGGTTTTGAATATTTCAATAGGTTCCTGGATATGCAAGTGGGGAAGTTGGTAGAGGGGGAGAATGAGGTGAACTACTTTTAAAGCCTAAGACAATAAGGCTACTGTAGTGCTCTGCAAGCTAGCTCTGTGGACTAAATTTTACTGTGTAGTTTTGTGAATAAAGTCTTACTGGAATGCAACCTCTTCTATTTGTTTGCCAATCATCTACAGCTGCTTTTCTACTATATTGGTAGAAGAGTTACTTCAGAGAATGGCCCTCAAAACTTAAGATGTTTACTATTTGGCTCTTAATGAGTGAATAAATGAAAAGGCTAAGCTAGCTAAGCTCAGAATTTGTTGCTAGGAAAATGTGAAGTTTCATGTGACATCTAGGATATGTATTATACTGAGTGGCTAATTCCTTGAGGTCCCGTATAAGGGCTTCATGTTACAACTGAGAAATGGTGTTAACCAAATTTCTAAAACTGCTAAGTATTTATCATTTCTCCTCAAGTCATTCTAGAATTGAGATGATTCATTTTTCAGATGTGATTCATCTTACATGTTGTAATTTATGATAAATGTTATTTATACCCTCCTAAATTTGACTGGTTGTTGAAAAATAAGCAGTTCACTGTGGTTTATTACTTTTGTCAAATGGTTCTGATTTTATGCTCCTACAATTGCAGCTGTTTTAAGGGCTGGGGATAGGGAAATTTTGGCAGTATTCTGATCCTGCTTAATTTTTTTCCCCAAAATGTTTTTGTTCTGAAAAACTGAAATCCTAGTCATCTTAAACTTCCTATTCCATAAGAAGAAGGAAGAATTGTAGTTTGGATTTTGTTTTCCTTTTCATATATTCTCTCCATTATAGAGTATGAATTAATAAGGAATGATAAAATAGTCTCAGATTTTACTGTGTCACTATTACCTGAAGTATTGATAAAAGTATAGATGACTGATTCCCCTGTTCCCCTGTTTGAAGGTGGCAGATAGAGGTTATCTTTTGAATAATCAGTTTTGTATGATACATAAAAAACATATTCTAAAGAGTGGGACCACTCAAAGCATGGCAGAAATATAATTACTTAGTGTGGGGAATGGGAGAAATAGCAAGATTCAAATTATAATGTTAACTATAGCAAAACGGAGCAAGCTGAAAGTAATGGGGGAGGGGGAAGAAGAAGAAGCAAGGAACTAAGCCACTCAGCCCAGGCAGGAAGGATCAATTTGGATATTTCAGAAAACCAAATAGACAGATATGAAGTCTATCTCTTCCTCCCAATATTCACGATTATTTCTTGTGTGCTAGTTGTTTTGTTAGAAAAGGAGCTAACCCTCACAGGAAAGAAGATAGTGTTGTAAATTATAAGTAAATAAACATAGGTTCAGTTTCCGCTTTCATGCTATTAAGCTCAAATAAGTTTAAATAGTCAATGGAATAAAAACAGAAAGTGGAACCTACAAATCAGAGCATCTGTCCAGGTCACTTTCCTAGTGCCAGTACTTACGAACTCCACACCTTTGATGGCTGTGAATTTTGATGCATCAGTTTTCTCCTCTATTTGAACTTATCTACTGTAATTATTAGTATGTTAACATATAGGTAACCTGCGAGACTGTTCCTATGTTATGGAAAGCCTTTGATGAATGTTGGCTGTTTCAACTATATTTAAATCATTTGGGAAAGGAAAAGTCAATTGGGTGGGAATAATGGTGCTGGGTACATGGATATTTAATACCTATTTTGAAAGATTTACTGAATCAATATAGAAAAATACCAGAAAACAAATGACGCATATTAGTAAAGAAAACCATGAAATGTCTGAAATAAGATACAAGTATTAGAATAAATATAACTAGAATATTTTACTCTAGTCAAAGACAAGGAATTTTAGATTAACAGAAAAAAAAAAGTTTAGATATACTCCGTTTCAAACACATAACTATTCCAATAAAAACCAAGGAGTAATGTTGAAAATACAGAATAGGCCAAACTATGCAAATGAAAATAAAAACTAACAGATAGTAGATAAGCAATAGCAAATCAGGCAAGGAAATATCCAAATACATATTAAAAAGAAAAGAATATTATCAGATATGATTTCCAGTGAAGACAAGTATATATGTACTACTATGAATCTAAAATATTATAACATATTTAAAGCAGTAACTCATATAAATATAAGGAGAACCCATAATATAATATAAGTATAAGAAGACAGAAAATAGAGAAAATATAAGAATACATAATATATGTAATATATATGATATAAAGAGACATATTAAGAAGATATAACATGCATTTATTATACTTTACCAATCAAGAAAACAAAAATAACTATAAAGTAAAAATTCGTACCATTTTTATTTATTTTCTTTTAAAAATTTTTATTGGTTCTTTTTAGTTATATATGACAGAAGAATGTATTTTAACATGTCATATATACGTGGAATACAATTTCCCATTTTTGTGGTTGTACATGATGTAGAGTTATACTGGTTATGTATTTGTATATGAACATAGACAAGATATGTCTGACTTTTTCTACTGTCTTTTTCATTTCCATTCCCTCTCACATCCCCCCTCTCTCTTGCTGTCCAATCTGGTGAACCTCCCCTTCTCCCTTTCTTCTCCTGCCTATAATGAGTCAGCATCTGTATATCAGAGAGAACATTCCACCTTTGGTTTTTTGGGATTGACTGATTTCGCTTAGCATGGTAGTCTCTAGATCCATCCATTTACTGGAAAAAGACATAAAGTAATTCTTTGTTATGGCTAAGTAATAGTCCATTGTTCATATGTACCACATTTTTCTTACCCATTCATTCATTGAAGGCTACCTAGGTTGATTCCATAGCTTAGCTATTGTGAATTGAGATATTATAAACATTATGATGATTGTTTCACCATAATATGCTGAAATTAAGCCCTTTGGATACATACCAAGGAGTGGGATAACTAGGTCAAATAGTGGTTCCATTCCAAGTTTTCTGAGGAATCTTCATACTACTTTCTAGAGAGATTTCACCAATTTGCAGTTTCACCAGCAAAGTATGAGTGAACCTTTTCCCCCATATCTTTGCCAACATTTATTGTTACTTGTATCTTTGATTATTGTCATTCTGACTGGAGTGAGATGATGTCTCACTGTAGTTTTAATTTGCATTTAACTAATTGCTAGAGATGTTGAACTTTTTTTATGTTTCTGTTGGCCAATCATATTTCTTCTTCTGTGAAATATCTGTTCAGTTCCTTTGTCCATTTATTGATTGGGTTATTTGTTTTTTGTTGTTAAGCTTTTTGAGTTCTTTATATATCCTGGAGATTAATGCTCTATCTGAGGTGCATGTGGCAAAGATTTTTCCCATTCTGCAGGCTCTCTCTTCAGGTTTTTTATTCTTTCCTTTGCTATGAAGAAGCTTTTTAGTTTGATTGCATATCATTTATTGATTTTGATTTTATTTCTTGTGCTTTAGGAGTCTTGTTGAAGAATTCAGTTCCTAAGCCAACATGATGGAAAGTTGGGCCTACTTTTTCTTCTAGTAGGTGCAGAGTTGCTGGTCTAATGCCTAGGTCCTTGACCCACTTTGAGTTGAGTTTTGTGCAGGGTGATATATATGGGTCTAATTTCATATGGATTTCCAGTTTTCCTAGCACCATTTGTTGAAGAGGCTATTGTTCTCTAGTATATGTTTATGGTGCCTTTGTCTATATGAGATAACTGTATTTACGTGGGTTTGTCTGTGGGTCTACTATTCTGCACCATTGGTTCATGTCTGTTGTGGTGCCAGTACCATGCCATTTTTATTACTATAGCTTTGTAGAATAATTTAAGGTCTGGTATTGTGATGCTTCCTGATTCACTTTTCTTACTGAGGATTACTTTGGTTATTCTGGGCCTCTTATTTTTCCAGGTGAATTTCATGACTTTTTCTATTTCTATAAAGAACATCATTGGAAACTTATTAGGAATTACATTAAATCTGGATAGTACTTTTGGTAGTATGACCATTTTGACAATATTAATTCTGCCTATCCAAGAACTAGGCAGATCTTTCCATCTTCTAAGGAATTCTTCAGTTTCATTCTTCAGAGTCTGTAATTTTCATTGCAGAGGTCTTTCACCTCTTTTATTAGATTGATCCCCAAATATAGTGATTGAAGTGATTGTGAATGCTATGGTTTTCCTAATTTCTCTTTCAGTTGATTCATCACTGATGTACAGGAATGCAATTGATTTATGGACATTAATTTTATATCCTGTTAATTTGATGAATTCATTTATGAGTTCTAGAAGTTTTCTAGTGAAGTTTTTTGGGTCTTCTACATACTTTCTTTTTCTATTTTTATCCCTTTAATTTCTTTCATCTGTCTAATTGCTCTGGCTAGAGTTCCAGAACTATGTTAAAAAGAAGTAGTGAAGGAGAGCATTCCTGCCTTGTTTCAGTTTTTAAAGTGAATGCTTTCAATTTTTCTCCACTTAGAATGATGATGGTCTTGGGTTTAGCATATACAGATTTTGCAATGTTGATGTATGTTCCTATTATCCCTAGTTTTCCTAGTGTTTTGAACATGAATGTATGCTGTATTTTGTCAAATGCTTTTTCTACATCTATTGAGATAATCATATGATTCTTGTCTTTAAGTTTATTGATGTTATGAATTACATTTCTTGATTTCCATATATTGAATCAATCTTGCAACCTCACTTGATCATGGTGCACTATCTTTTAAAATTTTTGTGTGTTATTTGCCAGTATTTTATGAAGAATTTTTGCATCTATATTCATCAGATATTGATCTGAAATTTTCTTTCCTTGATGTGTCTTTGTCTGGTTTTGGTATTAGCTTGATACAAGTTCCATAGAATGAGTTTGGAAGGATACTCTTCATTTGTATTTCATGAAATAATTTGAGGAGTATTGGTTTAAGTTCTACTTTGAAGGTCTGGTAGAACTTGGATGAGAATCCACCTGGTCCTGGCTTTTCTTTCTTGGGAGGTTTTGATGGCCTCTATAATTTCATTGCTTGAATATCTGTTTAAATTTTCTATGTCTTCCTGATTAAGTTTGGTTAGGTCCTATGTCTCTAGAAATTTGACGATGTCTTCAAGATTTTCTATTATATTAGAGTATAAATTTTCAAAATAGTTTCTGAATACCATCTATATGTCAATAGTGTCCATTTTGATATTTTCTTTTTTATCTTAAACTGTAGCAATTTGAATTTCTTCTCTTTTCCTCTTTGTTAGCATGGCTATGGGTTTATCAATTTTTTTTTTCAGAGAAACAACTTTTTGTTTTGTTGATTTTTTTGGATTATTTCTTTTGTTTCAATTTTATTGATTTCAGCTCTGATTTTAATTATTTCTCGTCTTCTACTACTTTTGGTGTTGATTTATTCTTTTTCTAGAGCTTTGAGATGCAACACAATGAACTTCTTAGCACTACCTTCACAGTGTTCCAGAGAATTGATACATTTTATCACTATTCTCATTTACCTTTTAAGTATTTTTTATTTCCTCCTCTATTTATTTTGCTAACCATTCATCATACAATAGTGTATTATTTAGTCTTCAGGGGTGGGAGTAGCTTCAAATTTTTATTTTATCATTGTAATCTAATTTCATTCCATCACGGTCTGATAGGATATAGGGTATTATTTCTATTTTTTTGTATTTGCTAAGAGTTGCTTTGTGGCCTAAGATATTATCTATTTTAGAGAAGGTTCCATGTGCTGCTAAGAAGAAAGTGTATGAATCATTGATGGATGAAATATCTTATATATGTTGAGTCTAAATTATTAATTGTATTTTTTAATTCTATATCTTCTAAATGTTTTTGTTTGGAGGATCTATCCAGTCATGGGAGAGGTGTGTTAAAGTCTTCCAGTATTATTGTGTTGTTGCCTATTTGATTCTTGAAATTGAGAAGGTTTTTTTTTTTTAATTACAAGATCATTTATTTGTGCATTTTTTTGAATTGAGTTTCTCCCCCATAGCAAGAAGCAGACATACGGTCTATCTTTTGTCTCACTGAGTTCCCAGATTCTAGAACAGTCTCTGGCACATAGTAGATACTCTGTGTTTGTGAGTGCATACATGATAATTTAATTTTGTAGTAATTGATTATTGTGTGATATAATGATAGAAACCCTGGCTTGTTATGAGATCCATGTAAATGATATGTTTTTTATCATCCTTTTACCTTCAGTCTGTAAATGTCTTTAACTATGAGGTGAGTCTCTTGGAGACAGCATATTGTTGGGTTTTGTTTTAAAATTCAATTTGCCAATCTATGCCTTCTCGTTAATGAGTTTAGGCCATTTACATTCAATGCTATTATTGAGGCATGATTTTTATTTCCTGTCATTTTTTATTTTTTTCTGGTTTTTAATTTGAATTAGTTTCTCCACTGATCCACTGATTTTTTTAGTGTAGCTCCTCCCCTTGCTGTTTTTCACTTTTATTTTTTATTTCCTCTTCATGAAATATCTTATTCAGTATGTTTTGTGGTACAGGCTATCTATTATATTTATCTTTTGTTTATCATGCAAGGTTTTATTTTATCATCAATTCTGAAGATTAATTTTGTATAATATTATTGGCTGGCATCCTTTATCTTTCAGAGCTTGATATATATTATTACAAATCTTCTTAGCTCTGAGTGTCTGTGTTGAGAAATCAGTTGAGATTCTAATTGGTTTCCCACTAAATATACTTATTATTTTTCTCTGGCAGCCTTTAAAACTCTGTCATTTTTATGTATAGTAGGCATTTTCATAATAATGTGCCATAATGTGGTTTTGCTCTAATTTTTTATATTTGGGGTACTGTAAGCCTCCTGTATTTGATTTTCCATTTTCTTCTTTAGATTTTTGAAATGTTTTATTATTATGTCATTGAAAAGATGATGCATTCCTTTGGTTTGTATCTCTGAGCCTTCATCTATCCCAATGAATCTTAAATTTTTATCTTTTCTGGTTATCCCATGTTTCTTGCAAGTTCTTTTCATGGTCCCTTAACATCTTTTCTCCATGGTCAACTTTGTTTTCAAGATTATATATTTTGTCTTCATTGCCTGAAACTCTGTCTTCCAAGAGTGTTGGTGATTCTTTCCATTGAATTTTAAATTTGGTTTATTGATTCCTTCATTTTGAGGATTTCTACTTCTTTTTTTTTTCCATAATCTCTGTCTTTTTATTAAAGTGATCTTCCACTTCCTATATTTTCTCTCTGATTTCACTGTTTATACTAACCTTTATTTTGGGGAGCCACATTGAGGTACCATGCCTTCCAGTCCTGATGCACCACGGGGATCTGAAAGATCACTGTAGTCTGGTGCCATAGTGCCATGACTCGTGACTGGGTCTTTTTTCCTGTTCGGATAGCAAGGCCAGTCTTCTGAGTAGGCATACCCTTGGGGTTGATCTACATTCACCTATTTTTTTTGTAACTCTACCCATTTTCCCTGTTTGGGACAGAATGTTCTGTGGAAACTCCCTTTGTGTGTCTGTCCCCTTCTCTTGCTTGGCCTTTGGGTGTGGCCTTCCTAGATGTCAGTCAACTTGCTGACAGCAGACATCATGAAGCTAGATTCAACCCCCTGAAACCTGACCCCTTTCCTCATCTGAATGGCTTCTCCCTAATAAAAGAGTTCAGCACTTGCTCTCTCTTTCCATGAACCCTTAAGGTTAGAGGAGCTGTCACAGGACCCAAAGAAAATGGTATCTCTGTCTCTTGTATGATTATTTCGTGCAGCCCAATTCACCTGGAGTGACCCTGAGTGTGTTTTAGTCATGAGAAAAGTGACACTTTACTTTGCAGATCAGTTAAGCTGTGTACACTCTAAATCATTCTCTGACATTTCTTCCACTGTGATGTTAATGGATTCTGTTATTGGAGTATCTTTGTTTGTATGGGGTGCTTTGTTCCCTTGCTTTTTCATATTGTTTGTGTCTCTACCCATCTAACAGTATGGCTATGAAGCAGTAGAGTTTCTACCCCGTAGACTTATAGTGTCCCTAAAGGTTTCCCATACATCACTATTCAGGAGCAGACAAGTAATAACATCCAATGCAAACAATATATAGCATTAAACCAAATAGTTTCTACTATGACATCTATAATATTAATTATCACAATAAAGAAAAATTATATGATCAATTATTGCCTACAATAAAAACAGAATGTCTGCAAAATGTTTTACAATTTCAAATGGTGGACAGGGAGAGAGGAGAAGTGATGTAGGATGTTATGATTATGAGGGAGGAGGAGAGACGGTATAAGTAAAAAAATTAAAGGAAGAGTGAAAGAACAATAGATACTGGCTGTTAGAAGAGGGAAAGAGTAAAAAAGATATTCAAGAAAAACAAAGTGAGAGAAAAATATATAAAGTAAAATTTTTTTAATTAATAAAATAATACAAAACAAAGCTAAATTATACTAATTAAATTTCCTAGTCCTCAAAAAAACTGATACATGGAAAATAATTGACTTCAAAAATGCTAGAAATGAGGAAAGAAAAAAAAATATGAAAATGTATAAATGTCCATGAACTATTAAAGTCACTATTAAGCAGAAAAAAAAAGAAAAAAATGGGGGAAAAGAAGATCTTGATGAAAATATAAAGTATTATTTCTGTTGGAGTTCAAAAGATTCTCAGCTTCCTTTCTCAGCAGTTAGGTGGGATTGTCTGGAGGATGATTCTTGCTCCACCCTCAGGGTGAGAGAGGATATCCAGTAGACAGAACTGGATTTAGCCTTCAGTAGGCTCTAGGCTCTTCCCTGGATGCCAATTGATCTGGAGATTTAAAATCAGTGCACTTCCAGGGCCCAGCAATTGCCAGTCCATGTTGAAAGACTGCACCCCAGGATCTCCCCTGGGTTCCACTTTCTTGGTGGAGGAGTCAATTCTTGGCCCACTAACTCACCTTGAGAAGCCAAATTTCCTTGGATTCAGTCTCCAAACTCAGTCTCTCCCACCTCTGCCTTTTTAAATTCCCAGTCAGGTGCATCTCCCCCTCCCTATCCTGTAAGCCATTGGATTGGGTGGGTAGAGGGCTATCCAGGTGGGTTGCCATGATGAGTTATCTCCTGTAGAAACCTCTCTCCATGTTTAATTTATCCTGGTCACTCAGACACTCTCTCTGTCATGCCGTGTGGTTTTACCAGGCCTATATTCTGGGCCAGACTTGAGTTTGCCAGGACTTGGCTTTCTCAGTGATGGTCCCTGTGCCATGGCTACAAAATGGTTCCAACCTCTGTCCTCCACAAGCTGCTGGGAGAGATGTGGTTTCTTTCCCACACAAGGGTATTGTGCAGTGCACCTTTCCATTTAGTCAGGCAGTGTCTTATATCTCTAAAGTCTCAGTATCCAGATGTGCCTCAGTCCTCCTAAAACATGGATTTCTTTCTTTCCCTTATCCTCCACTGTGCTCAAAGTGGGACTGCTCTGGCTGGTGATTTTGGCCACAGCTGAGGCTGTGGCTCTGGAGATTTCTTCCTTATTATATTATATCCAACTCCTGAATCCCCAATCTGCTTTGAATCTCTGGTATTCAATTCGAGTAATCCCCCTGCTTTTTTTGGTTCATCCAACTTGCTGAGAGGCTGCCTGTCTGCTTTCTTGGTTTCATGCAGCAGCACATTCAGAAAAGAGACCTACTCTGTTTCACCATCTTGAAACCTCCCTCTTACCACTTTTAAAATCAGTGTTCTCATTCAATAATTTAAAAGTTTTATAACCTCTTTAAGTGATAAACTTTCAGGATCGATCAAATTATTTTTTTAAACTGATAAAATTTATGTAAATAAAATTTTTATCAAATTTTTGTCCAATTTGACATGATAAGCACTGGTTTGTGGCAGGTCACAAGTTGAAAAACCTCGGCAATATATCTGAATAGTATAATCAATTAAATTAATAAACATGAAGAGAAACTACTTCACTGAGAAAACACATATTATGGTCAAATATTTATGAGACATTTACAAAAAATGCTAATAAAGGAAACAAAGACATTTTCTAATGTATAGTTTGAAATATACAAACAGCTGTGGCACATGTATAAACTGTATTCTCTAACACAACAACAGAGCTGCAAACAACAACTTAAATACAGCAGAACATCTTCATATGGTATATAATTTTTAAAACCCCTTCAATTATATAGTGGATCAACAATCAAATAAAATTAACATTTCAATTAATTTAAAAGTTTTCAGCAACAGAAGCTAAGTGTATCGTAAATGGGGAATTTATTCTTAGTCTGTGTCCTCTGAGTGGCTCTTGATCATTCCATCCTGTTTTTACTAGCACATCTCTGGAGGTGTTTTTGTATATTGAAGTTATTCATAACAATTCATTTAAATTAAATAACGAAACTGTCTTGTAAGAATCATGTCCAGAATCCAGAAATAAAAATTTGTTCATTTTTTAAAAACCCAGTAATTTGAGGTTAAATAAATTGAGAAATGTAGAAAGGATAACTGAAATCTAGAGCTAGAAAATTTAGCTAGGAAACAATAAAAATTTATTTTCTAACAAGAAATTATACAGACATTATTAATAAAGAGCAGACATTAGTTTAAATTTTGGGTTAATGTATTTGTGGGATATATATATATATATATATATATATATATATATATATATAGATGTATAT
>NW_026000016.1:4858321-4982315 GCF_001458135.2 Marmota marmota marmota | reverse complement strand
AGCTGCAGCAGATGGAATGTCAGATAAAGAATTCAGGATTTACATGCTTCAGATGATCTGGAGTCTCAAGGAAGACATTAGACAGCAAAATCAGACAATGAAAGATCACTTCAACAATGAATTACATAAACAAATCCAAGAAGCAAAAGATCAACTATACAGGGAGATAGAGGTTATAAAAAACAAACAAACAGAAATTCTAGGAATGCAGGAAGCAATAAACCAAATTAAAAACTCAAATGAGAATACTACCAGCAGAGTAGAACACTTAGAAGATAGAACATCAGACAATGAAGACAAAGTATTTCAACTTGAAAAGAACATAGACAGCTCGGTGAGACTCTTAAGAAACCATGAGCAGAACATCCAAGAAATATGGGATAAAATAAAGAGACCAAACTTAAGAGTCATTGGGATACAGGAAGGAATAGAGGTCCAAAACAAAGGAATGAGCAATCTGTTCAACGAAATAATACGAGAAAACTTCCCAGACTTGAAAAATGAGACAGAATCCCAAATTCTAGAAGCCTACAGGATGCCGAATGTGCAAAATCATAAGAGATCCACACCTTGACACATTATAATGAAGATGCCTAACATACAGAATAAGGAGAGAATTTTAAAAGCTACAAGAGAAAGGAAGCAGATTACATTTAGGGGTAAGCCAATCAGGATAACAGCTGATCTTTCAACACAGACTCTGAAAGCTAGAAGATCCTGGAATAACATATTTCAAACACTGAAAGAAAATGGGTTCCAACCAAGAATTGTGTATCCAGCGAAATTAAGCTTCAGGATGGAAGATGAAATTAAAACCTTCCACGATAAACAAAAGTTAAAAGAATTTGCAGCTAGAAAACCATCTCTTCAAAACATCCTCGGCAAAACATTACAGGAAGAGGAAATGGAAAATAACAATGAAAACCAACAGTGGGAGGTAGGACAGTAAAGGGGGGGGAAATAATCAAAGAGGAAAACAAACCATGTTTAGTAACAGAAATAAACAAATATGGCTGGAAGAACAACCCATATCTCAATAATAACCCTAAATGTTAATGGCTTAAACTCACCAATTAAGAGACACAGGCTAGTAGAATGGATCACAAAACAAGACCCAACAATATGCTGCCTACAGGAGACGCATTTGATAGGAAAAGACATACATAGGCTGAAGGTGAAAGGTTGGGAAAAATCATATCACTCATATGGACTTCGGAAACAAGCAGGAGTGTCCATACTCATATCAAATAAAATAGATTTCAAGCCAAAGTTAATCAAAAGGGATAAAGAGGGACACTACATACTGCTTAAGGGAACCATACACCAACAAGACATAACAATCATAAATATTTATGCCCCAAACAATGGTGCAGCTATGTTCGTCAAACAAACTCTTCTCAAGTTCAAGAGTCTAATAGACCACCATACCATAATCATGGGAGACTTCAACACACCTCTCTCGCCACTGGACAGATCTTCCAAACAAAAGTTGAATAAGGAAACTATAGAACTCAATAACACTATTAATAACCTAGACCTAATTGACATATATAGAGTATACCACCCAACATCAAGCAGTTACACTTTTTTCTCAGCAGCACATGGATCCTTCTCAAAAATAGATCATATATTATGTCACAGGGCAACTCTTAGACAATATAAAGGAGTAGAGATAATACCATGCATCTTATCTGATCATAATGGAATGAAACTGAAAATCAACGATAAAAGAAGGAAGGAAAAAGCATACATCACTTGGAGAATGAACAATAGGTTACTGAATGATCAATGGGTTATAGAAGACATCAAGGAGGAAATTAAAAAATTCTTAGAGATAAATGAAAACACAGACACAACATATCGGAATCTATGGGACACATTGAAAGCAGTTCTAAGAGGAAAATTCATTGCTTGGAGTTCATTCCTTAAAAAAAGAAAAAACCAACAAATAAATGATCTCATACTTCATCTCAAAATCCTAGAAAAAGAAGAGCAAAACAACAGCAAAAGAAGTAGAAGGCAAGAAATAATTAAAATCAGAGCTGAAATTAATGAAATCGAAACAAAAGAAACAATTGAAAAAATTGACAAAACTAAAAGTTGGTTCTTTGAAAAAATAAACAAAATCGACAGACCCTTAGCCATGCTAGCGAAGAGAAGAAGAGAGAGAACTCAAATTACTAGCATACGGGATGAAAAAGGCAATATCACAACAGACACTTCAGAAATACAGAAGATAATCAAAAACTATTTTGAATCCTTATACTCCAATAAATTAGAAGATAGTGAAGGCATAGATAAATTTCTTAAGTCATATGATCTGCCCAGATTGAGTCAGGAGGATATAGACAACCTAAACAGACCAATATCAATTGAGGAAATAGAAGAAACCATCAAAAGACTACCAACTAAGAAAAGCCCAGGACCGGATGGGTATACAGCAGAATTTTACAAAACCTTTAAAGAAGAACTAATACCAATACTTTTCAAGCTACTTCAGGAAATAGAAAAGGAGGGAGAACTTCCAAATTCATTCTATGAGGCCAACATCACCCTGATACCTAAACCAGACAAAGACACTTCAAAGAAAGAAAACTACAGACCAATATCTCTAATGAACCTAGATGCAAAAATCCTCAATAAAATTCTGGCGAATCGGATACAAAAACATATCAAAAAAATTGTGCACCATGATCAAGTAGGATTCATCCCTGGGATGCAAGGCTGGTTCAATATACGGAAATCAATAAATGTTATTCACCACATCAATAGACTTAAAAATAAGAACCATATGATCATCTCGATAGATGCGGAAAAAGCATTCGACAAAGTACAGCATCCCTTTATGTTCAAAACTCTAGAAAAACTAGGGATAACAGGAACATACCTCAATATTGTAAAAGCAATCTATGCTAAGCCTCAGGCTAGCATCATTCTGAATGGAGAAAAACTGAAGGCATTCCCTCTAAAATCTGGAACAAGACAGGGATGCCCTCTCTCTCCACTTCTGTTCAACATAGTTCTCGAAACACTGGCCAGAGCAATTAGACAGACGAAAGAAATTAAAGGCATCAAAATAGGAAAAGAAGAACTTAAATTATCACTATTTGCAGATGATATGATTCTATACCTAGCAGACCCAAAAGGCTCTACAAAGAAACTATTAGAGCTAATAAATGAATTCAGCAAAGTGGCAGGATATAAAATCAACACGCATAAATCAAAGGCATTCCTGTATATCAGCGACAAATCCTCTGAAATGGAAATGAGGACAACCACTCCATTCACAATATCTTCAAAAAAAATAAAATACTTGGGAATCAACCTAACAAAAGAGGTGAAAGACTTATACAATGAAAACTACAGAACCCTAAAGAGAGAAATAGAAGAAGATCTTAGAAGATGGAAAAATATACCCTGTTCATGGATAGGCAGAACTAACATCATCAAAATGGCGATATTACCAAAAGTTCTCTATAGGTTTAATGCAATGCCAATCAAAATCCCAACGGCATTTCTTGTAGAAATAGAGAAAGCAATCATGAAATTCATATGGAAAAATAAAAGACCCAGAATAGCAAAAACAATGCTAAGCAGGAAGTGTGAATCAGGCGGTATAGCGATACCAGACTTCAAACTATACTACAGAGCAATAGTAACAAAAACAGCATGGTACTGGTACCAAAACAGGCGGGTGGACCAATGGTACAGAATAGAGGACACAGAAACCAATCCACAAAACTACAACTATCTTATATTTGATAAAGGGGCTAAAAGCATGCAATGGAGGAAGGATAGCATCTTCAACAAATGGTGCTGGGAAAACTGGAAATCCATATGCAACAAAATGAAACTGAATCCCTTTCTCTCGCCATGCACAAAAGTTAATTCAAAATGGATCAAGGAGCTTGATATCAAATCAGAGACACGCCGTCTGATAGAAGAAAAAGTTGGCTACGATCTACATACTGTGGGGTCGGGCTCCAAATTCCTCAATAGGACACCCATAGCACAAAAGTTAATAACTAGAATCAACAAATGGGACTTACTCAAACTAAAAAGTTTTTTCTCAGCAAAAGAAACAATAAGAGAGGTAAATAGGGAGCCTACATCCTGGGAACAAATCTTTACTCCTCACACTTCAGATAGAGCCCTAATATCCAGAGTATACAAAGAACTCAAAAAATTAGACAATAAGAGAACAAACAACCCAATCAACAAATGGGCCAAGGACCTGAACAGACACTTCTCAGAGGAGGACATACAATCAATCAACAAGTACATGAAAAAATGCTCACCATCTCTAGCAGTCAGAGAAATGCAAATCAAAACCACCCTAAGATACCATCTCACTCCAGTAAGATTGGCAGCCATTATGAAGTCAAACAACAACAAGTGCTGGCGAGGATGTGGGGAAAAGGGTACACTTGTACATTGCTGGTGGGACTGCAAATTGGTGCAGCCAATTTGGAAAGCAGTATGGAGATTTCTTGGAAAGCTGGGAATGGAGCCACCATTTGACCCAGCTATTCCCCTTCTCGGTCTATTCCCTAAAGACCTAAAAAGAGCACATACTTCAGGGACACTGCTACAACGATGTTCATAGTGGCAGAATTCACATTAGCAAGACTGGAACCAACCTAGATGCCCTTCAATAGATGAATGGATAAAAAAAATGTGGCATTTATGCACAATGGAGTATTACTCTGCATTAAAAAATGACAAAATCATGGAATCTGCAGGGAAATGGATGGCATTAGAGCAGATTATGCTAAGTGAAGCCAGCCAATCCCTAAAAAACAAATGCCAAATGTCTTCTTTGATATAAGGAGAGTAACTAAGAAGAGAGTAGGGAGGAAGAGCATGAGAAGAAGATTAACATTAAACAGGGATGAGAGGTGGGAGGGAAAGGGAGAGAGAAGGGAAATTGCATGAAAATGGAAGGAGACCCTCATGGTTATACAAAATTACATACAAGAGGAAGTGAGGGGAAAGGGAAAAAAAAACAAGGGGGAGAAATGAATTACAGTAGATGGGGTAGAGAGAGAAGAGGGGAGGGGAGGGAAGGGGAGGGGGGATAGTAGAGGATAGGAAAGGAAGTAGACTACAACAGGCACTAGTATGGCAATATGTAAATCAGTGGATGTGTAACCGATGTGATTCTGCGATCTGTATTCGGGGTAAAAATGGGAGTTTATAACACACTTGAATCTAAGTGTGAAATATGATATGTCAAGAACTATGTAATGTTTTGAACAACCAACAATAAAAATTAAAAAAAACCAAAAAACACTATGCTGAGATTTCATCTCACTCCAGTCAGAATGCAATAATCAAGAATACAGGTAACAAATGTTGGGGAGAATGCGTGGAAAGAGTTACATTCATACTTTGCTGGTGGGACTGCAAATTTGTAAAACAACTCTGGAAATCAGTATGGAAAATCCTCAGAAAACTTGGAATGGAACCACCATTTGACCCAGTTATCCCACTCCTCAGTATATACCAAAAGGACTTAAAATCAGCAACTATAGTGACACAGCCACATCAATGTTTATAGTAGCTCAATTCACAAGAGCTAAGCTATGGAACCAACCTAGGTGCCCTTCAGAAGTTCACTGGATAAGACAACGAGGAATGAAGATATGGAGGGAGAATAAGAATAGAATGAATTGGACATAACTTCCTATGTTCATATATGAATATATGATCAGTGTAACTCCACATCACATACAACCACAAGAATGGGATCCCAATCCGAATATGTTATACTACATGTATGTATAATATGTCAAAATACACTTCACTGTCATGTATATTTTAAAAGAACAAATACAAAAAAGAAGTCCTTCCCTGGCCAACCCACCCCCATGAAAAATAAATAATATATAATGTAATTCAGAACAGTGTTAATTTGATGGGGGATAAGCAGGAGACTGATATAAGGGAGAGACTCATAAGTAGATGCAATGTAGTCAAGATGCTCTTGTTCCTAGACTGGGTGGAGATTTCTTTTTGATAATATGTTTTATAACATCATATAATATTTATGCTTCTTTATACATATCAAATATTATCTTAATTAAAAATAAGAGAATAAACAAAAGAAGATTCTGCACAGCACAGTTTACTTAGTCTAAGAATATAAATTTGATTTAAGACTGGAAAATGTAGTATTGTGATGCCTCATATTAATGAAAGAGAAAAAAATGCATTGCCATTGTGAATAATTGAAATAATTGAAAACAAAGTAAATATAGTCAGCATGGACATTTATAAATGGACCAAGTAAAACAGGTGGTTACATGATAAGATGTTTTATCAGAACAAGGAGCAGATTTCCTAACTTCCAATTAATGACAAAACCAAAAATATTATGTCATGATCTCTTTTGCTGATCAACAGTGTTCTGAAAGTCCTAATAACAGAATGAAAAGAATTGAAGGTATTCACTTGGGGGTGGAATTGCCATTAGTTAATGGATTTTTGATACTATAGTGTATATAATAAATTTCAAAATCCTTTGAACTAGTAAAAATATAATAATTAGCCTTTTATTTAGTAAACATAATCCCAATCAATAACATTCTTATATACCAGTTTGAAAAAACTGTAGAAAAACAGCATTATGGGGCTGGGGTTGTGGCTCTGCAGTAGAGCGCTTGCCTAGCACATGTGAGGCCCTGGGTTCGTTCCTCAGCACCACATAAAAATAAATAAATAAAGATATTGTGTCCAACTAAAAAATAAATATTAAAAAAAGAAAAACAGCATTATTTTCACATCAGAAATCTGTTAATTTTTCAGGAATAACCTTAATAAAATATATGTAAAAGCTATGTAATTATAAAACTATAGAATGAGAACTTCCCACCCTCAGGGGAAAGGTGAGGGGCTGCTCTGCATAGCTTTTTTCCTTTTTTAAAAGAAGAAACAAATTTTAAATTAAATTTTGTATGTAAAAGTAAATAAATAAGAGAGAAAGAAAGAAAAAAAAAAGGAAAGACAAGAAAAGAACCAATACTCTATTTTTCTGAATGATTAAAATAAGTAAAAGTAAATCTCTCAAAATTCATCTATAAATGTAAAGTAACTCTAATAAACGATCTAAAAGAAGTTCAATATTTGAGAAAATTATTCCTGCATCATCTAGAAGAATAAATATGGGTAAAGAGTGGCGAAATTTTTGAAAATTGTCCTATTATATATTAAAACATATTATGAAGTTCCAATAATTAAACAATATGGTCTTACAACCAGATTTAGTTGAATTGAAGGAATAGATTACAATATGAAGATAAATCACAATAAGTATAGATAAAAGTTTAAAATGTGACCAGATAGTCTTTCAAGCCAATAAGTAAAAATTGGGGGTTTTAATTAAATATCATTAGGAAAGCAAGTCAACCATATTTTATGAACAATATTAGATTATGTTATACTATATACTTAAAATCACCACAGTTACATTAAAATAACTTAAAGAAAATAATATTAAAAACTGTGGAAAACAATCCCTAAAATACTAGATGAAAATAGGTGAATATTTAATATTTTTCCTGTATGGCAGACCTTTCTATGCACAGTTGACTGTAAAACCATAGGGAAATGTGTTGGGAAAACATATAACCGCGGCAGCACCCCAGAAAAAAACCCCAACATGGCATCTAACGACCCTCTTTCCCCTCTTTGTTTATTTCACTGGCGCGAAACGTTCCCACCGGCGCCAATGTTCAAACCCTGCAGGTGGGAAGCCTTAGCCCCAATTAGAATTAACTTCTTGGGCTCCGGAACTGACATATGGAAGAACTTGCTAATAAACGGGCGACCTGTTATCTACCTCAGCCCCTGCGACCTCTCCTTAGACCTATATAAACACACAGCCTTTTGTAATAAAGTGGAAACCTCTTTGGTGATCTGTGTCGTGTGGTGCGGCATCTTCCAGTCTTACAAAATGTTCATAGTTTGTCAATGGCCAAAACAACCAAAACCTCAATTAAAACAAAAAGACCCAAAGGAAAGATTTCAGAATGGCAGATAGCAATTACAAACAACATTGGAAAGTAAACCACAAATCTGAACCATCTCCAGTGTGTTACAGACAGATGGCTGAATCTGAAATGTGTAAAATATACTTTCAAATCAACAAGAAAAAGAGAAATATCTCAATGGAAAATTGAGCAAAAAATATAGCATGTAAGTTTGAAAATGAATGAGTAAGAATGAACAACAAACTAATATACTGATATAAAAAGTTGTGCAGACTCACCAGTGAGCAAAGAAAAGCAAATACAAAAATTGAGATGGCATTTTCCATCTATGAGATTTTCGATTAAAATAAATACTAAGGATGTTGGGAAATAGACAAACTTCTTTTGTAAATTGAGCAGAGATTTTGCAAGAGCAATTTAAGGTGTCATGGGCAAATCCTTTAATCCAGAAATTTCATTTGTAGGAATTTATCCTTAGGAAAAACAACTCAAAATTTCCCTACTATGAATGTGCATAGTAGGATGTTTATTATGGAATTTAGATGAATGGATGGATAGGTAGGTCGATAGATAGGTATCGAGTAATTATAAAATACCTAAAAGTCCATAACTGTAGTTTGCTAAATTGGTTATTACCTTACATTTATTCAATGACAGAGAACACAGTCAATAGATTCAGTTTAATAAGCAGATTATAAAGCAGAATGCCAATATGATTCCATGTTTACATGAAAATAGAAATGCCTCATACATAGAATATATTATTTATGTAATAAGGCATAATGCTATATATACATTGTGGACTGTGTCTGCATTCATATCTCTAACTTCCAATATTTCAGAAAGTGACTATTTTAAGTGATAGAAATTTTAAAGAAGTAACTAAGTTAAAATGAGGTCATTAGGGTGCATGCTAATCTAATCTCACTAGGATTCTTATAAATTAGGACAAAGCCACATTAAAAGTTCTTAAGGACAAGGAAAAAGACCATATGAGGACACAGTAGAAGATAGCCAATTGTAAATCAAGAAGAAAGTCCTCAAAGGAAACCCAACCTGCTGCATCTTGACACTGAGATCCAGATACCTTGGTCTTGGACTTTTGGAATCCAGAAATGCTGCTTGTTAAGTTATAGCAGCCCTAGCAAACTGATATTTTGTGTGTGTGTGTGTGTAAATAAATAAATACATACACACACACATACTCATATGTATAGAGCCATATAATGTATTCATATATACTTGAAGACTGAAATAACATATTCTACAGTGTTAACACTAGTTATTTCTAGACAGTATTCAGAGTATTTTTAATACATATTATAATTATATTATTATAATTATCATGTTTTATAATAATGAAAATAAAACTGTTTTAATTTGCAGTGAAATAAAATAAACTCAATAATCACTGGATTCCTGTTTCTCTTCTGTAACATCTAGAATAGTACCTTACACATAGAAAAGGCACAATAGAAATTTAATTAAAACAATTAAAAACCAGATTGTATTAATTGTCAGGTTTTTGTGAAATGACTCTTAAAATCATAACTTCACTTAGCTTCACATAGCAGAATCTCCAGATTTTTATGAATAATACTTAGGTCTGTATTCTTAGGGTAGAGTCCCCTTTATTCTATGCAGCAGATACACATATAGGACACGTTTCCAATTCTTAAGTATGTTTCCATCTGGTTTTCTTTTCAGCAGTTTCAGTTCTCTACTGTTTATAGACTCTACTTTTGGACTTGGTTGTCATAATTTGTCTTTTTTTCTGACTCTGTATTTTAGTCCTGCCAGGCATAGGCTTGGCTAAATGGTCCCCCGACCTGTAGGTTTTCCTTTGGGTGGCCCCTCATCTTCTCATTTTCAGCTCTTAAGCTCCCATGACCTATCGACAAATAAGAATGGTGAGAGCCCTGGTGTCTGACACAGATAAAGCTATCAAAAACACCCTGCAGGGGTAAGCCCCAGGTCCAAATAGGTCTTGTTAGATCTGTAGAGACACTTTAGAGTTCCTTTCTGTGAACATACATTTAATCATTGTACAGATGCTAGCCGTTTTCACTTTGCCCCTAAACTCTGGATCCTGAGATCACAAATCTGTACCTCCTGCAGGCATATATCTTTTATTAATGGAAACATCAAAATTCTGGTGCAGCTTTGGCAACTCAGTTTGCACAGAATTATTAGACTCTTTTGAGTGCTCCAGAAAAGTAAGATGCATTTGGTTGTGCGAAGATGGAGACAATCGATGTATTTTCTATGAAGGAATAAATGGCCTTTTTAATCTGATGTTATTAAAATAGTTAATACAGGCAGTCTAGGTCTATATGGGATAGTCAGAGACATAATCAACTAATAGCTCCTGAGTTTTCAGTAACTTCAATCTTAAAAAAAAAAATGCCTTGTCTGTGTTCCTGTAATTGAAGCATCACGAGGCAGTATCTTCCCCCTACATTTTAATCATTTAAGCTATCTCAGAAATACCTAAGGTGAGGTAGTGAGAGCAAGACTGTTCAAGGAAAGAGGAAAAATATTTAGTCCTGTTTCAGTGAAAATTAGAAAAATAACCAATGCCACTCATCTCATAATGTCAATCGTTAAAATTTGTGGATTCAGGGTTGTTTGATACAACTGGAAAACTGAAATGTGAAGGACTCATATTGGGGATGTGTTTTGCTTTTCATGACCAGTATTCTTGGGAATTTGAGCTCAGTACTTTTATCAAAGGTTGAAATCTTTTCAGGTAAATATATGTGATTGTGGGATGCTAGTATTCTTGAAAATATATTTTCCCCCAAGTCTTAAATTATCTAATTTTCCACAGCCTGTCTAGAGGATGGTTTTGATGAGAACATAGAGTAGTTATCTCTGTATGATCATGATGCCCATTCATGGGACTTGGCTGGATTGCTTCACTTCTTATGTGGATCCTGCTATAGTAGTCTTGTCTCCCACATTAGCCATAATTATGGAAAAATAGATATCTCCAATTTTCTGTAATAAGAGGAGAAAGATGATGAAGATTTAAAAATTAACTATTTTTATTGAGGAACTGGGAAATAGCCAATCGAATATTTAATTTGAAGTAACAAGGAGTTCTCTAAATGCAAACCACATTAATGAAAAGATTTCCATTAGAAATAGCCTAGGGCTGACATGGTTAGGGAATTTAAAATGGACACTTTTTTTTTTAATCTGGTTAATATTGAGGGTTAATGGTGAAACCCTTGAAGTAGCTCACTGTAAGTGCTCACTATGTAGTGAAGACTGATCCCAGCAGTAATTAGAGGTAGGATGGTACCAAATGGTATCACTCCTTTGAACAGTAAACTGGTGGAGATAGAATGTTACTGAGGGCAGTGAGATACCGCCTTGGTCCACTGGAATGTCTTTTAGACCTCACAGATTGTTTTAATCAGCTTTTCCACTTTTGTGATCGACAGACCTGACAAAAATAGAGGAGAAAAAGGTTTATTTTGGGGCTCACGGTTTCAGAGATCTTAGTCTATAGATATCCTATTCCATTTTGGGAGGTTGGAGACTGAGGCAGAAAATCATGGCAGAAGTCTGTGGCAGAGGAAGTCAGCTGGGAACGTGCCACCCAAGAAGCAGAGACAGCAAGAGCGAGAGCGAGAGAGAGCGAGAGCGAGAGAGAGAGAGAGAGAGAGAGAGAGAGAGAGAGTTCTACTCCCCTGGAACAAAAAATGTACCCCAAAGGCATGTCCCGGGACCCATCTCCTTCAATCACATCCTGACTGCCTACAGTTACCACCCAGTTAATCCTTATCAGGGGATTAATGCACTAATTAGGTCAAGACTTTCATAACCCAATCATTTCACCTCTAAACCCTCTTGCATTGTTTTACACATGAGATTTTGGGGGAAACCTAATATCTAAATTGTAATAGAAGCCCTCATTATATAATTTGTGTCTTATACACTAGTATCTTAGTTAAATGCATATATATAATTATGGTGAACTTAGTCTAGGGGAACAATTTTAAAAAATTAAAAGATAACAGCATTTCTTCATTTCATTACTATCTTATAATTTAACAATAATTCACTTCCTGTGCAGAATTCACCTGTAGCTCTCATTTTGTTGCTTTATATTATTAGATTTTATTATTTATGGCAATCTTAGGTTTATAGCCCCCTCCCTCCCGCTGCAAAGTGAACAAAAAGTACGGAGAGTTCCCATATTTTTCTCCCCTCTCACCTAATTTCCCTATTTTTAACTTCTTGCATTAGTGTGGTACATTTGATAAAACTGGTAAACCAATATTAATGCATTAACTACATTTTATAGTTTGCATTAGAGTTTGCTCTTTGCATTGTACTTTCTATGGGATTTGACAAATGCATGGCATGCATCAATCATGACAGCAATATGGAATAGATTCACTGCCTTAAGAGTTCTCTGTGATCTACCTACCATCCCTCTCTCTCGCACCTCAACCTCCCAAACCTTTGTTTTTGTTGTACTGTCACTACAGTTTTGCCTTTTCCAGAATATAACTTAGTTTTAATCAAGCAATATGTAGCCTTTTCAGATTGGCTTCTTTCATTTAGCAATGTATTTCTAAAGTTCCTCTCTATTTTAATGATTTGATAGCTCACTTTTTTATCATATCATCATATCAAAAATTTTTTGTTATCTGGATGTACCAATGTTTATCTATTCATGCTTTGAATGACCTCTTTGCAGTTTCCCAGTTTTGGCAATTGCCACAATCTGGCTGGGCACAAATCACGGAGCCGCCACAAAGCACTTGTATGTTCAAACAGGAAACTTTATGGCCCGAACTCCACCAGCACTCCATGCACACTCCCTGGGAACTCTCCCAGCTCTCCACCCGGCTCCGCCCCAACTCTCTGGGACCCCGTCAGAACTCCACGGGAACTCCAAAGTAGCGGATGCCCGAGGCAGCAAGAGCCGCCCTATTGCCATACAGTAAAGATCTACATACAATTGAATACACAGCTTAACATAACCATCATCATCTCAATGGCTTGCTGGCTTCACCTCTCAATCACTCCCTTCTGGCAAAATGCCAGACTGGGCTGTGGCCCTCAACAGGCAATTATGATAAAGCTGCTCTGATAATTGGTGTGTAGTTTTTAAAATATGGACATGAGTTTTCAACTCATTTGTGTAAGTGCCAAGGCTCATAGTGGCTGAATCATGTGATAGAGTATGTTCAGTTTTGTAACAAACTACCAAATGGTCCTCCAAAGTGGCAGTATCATTTTGCATTACCACCAGCAATGAATAAGAGTTACTGTTCTTGTCAGAATATGGTTGTTGTCAGTGTTCCAGATGTGTATTCCACTGGTAATTATTTCCAATGTATTTCTTCTTTGGTGAAGTATCTGTTCAACTCTTTCACACATTTTTCAGTTGGTTGTTTAGTTATGGTTAAGTTTTAAGAGATCTTTGTATGTTTTACTATCCAACCCTTTATCAGATAATATATTTCACAAAAGTTTTTCTCCTAGTACATGGCTTCTCTTAAATTTTTAATTCTATTAAATGGATTCATATTTACTACAGAAAAATATAAAATTTAGATTAAAGAAAGTAATTAATATTAAATTAAATAACACCAATTAGAGGAAGCCATTGATAATATGTGATATATCTAATATATATGTATACATATGTATATTTATGTACACACAAATATACATATTGTAGGCAGAATATCTGTATCCTAATCTCCATGTTTGTAAGTAATAGTATTATATGGCAAAGAGGAACTAAGGTTTCAGAAGAAATTATGTTTGTTAATCAACTGAATCAGAGATAGGGAGATTTTCCAGGATTATCTGATGGATCCAAAGTAATCACAACTGTTCTTATCAGGGAAAAAAAAAGAGAGAAAAGTCAGTGTAAGAGAGAGAAGGAGTAGAAGAGACTGTGGCTGGCTTGACATGAAAGAAGATACCACAAATCAAAGAGTATGGACAACTTCTAGATTGGGAAAAAACAAAGGAAAATAATTCTTCCCTAGAGGCCCCAGAAGGAATGGAGTCCTATCAATGCTTTTTATTTACCAGCAAGACCCATTTTGGAATTATGACCTCCAGAACTGTAAGATAATAAATTTATCTTGCTATAAGTCACTGACTTGTGTTGATTTGTTATAGTAACCATAGGATATTAGCAAATATATGTACAAATGTACATAGATACATAAACATGTATTTGTAAAAATAAAATCCCACTAAACATAATATTTTGTGATCTGCCTTTTTAAGTTAATATGACACGAATCTATTTCCATGTCAACACTATGTTATTGTTAAAATTGATATAGACTATATGCATATATAACTTTTATATTTAACCACTCAAAAGGGGTCATTTGCTAAATCATTTGTCCTTTTCCTCCAACACAAAAACAAAGAAAAATAGCCTGATACTAGTTGAAGAATTAAATCAACACATGCCAAATACTTTATGTGTATTATCTCACTTAATTTTTATAATAATCATTCTATAAGTAGTTTTTCCAACATTTCAAACATACAATTCACAAAGCTGATAAGTATGAGGGCTGGTAATTAACCCATTCATTCTTATTTCCAAACCTGTGAGAGCTCTAGGATGCCCTATTGAATAAATGAGTAAAAGCATAATATAAAATATGTTGGCTTTGTGTTGTGTTCATAACATGGGAAGAAAACTTGCACTGTAATAATATTCGTTTAATTATTGTTAAAGTTACTAAGAATTATTTTTAATGAATAAGTTCATAGAATTAAAATACTTGTAAGATATGGTGGTTTTAAAAATGTCCACAAGTTTTTTATATTAATTCTCCTTCCACTTGCATGTTGACTGGATATAGTGAGTCATTTCTAAGGCACAGAACATGGTGGAAGTGATAGTGTGTGACTTTTAAGACTGGGCTGTAAAAGGATAGCATGTAGCTTCCTCCATGCTCACTCTTTTGGATCACTTGCTTTGGGGAGAAGCCAAGTCCTGAGAACACCATGTTGAGCATCTCTATGGAAAGACTCACATGGCAAGGAACAGAGGCCTCCTGCTAAGAGCTATGTGAATGAGTCATCTTAGAAGTGGACCCTCCAGTCCTAAGCCTTCAAATGATGGCAATCCTGAATAACATGTTGATGGTAGCCTCAGGAGAGAACCTGAAGCCCAAGCACTTAGCAACGATACTCCCAAATTCATGAGTCACAGAAACTACTTGAGATAATAAGTTGCTAGGTGAGTTTCTAGTTTCAGGATAATTTGTATCAGAAGAGATGTTTTATCAGAACAGTTCCTTACAACTGTAATATTACATGGATTCTATGAAATATATTTAAAAAGGTACAAGAGTGGAAGAAAAAGAAACAAAGTGTACAAACACGTTGAAACCCAAAAAGAGAGTGAGTGATGAAAATAGGAACCTGGGCTCAAATTTAAATGATGTGAAAGATCTTGAGAAGTTGTTTCATTGAAGTCTGCTACTTTTAGTACGTAGCATTTAAAAACTTTACAAAATTTCCTTGCAAATTCTATTGATATCTGTATTACGTAGGGAGTCCATTCATTCATTCAATATCTCAAGTTAGGATTTAACTTGTCCACCCTTGATAACTGGCCACCAATGCTGTTGATTTCATAGCACAATTATTTCAAATATATGTTTCTTTTTCTTCATATTTCTGCTAGTACTTTATAGTTCCAGTTTCATCACGTACAACATAGAATTTACACCACCTTAGCGGTATTGGAGCAGTCTTCCTACAATGCAAACCTAATCTTGTCACTCTTTTAAAGATTCTTCATGATTTTTAAATTTTATTTACTGGTCTTCTCTCACATTATCTCTTATGCCATCAGACTAAAAAGCTAGCAGTTCCCTTAATGCATTGTCATTTCATACCTCTATCTCTCCCCACAGGTGCAAATCTCTGATCTGCGGCTTACCTGTGTATGCCTGGGAGTTTGTTCTCTATCTTCTCTACGTCTTGGTAGTCTCATCTGTAAGAAGAGGACAGAGAACATGCTTATAGGTTGTTTTGACAATTAATGGGATGACACATGTAAAAGCACATGAATGGTTGCCTGAATGCTTAATAAATTCTCATTCTCGGCATATACTCTTCAGTCTTCCCCACTTCCCCCTTGTTTGTCTGGCTAATTCCTGGTCTCTCTCAAGATGATTAAGATGTTAACTCCTTGGGAATCCTCAACTTAAATGCTAGATGGATTTTGATGCATCCTTTGTTGTGTTTCTTCCCAGGGCCATTGAACTGATCCAACTTTTTTTTTTTTTTTTTTTGATCCACTGTTGCTTTACTTGTCAAATGCAATCTCTCTCTTTCCCTTTTTTTCAGCTTAATTTTTATTGCATATTCAGCTCATAGAATTCATATGGCTAATAAATTTACTTAGAGAAAATGTTATTAAATGAATGAATGCGCTAATGAATAATGGCAAAATAAAACTTGAAACTGTCTTCCCCTGTACTAATTAATTATACTTTTGTTTTCCTAAAGTAGATGAAAATCAGTGAGTACTCAACAAAATTACACAAAAATTGATTTTGAAAACAAATCTAACATAGGTTATAAGACTTCATAGTGATAGCTATTGATCTACCTTTTATGAGTTATGCAACTTAATAGATCATTCAAACAGTCAAGCAAATAGGATACCACCAGTAGTAAAAGTTCTTAAGAAAATTAACCAATAGCCAAACAAGTATAAGTCTTTTTCTGTTAAATATATACCATAATATTAGACTATATGGTATATTAATGGATCCATAATAGAAATTACATTATTAATATTTTGTCATGAGTATAAACTATTGCATACAACTTTGATTTTATGTAGTATGGTTTTATCTGTTTTATATTTACTGATATGTGCAATTTAAAATAAACAAAATCAAGTAATCTACTATAAACAGTCTTATGAATAAATTCATATTCAAATGCTTATATAGGTAGTATCTAAATTTATTGTAGTAGATGTGGTAATGTGCCCTTGCCTAGATCCTCTTAAGGAACTGAAGCACCACTTTCCCAGTCTGATCTCTTGAGAAATTGCCTTAAGTAGAAGAAAGCCACCTCTCTTAAGGTCATATATAGGAGGTCTGCATCCAATAACTGGTCAAGTCTGGTACTAAAATCTCAGCTTGCTCCTTCCAATTCAAGACAACCTGAAGGCCTCAGAGCACTGAGGGTTCTATGGAGCCATTCCTGAAGACAACAAGGCTTAATCCCATATGGTGTCTTTCCCTTTCTCACAAGTACTAATCCCACATGCTCTTCCTGATACATGCTAATTCCTTGGCATTTTCTTGAACAGACTTTTGTATAGCATGTATTCCATCCACAATCATTATTGTAATTGAACTTCAGTATTAACTGCCGCAGTCTGGCTGGGCACAATTCAGAAGCCACTTGTCAAAAAGAAACTAACTTTATTTTTAGAACCACACAGGCCAAACAAAACTGCTCCTCAGGAAAAACCCTCAGAGCCCAACTGCCACCATCGGCTTCCTACAAGCCTCTCTCTCAACCACAAGCCTCTCCACCTCCCTCAATCCTCCTGCTCTTGAGGCCGATTGGCTGGGTCGTGTGGGCAGAGCCAAAAAAGTCCCCCAATGAGCAGCTCCGTGGTCTGAAAGGGCGGGGAAACAGCCCAATGAGCATCACCGCAGAGGAGCCAATCAGCTAGATGTTGCTGGGGCACTGTGAGCCAATCATCAGCTGGCAGTCTGAAAGTTTGCTGGGGCCCCTTTGGCTGTGGCTCTCAACATCTCCCCCTCTCTGTTTAAACAACAAGCATGTGGCTTAGGGACCGTGCCTGCCTTAGGTTGTCCAATAGTACATATGGTCCTTACCCGTTATCGGATGAGCTGACCTCAAGGCGTCAGTCTCCTGTCTTAGGTTGGTACCATTGTAATTGGATCTTACCTGTCACTGTCTACCCGTCCAGTCCAGTATACAGCCACACCTGTGGAGAGGTCTTTGTACCAGTGGGGGGGCAGGTGAGGTTCTTTGCCTCACCTCTGTTGGCCCCCAAATTTTAGCTGAACGATCATGACAAGCAGAAGGGAGGAAGATACACCAAGTCAATTGATGGCTCCTTTTGGAAAAATTGTACCACCGATGACATCATCAGCAAAAATACCCCAACACTACCACAAGTCGCTGCACCAACAGATAGTTCACAATGCATACAGGTGAGTTCACAATGTGTCCAGGCAAGTTCTGCAAGCAGTTCAGTGATGGCTATTGTAGAAGCTGTAGATTGGTTTTATCTTTGACTTCACCAGCACTGGGATGAAGATAGGAATTCTGGCAATAATGGCTAAAGAAAAAATTATGTAACATTACAGAAGGCACTAAAAGAAAACAATTTTCTTAACAATTTACATTGTCTTTAAGAGAATTATTAAATATAATGAAAAGGAAAGGTGAAAGTAAACAAACAGATCTGTTAACCTTCTTTTTTGTTTACATATTAAAACAATCCTCAACAGTTGTTTACCCAATTTAAATTAAACCATATAAATCACGTGAAAAAAAAAATTTTGGATCCATTTTATCATGAGCGCTCATCATATATGATATATGGACATACATACATTCAAACATATAACACAAAACACAAGTGTGCACACATAATATAATACATATAACACATAACATAATAGTAAAGGCCTTATAACTTTTTACAGGTGAAATCTCCATTGCAATGTTTAAAAACTCTATAGTCAAAAAATAGAACTGATCAGCAAAACATTAACCTAGGTCTGTATGAGCTCAAAAAACAAAATAGAACTTCATGATGTGGGAAAGGGCAATAATAAAATAGATATTGAAAAAAGCATCCTGGTTCTGTAGCATCACCGCAGAGGAGCCAATCAGCTAGATGTTGCTGGGGCGCTGTGAGCCAATCATCAGCTGGCAGTCTGAAAGTTTGCTGGGGCCCCTTCGGCTGTGGCTCTCAACAATTAACAACATATTTGGCTTTTTATAATACACATGTACTCCTTTGAACACACATTCTATCACTGATTTGGTTATTTATTCACTAATTCATCTGATTTGTTAATTCACTTTTTTTTTTTTTTTTGGTGAATTTATCTGGTATTTCAGAAACTATGTGCCACTACTTGGCTTTAGTCAAAATTGCCCCATTTTCATTTTCATTTACATTATGTCATCTCTGGGGTAAAGACGCATTTTCTAGTTGATGATATCTTCCCATTTATACAGGCCAAACAAATTTATGTAGTGGTTGTCATTGCCTGTGAAAGTGTAAACTTGATTGTTATTCTTGATGGTCAACTGGAAAATTGAAAAGTACCAATAATTTGGTTGACTGCTTAGAGACTATTCCTAGGAATGTGATCCTGACTGTTCATTAAATATCTTAAGGGTATTTTTGATAAGATAAAGAAAGCAACTGCATCAAAACATTCAGAATTGTTTTTATCTTATAACTTAATAATGTATTAATATTTATTTATAGAAGTCATTAATCAATTTGAAAAGCACTGAGTTTGTTGGGGGGAATAGGACATTGATGGTAGCATTTCTTTTTTTAAAAAAATTTCTTTATTTTTTAGTTGTAGTTGCACACAATACCTTTATTTATATGTGGTGCTGAGGATCGAACTCAGGGCCTCACATATGCTAGGCAAGCGCTCTAAAGCTGAGCTGCAACCCCAGCCCCATTTCTTAATTAATTAATTTATTAATTTTAAGCAAACTTTTGCATCTATAAAGGAGATGTAATGGTCATCTGATTAACCAGGTAATTAAGCTTAGCAATACCAATAGTAGAACTAACACTATTAGCCAACAGATGTGATGCAATTGAACATATACAATATTGCCTATGCAACATTTTGCCAAAGGTGTTTAACTTGGGTGTAATTACAAAGAAAACTTCAAACAAATCTACAATGTGAAACATTCTACAAGAATAAAGACTTGAACTTCTCAAGAAGTCAATGTCTCTCTCTCTCTCTCTCTCTCTCTCTCTCTCACACACACACACACACACACACAAATAAATAAATAAACATGAACACAATGTGGGGAATTATCCCAAATTATGAGACTTAGAGATATAATAATCAACTTGGTTAGAACTTGGATCATAGAAATGGAAAGCTACAAAAGAACATTTTAGGACAACTGGGGAAGCTTCATATGGATTGCTATATTATTGATTTAAAGTAAATATTCTTCAATAGGATAATGAAAAATCGTGTTTATGTTGCATAATGTTCTTATCATAGGAGATGCACATTAAAATATTTAGAAGTGATGTGTTATGATGTTTATAATATATTTTCAGATGGCTCATTAAAGTCCAAATAGAGGGAGAACAATGGAGCAATTGTGCAATATATTCTCTATCAGGTTTATGGGTATTTGTGTATGTTCCTGTAGGCTTGATAATTTACAATGTAAAAAAATGGAGAAGTAATAATATATGTATGTAGAACATACACAGGTACATAAACACAGGCTTAAAAATGTGTGTCAGCAGCTTGGGAAAAAAAAGAAAAACATTCTATAGACAATTGTACTGCACTCTAGTGTTATTGACGTTCTTAATGGATGGAGATTAATACTGTGTGGAGAAGAAGAGACATTACCCACTCTGTTTTTTAGAGGCAGGGAGGGGTCTCACAGTATTTCTCAGGCTGGTATTGAACTCTAGCCTCCTGAATACAGATGACAGGTGCTCCAACTTATCAACAACACTTAATCAAACTGAGAAGTGAAAAATTTTTAGAAATAGTTTAACAAATTTATTTTGCTTATGCTAAAATATCTCAATATCTAAAAGAGCTTTTAATAAAATAAAAGTTAACATAAAATATAAAGGGATGAGAGGGCATTTTCAATAGCTGAATTGGCAGAGTTCATTTTTCTTAGGGATGCACAAAATAATGGTTTATCTTATAGGCATCTGAGATTGGATAAAATTGGGTCAAATAATTGTGGTAGAAATTCTCTATTAATAATAGTGTGTACAGTGTATGGTGTAGTTTGCATATTAATCATAAAACAGCAGAGAATAATTTACTTTGAAGAATGAAATGATGGTATTAGCATAAATATATAATTGATAGCCAATGTCCACCAGTCCTTTTTGAAATTGTTCAAGAAAGTGATCTATTTATAGGCATGGTATAGGACCAGAAGACTTTTTAATACTTTTTCTGGATCTTACATTTTACTATTTGTTGTTTTGATGGGCATTGGATATCTGTATTCACACGCACACATACATACACATATACTACATGTACAGATGTTTATGTGTGTATTTAAACATATACACATTTATATTTTGTGAATCTTATATTATTGTGAGAAACTGAAGAATAGAGATGATTTTCTCCAGGGAATCATGGGAGCTAAACTAGATTTTGAATTACAACCATTCTAAGTTTCTGCCATTGAATTTCCTGAAATTAAAAGCAAAAAAGTTAGTTCTATTTTTAATTTTTTTGATAAACCTCCATATTGTTTGCCATCATGGTTATTCATTCCCACCAACAATATACAGGTGTCCCCTTTTCTCCACATATTTTCCAATAAAAGGTATTTTTGTCTTTTTGATAATAGCCATTCTATCAGGTATGACATTGTGGGTTTTGCATTTCCCTAATACATAACACATTTTCAAAATCGTTTTTGCTTTGTTTTGTTCTGTTGGTATTGAGATATTGGGTATTAATCTATTTTCAGATATATGGTTTCCATTTTATCCAATTCCATGTGACCTGGAAATCTCAATTCTAGATGTAAGTCCAAAGGATATGAAGCCAATGTAAAGAGGTATCTACACCCCTCCCCATTCATGGCAGTATTATTCACAATAGCCAATATATACAAACATCTTAAGTGTCAATCAGCAGGTGATTGCATAAAGAAAGTGTGGAATACATGTTGTTATTCAGCCTTCAAAAAAGAAGAAAACCTTGCCATTTGGGATAATGCACATGAACCTGGAGACATTAAGTTAATTAAAATAACTCAGCCACAGAAAGACAAATCCTATAGGATCTTACATAAATGTGAAATTTTAAAAAGTCAGTTATAAAAGCAGAACATAGGATGATGATTGCCAAGGACTGAAAGAGATGTTGATTAGAGGGTCCAAAAGTTTAGTTATGTGGGATGAATAAATTCTGGAATTCTAATGTATAGCATGGTGATATACTTAATAATATTTTGTAGTTGAAATTTACAAAGAGTAAATCTTTAATGGTGTCACCACACACACACACACAAAAAAAATTGCAATCATGTGACATAATGGATGTGTTGATTAGTTTGATTGTGGTATTTTGTTCACAATGTATACAGATATCAAAACATCACTTTATATAACTTAAATTTTACTTGCCAATTTTACTTCAATAAAACAGACAAAAAAGCAATAAAGATGATTCAAAGAAAATCTTACAGTAAATAAGAAAATTTAAAATATATGTGAAAAATGGATATTTGTGTGATATACATTTTGATACTATGAAATAGCACAAGTTATGAATTTTTGCTCAAAAATACAAAACTGCTGAATAAACTCACCATATGGTTATAGACATTTTACTCTGAATTGATTTATTAGGTTTTGACTATTGCCCTCATTCCTAATTTCTCACTGAATTTTTTTTCTTACTCCAATTATAAAGTTTTTATAAATTCAGTCTGGTTATTTGAACATATAAATCTCTATATATCTATGTATAACTATAAATACACATAGTGCCCCTGCTCTCTCTGTATACCATTTTCTACTTGGTCTCTAAGGAATTATTGATTTGGAAGTAGCTGGACCTCTCCAATGTGAGTCAGTTTGAAAATGCTATTTTTATTCAGATTAAAGTATCTAGGATTCAACAAGTCAATAGCATATGGAGGATGTCAGACTGATTCACTCCTGGCATAGTTTTTCAGATACCCTGGGGTGTGGGATAAACTATGTATAGATTATTCTGGTCTGACTGCACAGCACTCTATTTTAATTCCATTTTACGTTAATAGCTATGCAGAATGTCTAAGAGCAGAAAGTCAATTGAACTACAAGGGATGCATTGAATCATTGATTTTGAACACAGCCATCATAGTGCTTAGCTAGAAATAAAATATTGATTAAAACAAACCAAGCCGATTTTCTCTTACTTTTTTTCATTTAGAGTTATTTTATTTAACATTTTGATTTCACTAGTAATGGGGTTTTGCAAAAATTAAGGGAATATTTGAGGCTATTTAGGGTCTCATTCGATTGCCATTGGTAAGAACCTATGAGACTTTTATTATTGTTTCAAAAATGACTTTTTCTAAGTGTTCAGCTTTTTATTGATGGGCTGTACAGAAATAATTTCTCTATTGATACTAATTTGGCTCTGAGTCTTGGCAGAAAGTAGGGTTCTATTAAGGATACATTAATAACAATTTTTAAAAAAACTTACATATAAGCATGTATAAATGCAATATGCTTGACAGTTTCACAATGTAATGAAAGAGACTGATCATTAACAATGTTCACATAATAACAGAGATGCACATCTATAAAATGCATAGTTTTTACATTAAATTGAAATGTTGAAAATAAGCAGACCCTATCAAAATATTTCCAAGTATTTTAGAAAAGTTGAACAAAGGTTAAGGCCTCCAAATCATTTCAGAAATGATAGTTTCCTCTTGGCCCAATTAGGGAACCTGAATGTGGTTATGTTACTGTGGTTCTCAAGACCCTAATTGCACATAAAATCTCCTTCCAAATATTAACATATGTGCTATTTCTAAGTTTCTTTCCATTCTAAACAAAAGGTGAATTATTAAAATGTGGTGAGATTTCACGCAGAATTGGCAGTCAGCTTAGAGGGCAATAATTTAACACTTGCACCATGAAATTAAAATTTACCTCCGCCCATTGTAATTCCACTGACCAGCAGCAGGCAGTTGTATTTTTATTTTATTTTACTTTATTTTTTTATGAGAGCAGAGAGATTTAATCAGTTCAGTTTAAACGGAATGGCTACCATTGCCTGTTGACAGGGCTCTGGTGCAGGCAAATTATGGCAGATAATGTTACCGTTGCAATGAGCTTCCTGAGGGGCACCGTGGTCTCTGCTCTGAACTGAGCTGAGCTGAGCTAAACAGAGGACCCTGAACGCAGTGGTTCTGGGTCTTTTGAAAAATATTCATCCTTTTTAATAAAAAGAAGGGACTTGAAGGATTGTACTTGCTGCTTAACTTTGCTTCCTCTATAATCTCTTGTTCTTCATTCTAAATTCTTGCTTTTTATTGAAGACAAGTTTTTGTGTCTTTTGTTTGTACAGAGTACAAACTGTAATTTCCTCTTAAATGAGAAATATGGACAGCTTTTTTTTGTTTGCTATTGTAAATAAATCACAGCTTATCTTTACTTAGGGTAAAAAAAGAAACAAATTTTTTTTTTTAAAAAAAGGGAAAAAAATGGAACAAATTTACAATGGTATAGTTTAAATATTCCTTTTTCCCCAGTGGTTGATTATGGAGGAGTGAACACTGTCAAGGTTCTTGCTAGACAATGAATACAGATTTTATTGCTGTTGGGTTGTTGCATAATTCAGATTACTGTGTCTGAGCAGCAAATTATGGAAAAAATTATACTGGCCATAGCATTTGTTATGCAATCACATATTAAAAACAACCCTTAAAATTTAAAAATGAATATCTTTATGAATGCAGATTTAAATGCACAGTGCTATTAAAGATAATACAGGTAAAGAACATTATTTCCAGGTGAGGCAATGACACTTCACTGCTCCCTTATTCCTGAATTGTTCAAAAGGAGTTTCCAGAACCAGCTTCATGGAGGTGCAACTTGGGCAGTCATAAGAGCGTAACACTTGGAAGGTCCCTACCCTTAGATTAATGCCCTGCGTCACTGTCTTGACATTCTTAATGATTTTTGAACAAGGGTCCCTTCATTTTCATTTTGCACTTTGGTCTACAGTCCTGGCTATCCCTAATTATATATAAGCTAGTCCTTTAGTTTGCAGGCTCAAGTTTTCTCTTCTTTTTCCTCCGAGTGTGTTGTATGGTTTTTGTCTGGGTTATGGGGTTTAGCCTATTTTTACCTTTCTGCACTGCTTCTTATGTTCCATTTTCATGGTGTTTAGATTATAGCAGACATGAACTTCCTGTGTCTCAGCGCCGGCCATGAATCAGACTGGGAGCTGGGACCACAGGGCTGTCAGGGGAGCTGCCTTGGTTCCAGCTCTAAAATAACAAATGTTTGACAGCTTAGTTTACATAACTGCAAAATTGTGGCTATATGCTACAATGCAACTTACATGTGACATAATAACTAGGGACTTCATTTATTTAGACTTTTTCCTTGCAATATAATTTCCAATAAATAAATATCCCACAGTCAGAAAGACATGGCATTTCACAATGCTCACATTTTCCTCTCTGAATTTGGACTGCTTTTTCTTTTCTTGATAGTTAGCAAAACGAATACTTCACCTCGTAATTTTCCTTTTACTCTACTTGCCAGCCTATGTGCAGGGCTTATGAGAATGAATGGGGTGTTCATGGAATGTGTAAGAAAAAGTTGCATTTCATTTTTCATCTTTTCTTTCCTAATAATTTTTTTGTAAGTATGCAAAGCACCATGGACAATGGTATGCCAGAAGGCAATAGACATCAGAATTGTTCTTCAAGGTACTTTAATGATGTGTAGAAAATTCATTCAGTTCAAATATGCGTGTCTTTTAATTATTTTTTTTTAATTTCAGGTTTCAGTTGAAATGTGTAAATGAAGAGAGGAAGGTGAAAGTAAACAGTGGAAAACATCCCCTTCCCTCCAAAGGAAAGAACAGTCATTGTCTTGTTATTATTCGATATTTATATAAGGGAAGAGACATATAGGGCCAAGCACAATGGATGAAATTGTGCCAAAGACAAACACAATCCCTGCCTTGAGGTGCTTTCTGCCCAGTCCTGGGTCAAGAGTGCATTCCAGGGAAGGATGTAAGCTAGAGTCTAGAATTCCACTGAGTGGTGAGTGCCAAGCCACCTGTGGGCTTTGAACAATGGGTTTAGATGGGAAATGTTGGAGAAATGTTTTTTTCCTGAAATATTGGAAAGCATATGGTAAGACTTGAAGGTTAGTCAGTATTATAAGAATGTGTCCTTAGAACATGTAGAATAGGATGAAGTTATTGTTACTATTTGAAAAGTGCTAATTATATAGATAAGAAATTCTTAGAAAACTGAGAGAAGGATCCTGTGAATAATGATGAAGATCTTAAGCACGAACTTTATCAGGAGTTGGCTTCAATTAATCAAACTGCCTTTCCCAATCTGGGTGGTTTGTGATACAGGACATGAATGAATACTATAATGGTAAGAATTTCCCTACTAACTGGAATTCTGAGAAATTTAGCCCTTTTCTCAAATTGTAGCCTTAGGATTCTTTGTGAAATAAGCTCCATTAAACTGAATAAAATCTGTTCTTTGTTATCTTCATAGACACAACTGCTTAAGATATATAAAGGATAAAAATTCTGATAGTTACAAGAAGAAATGAAGATATCCACAGATAGTTTAAACTTTGGTGTCACTCCACCCACATATCTTATTTTCATTGGAATTACTGACAAATGGGTGGTATGAGATTTCTTATAATACATAAAAATATAGTATGCAAATGGTAGAAAAGAGTAAAAGAATAGTTTGTGGTTGGATAATTGTCCATGAAAGAATTTGAAAAATTAGCATAGGAAGAACAGTAAGTTCAGATCCAAGGACTGGATACTTGGCAATCATTAATAGTTTCTTGAAGAGTTATTTCTGAAGTGTTTAGTCAGCATTTTCACTGCTGTGATTAAAATACCTGACAAGAATAATTTTAGGAGAACAAGTTTATTTTGGGGCTCATGGTTTCAGAAGTCTAGTTCACAAATAGCTGACTCCATTCCTTATAGCTCGAGGTAAGACAGAACATCATGACAGAAGAGTGTGGTGGAGGAAAGCAGGTTGGAAACATGGCCACTAAGGAGGGGGTGGGGGGAGAGATAGAGATAGAGAGAAAAAGAGAGAGAGAGAGAGAGAGAGAGAGAGAGAGAGAGAAGAGGGGAGGGGAAGGGAGAGGAAAAGAGGAGAGGAGAGGAGAGGAGACAGTCTCCACTCACCAGATACAAAATATATATGCCCCAAAGGAACGTCCCTAATGATCCACTTCTTTCAGCAACACCCTACCTGCCTTCAGTTAGCACTCATCAGGAATCAATTCACTGATTGGGTTAAGGCTCTCATAACACAGTCAATTCACCTCTGAATGTTCTTGCATTTTCTCACACATGAGCTTTTGGGGGACACCTAATATCTAACCATAATAACATTTAGTGAGAGTTACTACTTTATTGCTTCTAGTCCATAAAATAGTTGCTGATCTTGCTCTGGGTGTATTACCTAGACTGAAGTAACAGCCATCCTTCTCACTTTACTAGGTCTGCATCTTTCAAAGTTTCTAATTTTCCTCTATAATCTCTCTTGCATCATGCGTATTACTAGAATATGTAGTTTCTGGTGCATGAAAAGTAGTCAAAAAAGATATAAGTAAAACAGCTCAGAAATAAACCTTCACATATACATCAGATAGTTTTTGATGATGTGCCAAAACCTTTAATGAGGGAAATATAGTCTCTTCAACAAATGGCACTTAGAAAACCAGATATTTGCATGCAAAAGAATGAATTTGGATCCTTCCCTTATATTAATCCAAATTTTGGATCAAACATCTAAATATGAGAACTAAAATCACAAAACTCTTAGAAGAAATATGAAAGAAACCTTTATGACATTGGATTTGGCAATGATTTCTTGAATATGTCACCAAAACAAAAGAAAAAATAAATTGGACTTCATCAAAATCAAAAATTTTGTAAAACAAAGGCCACTATTGAGAGGATGAAAGAATAATCCACAGAATAGAACAAAATATTTGCAAAGCATATAGAAATTAATATCCAGAAAATGTAAAAACTTCTGCAACTGAACAATGACAACAACAACAAAGAACCCAATTAAAAATAAGCAAAAGAACTGAATATTTTTCCAAAGAATATGTACTAATGTCCAATGAGTACATGAAAAGATATTCAACTTCACTGGTTACAAGGGAAATGGAAATCATAATCACAAGGAGCTATCACTTCATATTCATAAAGATGGTTATTATTTAAAAATTGGAAATAAAAAGGTGCTAGTGAGGATGTGGGTAAATTGAAGTTCTTATATATCACAATGTTGGGAATGTAAAATGGTTCAACGATTTTAAAAACAGCATGTTACTTCTTCAAAATGTTAAATATATAATTACTATAGGGCCCAATGATTCCACACTTAGAGACTCAAGCAGATAATTGTACACCAATGATTATAAAAACATTATTCAGAATAGCTCAAAGTTACAAACAATCCAAGTGTCCTTCCATAGAAGAAATAAAATGTGTATATATTCAACCTCCAAAAAAAAAAATCCAGAATTTTGGCAATGGACTTTTAAGACATCATATTAAGTGAAACAAGCCAGATATAAAAGCACAAACATTGTATGGTTCCATGTATACAACATAGCTAAAATAGTCAAATTAGAATGGTTGTTGTCAGGAGCCAGAAGAGAAGGGAATCAGGACTTAATTTCTCTTTCTCTCTCTCTCTCTCTCTCTCTCTCTCTCTCTCTCTCTCTCTTTCTTTCTTGGTACTGAAGATTGAACCCAGGGGCTCGCTACCACTGAGCTATATCAACAACCATTATTTATTTATTTATCTACTTATTTTTATTTATTTCTTTATTTTGAATTAGAGACAGGATCTCTTTAAGTTGCCCAGGCTGGCCTTGAGCTTGCAATCTCCCTATTTCAGCCTTCCCAGTAGCTGGGATTATAAGCATGAGTCATGACCCCCAGCAGGATTTTTTTTTTCCTTTTTTTTCTACCAGAAATTGAACTCAGGTGTACTTAACCACTGAACCACATCCCACAACCCCAGCCTTTTTTATTCTTAATTTTAGAACAAGATCTCACTAGCTTGCTTACCGTCTTACTAAGTTACTGAGGCTGGCTTTGAACATGCAAACCTGCAATCCTGCTTCAGTCTCCTGAGTTGCTGGGATGACAGACATGAACCACCTCTCATCTTCATACATATTTTTATTGGTGCATTATAGTTGTACACAATGGTGAGATTTGCTGTTACATATTCATACATGCACACAATATAAAAATGTAATCTGACCAACATCACTCCCCAGCACTTCCTCTTCTTCCCTCTTGCCACCCCCTGGTCCTTCTCCTCTATTGTACTGATCTCCCTTTGATTTCCATAAGACCCCCTCCCCGACCTCTCTTTTCCTTTTTCCTCTCTGGCTTCCACCTATTAGAGAAAACATATGACCCTTGACTTTTTGAGTTTGACTTATTTTGCTTAACAAAATGATCTTACGTTTCACCCATTTTCCTGCAATTGATACAGTTTTATCTTTTTATGGCTGAATAAAACTCCTTGCGAATATATACCACTTTTTCTTTATCCCTTCAAACATTGGTTCCACAGTTTGCCTATGTGATGCTACAAACATGGGTATGCATGTATCAATGTAGCATGTTGATTTATTTCTTTAGGACAAATGCCAAAGAGTGGTGTAGCTGGGTCATATGGTGGTTCCGGGGCTACTCTTTTGAGGAAACTATGTTCTAATTTCCGCTGTGATTTTACTAATTTACAATCCCACAAACAATGTAAAAGTGTTCGTTTTTCTCCACATTCTTTCCAACATTTATTTATTTATTTATTTTGTTTTCTTGTTGACCTGGCAGGAATTTTTAAATATGCACACAATTTCAGTTTAGGATGATTAAAAGGTTCTAGAGATGTTTAATGATGATGACTGCACAACATTGTGAATGTTCTTAGTGATAGGATCATATAATTAAAATTGTATCAACTTTTTTTAAAAAAAATGCATATATATATATATATATATATATATATATATAACAAAGAAAATTTTTTGAAGACATACTACCTTTATTTATTTATTTAACTTTAGTAGGTAATGCTTAACTATCCACTTTTTACTGTTGTGTGTTGAAAATCAGAGCTGTATGTTGACCATGAGACTATGCCACCTGCTATAATAATATTGATTTTATTGACTTAACTTACCAGTCAATAACCTACATTAAAAAATAAAGTGAGTTCAGTTAAATAATTAATCTGTACATTTGATCAAAGACTATAGATCTTGACTACAGTTTTAGAGCCAATTAGGTAAAAATATCTTCTAAAACTTTATAGGATACAACTATTATCATGTACCACAATTGTTTGAAAACAATAACATCCTAGGCAAGGTAGCAGGTAAACATCAAGATAGCGAAGAGAGATGCATGTATGAAGTGGTCTGATATTCTGGATATGCATATCATTTCTCCCCAAGTGGACTATAACATTCCCCAGGTGGAAGATAGGAACAATTTTGGATCCCTAGTACTGTTTATCATGATGCCTTAATTTAGGAAATATTCCTCACTTATTCATGTCCCCAGCATTTACTGAATTATTTTTTTATGGAAACAAAAATGAGAAAACAAAATAAAACAAAAAAACCTCCAAATCTCTTGCTTGGGAAAGCAAGACAATCAATTATAGTTCTATTGGAACTTTAATGGGGGCAAGTAAAGGGTGCTTCAGGGCAGTCTTGTTTAATCCAGAATAGTTGGGTAATAGTTTTCTTGGGGGATATAAAACCCAGACAGATCTCAAAGGATAAGTAAGAGTAGTCAGACTAGTGAATGTAATGAGATGCAACCACAGAAAAGTCATGGTTACCTAGGTCCTGGGGAGAAGACAGCCTGAAACATAGACTACACTCCTTGCTGCCGTATTTCTTGCTTTCTATCACACTCATGTTTCACTAAAATGTTTTTTGAATAATAGTGATCAAACGTAACTACTGAGCACATATTACATATAGAAGGTGTTGTAAAACTTACCTTCAAAGGTTATTAATCAAAATTGACAATAGAGAATGCCCTCCCCTCCTTCTTATTTAATTCTGCTTTAAATGTGTTTTCTTTGTTCCACAGTGCCCATGGTTGCATGCGACAATATGCAGTAGAGGAAGAAGGTAAATGAAGGCACAGAATCATGGATGGAATGACAAGTCAGAATATTCATGAGCTGTATGTGATTTGTAATTGTAATATTTTATATCAGGGCCTTAATGTTCTAGACCATATTTCTTTTTCAATAATTTTTATCACTAAATATTTTCAAAATGACCAAGTCATCTTTTTTTCCAGAGAAGAGAAGGTCAGATATAACTGTAAATACATCAATATTTTCCTTGGCATGAGCGATCAACTTAATTTAACAATACACAAACACATTGTCAGCCCTGGTCATGAGCGCCTTCAACTTTGAATATTGGGTATTATGTCATAAATCTCATAGGAAATTCATTTAAAACAATTTAAGGTATGACTAGATTGTAATGAGGAGTTTAGATAGGATGTGATATTTGTATAAATTCAAGATTCCAAGAATAGATTGAAATTTATATGTTGTGATTTTGAAGAAGCCATTTGTTTTGGAAATAACTAAAGATGAACCGAGTATGGCGACATCTGATATGCACAGAACAAGTACACCAAAACAAATGTGGTCTTTGAGCTCCTGGCACAAAATGTAATAGGTCTTTAATTTTTATCCATGCAGTCAATAAATATTAACTAAGTACTGTGCTACTGCTGGAGATATAAAGGTGAATGAGACACGTTCTATATTCTCAAAATGTAGTGCTGGAAGGGAAACTACCATCAGTATGTATATCATAGTATGTTATGAATGAAATGAACAAAGTCCTTTGGACAGAGTTACTCTGGTGAGTAATCCAAAGGTTTTTCCAAGGATATGACATTGGAGCTGACCCATGAAATATTCCAGGGGAGGGAGAAACAATGGGGAAACATTACCTTCAGGGAGGAAGTTGATCTTAGAGTTGCCATTTAGAAGCTATAGCAGTTTATACCTTCATAATAATAATGATTGGCATGATGATGAGGAACGGGAAAGTATATGCTTACTGGTAATTTCTTATGCGGCACAGGGACAGTTCAAAGCATTTTAGAGGTATTAACTTTTAAAATGCTCACAGCTCTGCTGCGAAGTAGATACTTTCATCAGTTTTCTATTGATATGTACTCCAAAACTTGCTGACTTAAAACAACCGCAATTTATTTAGCTCATGATTCTGTGGGTTGGTAAGATGAGCTGGAGTCAACTGTGTGGTTTGTCTGGGCTCCCTGGTGAGTCTGTGGCCAGCGGCTGGCCATGCTGGAATGGCCTCAGCTATGTTGGTTCCCTTGGCTCCCTGTGGTACCTTATCTGTAGCATTCCAGCCTGTTTCTTCACCAGGCAGTTTTCTAAAAGAAGGAGTTGAAACACTCAATATATTTGCAGTCTGGGTTTGGAACTGGCACGCAATTGTATCTGTTGTCTTTTCTATAGTCTTTCAAGTCAAAAGTCACAGGACAGTCCAAATTCAAAGGAACAGAAATAGATTCCACCCAGTAATGGGAAGAAATGTAAAGTCACATTATAACAGGGTGTAGAACCAAAAGGGGTGTTGTGCTCTTATTTGCAAATAAATAATCTTCTATCATACTATATTATTTCCACTTCATAGATGAGGAAACTGAGGCTTAGATTAAGAGCATATAAAGTAAGCAGGTCCTGGTTTATGTTTTGAGCTGCCTAACACCAGAACCTGAGTCCTTGCCACATTTATAGCTTCTCCTAAATAATACTAAAAATACTTTCTCATTGTTATTTAATATCTGCTACATTCAGGTGAACTCTTCTAAGAGTTTTCCCTGTGAAACAATGTCTACCCTGATTTTTTAGGTTTATATAAAAAAATAGTTTCAGGGTTTCTATTTCTGGTAGCATATTAATTGTCCCCTGTATCAAGTAGAATGTCAAATTATTACCTAGTATTTTAGAGAATCACAGGGTTTAAGAGACTAGGCACAAGATGTTAATGCTCAGTATCTCATCAGCAGAATGTGTTCCACAGATGTGTTCCTTGGCAGCCTTCAGATTTGTACATTTCATTGTTTGCAAATTTTACCTGAAATGAAAAAAAAAAACTTTTAAGGAATACTGAACTCTAATATTATGTAGAATAACAAGTTTGAGGAACATGTCTATAACACCCTTTGACATAAATGAAAAAATAAATTTAAAACATTATGAGATTAGTGAAGGGTAGAGGGATTGGTTAATGGATAGATAAAAAATAAACTAACTGCAATAATTGTAGAAAATAGGTGGTTAACATTATATATATATATATATATATATATATTACAAACGCTATGTCTTCTCTGACATTCTTACAATGTTTATATATGTTAGGAAATTTTTATAGTAAAATCTTGGAAAACAAAACGTTTAAGCTCAGGTGGTAAAACAAGGCTTTTCTACTTGCTGTTTATATGATCAGGAGAAGCATATAGAATGTTCTTAAGCCTTAGTCCCCCATCTATAAACTGGGAGAGATAGTGACATCTAATCTACAAATTGTGAATTGGATAAACATGAAAGTTTAAATAAACATGAGTATGTAAAGAGCTTTCAGTTGTCTGGCAGACACATTGCTAAGTACTGTACATATACACATGTTACAGTAAGTCTTCAGTAAACACTAATTATCATGTAAGGGCATAAAACATTCTTGGAATCCTTTCAGTTTTAAGTTTTCTCCCGGAATACATATTATAAATCTTTCCTGATAAATTCTTTTTGACAAACAGTCCTATATACTTTAAGCTCTCAGATTTTTGTTAATTGATTTTAGAATGAGAAGATATCTTACTTGACTACATTATCATTTTTAAAGAAAAATTTAACAAGATGCAGAATAATTTAAAATTTTAACATTAAAAAATCAATATATTTTTAGGAAAACCACTGTCTACCAACATGAAATTCTTTAAGAATTTCATTTTCAGCCATTTAAAAATTATTTAAATCCAGATAACTAAGTTTTTTATTCAGCCATAAAAAGGAATGAAATACATGTTGCAACCCTGAAGGAACTTGAAAACATTATGCTATGTGAAAAATGTGTAAAAGAACAAATATTGCTGAAATCCATTTATGTAAAATGTAAATATAAAAACTGCATAGAAAAATCTATAGAGACAGTGTTAGATTAGTGGTTACATAGGGCTGGAGGGTGAGGAGAGGGGCTGCCTGGAGAGGGGAGAAGAGAGAGCAAAAAGCTATTGGGTTTCTCTGTATGTTGATGGAAATGTCTTCAATTTGGCTTTGGTGAGAGCTGATCATGCCTAGCCATATGTGCAGATAAAATAAAAGCCATTGAATAGCACACTTCAAATAGTTGAATTATGTGATATGTGACTATCTCAATAAAGGTGTTACAAATAAGTCTTTGATTAAAAAATAGTGTAGTGAATCCTATAATGTGTACACACTTGTGATTCTCTCTCTCTTTTTTTAGTTTGCAATTTTTTCCCTTAAAAATGTATATTTATAAATAAAGCATTTCTCTGTGAGAATCACATTGAAAATAATATTTTAGCCAGGCCATTGTGAATACCTGTAATTCTATAATTTCAGGAGATTGAACCAGGAGGACAGGAAGTTCCAAGCCAGCCTCAGCAACTTAGGGAGACCCTAAGAAACTTGGCAGAGACCTTGTCTCAAAATAAAATTAAAAAATAAAAAGGGCTGGGGATGTGGCTCAGTGGCTAAGTGCCCATGTGTTTCAACCCCTCATACCAAAATACTACTGCTACTACTACCACTACTACTACTAGTAATAAATTTTGAAGGGGACAATTCTTTTCCTTTATTTTTTCCTCTTTTCTCTCACAAAATATATTTTTAAATTTTTCTCCCCACTATTTTATTTTATTAGTTTGTATTATCTATATGATTATTATAAATTTCTGAAAGTGTTCCTGTGAACTTTAACATTAATCTATAATAATTAAACGGAAATGTAGGAGGGGGGGAAATCCAATTAAAAGGACAATTTGAAATGATTTTGTTTTTCACGTAAAATAGGCCATACCCCTAAATCACAATTATTTTAAATATGAAAATAATCCATAATGTTTTTATGCATAAGTCTATCAATAGTGTTGAATAATGTCTTTTTTAAAAGTCAAATGAACCCCAAATTTAGCTTGTTTTTCTATATCCTAACTATTGTTTATTTAAGCAAAGATTTATTTTACTAAAAATAAACAACAACAACAACAACAAGCTGAGAAGGAAAAAAAATAAAATCTATGTAAGCTGTTAAAATATTTCTCAGTTAAGTGACAATAAATGCAAAGGGGAAAGATAGATTTCTGCAAAATTCATCAGCATTAAGTGAGCCTACAATATCCCAAGACTAGTACACCAGACAGTCAGCTCAGGCTCCAGTCATTCCCCTGGTAAAGCTTTTCCAAGGTTTTCTGAGTGATGTCAATGCAAAGTTTTCCCAAACTTCCTGGAAATTTTACAAAGCAATTCACAAGAGATATGAAAAATATCTGGGGCCTCAGCCAACAACATTCCTCTATGAAAACTGACTCTTGATTTGCTTTTTTATTTTTCTTAATTAGAATTGTGCAATTTTAAAGATTTACAATTAAGGAGACAAGCAAAATGTAAACGTTTAAAGGACAAGTGACAAATAGGACAATGATAACCATTTTTAACCCCACTGTAGACATAATGTTTTTATTATATAGAAGCAGGCTGAATTTTCCACATAATCATCCTTTTAATTAGCTCTGGTATAGAATGTATTCCCCAATTAAATCTTATTTGGAGCTTATTAATGAGTATTTTAATTAAATGAGTCAGTGAGCAAAGTGGTTACACTGATATCATCTAGGAAAACCTGAGAGGAAAAAAAGCAAAAGAATATCTCATGTCTTCTTTTTCTCCAAAATTCAGTTCTTTTTTATGATCAGCATTTTATTCATTGATTTTTTCTTTTTGTGTCCTTTAATTCTGTTATCTAGACATAGCTCAGTGTGAGAACCAAATATGAGATCAGCTAGGCATTTGCTGCACCTCAGACAAAATCTTATTCTAGGTTATTCGAGTGTCTGATGCTGCCGACTTCTTCTCACTGGCTCAGGAAGCACAGCCTCCAGGAGAGGCTTTTTTTTGGGGAAAGATGGCTTAGGAAAACTACGCGTCCTTCTTGACGAGACATTCTAGGTTGGGTGTCCCTGAAAGTATATGGGGGTGGTGTCCCTTTAAGCACAAGGAAAGGGCAGGTCCTGCTGTTATCCTTGACCCTCTGACAAAATAGTCAGACGCTGTTTGTAAAAGAGCCAAGTAATTAAAAGTATCCCAGGGTTATGGTGAAATAGGGCAAGTAAAATACGCTCCTGGATACCAGCTCTCTTTCAGGACCAGCTCTTTTGTATTTTCTCTCTATTTTGTTTTCTTCTTTATTTCAATTTTTCATGGCACAGTTTCCCCTCTCCTACATTGTTCTTCTCTGCCTGTCAGTTGGTAAAATGATAAGTACCCTTATTACTGCTTCCAACCCCCAAAGCACCCACCCCAAATTCTTGAGCTCTCTTTGTTCCTCTTAATTTCAGAACAAATGTAACGTGGCAGGGTGCAGATATAAATTCGGTTACAAAGGGAAAAGATGCAACAATTTTCAGCATTCATATGTATTTTCCTTTTGCTTCAGGACAGCAGAAGAGGAAGACCTGGGGTGTGCTCCTTGGCAGCCTCCAAGTTGGCCATGTTTCCCATTTAACCTATAACAGTAGGGGTTTATGCCTCTTGTCCTGGCTTACTTATTAGTGGCATGTATTTTCACTCTCAAAAGTGTTCTGAATTAATGGCAGAATTTGAAGTCATCCTAGCTCTCTCTCTCTCTCTCTCTCTCATTGGACTATTGGGTAACTGCTCCATAAGTAGAAAAATTAGTTCCTATTTTGTTTTGAGAGTTCACAAAGACCTCTGTTTTTCTTTTGCAATTATATTACTGTCAGAATGGGGAAGATTTATGACTGGAATAGAAACAATTCATTATTGTTCAGATATTCTCCATAGAGATATTCCCCATATCTCTAAGTGGTGTTAGAAAGTAAAAGAATACATGGATTTTGTGTCAGGTAGGATGGGTTTGAATCTGTTATGCCACTCGACATTTATGTAACCTTGAACAAACCCTTTAACTTCTCTAAGCCTAAGCTTTCTCATCTGTAATTTGCATATAATAATAATGATTTTTCCTCTGGATAGTCATGAGGATAAATAATAGATAATTATTGTTATAGACTTACATTAATCTACACATCTACCCATTCATCCATATACCCAACTCTCTGGATATTTTATCCACTATCCTTTATTTAAGTATAATGACTGGCACTGCAATTGAATGCATTTTTTTTTCATTTATACAAAGCACAAAGTTTAAATGAGGAGAAACTAATTAATTCATTTTTGCCAAATTTTAATGTAATGTAGGTATCCTAGGGTTACATTATTGCTGCAGCAGTGCAAGCCTCACATCCACATCCAACATTTGTAGGCAGAAGAAATTTTTCTTCTATCTTCTTTCTACATTATTGTAAGGAAACCTCAACCGAAGCCCTTCACCACATGTCCATTGTTCTGATTTATATCATAAACCAATGGATTTGTTCCTTATTAATAAGGAGAATGAGATCCTACAGAGGAGTTGATCAACAAACCTTCCCTGGTAGAGAAAATTGGGTGTCTGTTTAAATTAGGATTTGGTGTGTTAGCAAAAGGGTGTGTATGTGCCATGGGTAGATGTAGGATGGGCATCTGGATTATTGGGTAACCAAAGATATCATAATCAGACTGCCTTATAAATCTAAGAAGGTCACATTTCCTTCCATTTGCCTGTGTATAAAATGTGATACTGGCTTCTTAGTACTATAGGGTCCTTCCAACTTTTATCATTCTGTTTGATTAGGTTATCTCCAAAATAGCACAGTCTATAGCTCACATGGACACCCTTCTTATTTTCATAGTCTTTTTAATATTCACCACACAAGTTTTAGATAATGATAGAAGTCACTGGAATAAGAATTCAGAGACCTATGTTCAAACCCAGACTCAGTGTTTAATAATTCTGTTTGCCATTCATTAAGGAAAAAAGCTTCTTGTAAACTATGAAGTACAAGCCAAAATGATGATTAGAATGCACTTGACAAACTGATGGGATTGAAAAAACTTAAAAAAAAAATTTGAGTCCCTTTTAGAGGTCAGTTTGCTCAGGATGCATGACATTGAGGACTATAACTTGAACTTATTTCCAAACTTACACTTTGGTCCTTCTGGGAAGGGGATTGTGTATGAAAAGAATAGAGAAACTTTTGGCTAATGCCCTGTTCCCAACTATTTACAACCTGGTTACTGGTTGCAAATTATTTTCACATACCAAGTTGAACCATAGAACATGAGAATGTTTATGACTTGCCTAAAGTTGTAAGATTGATAAGAAGAAATGACATAACCTGCTCTTGCTAAGTACCATAATCTTTCTACTCTTGCTTTGTCATTGTATTTTTGGGCCCAACTTCAGACATAGCCCTAGCAAAATGACCCAATAGTAACTTTTCTCAGGAAAACTTACTATGATAAGTCAAGGGTGTTTTTCTTTCCAGCGGAATGAAAGTGAAGGGGAAAGTGACATGTGACACCATGCATATATGACTTTTCTACTGCAGCTCCTTAAATTAACAGCCTCAGGAGACACACATGAGGGAAAGAACACAGGGGCCATGAACTTGCTCATCAGTGGGCTCTGAGTGAAGGTATTTTTTGTCCTCCTGTGTGAGAGAGAGAGAGATAAAGAGATAGAGAGAATGTGTGTGTGTGTGTGTGTGTGTGTGTGTGTGTGTATGAGTATGTGGCACGTTGGGCTGGCAATGGAGAAGGTGAGATAAGAGGAGCAAGTAGATCTCTATATCTCCAGCTTATTTCCAGAGCTAGTGTTCTGAAATCCTAGGTTTATTGAAAGAGCTGCCCCTACAGAGGTGGTATAGATGTGGAGGATGATTGCACAGTGCAGAAACACAATTTCAGAGGGTGGGTTGTACTGACAGTGTGAAGGACATGTGCTGAGAGAGCCCATAACCACTAGGGCCACCATTTAGGACCACCAGGAGATGAATGGCAGCTACTTAGATCTGTATCAGGGAGGCTCTATCTAGGACCACAGCTAAGAGGGTGTGTTAATTAGCATTGTATTATTAAAATACCCAAGATAATCAACTTACAAGGAGGAAAAGGTTTATTTTGGTTCATAGCTTTGGAGGATTCAGTACATGCTTGGTTGGACCATTGCTTTTGGGCCTGTGGTGAGACAACATGTCATGGCAAGAGTGCATGGTGGGACAAAATGGCTCTCTTCTTGGGCAGAGAGTAAAAGCAAGAAAGAGAAAGACTAGGGCCATTTATTCAGACTCTCACACCTCCTGCTAGGCCCTACCTCTTAAAGGTAAATTGTGCCACAGGCTGGGGATGAAGCCTTTAGCAGAAGTGCCTTTGGGAGACACTAACTCACATTATAGCAGAGGGGCTGCTGGGTGCCACCAACAGGAGCCATCCTAGAGGCTGTAACAGGTCAGTAGTTTGTGCTTAGCCTATGGAGGCCTTATAACTTAGAGGTTTTCAATCCCTCACTGTTCATTGTCTTCATAGAAAGTGTCCAACTTTTTCTTTAAGTTTCACCCTTCTTTTTTTCTGATTTTTGAATCCTTGACATTATTTTAATAAAATAATGATTTACCCCCTCCCTGTCTCCTGGTGGGGAAAGGTCTTGAAAAATAACCCTTGTTAAAAAATTAAGGCACATATATTTATTCAGGAAGCTCTTTGGGAAGTCAACAAGTCACAGTCAGTTCTCAGCTGTCACATTCTTTGTTATCATCCAAGTAGTTTCCTTTTTATCCTCTTTCTCCTCTCTGGTCATTTTTCTGCTCATTAGCTACTTGAGCTTGGGGTGGGCAGGAAATGAGATGGGATTTTAAACCTGTCAAGTTGAAGTCTGATTAACAGCTATATGGAGGTAAAATGGGCAGAGAGGAGAAAATGAATTCTATATTTGGTAGAGATAGTAGCCGCAGTAGAAAAATTAGTCTTCACTTACCTTTCTTTCTCTCATAGCTGTGACGGACTGTGACACAGTCTCCAATTTTTTGCTATGGTTGAATCTTACTTTTCAAAATATAGGTTCACAGAATTACAGATACTAGAGCTACAAAAGTCCCTTTCTATCAACCTAACTTCTCAATTGATAGATGAGAGAACTTTGACCAAGACACATGAAAGGAGTTACTTTTAATCATTAGGATGATCACTACTTCATGAGCACTAATGAGGTTTGAAGTCAGGGTCTAAACTCCAAGTCCCTTGGCTCAGGCAGCCCCTTCCACCTTGCTACCTCTATTTGCCCAGGGTAATAGTGCTTGTGAAAACTAAGACCAAACCTTTATTAATGACAATTTAAACCATTTTTTTGTGAAGTTATATCAAATAGATCCTGATATGAAGTAGATGATCCATGAAATATTTTAAATGAATATTTTATATAATTTTCAGTTAAAGACATAAAATTCATTTATTAAGATTTTGTCATTAGGTGCATCTAGATTTAGATATATACATATTTTTAATATTCAATATATTTAAGCTGTTGATTTGATTATTGTTTTTTTCCCTGTGTGTGTGTGTGTGTCTGTGTGTGTGTGTTGCTGAGGACTGAACCCAGGTCCTCAAGCCAGCTAGATGAGTGTTCTGCCATTGATATATCCCCAGCCATTTTTAAAATTTTATTTTAATAACAGGATTTTGTTAGTTGCTCAGGATGGTTTCTTTTTCAGTTCTCCTGTCTCAGTCTCCCAAGTGCTGGGATTATAGGAGTGCAATATCACATCTGCAGTGATTATTGTTTTTGATGAATTGATTTTGTTCTTATGTAGGAGGCTATACGTCTTTCCTAGTTCATTGTTTTGGTAAGAACATATTGTTCAAAGCAGCACTCTTACTGCACAGAACAGACTTCATGACAAATATCATTAATAACATTTTATTTTCTTTCTTACTTGTGTATCAATACCAAAAAGCAATGAAGACTGAAGCATTGAAGACTTAACTGCCTGTATTTCTAACCTTGAGCTCTTCTTTGGATTATGTCACCATCATGATTTTAGTATTTCATTGTCATTTCAATGCAGTGAAATAATAAATTTAATTATTCTACTTCATTTCTTATGGTATTATAAGAGGATCAGAGTGAGCTAGAAATTGCACAGACCTTGCTGAAGTGAAAACACATTGGGCTTCAGAGTCTCACTGTTGCAAATTGGGTAGGTGTCCCAGAAGAACTTCAGTTTCCTTATCTATAGCAGTGGAGGCTCTAACTACCATTGACTCATGACAAGAAGATAGGGTAATTTTGAACATTAAATAAAATGTTCCATTTTGAACATTAAATAAAATGCTCAATTTTGAACATTAAATAAAATAATCATGTTGAGTCTTTGAAACCTACCAAAAGCAAGCATACCTCTTAGTATCTGGCACATCCCTAATAAATGTTTAATTAATAAATAATTAATCAAATTCTATTTCTCTAATATCACCTTCCTTACTTTCCTGACATTCTTCAAGTACGTCATTAATTAGGCTACAGCAGAATCTACCAGATAAAATACCACCTTTCCTTCCTTCCTTCCTTCCTTCCTTCCTTCCTTCCTTCCTTCCTTCCTTCCTTCCTTCCTTCCTTCCTTCCTTCCTTCCTCCCTCTCTCTCTCTCTCTCTCTCTCTCTCTCTCTTTCTCTCTTTCTTTCTTTCTTTCTTCTGCCTTTGTGCAGGTGGATGAGTGATCTCTCCCCTGTCAGAGATATTAGGGGAGAATACCAATGGGAAAGACATTCTCCATTTAGCTCTCAATCTAGTGAACAGGTTCCTCTATTTGAGCTGGGCTGGGTGAAAATGTTGCCAGGCTGCTGAGACTTTTGCTGTTTTGTCAGACCCTTGAGGAAACAGATAAGTTTTACATCTGTGACTAAATGTGGTTCCCTTCGACAGAAGCATTTTTCCACTGGAAGACACTGAGGTCTTTTGGCTCTCAATCACAAGTGCTCTTCCTCTGGATGCTCAGTTTCACTTGGGAGACTCCCTGATGCAATGCTGGTTATCACAGATGTGAGAGTGAAAGCAGCTGATAGAAGAAACAGGATGCAGAAATCCAAGAACTTACATCCCCAAACATGCTCTAATTGCATGACTTAAAAAAGTGCTGAGGGTAATAGAATGTAACATGGTAACTTCTCAGGGCTTGGCACGGGCTCCTTCACCAGCTGGGCAGTACCAGGGCTAAGAGAGACCAGAAATCGACTTCTTCAAGAAGCCACAACAGCAGTCCTGCTGGCGTCTCCCCCAAAGCCTGCCTGGTTTTTAATTGGAATTATCCTGAAATTTTCCTTAAATGCAGTTGATTGAACGTTGAAATCTGCCTATCAGAAAGAGTAGCTTGAATGTAATGGAAGGGAAAAAAGTAAAAATAAGGATACCAGATTCCAAATATAAAAGCTGCCATTGCAGGAGCATTCCGTGGCTACCCAGCTGAGGGCTGCCTGGGTCAGGAGAGCAGTGATTTGAAGAGCAGGGCTGAGCTGTCGCTGACAGTACCTTTAGTTGTATAAATCCCAGCCCCTGCTGACAGGAACCCCCTAAAGGAGGAAAAAAAAATGATGAGAACTGTGCACGAAGAGCCTGGGCAGTTGAGAGTTTGGCCGTCTGTGGAATTGCTCCACTGATACTGAGGCTCCAACCTTTCCAGCGTGCTGTGGTTGGATTCGACATTCTGATCCAAGCCAAGATTGCTTCCAACAGCTGGAGCAGGCGCCCCTCCCCTTCCCCCCACCTCCCCTCTGGTTCTCGCAGGAGACCATCTGAAAGGGGAGTTTAAAATTACTAAATGCCTTTTGGGTAAAGAGCTTTGACTTTTCCAGACTGATCTGCCAAAGACCTTATGGAAATTAAAGAAAAGAAAAGAGTGAGTTGCTGTGTCTACTAAATAGCATTCTCTAATTTGGTGGCTGTGTGGTTATTAAGCTGGAGCTTTTGGATATTCCGAAGTATTATTTATTTACCTTGGCACACAGAGTTAGAATGCTGAACAACCCAGTGAAAATATGGTGACAGGATAAGGGTAATGAGAGGAAGCAAATCCATTGTAAGATAGCTGGCCTCTGAAAATCTTACAGAATTTTTTTTCCCCCCAGAGGAGGGAAACAGGAATATTACCTCATTGCAAAACAGTCATTAAAACATAATTGAGCACTGCACAGATGACAAAAGTGCAGAGTTAACAACGTCTAAGTTCACCCTCAGTGAAAGTTAAAACCAATATCCTGATGTAGAGCAATAACACAAATGAGAAAGTGATGCAAGAAAAGTTTTCTAGGAGGATTCAATATATTTTAGTGAAAGAAAAAAGAAAAGAAGGAAGAAAGGAAGGAAGAAAAGTATCTTTGCTTCACAGAGTAGTCTTGGGAAACGAGCTGGAAGGTGGAAGGAGGACTTTTAAACATAAAGTCTTCTTGAAGATGTATGTCTGGGAGATGGGATATTTGTGAGCCAAGAACTTTGAGCCCTTTTTCCCTCCTACCTGTAGATTCCATATGTGGTCCCCATTCACCTGTGTTACAGTAACATGCTAGCAGCAGTGTTGTATTTCATTGATGCATAGGCCATCAGTTTTCACCTTTCAAAATGTGTATCAAAGGAATAAAGGTTCTATTGGACACAAAGTTATCTTTCTTGGATGTGGTTATGGGAGAGGAATGGATTGACAGCAATTATTACACTGCCAAGCATAAAGGAATAGTTAATTTAAGCCTATTCTATACTTAATTTTCCATACTATATTTTTTGACTAACTATGTCATCTTTTCAGTTATTCATTTAAATGTTTAGCACATATGTATCATATGCCTTCAACATTCCAATTTCTGTCCTAGAGGAAAGTCCATGTCATACAAGAGGCTGTAGCCAACTGGGGAGGGAGAGAATTATCACACTGTGCTTCAAGAGATGAAATAAGCTATACAGGGCATGGTGGGAGAAGACGGGAGGCACCTAACTTAGCAACAGGGAGGTCCCCTTAAAAAAGCAGTCTTGGTGCTGTATCTTAGAGCTGAGACCTTGGGAGAGGTCAGAGAATACAGCTTCATCAGAGAGAGCAAAAGTTTACAGATAGTGCTTGTTATAAATCCAAACTTTTTACTGCAAGTGATGGGCAGATATTCCTACATTTTGAGTACTGTCCAGTCATAACCAGATTTAGCCCTTAAAGAAGCATATTCTATCTCTTTGGCAATGTGCTTTTTGTTGAACTTCAGATGACCTGTGAGTCTCATTCAAATGTAGATTCTGATTAAGCAGATCTGTTTTGGGGCTTCAGATCCTGCAGATCTAGCAAGCATCTCAGAGATGTTGCTAATCTGAGGATAGCCCTTCAAGGGACTGAATTACATAAACACTTCCTGCTGAAATACTTAGGAACTTTAGATACGCATATTTTTAAAAAGTCAATTGAAATACACAGCTGAATTCCTAAGGAAATAAACAAAATGTTCACAAGGCATAGGAGATAGGGCAAGAATGAAATATGAACAAAAGCAACCACTGCCACTAGTTTGTGACACACAGAGCAAGAGAGGCAACCTTGGGACCACCTGAGTTGAAAAGAGTTGGATAGAAATAGTACTCTCCCATAAAGCCAAGACTACTGAAAGATGTATGTGTGTGTGTGTGTGTGTGGTGTGTGTGTGTGTGTGTGTGTATGACTGAAGGTTAGAAAGGTGAGATGTGTGTGTGTCACACACACACTCTGTGTGTCTATATTGGGAAAAATTCTGTATTTATTTATTTATTCAGTTACTTTTATTTTATTTATATTTTATATTTATTGAAATTGATGATATCACTATTGTCCAAAGTCCATAGTTTGCATTAGGATTCATTCTTGATGTCTTACATTCTATGGTGTTGCCTAAGTGTATACCTGTGTATACCATCATAGTATCTCATGGAGTATTCTTACTGCCCTAAAATATCCTCCATGCTTTCCCTGATCATCCTTTCCTCCCCTCAATCCCCTGACAACCCTGATCTTCATGCTGTCTCCATAGTTTAACCTCTTTCAGAAAGTCAAATATTTGAAATCAATAGCCTGTAGTGATTTCTTATTGGCTTCTTTCACTTAATAATGTATATTTAAGATTATTCCATGTCTTTTAATGGCTTAGTGGACCATTTTTTAATGTTACTGAATAATATTCCATTGTCTGGATATACAAGTGTATCTACTTACCTACTGAAAGATGTCTTGTTTGTTTCCAGTTTTGGCATTTTTGAATAAAACTTCTATGACTATGCATAGGCTTTGTATGGACATGAGTTTTCAACTCATTTGTATAAATACAGAACCACAGAGTGCAATTGCTGGATTGCATGATAGGAATATGTTTAGTTTTATAAGAAACTCAGGATGATTTTTTTCTTACAAAGTGGCTGTGCCATTTTGTATTTCCAGCATGAATGAAATCTACTGGTAATCCACAACCTCGCTGGCATTTGGCTGTTGCCAGAGTTTCATTTTTTAGCTATTTCAATAGGTATATTCAATAGCTATTTCAATGGTATTTCATTGTTTCAGTTTGAGTTTTCTGATAGCACATGATATGGAACATCTTTGTATGTGCTTATCTGCCAAGTGTATATCTTCTTTGGTGACATGTCTGTTTTTAATTGGATTTTTAGAGTGAGGTTTTTTAGACATAAACTAGATCATGACATTCTCTTGCTTAAAGCTCTCCAGTAAACTTGTATTATACATAAAATAAAATACAAACTCTTTTCTTTGGATATATTCTCAACCTATATTCAATCTGGATCCTGCCTAGCCTTCAGCAACAAAATTTATTATTCTCAAGGCACAGTGGCTTTCATTCTGTTCCTAAAATTCACAATCACATTCTTACCCATGGCTAGGACTGGAGAAAGATTACAAAATTTTAAAGAGGCAAGGTGTTCATGGTTTAGGAGTCTCCCTGCACTGACAACCCTGGTAGTTAGTGCTCCTTCAGAGTCGGGTGTGTGAGGTGCAGAATTCACAGAGGCACTTACTCTCGGTAACATGGAAACACAGAGTCAGCTCTTGGGAATGGACACTTTCTTGCCTTTCACATCCTTGGCATCTTGTCTCCTTCACTCTATACCTGATTTATGTCCTACCCAGTGTCCTTGTACACTGTGTATTTGCTGTTGTGGCTCCATCTCTCCTTCCTCATAGGTCCTTCTCTGCCCATTTCTTTCTGTCCCATATCTGTCCCAGCTATATTCAGATGTAAGGAATGTCACCTGGATCTGGACTGGAACCACTAGGGAATCAGCAATAGAATTGCTTTGAAAATGGCAGGGTAAGAGCAATGGAGGGAATCTTCATCTCATTCAAGAGAAGTCTAGTGAATGAGAAGCAAGAAGAAGAAACTAAGGGAACAGATAGAAATAAAGAAATCAATGAAAGAGAAGCAGATAGCCAAATTATGAAATCAGCCTAGATGTCAGTTGATGAATGGATAAAGAAAATGTGGCATATATATAGATGAATGGATAAAGGAAAATATGGCATATATACACAATGGAGTTTTATTTGGCCATAAAGAAGAACAAAATCATGTCATTTGCAAGAAAATGGGTGGAACAGGAGACCAAATTCTGAGTGAAATAATTCAGACTTGGAGAGAAGAGTATCATGTTTTCTTATATGTAGAAGCTAGAAGGAAAACAAAACAAAACAACATAAAAAGAAATCCATTAAATTAGAAGAGAGTCCATTAGGGAAGGGGAAGAGGATCTGGGGAGGAATGATGGACTGTTGGAAATTGATCAAATTGTTTTATGTATGAACAGATATGCCACAATGAAACCCACCATTCTGTATAATTAATATGCACAAATTTTAAAAAATTGATGGAAAAAATAGGTAAAATATCTTGAATAAAAGCATTTCAAATAAAAATTTGATAAAAGCAGTAAAAAAGGAAAAGAAAAGAGTGGTTAAATATTTGAGTCCCCTCAAAGCAAAGACAACTGTACCCTGTGTCCAAGAGAGGCACCCAAGGCTTAAGTGGGAGAAGTGCATCTCTTTCACTCTCTATGCTTCAGTTTAGGGATTGTATATGTATTCCCCAGCAAAATTAAATGTCTACACAACCTAACTCTATATTGAAACTTCAGAGAGCCCCAAGTCTTAAAAAAATTTTAGAGCTGCCAAAATATGTACCCATTTTAATTTACTTAAAATGGGAACATATTTTATTAAATATAAGAAATTGAAATATGATTAAACCAGAAGAAATACTCCAAAATTTTTCTCAGGTTGATTTTTTTTTTTTAGAGAGAGAGAGAGAATTTTTTAATATTTATTTTTTTTTTTTAGTTTTCGGTAGACACAACATCTTTATTTTATTTTTATGTGGTGCTGAGGATCAAACCCAGCGCCCCGCGCGTGCTAGGTGAGAGCGCTACCACTTGAGCCACATCCCCAGCCCCTCAGGATGATTTTTTAAGTTGAAACTCTTCTTTTGATATAGCTATACATTTGTTTGCACTTATAAGAGTGATACAGGGAAAATCTTGTGTGTTTTTTAAGTAGTTTTCTCTGTTGACAATACTTGTAAAACTATGGTTAAACATCACAACCAGGAGATGCCAAGTTGGTTCTTCAATCTGATTCAGCGTTCTCCAGTTTTACTTGAATTCTTTTTTGTGTGCAAATTCAGGGCTATATAATTTGATCACTTGTAGTTTTGTGCACCCACCACTACAGTCAAGAATGAGAACAGTTTTATTACTACAATGATTCCTCATGTTGCCATTTTTTCCTGACCACATTGTAGTGGGTTTGAGGAATTTGGAGACTGATCAAGGGAAAGAACATGACCACAAGGCAGTTGACAACACAGGGTTCATTAAATATTGCTTTGACAGGTTTTGATGGGTGGGCAAGTCCCTTACTATAAAAGACTAGAAACTAGGGGTATCAATATACAGAGGCCTACCCAGAGGGGAGGACAGAAAGGGAACTTCCAGGAAAAAGTGGAATTCCAAAGGGCTTATGTGTCCAGATCATATCCCTTAGTAGCACAGAGAGGAGTCTCTGGTTCCCAGAGCTCTGAAAGACAGTGGTGGCTTGCAATCATTATAGCATGAGGGCTTATCTTATCTATGACCAACAGATGTTGGATGCAGTATGAAAAACAGGCAGGCTCTAAAAGGCTCAAAATCTGCTTATCTGAGTTATATTTAAAACCACTGGATGTGTAAAATTTTGAATTTGGTGCTGGCAGGCTTTTGAGCTAGTGAGTCTTTTCGATTTTGAAGATGTAAATAACTTACCAATATACAGGCGCCATTTTGTTCAGCTCATTTATGTCATACATGTGCTCTTACTTCTTACCACCACACTCCCCACTTACCGCTGACCTTGACAATCACTAATCTACCAATCTAATCTTGTCTATTTCTCTTTGGACATTTCACAAAATTTCTACAGGTATAATTTTCTTATATGTAAAACTTTGAAATGGACTCTTTAACCCAGCACTAATCAGTGGTGATTCATTCAAGTTCAGTTTTGTATCTCTAGTTTTTGTTTCTTTTTATCGTTGAGTAATATTTTATGATAAGAATGGATCACAGTTTGTCAAACCGTTCATCAATTGAAGGACAGCTGGATTATTTCCAGTTTTTACTTAGTGTGATTAAAGCTATTAAGAACATTCATGTATAGGATTTTGTGTAAACATAAACTATTCACCTGGAATAAAAAAAGCATGTAATTAGTGGTTCATATGGCAACTGTATGTTGGTTTTTCTCCTAAAGAAACTGCTGTGCTATTTTCACAGAGTGGCTATGCCACTTTGTATTTCTACTGCAATGTACGAATGATTGTTTTTCTGGCATCTTTACTAGCATTTGATAGTGTCACTAATTTTAGCCATTTTGATAGACATCTGAGGATGTTCTTTGTATTGCTGATAGACTGTATTTTTAGAGCAGTTTTAATTTCACAGCAAAATTGAGCAGAAAGGACATAGTTCACATAAACCTCTGCCACCACACACACATAGCTTCTTGCACCATCAACATCCTCTATCAAAGTAGTACAGTTCTTAGAATTGACAAGCCTACATGAACACAGCATCATCATCCACAGTCCATAGTTTACATTAGAGTTCACTGTTGGTGGTGTAGATTCTATGGGTTTCAACAAATGTGTCATGATATGTATCTACCAATGTAATATACAGAATCATTTCTCTGTGTTCTTCCTGTTCATTTCTTCTTTTCTCCTAACCTCTGGCAACACTGATCCTTTTACTGTCTCCTTAGTTTTGTCTTTTTTAGAATGTCTTAAATAAATGTCATCATTCAGTATGTAGTCTTTTAAGATTGGCTTTAGTCATTGAGTAATATGGTTCTGTTAGTAATTAAGGTTCTTCCACGTCTTTTCATGGATTGATAGCTCATTTCTTTTCATCAGTGAATAATCCGTTGTTGGTATACAGCATAATTTATTTATCTATTCAGCTACTGAAGGACCTCTAGGTTGTTTGCAAGCTTTGCCAATTATGAATAAAGCTGCCAAAGTATCCACATGCAGGTGTTTGAGTAGACATAAGTCTTCAATTCATTTGTGTAAATTCCAAGGAGTGGGATCGCTGAATCCGATGGTAAGAGTATGTTTAGTTTCATAAGAAACTGCCAAACTGTCTTCAAACATGGCTGTACGACTTTGCATTTCCACCAGCAATGAATGAGAATTCCTGTTGTTTCAATCCTTGTCATCTTTTGTTGTTATCAGTATTCTCAATTTTGACCATTCTAATAGGTACACAGTGATATCTCATTGTAGTTTTTATTGTAGATCTGAATATATTTTTTGTTGTCATCCTTTGTCCACTTTTATAAATAGTGCTGTTTATTTCGTTTGCTTTTTTCTCTATTTTATCAGTGCATTGTAATTATAAATAATAGCAGCAGAGTTCATTGTGATGTATTCATATATGCACATAACATTATTTGTTCCATTTCATTTCCCAGTACTTTTCTCTGCCCTCCTCTTTTCCTTCTCCTTGATCCCCTTCCTGTATTTTTTTGTTCTTCCTTCAATTTATTTATCTATTTATTTATTTAAATTGTCACATTACACTTAAATATAAATGTGGGATTCATTCTGATATATTCTTACATGGACTTAGCCTAATTTGGTTGATTTCATTCTGCAGTTCTTCCTCTTCTTTTCCCTTCCTCCCTTTCTCTCAATCACCTTCTTCTACTCTATGGTTCTCTCTAGAAAGGATTTTTATGAGATCCTTTTTAGAAAAAATTCCTTATATCTTAATAGCTTCCACATATGAGAGAAAACATTCTATGGGTTGTTCATTTTTTAATCATTGAGATTTAATTTTTCTTTGTGTATTTTAAATGTAGTCCTTTATCAAATATGTCTTTTGAGAGTTTTTTTCATGAAATGTCTTATATCCTCATCCTCTGGACAGTGTCTTTTGCAGTGCAGAAGATTTTAATTTTAATGAGGCCCAGTTCATCATTTTTTTCTCTTTCATGAATTTTCCTTTTTTTTGTATCTACAAAGTGTCATCATACTTAATGTCACCAAGATTTTCCCCATATTATTATATTTCAAGAGTTTAATAATTTTGCATTTTATATTTAATTCCATACTTCAATGTGAACTGAACTTTTGAAAGGTGTGAGGTCTGTGCTAATACTCATATTTTCATATGCATGTCTAGTTCTACCATTATTTGTTGAAAAAACTACCATTTCTCTATGTATTGCCCTTTCTCTTTTGTCAAAGACCAGTTGATTATAGTTATGTGAGCCTATTTCTAGACTCTTTATTCTGTTAGGTTGATCCATTTGTCTCTTCTTTCAACAATACTACACCATCTTAATATGTAATAAACAGAATCATTTCTCTGTGTTCTTCCTGTTCATTTCTTAACTATTGTAACTTTACAGTAAGTCTTAAAACTGGGGAAGTATCAATTCTCTGAATTGTTCTTCAATATTGAATTGACTGCTCCATGTCTTTTCACTCTCTATATAAATTTAAGAATCAGTTTGTCAATATCCACAAAACAACTTGCTGGGATTTTGATTAAGATTGTTCTGTATTTGAAGATCAAGCTGGGAAAAACTGACACTTACCATAGAGTCTTTCTGTTCATAAACATGGAGTCTTCATTTTTTAGTCAATTTTTTCATCAGTTTTTTAGTTTCCCTTATGTGGATCTTATACATATTTAATTAGATTTAAACCTAAGGATTTAATTTTTGTGGATACTAATATAAATAGCAATGTGTTCTTGAATTCAAACTTTATTCATTTGTGTTACATAAGAAAATTAAGTTTACATACTAACCTTATATCCTGAAACTTTGCTATAATCACTTTTTAGATTAGGAGGTTTTTTTGTTGTTGTTGTTATTGCTATTCTTTTGGATTTGGTACATTTTGTACATGTAATAGTATAATATAGGGCTATTTATTATGTGACCCACAATGTACTTTTTGAAGACCTATAAATTGAAATTAATATTTTATCTCCTCATTCTGAATATACATAAGCAAATCCAACTCACTGTTTGAGTCAATCAATGTGCAGCTTATTTTACTATATGAGTGCAACTTTCTGTTTATTATTTTTTAGTTACATATAACATCAGGATACACCCTGACTTATCACAAAGGTGTGGAACTCAGGGGGCTCCAATACAATCTCCAGTTTCCCTCCCTTCACTCCACTTATCCCTTTTCAATTCATTTACAATTTACTTAAAAAAAAAAAACACAATACCTTGGTTTTATTTATTTTTATGTGGTGCTGAGGATCGAACCAGGGCCTCATATGAGCCAAGCGAGTACTCTACGACTGAGCCACAACCCCAGCCCATACAGTTTACATTTTTTAAAATTAGTTTCCTGTGGATACAGCTGATATTGGGACTCACATGCACATCTATGCATGCACAGTCAGATGCCTTCTTCTGCTCTTCCCTTTTACCCTCCCTTCTTCTTCCTCCACAATCCCCTCTATCTACTCTTTCCTTTATTTTGGTGAAATTCCCTCTCCTTTTTTGTCCCTCCCCCACTCCTTTTTTTGCCTACTTCCCCTTATTTTTTATAAACTTCCAAATATCAGAGAAAAATTCCTTCTTTGATTCTTTGAGACAGGCTTATTTCATTTAACACGATTGTCTCCATTTCCATCCATTTACCAGAAAATGCCATAATGTTAGTCTTCTTTATGGCTGAGTAATACTCCATTATGTATAGGTACCATGTTTGATTATAGGACTATTCAGTTCGTTTATTTTATTTGATTGAGTTTGTTAGATTGTAATTCTCAAAGAATTGATTATTTATTCTAAGGTGCCTAATTTATAACTGTGAAGTTTTACATTATTTTTTATTATTCATTCAATAAATGGAGACCCTATATTGATAACCCATATTTGATTCTTGAGATTGATGATTGGTGTCTCCTTATTTTTTTCTTTTATTTTTGTATGACTTACCTAATAGCTATAAATTTTATTGATATATTCCAATTAACCCATTTTTTCTGCATTTTTGTTTATTTAAAAATAAGCATTTGTAAACCAAAATCAAACAGAATCATTTACAATTAAATTTTAGCCTCATTGATTTATGCTCTTAACTTTGTTGTTTTTTTCTTCTGCCTGCTCATTTAGTTCTTTTCATTGTTTCTTGAAATATAAATATAACTTATTTAAGTTGAGATTTTACCCATTTCTAATGGAAGTGTTTAAGTGCTATAAATTTCCCTCTTGGTGCTGCTTTAATATATATATTAAATATATATATTTTAATATATCGTGTTTTCATTTTTGTTGTTATATGTATTTTTATATTTCCTTTGAAATTTCTTTTTTGATCCATTATTGTTTCAAAGTACATTGTTCAATGTTCAAGTATTTTCAGATTTCTCTCTCTCTCTCTCCTCTCTCTCTCTCTCTCTTTGTGTCTGTCTGTCTCTCTACCTGTCTCTCTCTCTCTCTTTCTTCCTTTTGTGATGAAAATTGAGCCCAGAACACTCTACCACTGAGTTACATCCCCAGCCTTTTAAAATATTTTATTTTGAGACAAGGTCTCACTAAGTTGCCAAGATTGGCCTCAAACTTGTGATCATCTTACCTCAGCCTCTTGAGTCACTGGAATTACAGGCATAAACCACTATACCCAGCAAAATTTTCCTGTTTTCTTTTGTTATTGATTTTTAATTTGATTTTATTATGGTTATGGAACTATATATGATTTCAATTTTTTTTATGTTTGTTGAGTTTGTTCTGTTTGTGGTGGATTCTCTTGGTGAACACTCCTTAGAAACTTAAAAAAAATATGTAATTTGTTATTATTGAGTGAAGTGTCCTATAAATGCTAATTATCTTAATTGTCTTTTATTAATTGATAAAATTTCTCAGTTCTATAACTGTAGTTTTTTGTTTGATAGTTCTATCAGTTCTTTGGAGTAGAATGTTGATGTTCCCAGTATTGATAACTGAAAAATATGTATTTCATATAAATACTCAATTTTTTTCCCTTATCACTGTTTTAGGGTACATTATACACATCCATAGTTGGACTATTGTATAACCAGTCACTGATCCTGCTCACAAAAACGTATTTCAGATTTCTAATTTAGATTTCAGTTAATGACCATAATAGAATTCAGCTTTTTAACAAAATTTATTTAAAATTTTTCTCTTGGATTAAATAGTAAGAAATCTTATTTCTTGATTATTTCTAGTTATTTGTAGGATTTTTAAAATTTTAAAGGTTTTCAACTAAAATATTTTGTTATACTGAACATTGCCTCAAGAAATAAGATTAAATTTGAAAGATTTTACTGAGATTGCCCAGATATAATCATTTAGAAATAATCTGGCATCTTGTATGCCATGTCAGATTTCATATATACCTATATATCTAAACTTATGCATTCATATTTTTCACATCGACAGTCAAATTTTGTTTGTCTCCAATTGGTTTTCACAATACTTTGCCATTTGGTAAAATGTTTAACTTTCATTTAAATAATACATAGCTAAATTTGACATGGTTTTATATTTGACAATCAGTGAATTAATTATTGTGTTTTAAATATCAATATAGTAAACTTTTATCAAAGAAAATATCATGGTTATTAATCTTTAAAATTGGGGTTTATTAGATAAAATGTTTCAAAGTGGTCTGGGTGCAATTGTGCACGCCTGTAATCCCAGTGGCTCAGGAGGCTGAGGCAGGAGGATTTAGAGTTCAATGCTAGCATTAAGCAACTTAGTGAGGCACTTAGTAACTCAGTAATGCCTAGTCTCTAAATAAAATATAAAAAAGGGCTGGGGATGTGGCTCAGTGGTTGAGCACTCCTGGGTTCATTCCTCAGTCCCCCCCCCAAAAAAAATTATCAAACAAAAAAGTATTCTTGGGACTGTGGATGTAACTCAGTGAGAGAGTACTTGCCTAGCACTACCAGGCCTTGGTTTTAATCCCCAGCACTGAAATAAATGAATAAATAAATAAGCAAAATAAAGTGGCATTCTTCATTATAATGATTTATCCCCAAGCCAAGCACACCTTAATTCATTAATGATTATTCTATTGAGTCTAACATGTATCACCCAATGAATAGTACACCACTAGCACATGTCATTGTGTAATAAATGTTTTTTGATAGTAGTTATTTGCAGTAGAATTCAGTGTGTACTAATATATGACCTACTAATTACTTTGATATAGTCACATAATTATGTTTCAGAATTGGTCCTCTTCATGAGTATTGGCATAATATTTGAAAACTCACACACTAGTTAGTATTCTATTTTGACCAAAGAAAATCCCAACGATAACTTACATTTGTCTTATACTTTGCATATCACCTCCTCATTTTCCAAACTTAAATTGAACAGAATTGTTCCTTATGGGGATTATCTCCATTGTCATTAGTAGAATATCCTGTAATCTACAGAAGCAGAAAGTCAGGTACTCCTATGTACTCTTACCACCACAAAAACAAAAACTGTCCTAAACTAAACCAAACATATTGAACCCATTCATGTTGCTATATTTTTATGTGTCCCTCTTTTACTCTTTATAAATGTCATAAGTCAGGTTGGAAATAATTATTTATTAAGATTGTAGCTGGAAGCAGTGGTGCACACCTGTAATCCCAGCAGCTCGGGAGGATGAGGTAGGAGGATAGCAAGTTCAAAGCCAGCCTCAGCAACAGCGAAGTACTAAGCTACGCAGTGAAACCCTGTCTCTAAATAAAATACAAAATAGGGCTGGGGATAGCACACAGTGGTGGAGTGACCCGGAGTTCAATCCCTGGTGCAAAAAAATAAAAAATAAAACAAGGTATTATATTCTAATTATTTGGTTAGTTTGGTAAAAAGAGAGATATTGCCCTGACTTTATGTAATGATTGTTTTGATGAAAGATCATATAAGATATCATATCTAAAACTAAGTAATAACAGAATCACATATACAAAGGTGCCAAGGAAGAAGGAAAGGATGGTTGCTCATAAGATTATCAAGGAAATCCTCCCTGACCCAAATGACAGCGAAATTGATGAAAAATGAGCATGAATGAGCAAAGGAAAGTGAAATAGATAATCTATGACCTGAGCGAAGAAACATGGCATGTTCACGGAATTCAATTCATTATATCTAGGAGTGACAAAAGACATGTTTGGAAAGAGAAATAGGGAGCAGTTAGTGCATTGTGTTAAAAGATTTTCCTCCTGATTTCCAACCAAAACAAAATCTCTGAAAGTTTAAACTTGGGAGTTTCAATGCAATATTTCCATTAACAACCAACAAAATCACTTTGGCAGAATATGAGGACAGAGGAGGAAGAACATTGCACAGAATTGCATTTGAGGTTATGCTGATACTTGGGTCAGAGGAAACAGTGGAGCATGGAGAAAGCTGGTTGGGTGGTGAGAAGATGGCATATTCAAGAATGTGCAACTGATATGAAGTGTTAGGTAGGAGGAGGAGATAAACCAGGTCTGAGTAAATTAGTGAATGATAGTGCCATTTGCTATGACCAAGAACATTATGGAAGAAACAGTGTTTGGAGAGGTGAGAGGGGAGGAATCAGCTATGAAAGGTCATTGAGAACACTGATGATTTGGAAGAGGATTATAAAGATAAAAGTATTTTGTGTTTATTTCCATAAATGAATGATAAATAATTGTTCCTAAATTGTGAAAATCCATGAAATATGAATTCCCAGGGTGCTGAAAAGATGTACTAATTTTGGCAGCAGGAATTGGCCTAATAAAAAATACTCTGTCCTCTGGAATTCCAGAAACAAAGTGGTTACATTCAAAGCTGCTTTTTTGGTATAGTGGTTGAACCCATTATTTTCTTACCTGCCCCCTTCCAACTGTATATATAGACTCCTTCCCTACCTTTTCCTGTGTCTCTACCTATTTATCCTAATCTCTTTCTTTTCTCTCTCCTTTTCCTACCTCCCTTTATTTTATAAATTGAATATTTTCTCAGCTTAAATTACCCTAAAATCATAAATATTTTGTTTCTGATTAATTATTTATTACACAAACCCACATGTGCAAATAACTGACCTAGTCCCTTCTTCATCTACTTTTTTGCCTAATTGATTTTAGCAAACATCTGTTTTGTAATGCATGTTTAAAAATTAACTTTATAAAAAATAACAAACTAGTCAAAGGAAAATAACTTCTGTTGCATAAAAACATTTATATTGGTAATTAGCCAGACATTGTAAAATTGCCATGTTACAGGGTCAATCTTTCTTACTCTATTGGAAAAGTTGTCCAGTGCACACATTAATAGACTCATCAGGAGGTTTTCTCCCCTAGTGTTCCTCTTTACTTTGTAGTGCAACCTGTTGACCTTCATGCCCTTTAGTACCAAGAGAAAGAGTCAGGATAATGTGCAGCACTGCTTTTCAGGACTGGAACAATCATAGTAAACAGTTGCATGTATAAAGCATGATAAGAGGGATTCAGATCTCTCACTGCTTTAAAATACTTCTGGAGATGCTTGAAAGTGCCTCAAAAATGAATCAAATGATTATATTTCTTTTTAGAAGATCCCTTTTTACACTGGGTAGTACTTTTGGTATAAGGGCAGTGGTGTCACGCTGCCTGTGTTCAAACCCTGGCTTCATCCTTCACTAATTGTACAAAGCTGGGTAAGTACTAAAATTTCCTAAGCATTAGTACAACTCTATAATCTACAAATGTGGATTAAAATTGTTTTAAAATTTGTAGAATTATTGTGTGATTCAACAACATTGAGTGAGTCCTTGGTATCTAACACATAGTCTTTATTTGATACATTTTAGCTATCACTTATGGAGAACATTTTTTTTTATTTCCTAAATATATTAAACTTAATATTCTAACACTCATTGTACTCTCTTAGATAGGTTTGTTATTATTTTAACAGATATGAAAACTGAATTGAAGTGATTTTAGTAACTTATTCATAGTCAATCAGACAGTAAAATGTAGGTCCAACAATTGAACCCAGTTAAGCCTTAGTCTATAGTTAAGATTTTCCTTTACCCTCCCAAATATCTCAAGGATATAGAACATAAGTCCTAAATACTTTGTAAATAATTTCATTTGATGACTTGGATAATAAGTGCATGCAATAGTTTTGTTTTCTTCAAATGACCTATTATATTACTGAATACTACTTGTAACTAAATCTACCTAGTGGCCAATGGCAAGTAGCTTCTTCAAATTTTCATGTATTTTTTTTAAAAAATCAAGATATTTTGAATGCCTCAAATATGGGAAGCAAAGAAACCTATTCTTTCCCTCTATCATACATAGCAGATTCATGTCATAGTCAATGTTGAATTCAATATTGTTGGGATATATTTATTTGCCAAATGAACAGTTGCTTGATTTATTTTGTTGCTGTAGTAATACACCAGCAGTCAATGGACATTAGTTGTCAGTGGACATTTATTTTATTTATTTATATGCCGTGCTGAGAATCAAACTAAGTGCCTCACACATGCTAGGCAAGAGCTCTACTGCTGATCCCCAGCCCCAGCCCCAAGCAGTCTTTTCTTTAGAGTCTACTCATCTACTTTATTCAAAATTTAGTCCTTTTCTGCTAATAACTATGTGTGTAAACATTCAGACAATGAATAAAATTAGAAGTCTCCATGTACCATCTAGCTGAAGCTGAAAATTGGGATATTTAAATGTATCTGGGAAGTTTGAATATCTATAAAGTGATTTTATGTTTTTTAGTGATGCAGAAAGAACTTAAGAAACTTTGCTGAGAACTTATTAAATAGATTTCCAAATGGAAACCATAGGTCCTTTCTCAAAAAGTGCATTGGAAAGGAAGATTTATATGGATGACTTGATGATAATGAAGGTAATGACAGCTTATTACAGTGTGTTCCTAAGGTCACTGTGAAGTGGAATGTGGAGAGTGACCCGGAGTGTGACCCAATACCACTCAGAGCAAACCTGAAGGGTCAACATATATAACTCCTCAGGCTTGCCAAAAACCCATCCTCAGGAGACACATGAAAAGTGGACTCTACTCTGTCCAGCCCTTTTCCTTCCCAGCTGAGAATCTAAAGCTATATCAGTCATTCCATCAAAATTTTATAACCTTTGGCAAGTCACTTAGTTTCTGCATGTCCTAACTTTTTCATTTTTACCTGAAAGTACCCCTGTGTGGATTTGCAGATATGGGTTCAGGTAAATAACCATTAAGAACAGTTTTAATCTATAGTTTATATAGTTCTACAGTGTATGTCACAAATCAATTATTTCTGTGCATAATTACTTTTGTGAATGATTGTAAATTCTAGAGACCCTTATTTGAGAGAGACTTATCTGCCATTTCTCTAAAGGAAGGTACAAAAAGTAAAAAAAAAAAATGTTCATGAGTACCTCTGGAGATCCCAGTATCTCCTCTTGGGGCAGAGGGGTCCACTTCTCAATTTATTTTCTGCAAATTGAAGATGAAAATCCTGATTGCAGAGGACAGGGAAATTAAAACAACTTTGTATGTTTCCATCAAATGGAGTTTCATTTGAATTTCACAGAAAGAAGCATATTATTTGGCAAATATTTATTTTTTTGTTACCGAGGATTGAACTCAACCACTGAGTTACATCCCCAGCCCCATTTTATATTTTATTTAGAGACAGGGTCTCACTGAGTTGCTTAGTGCTTCACTTTTGCTGAGGCTGGCTTTGAATTCATAATCCTCCTGTCTCAGCCTCCTGAGATGCTGGGATTACATGTGTGCTCAACAGCACCTGGCTGGCAATTATTTTTTTCTTTTAAAAATACTAAACAAATATTTTAAAAATTGAGCTTACTAATGTTTCTGAGGGATCTTTAAAATAGTTTGATATGGAAGATGGCGGCGAGGGGAGTGCATTGCCCCCGTGTGCTGCTTCACTGTGTGGGAGTATGACAAGTCAGGACGGCTAAAGGATATCTTGTTAGGAATTTCCAGCAATAGTGGGGTGCTCCGGAACCTGGAGGAAGGATTTCCATCGCACGAGGATCGGCTACGGGGACTCAAACGCGAGAGGTTTGTCGCACGGAGGGTAACACTGCTTATTCAGCAAATCGCCCCGCGGCTAGAGTCTGCAGCGCGCACTGGGAAACGAGGAGATAGCGACGCAGGAATACAGCGCTGCAGTTTCTGCCAGCCGCGCAAGCACCGTACTCAGGGCTGAATTCTGGGTTCGAGACGGGGGAAGGAAGCGGTCCATCTCGGTTCTCCACACCGGTCAGTCCACAGAGGAGGCCAGCAGCCACCATGTTGGAAAGCTGATGTCACCATCCCTGTTTTCGACTGACGGCAGCTCATTCAGCCATAGAACAGGTAATTTCAGGCTGCAATTCGCCTGCGGCTTGCAGACAGATTGCTAGGGTTCAGTGCCTGGGTGCTTCTTAGAACCTGATCTTATCGGAGCGAACACCGAGCGCGGGGAGGCTGAGTTCCGGCTCCCGGAACCGTCCCGGAACCGCCCTGGCCCAGGGCCGCGGAGCCTGCGGAGGCTGCTTCTTGGACCCTGCTCCTATCAGAGCATACACCAAGCACTAAGCGGCCGAATTCCGGCTCCCGGAACTGAGCCCGCGGGGACTGCTTCTTGGAGCATACACTTATAGGAGCTTACACCGAGCACGGAGCGGCCGAGTTCCGGCTCCCGGAACTTCCCTGGCCCGGGGCTAGGAGCCCGCGGAAACTGCTTCTCGGTCCGGGTCCTGCTGAGGGCCGGTCAGGACTCACCCGTTGCTTTGGTTGCCCGGCAAGGGGAACGAAATGCTGCCATTCGCATAGGATACCAACATGGCAGAGATCTGATGTCAGCAGAAAGCGGCGGAGGAGAGAACTTCATCAATACCAGCGGTGACATAAGCAGTTGGTCTCCTGGTAGGGGGGGTGAGGCACAGTCACCCGAGTCTCCTCAATTTGTCGTTGAGCCAGAGGGGAGAAGCCGGGCCGCCGCCAGCGCCCGGAGCAGGCCCAGCGGCTCGCCAGCGTGGTGACCGCGTGACCCCAATTGGAGAGGGGGCGGAGCGGAGCCGCCACTCGCACCCGCAAGGTGGGCAGACCCGCGACCCAGTGGTACATGGGCGTGGTAGGAGGGGCAGGGCAGAGCCGCCGTTCGCGCTTGCAAGGTAAACAGACCTGTGACAGCCGGGCGGGTCAGGCCCAGTGGCCTGCCAGTGTGGTACACATGTCACCCCAACTGGAGTAGGGGCAGAGCAGATCCTTCTCCCACGCCCGGATCAGGCCCTGCCGGTGTGGTGGTCACGTGACCCCAATTGGAGTGGGGGCGGAGCGGAACCGCCACCCGTGCCCGCAGGGTGAGCAGACCAGTGATCAAACTGCAGATCAGACCCAGGGGTCCGCAGGCGTGGTAGGAGGGGCAGGGCAGATCCGCTGCCCGCGCCTCCAAGGTAGGCAGACCTACAACAGACCGGCGGATCAGGCCCAGGAGCCTGCCGGCGTGGTACAAACACCACCCTAATTGGAGTAGTGGCAGAGCAGAGTCGCCGCCCGTGCCAGGAACAGGCCCAGCGTCCTGCAGGCGGGGTAGTCACGACACCCCAATTGGAGTAGGGGCAGAGCAGAGCCTCCACCCGTGCCCGAAAGGTGGGCAGATCTGCGACCGACCAGCGGGACAGGCCCAGTGGCCTGCCGGTACGACAGACACGTCACCCCATTTGGAGTAGGGGCAGAGTAGAGCCGCCGCCCGCGCCTGCAGGGTAGGCAAACCTGCAACCGACCGGCGGATCAGGCCCGGTGGCCTGCCGGCGTGGTACACTCGTCACCCCAATTGGAGTAGGGGCAGAACAGAGCCGCCGCCAGCGCCCAGAACAGGCCCAGTGACCTGCCGGCGTGGTAGCCACGACACCCCAATTGGAATAAGGAGAGAGCAGAGCCGCCGCCCGCACCTGCAGGAAAGATACGCAAGCAGTATGAAAAGACAAGGAAAGAAAGGACCACAAGCAATGCAGGTCAACGCAACTTTAGAAGAGGTAACAGCTGCAGCAGATGGAATGTCAGATAAAGAATTCAGGATATACATGCTTCAGATGATCTGGAGTATCAAGGAAGACATTAAACAGCAAAATCAGACAATGAAAGATCACTTCGACAATGAATTACGCAAACAAATCCAGGAAGCAAAGGATCAACTATACAGGGAGATAGAGGTTATAAAAAACAAACAAACAGAAATCCTAGAAATGCAGGAAGCAATAAACCAACTTAAAAACTCAATGGAGAATACTACCAGCAGAGTAGAACACTTAGAAGATAGAACATCAGACAATGAAGACAAAGTATTTCAACTGGAAAAGAACATAGACAGCTCAGCAAGACTGTTAAGAAACCATGAGCAGAACATCCAAGAAATATGGGATAACATTAAGAGACCAAACTTAAGAGTCATTGGGATACAGGAAGGTACAGAGCTCCAAACCAAAGGAATGAGCAATCTATTCAATGAAATAATACGAGAAAACTTCCCAGACTTGAAGAATGAGACAGAATCCCAAATCCTAGAAGCCTACAGGACGCCGAATGTGCAAAATCATAAGAGATCCACACCTAGACACATTATAATGAAGATGCCCAACATACAGAATAAGGAGAGAATTTTAAAAGCTACAAGAGAAAGGAAGCAGATTACATTTAGGGGTAAGCCAATCAGGATAACAGCTGATCTTTCAACACAGACTCTGAAAGCTAGAAGATCCTGGAATAACATATTTCAAACACTGAAAGAAAATGGGTTCCAACCAAGAATTGTGTATCCAGCGAAATTAAGCTTCAGGATGGAAGATGAAATTAAAACCTTCCACGATAAACAAAAGTTAAAAGAATTTGCAGCTAGAAAACCATCTCTTCAAAACATCCTCGGCAAAACATTACAGGAAGAGGAAATGGAAAATAACAATGAAAACCAACAGTGGGAGGTAGGACAGTAAAGGGGGGGGAAATAATCAAAGAGGAAAACAAACCATGTTTAGTAACAGAAATAAACAAATATGGCTGGAAGAACAACCCATATCTCAATAATAACCCTAAATGTTAATGGCTTAAACTCACCAATTAAGAGACACAGGCTAGTAGAATGGATCACAAAACAAGACCCAACAATATGCTGCCTACAGGAGACGCATTTGATAGGAAAAGACATACATAGGCTGAAGGTGAAAGGTTGGGAAAAATCATATCACTCATATGGACTTCGGAAACAAGCAGGAGTGTCCATACTCATATCAAATAAAATAGATTTCAAGCCAAAGTTAATCAAAAGGGATAAAGAGGGACACTACATACTGCTTAAGGGAACCATACACCAACAAGACATAACAATCATAAATATTTATGCCCCAAACAATGGTGCAGCTATGTTCGTCAAACAAACTCTTCTCAAGTTCAAGAGTCTAATAGACCACCATACCATAATCATGGGAGACTTCAACACACCTCTCTCGCCACTGGACAGATCTTCCAAACAAAAGTTGAATAAGGAAACTATAGAACTCAATAACACTATTAATAACCTAGACCTAATTGACATATATAGAGTATACCACCCAACATCAAGCAGTTACACTTTTTTCTCAGCAGCACATGGATCCTTCTCAAAAATAGATCATATATTATGTCACAGGGCAACTCTTAGACAATATAAAGGAGTAGAGATAATACCATGCATCTTATCTGATCATAATGGAATGAAACTGAAAATCAACGATAAAAGAAGGAAGGAAAAAGCATACATCACTTGGAGAATGAACAATAGGTTACTGAATGATCAATGGGTTATAGAAGACATCAAGGAGGAAATTAAAAAATTCTTAGAGATAAATGAAAACACAGACACAACATATCGGAATCTATGGGACACATTGAAAGCAGTTCTAAGAGGAAAATTCATTGCTTGGAGTTCATTCCTTAAAAAAAGAAAAAACCAACAAATAAATGATCTCATACTTCATCTCAAAATCCTAGAAAAAGAAGAGCAAAACAACAGCAAAAGAAGTAGAAGGCAAGAAATAATTAAAATCAGAGCTGAAATTAATGAAATCGAAACAAAAGAAACAATTGAAAAAATTGACAAAACTAAAAGTTGGTTCTTTGAAAAAATAAACAAAATCGACAGACCCTTAGCCATGCTAGCGAAGAGAAGAAGAGAGAGAACTCAAATTACTAGCATACGGGATGAAAAAGGCAATATCACAACAGACACTTCAGAAATACAGAAGATAATCAAAAACTATTTTGAATCCTTATACTCCAATAAATTAGAAGATAGTGAAGGCATAGATAAATTTCTTAAGTCATATGATCTGCCCAGATTGAGTCAGGAGGATATAGACAACCTAAACAGACCAATATCAATTGAGGAAATAGAAGAAACCATCAAAAGACTACCAACTAAGAAAAGCCCAGGACCGGATGGGTATACAGCAGAATTTTACAAAACCTTTAAAGAAGAACTAATACCAATACTTTTCAAGCTACTTCAGGAAATAGAAAAGGAGGGAGAACTTCCAAATTCATTCTATGAGGCCAACATCACCCTGATACCTAAACCAGACAAAGACACTTCAAAGAAAGAAAACTACAGACCAATATCTCTAATGAACCTAGATGCAAAAATCCTCAATAAAATTCTGGCGAATCGGATACAAAAACATATCAAAAAAATTGTGCACCATGATCAAGTAGGATTCATCCCTGGGATGCAAGGCTGGTTCAATATACGGAAATCAATAAATGTTATTCACCACATCAATAGACTTAAAAATAAGAACCATATGATCATCTCGATAGATGCGGAAAAAGCATTCGACAAAGTACAGCATCCCTTTATGTTCAAAACTCTAGAAAAACTAGGGATAACAGGAACATACCTCAATATTGTAAAAGCAATCTATGCTAAGCCTCAGGCTAGCATCATTCTGAATGGAGAAAAACTGAAGGCATTCCCTCTAAAATCTGGAACAAGACAGGGATGCCCTCTCTCTCCACTTCTGTTCAACATAGTTCTCGAAACACTGGCCAGAGCAATTAGACAGACGAAAGAAATTAAAGGCATCAAAATAGGAAAAGAAGAACTTAAATTATCACTATTTGCAGATGATATGATTCTATACCTAGCAGACCCAAAAGGCTCTACAAAGAAACTATTAGAGCTAATAAATGAATTCAGCAAAGTGGCAGGATATAAAATCAACACGCATAAATCAAAGGCATTCCTGTATATCAGCGACAAATCCTCTGAAATGGAAATGAGGACAACCACTCCATTCACAATATCTTCAAAAAAAATAAAATACTTGGGAATCAACCTAACAAAAGAGGTGAAAGACTTATACAATGAAAACTACAGAACCCTAAAGAGAGAAATAGAAGAAGATCTTAGAAGATGGAAAAATATACCCTGTTCATGGATAGGCAGAACTAACATCATCAAAATGGCGATATTACCAAAAGTTCTCTATAGGTTTAATGCAATGCCAATCAAAATCCCAACGGCATTTCTTGTAGAAATAGAGAAAGCAATCATGAAATTCATATGGAAAAATAAAAGACCCAGAATAGCAAAAACAATGCTAAGCAGGAAGTGTGAATCAGGCGGTATAGCGATACCAGACTTCAAACTATACTACAGAGCAATAGTAACAAAAACAGCATGGTACTGGTACCAAAACAGGCGGGTGGACCAATGGTACAGAATAGAGGACACAGAAACCAATCCACAAAACTACAACTATCTTATATTTGATAAAGGGGCTAAAAGCATGCAATGGAGGAAGGATAGCATCTTCAACAAATGGTGCTGGGAAAACTGGAAATCCATATGCAACAAAATGAAACTGAATCCCTTTCTCTCGCCATGCACAAAAGTGAATTCAAAATGGATCAAGGAGCTTGATATCAAATCAGAGACACGCCGTCTGATAGAAGAAAAAGTTGGCTACGATCTACATACTGTGGGGTCGGGCTCCAAATTCCTCAATAGGACACCCATAGCACAAAAGTTAATAACTAGAATCAACAAATGGGACTTACTCAAACTAAAAAGTTTTTTCTCAGCAAAAGAAACAATAAGAGAGGTAAATAGGGAGCCTACACCCTGGGAACAAATCTTTACTCCTCACACTTCAGATAGAGCCCTAATATCCAGAGTATACAAAGAACTCAAAAAATTAGACAATAAGAGAACAAACAACCCAATCAACAAATGGGCCAAGGACCTGAACAGACACTTCTCAGAGGAGGACATACAGTCAATCAACAAGTACATGAAAAAATGCTCACCATCTCTAGCTGTCAGAGAAATGCAAATCAAAACCACCCTAAGATACCATCTCACTCCAGTAAGATTGGCAGCCATTATGAAGTCAAACAACAACAAGTGCTGGCGAGGATGTGGGGAAAAGGGTACACTTGTACATTGCTGGTGGGACTGCAGATTGGTGCAGCCAATTTGGAAAGCAGTATGGAGATTTCTTGGAAAGCTGGGAATGGAGCCACCATTTGACCCAGCTATTCCCCTTCTTGGTCTATTCCCTAAAGACCTAAAAAGAGCATGCTACAGGGACACTGCTACATCGATGTTCATAGCAGCACAATTCACAATAGCAAGACTGTGGAACCAACCTAGATGCCCTTCAATAGACGAATGGATAAAAAAAATGTGGCATTTATACACAATGGAGTATTACTCTGCATTAAAAAATGACAAAATCATAGAATTTGCAGGGAAATGGATGGCATTAGAGCAGATTATGCTAAGTGAAGCTAGCCAATCCCTAAAAAACAAATGCCAAATGTCTTCTTTGATATAAGGAGAGTAACTAAGAACAGAGTAGGGACGAAGAGCATGAGAAGAAGATTAACATTAAACAGGGATGAGAGGTGGGAGGGAAAGGGAGAGAGAAGGGAAATTGCATGGAAATGGAAGGAGACCCTCAGGGTTATACAGTGGAGGGGGTAGAGAGAGAGGAGGGGAGGGGAGGGGAGAGGTGGGGAGGGGGGAGGGTGGAGGATGGGAAAGGCAGCGGAGCACAACAGACACTAGTATGGCAATATGTAAATCAATGGATGTGTAACTGATGTGATTCTGCAATCTGTGTATGGGGTGAAGGTGGGAGTTCATAACCCACTTGAATCAAAGTGTGGAATATGATATGTCAAGAAATTTGTAATGTTTTGAACAACCCACAATAAAAAAGAAAAAATAAATAAATAAAATACAAAAAAAAAATAAAATAAAATAGTTTGATATGATTACAATTGCTGGTTAAAAAAATGTTTATCATCTTAATACAAAGAATAAAAGTCAGATATGTGAATAAAGTTCATATACAATTAATAAAATTCAATAGTTCTGATATGTACATTTATAACAAATGATCAAATGTTTGACTTTTTATAGCTCTTTATTGATATTTATTATTTCTTGTTTCTAATATGGTAGAAACTTATATACATGAAGATATTGATGTCTGTGGTAAATAATGGCCCAGAGGCCAAATCCAGCCCAGCTCCTGTTTGTTCAGTCTATGAACTAAGAGGTTTTTTCCTCTTAACGTTTTCAATGGCTAAAAATATCAAGGCATGATATTTCTTTGCATATAAAATTTTATGAAATTCTAATTTCAGTGACCATAGATAAAATTTTACTGGAACATAACTCAGTCATTTCTAGAAGAACTGAACTAATTGCACACTCAGTCATTTCTAGAAGAACTGAACTAATTGAACTAATTGCAACAGAGACTCATTATTTGCAATATATTCTAGTTGGCTTTTTACAAAAAGTATACTTGACCTCCTGATCTAGGAAATCTTTTCCACATCTGAAATTTCCTATATCTACTTGTTGTCTTTTGTCTTATTCTCTCTTTTTAAAAAAAATTATTTTTTTTTATTGATTTAAAAAATGCATTACAATTCTTATTACACATATATACCACAATTTTTCATATCTCTGTTTGTATATAAAGTAGGTTGACACCCACTTCGTGTCTTCATACATGTACTTTGGATAATGATGTCCATCACATTCCACCATCCTTGCTAATCCCCTGCCTCCTCCTTTTCCCTCCCACCCCCCTGCCCTATCTAGAATTCATCTACTCCTCCCATGCTCCCCCTCCATACCCTACTATGAGTCAGCCTCCTTATATCAGAGAATACATTCAGCATTTGTTTTTTTGGGATTGGCTGACTTCACTCAGCATTATCTTCTTCAAAGCCATCGATTTACCTTCAAATGTCATGATTTTATTCTCTTTTATTGCTGAATGAAATTTTATTGTGTATATATGCCACATTTTTTTTTATCCATTTATCCACTGAAGGGCATCTAGATTGGCTCCACAGTTTAGCTATTGTGAATTGTGTTGCTGTAAACACTGATGTGGCTGTGTCCCTGTAATATGCTGTTTTTAAGTCCTTTGGGTATAGTTCCAGGAGAGAGATAGCTGGGTCAAATGTGGTTCCATTCCCAGTGTCCCAAGGAATCTCCATACTGCTTTCCAAATTGGCTGCACCAATTTGCAGTCACACCAGTGTGACCTTTTCCCCCACATCTTCATCAACACTTAATGTTGTTTGTCTTCATATTACCTGCCATTCTGACTGGAGTGAGATGATATCTTAGAGTAGTTTTAATTTGCATTTCTCTAATTGCTAGAGATGCTGAGCATTTTTTATATATTTGTTGATTGATTGTATATCCTCTTCTGAGATGTGTCTGTTCAGGTCCTTGGCCCATTTGTTGATTGGGTTATTTATTTATTTATTTATTTTTGGTGCTTAGCTTTTTTTAGTTCTTTACATACCCTAGAGATTAGTGCTCTATCTGATGTGTGAGGGTAAAAATTTGCTCCCAGGATGTAGGCTCTCTGTTCACCTCACAGATTTTTTTTTTTTTGCTGAGAAGAAACTTTTTAGTTTGATTCTATCCCATTTATTGATTCTTGGCTTTAATTCTTGCACTATAGGAGTCTTATTAAGGAAGTTGGGGCCTAATCCCACTTGATGAAGATTAGGGCCTACTTTTTCTTCTATTAGACGCAGAGTCTCTGGTTTAATTCCTAGGTCCTTGATCCATTTTGAGTTAAGTTTTGTGCATGGTGAGAGATAGGGGTTTAATTTAATTTTGTTGCATATGGATTTCAAGTTTTCCCACCACCATTTGTTGAAGATGCTATCTTTTCTCCAGTGCATGTTTTTGGTAACTTTGTCTAATATATGATAATTGTAATTTTGTGAATTAGTCTCTGTTTATTCTGTATCATTGGTCTACTAGTCTGTTTTGGTGCAAATACTATGCTGTTTTTGTTATTATTACTCTGTAGTATAGTTCAAGGTCTGGTATAGTGATGCCACCTGCTTCACTCTTCCTGCTAAGGATTGCTTTAGCCATTCTGGGTCTTTTATTTTTCCAGATGAATTTCATGACTGCTTTTTCTATTCCTATGAGGAATGCTATTGGGATTTTGATTGAATATTCTATCTACTACAAATTGTTAAAATAAAAATGTTAATATTCCTTCATATAATAATTTGCTTTATTTACTACACATAAAGACTAGTGTGTAGAATACTTTCAATCACAGGAATAGATAATGTGGTTTAATATTTAACATGAGAGATGCCTATGGAACCTATAGGACCTGTGCTGGTAGCCCAGGTTTTCAAAACATTCTATATTCCTTAAAAACATCAGGTAGACACTACTTTGTTACCCAATTTAAAACAGCATGCATTGAAAGAACTAGTACTATATATTTTTAAAAGTATTTCAGAATTCATATTATTTAGTCATTAAAACTGGGCATTCTTCCTCATATTTAGTGTGACTATTTAGTCTTCATTGTATTGGTTTTACCTGGTGTTTCTGCCTTTAAACAAAATAAAAACAGGCTACTAGTTTTTATTTATTTGGGCTCTAAAGAAAGAAAAAAGTAATGTTATTAAAAATTATCATGAGACTACAATTAATAGCAGAGAAAACATACTGAGAAGATAGATAATGGTTTAGTGCTTAAAAAATAAAACCTATGTTGGGGACAGAGAAAAAACTAAAGACACAGATGTATCAAAGAAAAGCAACCCAGCCGTGCGCAGTGGCATACCCCTATAATACCAGGTGCTCCAGAGGCTGAGGCAGGAAGATCTCAAGTTCAAAGCCAGTCTCATCAAAAGCAAGGTGTTAAGTTAAAATACAAAATAGGACTGGGGATGTGACACAGTGGTGGAGTGCCCCTGAATTCAATCTTGGTATACCCCCCAAAATAAGCAACCCAGAAACAACAAAAGGGTGTTTGTTCTCCAAGTTGATCAGAGTCATAGAACATTCCTAAGTTTTTATAATCTTTTCTTATTATCTTATGATCATAATGAGTAGGGTTTAGGAATAGTCCATAGGAAGGGAAATTGAATTTGGTGGGCTTGGGTGTTTGAGAGTATGATGGTTCATATTCAAATGTTTTCTGACAAGAAATGCAGATGTATTGACTTCAATTCCTTTAGAAGAGTACCCCAAAATGGGATAGCTACTTCAAATGGTAGTTCTATTTTTAATAATTTTGAGGAAACTCTACAAATATTTCTATAATACCTATACTAATTTACACTCCCCCAACAGTGTGAAAGTGTTCCCTATTCTCCCCACTCTCCCCACTCTATCTTTTGATAATAGCCAGTTTACAATTTAATGGACTTATTAGCTACCCTGACTTATTCAATATTATAAACATACATCAAAACATTACATCATACTCCACAAATTTATGGAATTATTTTTATCAAAAAAATAAAATCACTGAGAGAGAGAGAGAGAGAGAGAGAGAGAGATAAAGACATGACAGACACGACTTACCTCATTTGTTTCCAAATTAAAAACTCCATACATCAGAGTTCCTTGGTTCCACAAACACAGAACAGATTTGGTTGCAATAAACAGGGATTAACAACATTTTTGAATAATTTTGACTTTAAAAGCAGCTTTCTAATTTCTTATACTTATCAGGGAACTACCTGATTATTAACAAACACACTTTCTCCAAAAACCAATTTTAAATAAGTGTTAGGACAACACAGTCTGTCTTCTGATTTTTAAAAAGTTACTCCTTCTTTCAGTTGATTTAAACTAGAAAACCTGGAGGTATAAACCTTTTATCTCAAATTCCCCAAGATACCCAACCCCAATAAAATAATAAGTCTGGAGTTCTGCTTCCTAAGGCTCCTGGCAGATTTGCACTTGCAGTTCCTCTGTGTAGCTCATTCCTTGGGTGCTATTTTATTTTACTGAGTACAATCACATCCTTGTTTGTTCTGCAGCAGAGATTTGACAAGTCTGTGGACTGTGTGTGCTATTTATTTGTAGCACAGTAAGATATATTTTCAGCCCCTGGGTGAAAGTTATTAGATTAGCACCAGAGCTTACGTGTTTGACTGTATTGGGAGCAAGATATGAAAAATCAGGGCTTTGCCCTCTTTCACTTAGTATTTCTGTTTTGTCCATTAGTGAACCAAATTTGTATTATCTAATGTTTTAAGTGGAGAACTCATATTTTTCCAGAGTTTAGAGTACTAACCTTGTCTCTCAGTCTGAAGTAATGTCCTTTTACCCTTGAGGGGGAATCTATTGTATTAGGCTGAGCCCACAAGTCACCACGGGTAAGAGATGCTGGTTAACTGTGAATGTTTACCCACAATGGAGTGATTTACATCTTGTGATTATTTGCAGTGCAGCAGAGAGACAAAACTGTGTGAAAAGGCCATGGCATAAATGCTGGTGAGTGATAAGCCGTCTAGGTTGAAGGTGTCTATTCAACATAATGTAATTATGAACTCCAGGAGGGGTTCTGGGTGAGGAAGACATGTAAGCCTACTCAGTATTCTTCCTTGAATTACCATTTGATATAGTCTGGATTTCGTTTCCTGCCCTCCCCCCCGCCTGCCTTGCAAGTGAAATTTTACTGTGATAATAACAACATTGACTACATGTGTTTTTTAAAAAGGTCCTTCTTTCATTGATTACTTGGTTTTATGATTGATGAATGATGCAAATTCATCTCTAAATTCTGTCAATTTTAGCCAGGCACAATGGTGACACCTGTAATCCCACTACTCAGGAGGTAGAGGCAATGGAATTGGAAGTTCGAGACCAGGCTGAGCAATATAGTATGTGACCCTGTTTCAAAATAAAATATAAAAAGTGCTGAGGATGTACTTATTGGTAAAACTAAACATTCAATCCCCAGTACTGCAAAAATAATAAATAAACTCCGTCAGTTTTATCTATTAGTGTCTTCACATCAGTTTACGTCCTTCTATCTATTACTCTTCCTGGCCCTACTATGTTCCTGTTTATCTGAACTTGGGGAGGGCCACTGGGAGACTCAAGATCAATGCATTCAAGCCCCTTTTCATTTTGTTCTTCACACTACATCAGCATAAATGTCAAAGAAAGCAAATCTGGCCACACACCTCCCAGATAATATTCTTTCCAATTAGTATTAGAATGAAGGGCAAAACCCATATTAATCAAGCGTGCAGAGTTTCATGTGGCCCTACCCTTATAGGATGAACAATTATATAAGCCTGTTTGTGCTAGGCATAGTCCTGGGCAAGGTCTCAGTATTCTTCAGTGACACAGCACTCACTGTCCATGTCTCCAGCCTGATCACGAGCTCTTTTTGCTTGGCACACAGAACTCTCTTTCAGTCCCTTGCCCTTGTCCTGATCTCTCTTTGTCATGTTCAGCCACTTGATCTTTCTATTCTTTCACTGGACCTCAGTTGCAAGGTTCCTGCTACAGGAAAGTCTACCTGCATTTTTTTTTTAAGTATCTTGCAATGCTATGAGGTCTTCACTGATTGTATTTCTCTGTAACATTTTTACATGTGAATATTATTATTTAACAAATGTCTTACTACACCATTTGAAGGGAAGCTTCTCAAGGCCAGATATGATCATTTTCTGGTCATTTTATCTCCAGTGTTTATCACAGGAACCGATGTATGAATAAACATTAGTGAAATGGGAGATTTTTACCCCTTTGTCAAAAAACAAAAAAATCTCAATTTCTGTCTGACTTAGATATGCTATATCTCAACTCATGCCACATTTTATTTTCTAATGATGTAATATTCTCTCTCCCAAGTACATGGACAGAAACACTACAAAGAAAAAAAGCCATGTAAAGTGCCTCAAATAATGCACAAAAATTAATGCCTTACTCTTTACGTTTCTAATTCATTTTCTTCTTTTTTATTGAGTCTGTTTTCAAAGTTATTAGTTATTTACTTAACTGCCTTTAAAAGGTGTGATTATATATTATCAGTAGAGACTCTTTCTCCTCCTCACCATCACCCTTTTCTCCTTTCTTTCTTTCTTTTTTTGGATCCTGCTAAATTTCCCATACTGGCTTGGAATTTATAATCCTCCTGTCTCAGCTTCCTGCATGACTGGGATTATAGGTGAGCACCACTGTGTATCTTTTCCTTGCTCCCATATTTTCCACAGCACTGTCTACCATCTGACATAGCCCATATCTAACTTATTGTTTATGTGTGTTTTACTTACCCCAGAATGTTAAATCCCCAGTTGATAGAACCATATTTAGGACATGGAATGTATGTAATAAATATGTATGACATCAATGAACTAGTGATCACTAAGTGATCAACTTAGTTTTTATGCAGTCAGCTTTAAAATTACATCGAATGTGGGAAGTTTTTATACTTTTCTTATTTAGTATGTAATATATGATACCTACAAAATAACCTGAAATACAATAAGGAAAGTAGGATCTATAAACACATCATCCAATTTCAGTAATGGATCACCAAAACTGGGAGTTCTTTTGCATCCTGATCCAAATCCTCAGCTCCCATTTTTATATACACTCCTGAATTCATATTTTAAAAACATTGCCTGGATTTTATCTCTTATGTCCATAAACAATGTTATTTCAATTTTTGCATTTTGAATTTATGAAAATATTGCCATAACGTAAGTGTTCTTTGCCTAATTGGTTTCTAAGGGTCATTCATGTTGAAATATTTTATCAGCTGGTATTCTGGGAGAAAATGAAATTTTAAAATTTGGTTTAAATGAATAGATTTGAATGAAGACATTGTGTGCTGTTATGTGATCAAAGAAAAGGGAACAAGCAAGGTGAGTTCATTAAGGCAGCATACCACATTGAGTTAGAGCAATGAGAGGCAGACAGCTGGTGTTCAGACTGGCTCTAGTCTTACTATCTGAAGTTAGACACATCACACACTCCTGAGTGTTTTTGTGTACTCATTGGTAAAGTGAAGAAATAGCAGTATTGACCTCATAGGACTGTGTGGTTATATGAATTAATCTAAGCAAATTACACAGCATAGTTGCAGATGTAGGGCAAGCAGTACCTAAATCTTAGTTCTCTTGTGATCATTTTTGTCATTATTGACATTACATAATGTTTTAATCTCTTCTTATGTATAAAGTGTTCTAGATTCATACCTATTTCATATTTTGGTACAATGGTTGATGATACTTTAAAAATTGTTGATTTCAATTGTTTTTTGTTATCTGTTATTATAATTTGATTTAATATTTTTACCTTGTATCCTGTAACTTTGCTAAACTCAATTATAGTTTTAGGAATTTACCTATAGATTCTTTGAGGCTTTCCCCTTTGACAATCATATCCTTTGTGAATGGTTTTTCTTCTTTTCAAATCTGTATGTTGTTTATTTGTGTTAGTTGCCTTTTGCACTTGTTAGGATGTCTAGAATGGTGTTAATAAGAGTGTGACAGTTGATATTTTTGCCTTGTTTTGATCTTATCATGTTTGGTGTAGGTACTATAGAGAAGCCCTTAGTGATGTTAAGAATGGCCTCTAATTCTTACTCTGCTGAAAATGTCATGTATGGATGTTGACTTTGGCATTTTTTTAAATACTTAATAACGTGTTTTTTCTACTCTAGTGTCTAATATATGAAATCACAGAGATCTTCAAATATTCTACCAGCCCTAGATTCTCAACATAAATCCAATTTAGTCATAATATTTAGTTCTTGTTTTGTGTTGCTGAATTTGATTTCCTAAGGTTTTATTGAAGAGCTTTGTATTTGTATAGATTAACAAAATTTGTCTGATGTTTTCTATTGTCATCTTTGGTGAATTGTGTTATTATGATAATGCTGGCCTTATAAAATAAGTTGGGGAGCTTTGCCCTCTTGTCTAAATTCTGGAAGTGATTGTGTTAGAATTTCCATAATTTTATTATTATTATTATTATTATTATTATTATTATTATTATTATTCTGGGGATTGAACCCAAGGGAGCTTCACCACTGACCCACATCCCCAACCCTTTTAAAAATATTTTATTTAGAGACAGGGTCTTGCTGAATTGATTAGGGCCTTGCTAATTTGCTGAGGCTGGGTTTGAACTCATGATCCTCCTGCTGAGGTACTACCACACCCACTCTTCCATAAGTGTTTTTAACAACTCATCAATTATACCACCTATCCATGAAAGAACTTTTTTAAACTGGGAAGAATTTTAACTACAGTTTTAATTAATGTAATAGGGATAGGTGTATTCTGATTATGCATTTCTTTTTGAGTGAGGTTTTTTGTTTTTATGTACTTTATGTCTTTGATGGAACTGGCTCATTTCATCTAAGTTGTCTAGTTTCTGTGCATGATACTATCCTTAGCACTCTCTTATTATTCTATTAATGTCAGTAGTACCTGTAGTGGTATTCTTACTTTCACTCTTGACATTGATAATTTTTTATGTTCTTTATTTTTTATGGACCCTTTGAATAGCCAGGTTTGGTTTGATGATAATCATGATGATGATAATGATGATAATTTTATATTTCACTGTTTTATGTTTTTTTTTATTATTATTTTCTTGCCTCTGCCTGATTTGGGTTTCTTTTCTTTTCTTTCTTTCTTTCTTTCTCTCTCTCTCTCTCTCTCTCTCTCTCTCTCTCTTTCTCTCTCTCTTTCTTTCTTTCTTCCTTTTCGCCTATCTTTTCTTTCTGGTTTCCTAAAATAGGAACTTAATGTTTTTTGTTACTCTTCTTTTTCCCCCAATACAATAATTTAGTTCTGTAGTCCTTTCTCTATAAGCTTCTTTAAGTTAATTCATAAAAAATATTTTTGCAGATATTCGTCCTTTATCTTGAATAAAGAAAAGCATGGTGTAGCCCCAATTTGGGAGGATAACAACTTTTCAGTTTTCTAAGGATAATTTTTAAAGGAAATGTCACACTAGATCTTTTATTATGTCATTTCACTGTTGTAGTTAGATACTTGATGATTTCTGACAGTCTTCTGACACATAACTCAGAAAGACAAAGAAGAGTGGCTATTATATGTCAAAACCATTTACAATATTTTTTTTCCAAAGGCAAATCCAATGGATTATTGTAATAGTAGAAACAAAGTCCTCCTCCACATGTGGCAACTCTTTTGTCATATATAAAGATGTTTCTAGAAAAGTCTTCTCTAGAGGATCTAAGATGGTGGGCCAGGAGGAGGCAGCATTCTGTGTTGCTCTGTGACCTGTGTCTCCACTAGTGGGAATACTCCTTTGCTGAGAGTGATAGGGGACCCCTCCACAGCTGATCCTGTGCAGGAATCACAGCCACTGTGCCACGTGGGGTCTTGGGCCTCAGCATTAGAAAAGAACTCCTGACTCCCAACTACTCGCCCATGCAGGTCTTGCAAGTCCCTTGGCCGGAATTCCCATGAAGGACACTCAGCCACTACCCATGTGCAGGAACTCCTGCCACCACTCCCATATGGATCCCCATCTACTAACATGGGGGTCCCCAGTCACCTCTATCTTGGGACTCAGCAGCTACTGCCATAGTTCCCTACTCATGGTAGCCTGTCTGCACCTGGGGCCATCACAGTCTCTGAAGGAAGCTGACAGCTGCACCACCACCACATGCTACAGAGCTCATCTCTGAATGCATCACACAACCCAGCACACCCCACCACTGGAAGTAGCAACCTCCATCTTGGATCACCTCCATCACCATCACCATCATTAGTCAGGGAACTAACAATTTGGAACACTGGATAACCAGGTGATGTATAGGAACCCTACAGGGGCACTATAAGCCTATAGGTAAAAATGGTAATGCCTCAGATCCATAGAGCTAGAAAGGAAGACACACGAGCAACATGAAAAGACAAGGGAAAATAGTGCCCCAAACAAGTCAAGATATCACATTATTAGAATCCATGGCCAGAACAGCATATGAAATTATAGAGAAGGAGTTCAGGATGTACATAATTAGAATGTTCTGTGATTAAAGGATGATATAAGAGAGCAAATACAGGCAGCAAAATATCATTTCCACAAGAAGCTACATAAGCAAATACAGGAAGCAAAAGATTATTTCAATAGGGAGATAGAGGTTCTGAAGAAAAACCAAACAGAAATCCTTGAAATGAAAGAAACAATAAACCAAATTAAAAGCTCAATTGAAAGAATCACCAACAGATTAGATAACTTGGAAGAAAGGACCTCAGACAATGAAGACAAAATATATGATCTTGAAAAGAATGTAGACCACACAGCAAAAATGGTAAGAAAACATGAGCAGAACATTCAAGAAATATGGCACAGCATAAAAAGACCAAATTTATGAGTTATTGGGATAGAGGAAGGCATATAGAGTTTCAAACCAAAGGAATGAACAATCTATTCAATGAAATAATATTGGAAAATTTCTCAAAAATGAAGAACAAATTGGAAAAACCAAATTCAAGAGGCTTACAGGACACCAAATGTACAAAAATCACAACAGATCCACACCAAGTCACATTACAATGAAAATGCCTAACATGAAGAATAAGGAGAGAAAAAAAAAAAGCCATGAGAGAAAGGAATCAAATTACATATAGTGGGAAACCAATTAGGTTACATGCAGATTTTTCAACCCAAACTCTGAAAGCTAGAATATCCTGGAACAACATATATCAAGGTCTGAAAGAAAATGGATGCCAATCAAGAATTTGTATCCAGCAAAATTAAGCTTCACATTTGATGATAAAATAAAAACCTTCCATGATAAACAAAAGTTTAAAGGATTTACAGCTAGAAAACCTGCACTAGAGAACATCTTTGGCAAAATATTCTATGAAGAGGAAATGAATATCAGCAGAGGGAGGTATTGCACTAAAGGAAAAGCTAATCAACCTAGTCAAAAGGAAAAACCTAGTCAAATTAAATAACAAAAATGGCTGGGAATACAAATCACATCTCAATAATAACCCTGTATGTTAATGGCCTAAATTCACCAATCAAAAGACATAGGCTAGCTGATTGGATCAAAAAAGGACGCACAATATGCTGCTTCCAAGTGACTCATCTCATAGGAAAAGACATACCCAGACTGAAGGTGAAAGGTTGTGAAAAATCATACCATTCTCATAGACTGTGGAATCAAGCAGGACTTTCCATCCTTTTATCAAATAAAGTAGACTATAAGCTAAAGTTAATGAAAAGAAGTACAAAGAAGGACATTTCATACTGCTCAAGGGAACCATACACCAAAAAGACATAACAGTTATAAATATATATGCCCCAAACAATGGAGCATCTATGTTCATCAAAAAAAAAAAAAAACTCTTCTCAAGTTCAAGAGTCAAATTGACCACAACACAATGATTCTGGGTGACTTTAACACACCTCTTTCACCACTTTATAGATTGTCTAAACAAAAGCTGAACAAAAGTGACCTGATCTGCTTCAATTAGTCTAAACAAATTATGTTTGTATACCCTTTAGCTTTACTTGATTGCAGACATTCTTGTTTTTTTTTGTGTGTTACTGAGGAAAATAAACACATATCATATTTTCAAAAAAAAGTTATAGAACTCAATAATACATCAATAACTTAGACTTAACCGACATATAAAGAATATTTCATCATTCAACAAGTGAATACACTTTCTTCTCAGCAGCACATGGATCCTTTGCTAACATAGACCATATATTTTGCCACAAAGCAAATACACAGATACAAATACACAGATACAAAAACGTAGAGATACTACCCTGCATTTTATCATATCACAATGGAATGAAATTAGAAATCAATGATAAAATAAAAAATACCCCAACAACTGGAGACTAAATGATATGCTACTGAATGAACAATGGGTTGCAAAAGACATCAAAGAGGAGATTAAAAAATTCTTAGAGGTAAATAAGAACACAGATGCAACATATCAAAATCGCTGGGATGCTATGAAGGCAGTACTAAGAGGAAAGTACATTGCATGGAGTTCATTTCTTAAAAGAAGAAAAAGTCAACAAATAAATAACCTAATACTACATCTCAAAGCCTAGTAAAAGAAGAACAAATCAACACCAAAAGCAGTAGAAGACAGAAAATAATTAAAATCAGAGCTGAAATCAATGAAATTAAAACAAAAGAAATAATTGAAAAAATTGACAAAAAAAGTTGGTTCTCTGATAAAATAAATAATATTGACAAATCTTTAACCATGCTAACAAAGAGGAGAGAAAAAACTCAAATCACTGACATATGTGATGAAAAAGGAAATATCACAACAGACACTACAGAAGTACAGAAGATAATTAGAAATTACTTTGAAAACTTGCACTCTAGTAAAATAGAGAATATTGAAGGCATTGACAAATTTCTAAAGGCATATGAGTTGCCCAAATTGATTCAGGTTGATATACACAATTTAAACAGATCAATTTCAAGCAAGGAAATAGAATATGCTATCAGAAGTCTACCAACCAAGAAAAGCCCAGGACCAGATGGATACACAGCTGAGTTCTACAAGACCTATAAAGAAGACTTAATACCTATACTCTACAAATTATTTTGTGAAATAGAAAAAGAAAGATCACTTCTAAACTCATTCTATGAGGCCAATATCACCCTGATTCCAAAACCAAGAAAAGACACCACAAAGGAAGAAAACTTCAGACCAATATCACTAATGAACATAGATGCAAAAATTCTAATAAAATTCTGTCAAATCAAATACAAAAACATATCAAAAAGATAGTGCACCACAATCAAGTGGGGTTCATTCCAGGGATGCAAGGTTGGTTCAACATATGGAAATCAATAAACATAATTAATCACATCAATATGCATGAAGATAAGAATCATATGATCATCTCATTTGATGCAGAAAAAGCATTCAACAAAATACACCCATACATGTTCAAAACACTAGAAAAACTAGGGATAACAGGAACATATCTCAACATCTTAAAAGCTGTCTATGTTAAGCCACAGGCCAGCATCATTCCAAATGGAGAAAAACTGAAAGCATTCCCTCTAAAAACTGGAACAAGACAGGGATGCCCTCTTTCACCACTTCTATTTAACATAGTTCTTAAAACACTAGCCAGAGAAATTAGACAGATGAAAGAAATTAAAGGAATATGGTTAGGAAAAGAAGAACTCAAGTTAGCACTATTTGCTGATGATATAATTCTATCCCTAGAAGACCCAAAAAAATTCACCAGAAAACTTCTAGAACTAGTAAATAAATTTATCAAAATAGCAGGATACAAAATCAACACCTATAAATCGAAGGCATTTCTGTATATCAGTGACAAATTCTCTGAAAGGGAAATGAGAAAACCACTCCATTTACAATAGCTTAAAAAAATAAAGTAAAATAGTTGTGAATCAACCAAATGAAAGAGATGAAAGACCTCTACAACAAAAACTACAGAATGCTTAAGAATGAAATTAAAGAGCACCTTAGAAATGGAAAGATCTTCCTTGTCCTTGGATAGGCAGAATTAATGTCAAAATGACCATACTACCAAAAGCACTATACAGATTTAATGTAATTCTGATCAAAATCCCAATGGCATCCCTCATAGAAATAGAAAAAGCAGTCATGAAATTCATCTGAAAATATAAGAGACAAAGAACAGCTAAAGCAATCCTTAGCAAGAAGAGTGAAGCAGGTGGCATCACTATACCAGACTTTAAACTATACTACAGAGCAGTAATAAGAAAAACAGAATAGTATTGGCACCAAAATAGACTTGTATACCAATGGTCCAGAGTAGAGGACACAGAAAGTAACTCACAGAATTACAGTTATCTTATATTAGACAAAGGTGCCAAAAATATACATTGGAGAAAAGACAATGTCTTCAACAAATGGTGCTGGGAAAACTGGAAATCTATATGCAACAAAATGAAATTAAACCTCTATCTCTCACCATGCACAATACTTAAAGTGGATCAAAGATCTAGGAATTAAACCAGAGACACTGTGCCTATAAGAAGAAAAAGTAGGTCCAAATCTCCATCATGTTGGATTAGGCCCCAACATCCTTAATAAGACTCCTATAGCACAAAAATTAAAATCAAGAATCAATAAATGGGATTGATTCAAACTAAAAAGCTTCTTCTTAGCAAAAGAAACAATCAGTGAGGTGATTGTTGAGAGAAAATTTTTACCACATGCACATCAAATAGAGCATTAATCTCTAGGGTCTATAAAGAACTCAAAAGTGTAATGGGAGCCACTTTAGGAAACACTCTAAGTCCAAATTCAGATCAATGAGAGCTTTATTTACCTGGCCAGGGACTGTCACCATAGAGACTGAAGCTCTGTGGGAGAACAGCAATTTCCTGGCCTATATCCTGGGAACTTAAAGATGAAAACCACAACACAGGGATTTCCTTAGCATCATGCAAGTAAGCCAATCACAGAAATTAGAGAGCCCTATGCAGGACTGGAATTTTCCAGTTAGCAAGCAAGCCAGTACAGAAGCTAGAAAAAAAGATAATCACATTTGCAATTCAGTTAACCACATTCCCAAGTTCAAGCAGGTGATAGACAATTGTATCCTGAGTTTGAGCAGGGGTTGGCTGGGGCAAGAATCTATCTCAAAGTCATGTAGACCCACAAGTACATTCAAACCCAGGATGTAGCTCACAATGACCACCACTGAATCCTGAGTATGGTACAATTTGTGGGGTACAAAGTACAAAAAACAATTTTTATAAGAAAACAGCTTTTTTTTTTTTAATAGAAGGCAGCAAAATGGAGTCTTCGGCTTGTCTACGACGGTTCTTTCTTTATAATTTTCTTATCTCATTTATAAAAATCTTATATCTATAATCTAAATTTTAGTAATCTATAACCTATAACTTAGATTCTTATTGATTGTATTTGTCAGTTCATACCACAACAAAAGCTAAACACCAATAAAACAAATAGCCCAATCAATATATGGGCTAAGTAACTGAAAGACACCTCTCAGAAGATGGTATACAATCAATCAAAAAATACATGAAAAATTGTTAAACATTTCTAGCAATTAGAGAAATGCAAATCAAAACCACTCTAAGATTTCATCTCACTCTAGTCAGAATATCAGTTTATGAGAATAGAAACAACAAAAAGTGTTGGCAAGGATATGGGGGAAAAGGTTCACTCATACGTTGCTTGTGCTACAAATTGGTGCAGCCAATATGGAAAGCAGTATGGAGATTCCTTGGAAAGCTGGGAATGGAACCACCTTTTGACCCAGCTATTCCTCTTCTTGGTCTATACCCAAGTGACTTAAAAACAGCATACTACAGAGACACAGCCACATCAATGTTTATAGCAGCACAATTCACATAAGCTAAATTGTGGAACCAACCTAGATGCCCTTCAGTAGATAAATGGATAAAGAAACTGTGGTATATATACACCATAGGATATTACTCAGCAATTAAAGAGAATAAAATCATGGCATTTGCAGGTAAATGGATGGAGTTGGAGAATATAATGCTAAGTGAAGTTAGCCAATCCCCAAAACCAAATGCTGGATGTTTTCTCTGATATAAGGAGGCTGATTCACACTGGGTTTGGGAGGAGGAGCATGGGAGAAGTAGACAAACTCTAGATAGAGTAAAGGGAGTGGTAGGGAAAGTGAGGGGGCATGGGAGTAAAAAACAATGGTGGAATAAGATGGATATCATTTTCCTAAGTACATGTAAGAAGACACGAATGGTGTGAATATACTTTATGTACAACCACCGATATGGAAAATTGTGCTCTATATGTGTAATATGAATTGTAATGCATTCTGCTGTCATATATAACAAATTAGAATTTAAAAAAACCCAGAAAATTCTTCTCTATGCAACCAATAACAGTCTGTTCAACTCTGGGACCATTTGCAATGCTCTTCTGCCACCTTCCCCAGTTTCTACAGTTATTTACAGCTATTAAATATTTTCATGATTGTACTCAAATTGGCTTGATAGAGCTGAGGAAGTGTGAAGTCTGAAACCAAGAACTTGGAAGGGTTGGTATCTTCTAGAGGCTCTGAGGGAGAAACAATCCATGTCCCTGTCTTAGCTTCCTAGTTGTTGGAAATTGCTGGAGTTCCTGGAATATAGGGGCATCACTCCAATCTCTACCTTCATTTTTATATCACCTTCTTTTGTGTATCTCATCTGTGTCTCCATGGCCATCTTGTGAATTTCACTATTTTGTATCTTTGTTTTCATTTGATTCAAAGTGTTTTCTAAATTTCATATATTAAGGAGATTTATCTGACACTATTTTGCTATTGATGTCTAGTTTAATTCTGTGAAGGTAATTGTTAATTCTGTTAAGGTAATTGAAGTATTTTTATATTTATTATATTCACTATTCCATTTATTTGTTTATTTATTTATTTATTTATTTTCTGCTTATGTTTTTAGGCTTATTTTCTTTCACCATTATTTAGATGTATCATTTTTTTCTCATTCTAGTTTTACAGTTCTTTCAAGATGTTTATTCTCTTAATTCTTTTTGATCTTTGATATTTGAAGACCTGAAAATGTTTTAATTAAGGCCATCATTCCCTTTCCAATCTTGGAAATTATGTCATCTAGACTTAACCTCTATGGAGAGTTCCAAAAATTTTAACCAATTAAGCATTATAATTATAATTATAATGGAGTTATACAACCTTTTTTGTTTATTCTTATTACATTTTTGATCACTTAATTTATTCCCAATTCATTCCAGAATCCAAGAGTTTGCTTCAGGGGTCATTTTTTCTTCCTTGTGTTTATCCTTTACTATTCAGTGAGAATCGATAGGTCATTATTGGAGTTTTCAAAGGTACCCATATTCTGAAAATTCAAAAAGGGTTACTCTATAAATATAAGTGGAACAACATTCCCATTACTTGTGAGACAGACTATGTGATGGTGGGTAGAGGTACTGTTCTTAGAAGGGCTGAACAGAGCATATGCATTCTGTGGGCAGCTTACTCCCAAATATAAAGAGGGATATCCTGTAAAGTTGTTTTTCATAGTTGAATTTGTTTGAATTAAGAGGAAAAGAGGGGACTAGAGTTACACTAATTCATTTCCCTTAAGATGAAGCTATCATGACTGATATATGGCAAGTGAGGAAGTAGTGTCTCTCTTTAATAGCAATAAGCCCTTTCTGTTCTTATTTAGTTAAATTACCTTTAGTTCCTTTTGGTTTTAGGGTGGTTATCTTGAGAACGGAACTTGAGATGATGGCTCTTTTTGCTCAGTATGTGGAAGATGATTTTGCTACTGTCTCATCTACAACCCACTTGTGTCAGGGCAATGGGGTAGGTGACAATCAGGCCAAAGAAAAGTGCCTGGAGACAGCATGGGAGCTATAGGGTTTATTGGGAAAGTTTAAGAGATCAGTAACTGTTCAGTGGGAACAGGCTGACATATAGCCCTCTGTCCCTCAAGAATCCTAGCCCTCTCTTCTTCATGGTGTTCTGTCCACTGGAGGCTGCTCAATGAGTGACACATATTCTTTCCACAGCACCCTCATTTCCACACCCACCCTGTTGTAGGGCATGAGACTGGCCAGGGAGCTGAGGCAGCAAGCCAGTCCTTTCTCACTGGTTCTTACAAACATGCCAAAAAGAGACATGTCTTCACAGTATCAGGCACTAGGAAGGATACAAAGTAGGAAAAGGGGACACTTCGAGGGAGAGAGTGGGTCCTCTTAGAGAGAAGGATGGCATGCCCTTCCTGCCCTCCAGTTTTATTGGGGTTCCAGGAGGTTTCTGACGTCCCATCCAGGAGGAACCTAGACTTCTGACCAACAGCATAGGAACTATGTGTAGTACCTTGGGGACAGGATGGAATACTGCTCATAGAGTGGAAGTTTTTAAGGAAATTGAGTCTCCCTGTTTACCTCTCAAATTCCAGCCCCCTTAAATGGTTTATTACCATTTGAATAGCCCTCAGCAAGCTTTCTTTAGGAGGGTCTTGATGTTTTTGTTGCCAGGAGGATACCAGGCTACCTGGTAAGGTGTAAACTTATCTTAAAACTGTAGCTTTTTTGACTTAGATGCCCTTATGGCTGTGGGAGGCTTTAACATTCCAAACCCCCATCTTCTAGGTGCTTATGGCTGTCACCATAAGGCTCCCTGTGGTTTTCAGTGGCCCTTCATTGTCCTTGCTCTGCTCACTCATTCATGGCTGACTAGCTACCTAACATCCCCAGTCAGAGAAGGATTTATTTTATATGTCACATAGTCTGCAGTAGCAGTGATGTCATCAGCAATAGCTTGATTAATTAGCTTGAATAACCAGTATCATAAATAGCAACTGTAATGAAGCCCATGCAAGAAAGTAGCTTTCTAAAGATACACCAATTTCCCCTAGTTACCAGTGTGCTCAAGAGAAAGCCAGTGTCCTTTAAGTTAATATGTATCTGGACTTTCATCTTGGCCTTATTCTCATCATTCCCTTCCTTAACTTGGCTAGGTTTTGGGAAACAGAGAGGGGATTTTCAGGGACATGGTGTTTTACTATCTCCTTTTACTTGAGGGATGATGAAACCATTATGTTGAATAGGTTATCAGATTGAGTTTATATGCAGGTAAATGGTATTTTTCCTTGAGCTACATTTAGAATTTCCTTCTCGTCTTGCATGGCTTGCCCTTGAAATGTTGTGGAGGTTTAAGTAGAAGGAAATACTTTGGAGTTTTTAACAAAAATACATGTCTTTCTAAAATTCAGCCATTGTCAATTAAAATATTACCCATTTCTCTTTCTTTTTTAAAAAAATGTAAATTGGCAAATGATAGTTGTATATATATAGGGTGCAAAGTGATATTATTATTTGTGAATATGATGTAGGGTGATTCTGTCAGATCAGGCGGGGGAGGCTTTATTGAGATATCTCCCGGGTGGAACTCGATCAGACCCACAGAGGGGACAGGGGAAGGGTCTGAAGAGAAACCGCATGGAAGCTCGATTGGACTGGACTTTTATGGGGCTTACAGCAGGAAGAGAAGGGCTTGGGGCAGGAAAAGGTGTTTCTAGGGTCCCTTGCCCCCTTGAAGTTGGTCAGAGGAGTTGGCTGAACTCCAGGATTGGCCAGGATTCTGGCAATCCGCTGGCATCTGATTGATGTTCTTTTCCGGCATGGGCTGCTTTGTTCTAAGTTGCCACTAAGTGGCCACCAAGTCGCTGCCACCGACCTAACAGATTCAATCAAGGTAATTAACATATCTATCATCTCAAGTACCTATCATTATTTTTTTGTAGGGAGAACATTTAAATAAACTGTTAGCAAATTTTGAAAAGTACAATAAACTATCATTTACTGTATTCACTACACTGTGCAATAGAGCTACAAAAAGAAGAAGAAGAAAAAAAAGAACCTGTTTGTGTGAGAATTCGTGTCTTTTGACCATTATCTTCTATGGAGAACTGGCTGTTCTCTGCTCTGAATTACACCATAATGCATAGAAAGCAGTTTTAAGGCTGTACCGAAACCTAGTTACTCCATTTTGTAAAGTAGAGTTTGCCAAAAGCTGCTCCATTTTGAGTTTAAGTGCTGAGGTGGAATGTCTCTACACCTCATTTGTAGAAGTAAATGATGACCATCCACCTGGCATAATAATAAGGCACAAACTGACAAATATATTAATCATGCTAATAAAAATGACTACCAGGAAATTTATCAAATTAATCAGAAGCACATGGGTTTGTGGGTGTATCACACTCAAATTGGAAAAACCAGCCTATGAACTTATCAATATCAGATTACCAAATAACACAATGCCCTCACATGTGAGATCCATTAAAGGACAGGCACTCTGAGACTGGACATGGCAGCACCCTGACTCTATCACTTGGTCACTCATCATGAGTCTTCCCTGAGAAAATGACCACATGACAAACCCCCGGATTGCTGGTCTTGGGCTTTGGCAGAGCATAGTTTCTCCTGCCTGTGATGACCTTGGAAGTCCTACTCCAAGCTGACATCTCAGGCTGACACTCCAAGCTGACACTTGTGAAACTGCCATTCCTTTGGATCTTGGCCTAGAATAAGCTCTGGCTTGTTGACAGCTCTGTGCCTTGAACAAGTTCTTTGACTGTTTGGCAATCTTATCTGACCAAGCTACAGTGATTCTTTGCATTCTCATATCTGCTCTTTGCCTCTCCTTACAGTTCAATCTCCTGAACCTTGTGACTGCCTTGACTTTTCTTAGTCTTTCTGTAATGCATGTGTGTGTGTGTGTGTGTGTGTGTGTATATATATGTATTTATAATTGTAAAATCTGATGTGTAACTTGAGTGTGTTATAAATATTAAAAATTTAAATCGGAATAAAATAACCTATGATTATCTGGCTGTGACAACCAGGCGATCCACAGTATTCAGTGAACTGCCACTGATATAAGTGGTGTAGTCTATGAGTTTATTCAATAAATTCTGACACTGTGGAAAGACACAAATGTGTTTGATCTGTGTTAATCACAGCACGTTCACAACAATTCCCCGTTTTCCTTGTCCCCCATCATAACATACCACTTTCTGCTTCTTTGAATTCCACTGATTTCAATTCCACATGTGAGAATATGAAGTATTTGTCTTTCTGTGGCTGACTTATTTCACTTCCCATGATGTTCTCAAATTATACCCATGTAGTTGTAAATGACAAAATTTCCTTCATCTTAAAGGATAAAACTATTCTGTGTATATAAACCATATTTCTTTAACCACTTCTCTGTTAATTGTTGATTCCATGGCTTGGTTATTACAAATAGTGCTGCAATGAAAATGGGGCTCTACGCATCTCTTTGACAAAATGTTTTCAAATCTTTTAGCTAAATACCCAGGGGTGAGACTGCTGAGTCATATGTAATTCTGTTTTTAGTTTTTTGGGGAACATTCATACAGATTTCTATAATGGCTGAATTAATTAACATATGTTTTTCTACATCCTAGCTGGTTTGTGTTATCTTTCATCTTTTTGATAATAGTCATTCTGACAGATGTAAAATATTATTTTATTTTAATTTGCATTTTTTGATTATTAGTGATGCTGGGCATTTAAAAAATATATCTGTGTACCCTTTGTAAGTCTTCTTTGAGAAAAATCTATTCATGTCCCTAACCAGTTTTTAAGGTTTTTTTGTTTTGTTTTGTTTTTCTTGCTATAGAGTTATTTTCATTGCTTATGTATTTTGGATATTGATACCAAATCAGATGTATGACATGTGAATACTCTGTACCAATTCATAGGTTGTCCTTTCTCACAGTAAATTATTTTCTTTGATTAGAAGAAACTTTTTAGTTGGATGCAATTCCACTTGTCTATTTTTGCTTTTGTTCATGTGTTTTGGGGGTTATAACCAAAATCACCGCCAAGACCAATGGCAGGTTTTCTTCTAATAGTTTTTCTTTTTCTAGTGTTAGATTTAAATATCTAATATTTAATTTTTTTTGGAATATGATGTGAGTTAATTTTTTTTTTGGAATATGATGTGAGATGAGGGTCTGATTTCAGACTATCTTTTTCCTGTTGTATATTCTTGTCATCTTTGTTGAAATCCAATTTACCATTCATGGTAAGTATATTTCTGGGCTCTCTTTTATTTCATTGACTGATGTATTTATCATTTTTTTTTTTTTTTGCTAGTACCATGCTGTTTTAATTTGCAAAGTTTTGTGGTGTAATTTGAAATCAGGTAGCAGAATGATTTTAGTTTTGTTGTTTTTCCTCAAGATTACCTTGCCAATTTGTTGTTGTTGTTGTGTGTGTGTATGTCTCTGTGTGGGGGGGATTCCAAGTAAATATTAGTATATTTTTTCTACTTATCTGAAAAATAACATTAAAATTTTGAAAACAATTGTGTTGAGTCTATAGATCACTTTGGTACAAGTAGTTTAACATTACTAAATTTTCCATTATAATAAAATGAGATATCTTTTGATTTATTTGTGCCTTATTCAATTTCTTTCATTGATATTATAGAGTTGATAATTTTTATGATGCAAGAATATTGAATTTTGTTAATTTCTTTTCTGCATCTAATGAGATGAACATACACTTTTTTCTTCATTCTTATTAATGTGATGTGTCCCATTTATTGCTTTGTGTATATTGAACCATCTTCCATCCTAGAGGTAAATCCCACTTGATCATGATGAAGGATACTTTTAATTTGCTGTTGAATTTAGTTTTCCGGTATTTTCTTAAGAATTTTTACATTCATGATGTTAAAGTATATTGACTTGTAATTTTATTTTTTTGTGTTGTCCTTGTATGGTTTTGGTATTAGGTGTGTGCTGGATTTTTAAAAAAGAGTTTGGAAGTACTTCCTCCTCTTCAATTTTTTTTTTTTTTGTAGGAGTTTGAGAAGGATTAATATTAGTTCTTCTTAAAGTGTTTTATAAAATTCAGTCAGATTGCCATCAAGATGCTTTTTGATGGTGGGCTTTTTATTATTTATTCAATCTTCTTACTCATTATTAGTCTGTTCAGATTTCCTGTTTCTTCCTGATTCAGTCTTGGTAGGTTGTATTTAATTAAGAATTTATCTATTTCTTCTAGATCATCCAATCTGATGGATGTAAGTGTTCATAGTAGTCTTTTATGATCCTTCATATTTCTTGTGCTATCAGTTGTCATCTCTTTTTTTTATTACATTATGAGCCTTCTCTATTATTTTCTTAGTTTAAGTTTTTTAAAGTTTTAAAATCTTTTTAAAAACTCAAGTCTCAGTGTTGTTAATCTTTGCATTATTTTTCCAGTTTCTATTTTATTTATTTCTACTTTGATCTTATTCTTTCCTTCCTTCTGCTAAAATAGGTTTATTTTCCTCATTTTTAGTTCCTTGAATAGCAATATTAAATTAAGATACTTCTTTATTGATTTAGATCTTTTTTTAAAAAATAATTATTTCTATTTTTTTATTTTGATGTATATGTTTATTGCTACAAACTTTCCTCTTGGAACTGCTTTTACTTTATTCTATAACTTTTGATATATTATGTTTTTATTTTTATTTTCTTAAGATGCTATTTAATTTGTTCATTGATCCATCATAAATGCAAATTTTATTAAATTTTTATTAAATGCCATTTTAAATTAAATTTAATTTGTTCATTGATCCATTGGTTGGTAGTTCCAAATTTGTTTAATTTCTATGTATTTGTGAGTTTGTTGAAACTCCTCTTATTATTTATTTCAAGATGAATAACACTGTGGTAAAAAAGATACTTGATGTACTTTCAATCTTTCTTATTTTTTCTGACTTTTGTCTGATGTAAGTATAGCTACCTACCCCCAATGTTTTCTGATTTTATTTGCCTGTAATATCTTTTTTCATTCCTCCACTTTTTGTCTATGTGTGTCCTTAAAAGTGAGGTGAGTCTTTATAAGCAGAAAACAGTTGGGACTTAATTTTCTTATTTATTCTGTCACTCTATGTCTTTTTATTGGTAAAGTGTATCCATTTACATTCAAGGCAGTTATTTAGAGGTAAGGACTAGTGTTATTATGTTAAGTTTTCTGATTGTTTTGTAGGTACTTTCTCTTTTACCATCTTCCTTTGTGGCCTGATGTTTTTCTATAGTAGCATGTTTCGACTTTGTTCTTTTTTTATGTTTTGTGGATACCTTAGGATCACTTAGAATGTCTTGTATTTGTAACAGTTTATTCCAAGCTGGTAACAACTTAAGTTGGATTGCACAAAACAATGCTACAGTCTTAAGTCCCACATTTTGTTTTTAAATGTCAGAATTTATAACATGTTTTTAATGTGTATCATTTGACAATTCATTTTTATTTACAGTTTTTATTAATAGCTTTGTCTTTTAATTCTGATAATACCAATAAAATTGCTTTACATACATATTACAGCCATAGAATACTCTAAATACAGCTCTGTTTTACTTATACATTAGATTTTTTGTGTTTAGTAATTAGTGGCCCTTTGTTTCTGCTTAAAGAAAGCCCTTTAGCAATTTCTATAGGGCAAGACTAGTGGTAATGAACTGCGTTAGCTTTTTTTTTCAATCTGGAAAAGTTTTTATTTCTTCCTCATTTCTAAAAGGCAGCTTTGCTGGATAAATTATTTTTGGTTGGCATTTTTCCTTCAGGACTCAGAATATATCATCCAATTTTCTCCTGGATTGCAGGGTTTCTGCTAAGTAATCCTCTGATAGACATATTGGAGACTTTCATTATTTACTATAGCCTGTTCATCTGGAAGGGCCTGCTATTGATGACCCCAGACAGACAGAACTTTTTGTGAATTTTCTAATTGTCTGGAATATTTCCTTGGCTCTGATGTAAGGTGTGGCTGTTGGATGGGCTATGTTGTCTGGAAAGACCACTGTCTGGGTTCTGCTGTCAAGGGACCTATTGACTGGGTATAGGTGATGACTTCTGGTCAGGCTGTGATGGATTCATTTGGCTGGGAAATTCCACTATTTGGGACCTGCAGTTGGGCAATACTGTATTCTGAGATCTTATTTTAACCAGTGGCTCAAAATGGTTGAAATTCTTCTTACATTTCTGAAGGCAACCAGTTCAGCTTTGCAAGGAGGCTATGAAGTTGGCCTGTATCTCAGCTGGCAGGAACACAGAGGTACCACCAAGATTGATTCACTGGTCAACATGACCTTTCACAACTTTCTTAGTTTCTATTTGACCATGGGCTGTGTATGTGTGCCATTTCCCACAATATCTCCCATATGGTGATGCCAGACTGGACTTCTTGAGAATGCTAAGGAATCTGTATATCTGCCTCCAGTTCTCTTTATCCCCTCCAGTTCTCTTTATACACTACACTCCCAGGGAAAACTTTTTGCCTATTGTATTGACTCAAAGAAGGATGGCATCTTTCCTATGCTTCTAATTCAGTTTACATTTAGTTCTTTGGATTTCCCATGTGTCCTAGTCTTATTTTCAAGGATTGAGGTTTTCAAAGAAATACTCTTGTCCCTGATGTGATGTGAGGCCTGAGATTATTTCCTCTAATTTGCTGATTTGGAAAAGCTTACTCCTCATTTCTCACAGCAAATCTCCATTTCTTTTCACCTTTCCTTCATACTTCTTATACCTCTCTGCTTCTGTGTTAAATTTGATGCAAATTTTCCCATTTAACTTCCTGCTTATTAAACTTATCTTTAATTGTATTGAATCAGTTATAAACTTCTTTATATGTATTTAAATTTCACTGTATATAATGCATATATATGTGATACTTCACACATATAACGATTTATAATACATAACACAAAATATAATACATATATAAATTCTAAATATTTGTTTTTATGATTCTGGCCATTTGGGTATTTAGATTGCTTTTACTGTGTGTGAATCTTCAATTTGATAGCTCATTGTAAATGACTCATCTTAATTCCACTTGACATTGGCTGGCTGTAGCTTTTTTCTCTACATTTCATCTCCTCGGAACAACCTGATTTCTTCATAAAATATGGCTGAATTCCAAGAGAGATTATGCCAAGAGAAGGTGGAAGTTTCCAGGTTTGTAAGGCCTAGATTCAGAAATTTGTAGAGCGTCTCTTCTATTGATATTGCATTGGTCAGGCAATCAGAACTCGATTTCTAAAGAGAACTTTTACCTATCTCTCAAAGAGAACAGTGGTAAAAAAAATTGGGGGACATGTTTCAAGCCTCACAGAAAATCAGAGAAATATAGAATAAAGAAGTTATTTTTAGAAACTTTAAATTGTTTAAAAAAAACAGTACTAGTTGTTGGGCATATTGATTTTTGGGGATCACGTTAGGTCAGGTACATAAGTAGTGTTAGTCATAATTCATCTTTGCCAGAATGCCCCCACTTTTGTTTTTGACACATTCTATAATTCTTGAAACACAAATGTTTAGACATTTGTTATAAAAATATTTTACTTTCATTTTATTGAAAACATTTCAGCCATCTCTACAAACTCAGTGAATGTTTGCTGATTAGTTGAAGAAATATCAATAAGAATGGTACAATATTAACTTTGAAAAGACAGGTCTATTGTTGATTTAGTAGAAAATGGCAATAAATATACTTTGACAATAAAGTTCAGTTTTTTAATGAAATACACATAATATTTTCTACAAACTTGCCACTGGAACTATTTGATATTTAAGAGTACTATTGAAACTTTTAGGGGCACAGTTTCTCATAAGCTAACATTTTAAGGTCTAAGAATGAATTATTTTTATATCCAGATGAACTTTTCAAGTTTCATTCTTGTCTGCCTACTTCTACATCCAAGTCTTTTTCAGTTGAGAGTTAAAGTACTAAATTTCATCTTGGGCTTCATGTTTTCAGTAGATTTAAAGATGGTTTTACAGTTGTCCTGCTGACAGGGGCTTCAGAGACACAATTACAGAAAGTCAGGCAATCTGTTATATGATCCGGGAAAGCAAAACAGGGCTTTGGTGCAATTCAAAGCTGAGCATCCTGAAAAGAGCTTTCTAGAAATGACTCATAAATAGTTTCCAACAGGGCTCCAGTTAAATGATGACAAAAATCTTTTAAGTCCCAAATATGTGCAAATGAATCCGAATTTGGCTTTGCATTATGATTTTTCCTTCTACTTGATTCATTTTCAAAGTCAGTATAGTGTCATCATTGTTTCTTTCAGAAGTAGCGAACACATCCAAACTTGGACATATGGAATTATTGTGCTTCTGGTGGACGAATTAATCCCCCCAAAGCCTGAAAACTTAAAAGCCAAACTCTTGGCATCTTTTCAGCTAGACTCTGAGGCATCAGACTAAGTGGATCTTAATTTAAATGCATGGATATAAATCTGTTTGTGCATATTATAAATTATTGGTGAGCAGTGCATGGAAAGCAGTCTGAATTGTCCATTGAAATCTCTATTCAGGTATTTGGAATGAAGTTCTATTACTTGTTATGTGTTCAATGTCTAAGTGCTTATTTTTCATGGGAAAGGAATAGGCTAACCTAACCAGGTAGAAAATTATTTTGCAGACACACTGATAGATGACTATTTCTCCTTGTACAATGACACCACTATTTCGGTATTGTCCTGTATGATGTGTAATTTAGCCTCTTTCACTCTAATCCCCTTACATAATATTTTGCTGATCTAATATCTAAAATTGATCATGTTTAAAATGAAACTTGTCCTTCTCATTTTTCAATCTCTTCATTAAGCTGGGACACTTGGAGACTGGTTTTGACACTTTTTTCCCCTTTCTTTCCACTTATGCATCCCAAATTCTTTTTACTTTGCCTTGGATGTTTTTTGAATTCTGTCATCCAGTCTTTTTTCTGCTTCTGACCTAGTTCAGTCTGGTCCTTTCTTTTGCTTGGACCAAAGCAATAGTTTTTTTTTTTTTTTTTGCATATCTTCTGGCTTCTGAATTTTTTTGCAGTTTTTCAATATGTCCTTCCCACTGTGGTTAGCTGTTAGATTTTTAAAAATTCAAGTCTGATGATGTCATTCTTTTATTTATAAAGTCATTATAATCTCGTATTGCATACCTCAGAGTAAAATCCAAGTTACACTGGCAAGCCCAGTCTTTCCATCCCTACTTCCTGCCACTTTTGTCAATAGACCATCCCAAGCAAATTATTTGTAGTTTGTTATGTATTTGTGATTTGGCTCATAGTCAGTCCTCTATTCAGTATAATATTTCTCCTATTTCCTGTTCTCATTTTTCAAGTTCAAACTTCACTACTACGTCTTTTCAAAGTCTTAGGTAAAACAAAGCTATTTTACTTTTATCTTTGTTCTTTCAATATTCTTAGTATTCTATTTCCATATAGCATGAACAATATTATCTAACATTATCAGGTACTTCCTATTTGACTACCATGGCAATCTATTTCTACAGATAAAGAAAATGAGGCAAAACGAGTTTAAAGTCACACGATAATACATGTCAAGGCTGATTTTGAAATTAAAAGACTAGATATTTAGGAAGTAGGACTTGACAGAGCAAGAAATTGAACTGTGATGCATTTGCAGCAATACTGCAGCTCATCCCATGGGGATCTCTGGGGTTAATATGGCTCTGAAGAGCCATCTCATCTAACACAACTGAACCGGGCACTGGCAATTGCATTGGTTAACATATACTGTCAACTGTGAAAAAGAGTCAACTGGAACAAGATATCTACCATCAAGGATGGGCCATCAATAGCTAACACTGCTGGTCCCTGGGGAAATTAAGACCTCAGACACTCCCAGGGCTCATGGTGACCTTCATAATACTTAGTCTTTCTATCATGTCTCTTCCTTTTATGCCATATGGTCGATTGATGAAGATCCACTTTATTTCCTACTACTTGTCTAGAAATTATACATTCAATATTTTTAGTGGTTAGCCTTACATTTTTGATATGCATACTTGATTTATTGTGTTTGAAGTTAATCTCTACTCCTTTTGTCCTCCCAGTTGACATAGGAATCTCGGTATACTTTAAATCAGATCACCTTCTATCAACTCTTATAATATCGTTGTTCAGCACTTTTACTATGTTTTTCTACACTTAGCTTTTTATGATTACTGTTTTGTTGTACAGATTTTCTAACATGCTTATCATTCCTTAGTTCCTGCATCTCACTCCCTTCTCTGGGTTCAAATTCCTTAAATGTTTCTTTTTATAGTTCTTTTAGCAATTAAGTGCAAATTCTCTCTGTATCTTCTCTTATCTCAGATTCTTTTGTCCCACCCTTAGATGTTCGCTTAGTAGGTTGTTAAATTCTAGGTGGGCAGTTATTTATTTTCAGCACTTTGAGCCCATCATTCTATTTTTCTTGACTTCTACTGTCACCTTGGAGGAGTTTTTAGCTGAGATCAGTTCCTGAAGAGGGACTCAGCAGATAGCCATCAGCTCCAGCTCTGACATTTCAAGTAGCTGGGAAAACAAGTGCCTCAGTTCAGAAAGAGGAATCTTGGTGGTCCAGACCGTCCACCATAGTTAACTAATTGTTTTAAAAAGGAGAATAGTAGGGAAGGAAACAGATGAAGAAAACCTAATTAATTGGTTCATATTAAAGATAGACCTTTCATGATTCTGAAAAGGCTCTCTGCCAGTATTCTTTAACTCAGTCGCCAAATATACTAATTATTTAATCTTATTTTTATGTCTTGGAAAGTAAGATATCATTTTCTCCCTTGTTTCTAATGCCTACACCAGGCCCCAAAGTAACATTGTAATTATTTATTTACATTGTGATTTAGTATGTTATGCTCGAATTCGGGACCCCCAAAAGACCACCAGAGACCAAGATCAATGTAAACAGCAAAGAGGTGTTTATTGTGAGCTAGCTCGGTCCTCTGCGTGCGCACACACAGCAACTGGTGATGCTGAGAGGCCCCGAGCCCAGGGTTTGCAGCAGTTTTATACATTCTTTGGAGAAGGCAGGGACTTCACATACATCATAGCATCTCTTAGCAAATCATCACACACCGCAGGAAAATCAAATAACAACTCTAAAACATGATTAGCACATTCACTGGTGGGAACAAGTTGGGTAGGGGTGATTGGTCAGTACAAAAGGGGTATTCATTTGAACTGATTGGTTTAAGCCAAGAGGGGTGTACGTGCTGAACTACATGGTTTCCCAACATATTATCAACCACCATAAACTACTGGGAGGGTCATCTGGCATCCCAGGTATTTCCCTGTCTCATGCTGATTGGTGGCTGCTAGGGAGTTGCTATGGATCCCCACTGAGTCAGGGACACCTGGCACAGCAGATCTCTCCTGTTTTTTGTAGATAAACAACTTAGCAGGGTGGGAATGTGCCTAGGAGTGCTCTGTGGGTCTTTCCAAGGACAAAGGCCATGTCCCTTCCTTGGACAGGCTTTGCTCTGAGGTAGAGGCTGGTTTTTCAAGTAGAGGGTAAATTTTATTTTCATATGGACTCAAGTTGGGAAGCCTAATGGTAACATTTGTAACTCCATTAAACTGAGACAGATTTAGACTTTAAGGAGAAAAGCAGAAGCATTACTAATCTGTGAAAATTGGACAAGTTCAGCAAACTCAGTTAATTATTCCTTTCAGTCCAGGAAATTTCTTTGGAAATATTGGAATCTCATTACTTCTGTGAAGCAGAATGGGAGGAAATTCTTTGTTATATAGAGTCTATTTCAAAATTATACTCCCTGTTTTCAAAAAGAAAATCTGAGCTCACTTTTATGAACATGAGAATAGTTTTCTGAAAATAGGAATTAAACTGAGTGAATGAAAATGATCAATTAATGTAAAGCAATTTACACAAATATCTACTCCACAGCTTGACACAGTTAACACATATGATAAAGGTGGCCTACATAACCTCTTTAAACTTTATGATTGCTGATAACAAGAGATGACTTAGCAGATGTAAAACTTTCATGCTTCATATAATGACATTTAGCTATGGTCTCAGTTCAGAAGTCTCAAAGAAATACCTTGATTGGATCTCCATGCACACCCCCTCCAAAAAAGAAAGACTTAAATATCTTACATTAGCTAAGGTGCAATGGTGGAAACAATTTAATTTTAATTTTTTAATTTATTCCAATTAATTATACTTGATGGTAGAATGTATTTTGACATATTATACATATAGGGAGTATAACCTCTCATTTTTCTGGTTTTACATGATGTAGAATTACATTTGTTGTGTAATAATATATGTAAATAGGATAGTAATATCCTATTCATTATACTATCTTTTTTATTCCCATTCCTCCTCCCTTCCCTTCATTTCCCTTTATCTAATCCAAAGTACTTTTATTTTCCCCTACCCCCCACCTTGTGAATTAGCATCTGCATATCAGAAAAAGCATTTGGTCTTTGGTTTTTGGCAATTAGCTTATTTCATTTGGCATGATATTCTCCAGCTCCATCAATTTACCAGAAAATGCCATAATTCCATTCTTTTTTTATGGCTGAGTAATATATTCCATTGTGTATATATACCACAATCTCATTATCCATTCATCTGTCACAGGGCATCAAGTTGGTTCCATAGTTTAGGTATTATTAATTGAGCTGCTATAAACATTGATGTGCCTGCATCACTGTAGTATGTGGAAATACAAATTTACTTAATATCTGTGTCTATATAATAAGAATTTGAAATCAGGTTTTTGCAAGTATGTGAAAAAGTTAAGAAATTGTTAAGGAGAGAATAAACAATGATGTTGACATCAAAATGGCAATTGAATACTAGAAAAACTTTATAGTCCATGACTTTCCTTTAGACATTTACAAAGGTATTAAAATGCAAAGTTTAAAAAATGCTGCGAACTTTGAAATATCATAAGGTCTTAGATGTGACTGGACTGAGAAAATTACATTGGCTGAACAAATCCTCTAGGTCTGCAACTCAAGGTAGAACAGGAAGGGTAAACAGAGAGTGGCTTTTCTTCTACTGTCCCTGGGTCTCTTCTGCCTTATAAATGAAAGGCCTGCAAGAAAAAAAATCTGATTGTCACTCAGATTTTTTTCTTTGTCCTACACCTTTTTTCCAAACTCTTCATTTCTTCTAACCAAGATCTCTGGGCAGCCTACAGTCTGTATTAATAATATCTCGCTTTCTCAGGTTTTGAAAAGACGTCCTTATACTTATTTCACTTTGCCTTTCACCTGGCCATAGAATGACTGCTTTAAGAGTCTCATAGTCAACATTCAAATCAAGTTGAATTTCAGCGTGGCAACCGAAGCTTTCTATATCATGAGTCTTCTTTAATCCCAGATTGGATTTGCAGTTTTTCAACTTTGAGATGGTGTGAAAATGATGCCCTCACTTAATAATAATTTTTTAAAAAAAATTTTTGGATTTGGATCTTTTCCTGGGCTAACAGTATGCATCACAGTGCTTGTGATGCTGGGCAGAAGGAGTAAGCTGCAACTACTGGTCTACCCTGTAATCATGGGGAAAGAATGAAACTCTACAGTGTAGGGTGAGGATCAGCTATCATGTTTGGTAGGTTAGTGTATCAATTCCATATTAAACTTGCGATATTTTTTTCATCAGGTCTGGATGTCCCTCTCCCTGATCTACATGGCTATCTCCTACTTTTTCCTTCAAAATGCATTCAAATATCCCTCCCAAGAAGCCTTCATAATGGGTCCTTCTCCACTGCCTTAAAATACCACTCTACTCAGACCACTAACAGTTTCCATTCCTCTCCCCACTAAACCCATGAGCTTTTAGTGTTTTGAAACTATTCTGTATCCTAAGAGTTTGCTAAATCCATTTAGAAAAGAAAAAGAGTGGGTTTAAGGTAAGCATTTTGGTTCTGATGAATGGTTGGTATAAAAGGGAGTCTAGTGACCCAGACAAGATTTAGAATTAGTTCTATTTTATTTCAAGTTTTCCATGATCACCTTTCTTTTAAGTAGTTAAAGATGAATATGTTCTCTAATGCATACCATTTCATTCACTTTATTGCAGTTTCCATGGGAGAGATAGGACTTGATCTTTTTTTCTGAATATTGTATTAACTTCTTGCATCAATTTAGGCAAGTCAGCAAAACTTAATGCTTATTTATTAATAAATGAAATGGCTATGTCAGAGAATTCCTCTGTAGTTTCTCTCTCTCTCTCTCTCTCTCTCTCTCTCTCTCTCTCTCTCTCCAGCTTTAACATTATACAAGTAAGATTCTGTACTCTTACCATTCAGGTTGTATCCATTTTTACAAGGATTTTAATAAACTGCTTTAAAAAAAAATTCCCCTCAGCCTGAACATGTCTTAAGCACAAGTTTAGTTGAAACTTCTAGTTTTAGGCAGTCCCAAAGGAGCTTTCAAGTTTGATTAAAAGCTTTGTGTATTTACTAGGGTCTACCTACATTCCAGGAAAGCATTCTATGGACTTGCTCCTAAGGAATTCATGCTGCCTTTAACAATGACTCCCTTGTTGCCATGAGATGCAGTGGGCAGCAGACATATGGCAGCATGGTCAGTATCTATAAAGTCTAAATCTTTTCTTCGAACACTTTGGAATAACTTAATGCTAGACTACATTTGGTTTTCAATGGTTGCCATAGGTATACTCTGAAATTAGGCAATTTATACTGTGATTTTTGACAGGTGACCTAAACCAGACTAAATAATTTAAAATACCAAGGAAAATATCATCTAGAGTAGAAAGGCAATAATTCAGGTGTAGCAAGAGTTCATGCAGATGAGATGGATCTTTCTTTGTAACACACTTCTGTTTTCTGTTCTGTCCTATGTCATGCTGGCCTCCCAAGAAGAGAGGGTTTTTCTATTCCCTTCTTCTCTACTCTTCTTCTATTTCCTTCTCTTTCATGTGGTTTTGTGAAGACATTCTTATTTTTTATTAACTGGGATATTAGAAGTGAGCTTAGTCCGACAGCATTAGCATCATTGGTAGCAACTTTGTGTTTTTAGCTAAAGAAATAATATGAGTGAGACTATTCTTAAAATTCCTACCATAAATATGTACTCCAATTTAAACCAGAAGATGCTTTAAGAAAAAAAAAAACTTTAAATACATTTTTTACTTCAAACCAATATCAACCTAGAAAATAATAAATTGTATGCACAAGAGGTATAGATTCTATATATACACATTAAAAATAGAGTAACAATAAAGATTGTTATGCATCAAATTTCATACATTTTTAAATGTATGAATAACATTATTTTAAAAATATGTAGAGATGTAGAGGAGTTTTGTATTAATTATATGAAAGACAAAGTAAAAGCAGTGGGCCCTTGTTGAACATCTGCTAATTGCCAAACCCTGCTGTAAACTCAGACCTAAAATTCACAATATGTGTATGTTAGTTATTTATATCAGTCACTAAATGAAAAGATGAAGGAATCTCACCTCATAATCATTTTCAAAAAAATATTATCATAGGTAATGAATTTGTATGCATTCTTAGGCAAACTGAAAATAATATGTTTGTATAAATCTGTATGTGCACTGTCCTTTTATCTTCTTAAATGCAATTGAACTATTTATACCACACTGCATATGGATTTTCAATATCACACTATATAATCCTATTCTATGATAATATAATCCTATCTCATGACAACATAGTAATTTATGAAAACATTATATTAATTTAAAAATTTCCCTACTGATGTATGTATTCATCATCCCATATTTTTCCTATTATAAATTATATTGTAATGCATGGTATTTGTTATTCTTATATATTTTAAATATTTTAATTAGTGTTGTTTTAGTCAGCTTTTTTTCCCCACTGTGACTAAAAGACCTGACCAGCACAATTGTAAAGGAGGAAAAGTTTATTTGGAGGCTTATGGTTTCAGAAGTCTCAGTCCATAGGCAGCCAGGGTCAGTTCCTAATGGCTCAAAGTGAAACTGAATATCATGGCGAAAGAGTAGGGCAGAGGGAAGCAGCTCACATTGTGATCAGAAAGCAGAGACAAACTCCACTCACTAGATATAAATATATACCACAAAGCCACACGCCCAATGTCCCATCTTCTCCAGCTACACCCCACCTGCCTTCAGTTACCATTCAATTAATCCCATCAATTGATTGATTCACTTACTGGCTTACATCTCTCGTAGCCCAATTTCTTCTCTGAACCTTCTTGCATTGTCTCAAATCATGAGCTTTGGGGGTACACATTACATCCAAACCATTACAAGTGTGTATATATTCAGACAAAAAATGAAAGTGCAACTAATAATCCAAAAGATGTCTGCATTTAAAATTATAATGGGATATCAGGAAGAATAAGAAACCCTGGACCTTCCTTCCCCTTATTCATACCAGCCAATAGCATAGAAAAATTCCTTTTTTGAGAAATCCAAAAAGTAGTTGAAAGTCCCCTACACTCTGGGTGTGTATGAAACTATATACATCCAAGCTGGTAAGGAAATTTGAAACACTTTCTGGCATAGTGCCCACCCAACCTTAGTATGGTTCCATATAATTGGCAGATAAACATGAGTCTGCATCTTCTATTTAGAGAGGGAAAGCCACAGACCACGTGTCAGATTTTCTGCGGGCTACCATAAGGACTGGCTTCTGTTTCAACCGTTTCAAAGTGCTTATGTGACCTGGCACAGTCTAGTTGCCTAGAGCCAGAGATGGTAGCATAAATTGGCAGGTGCAATAGCCTCATATCCCAACTCCTAGATCAACACAGAGATGGTGAATGTTCAATCTCCAAGTTTCTTCTAGGAGCTGGGGAAGAGGTTCACCACATGTCCAATGATCCAACTTTTCCTGGGACTAGTCAGAAGACTACACTCTATTAAGTCTGCATTCAGGACTGATGGGATCATCCACTGGAGGTCAGTGAGAAGATAGATAGTTACTTAAATTAGCATGCAACTAGTTTCCATGACTCAGCAAAGAACAAAGAGGCAAAAAACACAACAAAACAAACAAACAAATAAAACTCTCAAATATCAACTTCCCTGGGGAGAGAAAAAGTTGGACAGGATATCCATTGATCCAAGTTTTCTGAGGGCTTTCTGACAAACTACTATGCTCTTTTACTGAAGAATCCTGTATACTCTAGGTAGAATCCAATATACCCTAAATTTCATGGGACAAATAGGAACAAAAAAAAAGTGAGTTGGACTTCAGAATGGTTGGGTATTGACTCAAAATGGTTGAGCCCGACTCAAAAGAAATAGAATTGTATGATTTATTTGATAGAGAATTTAGAATAACTGTCAAAAATATATATACACACAAAAGTAAGTAGAACAATTCTTCTTCTTCTTCTTCTTCTTCTTCTTCTTCTTCTTCTTCTTCTTCTACTGGGGATTGAACTCAGGGACACTCAACCACTGAGCCACATCTCCATCCCTATTTTTTATTTCATTTAGAGACACAGTTCCATTCAATTGCTAAGTACCTCACCATTGCTGAGGCTGGCCATGAACTTTTGAACTTTCTATCCTATTGTCTCAGCCTCCCCAGGCACCACCACATCATGGTAGAACAATTCTTGAACAAAATGAGAATTTCAACAAAGATAAAGAAAATATTTAAAAGTACCAGAGTGATACAGCCATATCAATGTTTAGAGCAGCTCAATTCACAATAGCTAAACTATGGAACCAACCTAGGTGCCATTCAACAGATGAATGTATAAAGAAGTTTTGGTATATATACACAATGGAATATTACTCAGCCTTAAATAATAATGAACTTATGGCATTTTCTGGTAAATGGATAGAACTGGAGAATATCATGCTAAGCAAAATAAGCCAATCCCAAAGAACCAAAGGCTGAATGTTTTCTCTGACATGCAGATGATAATTCACAATAAAGGGGAGGGCTAGGGAAGAATAGATGTAATTAGGATTATGTAGAGATGAGTGAAGGGAAAGGAGGGGCCATCGAGATAGGAAGGATAGTAGAATGAATCTGACCTTATTACCCTATGTGCATGCATGATTACATGACTGGTATAACTCTACATTATGTACACCCAGAAAAATAAGTTATATTTCATTTATGTATGATGTGTCAAAATGCATTCTACTGTTGAGTATAACTAATTAGAATTAAAAATAAAAGTACCAGAGATTCTAGATAGTGAAGAGACAGAAAAAGATATTCTACACAAATGGCAGCTACAGGAGAGTTGGGTGGCTATAGTGCATCAGACAAAAGAGGCTCAAATCAAAACTCTTAAAAGATACAAAGAACTTTATGTAATGAAGAAAAGATTGATTTACCAGGAAAATATACCAACTACAAATATGTATGTACCCAATATCAGAGTAGTTATATGAAACAATATTATCAGAACTAATAGGAGAAGTGGATAGCAATACAATAATATTATAAAAGTTTAAAATACCATTTCCAATAATAAATAGAATAATTATGTTAAATGATAATTAGCAAAAATGGTAATTGCAAAGTAGGCCTGAACAACACTATAGGACAAATGGATCTCACAGCCATTAATAGAAGATTCCACCCAATAGTAGCAGAGTAAAAATCCTTCTCAAGAACACAATGGAACACTCTGAAGGATAGATTATGTACTAGGTAACAAAATAAGTCAACTAATTTGGGAAGATCAAAATCACAACAGGTACCTCTTCTGAACATAATCTAATGAAACTAGACTTCAGTAGTTGAAGGAAAACTGGAAACTTTAAAATACTTGGAATTTGACGTTTGAACAACCAAAGGATCAAAACAGAAATCAAAAGAAAAATGAGAAAATGTTTTGAGACAAACAAAAACAAAATGCAACATACTACAACTAATGTAGCAAGCATAGTATGAAGGAGTACATTGATCCTGAAAATTGCTATTTAAAAAAAGAAAAAGATGCAAATAACATCATCTTACACTACAAGGAAATAGAGAGAAACTAAGGCTACAGTTGCAGAAGAATAAAGATTACCCCAGAAATAACAAAACAGAGAATAGGAAAAAAAAAACAACACAAAACAGAAACAATCAATGAGACTTGAAAAGATAAGCAAGCAAAATTAACAAATCTTTAGCTAAGCTAAAGAACAAAGGAGAGAATGAGAGAAATCTCAAATAAAATCAGAATGAGAGGAGACAACTGATGCTGGTGCAATAAAAAGGATCATAAGAGAATACTATGGACAATTATACACCAAAGACCTGAATAATGTAGAACAAATGGGATAAATTCCTAGAAACGCAGCCTGCTAGGATAGAATCATGAAGAAATAGAAAGCTTGAACAGATCTGTAAATAGTGAAGTTGAATCAGTCATCAAAAACATTTAATCAAAGAAAAGCTCAGGACCAGGTGGTCTCACTGATAAACTCTGCCAAAGATTTAAAAAAGAATTAAATCCAAGCCTGCTCAAACTTCTCCAAGAAACTGGAGACGAAAACTTCCAAAATGATTTGATGTGGCCAGCCTTACTCTAATACCAAAGTCAACGATCCCACAAAGAAAGGAGAATGACAGGCCAATATTCCTGATGAACATAGATTTAAAAATTATTAAGAAGCCCTAATAAACTAAATTCAATAGCATATGTAAGGATCATACACATGGCCAAGGGAGAACATCCATTAATACGACACACTTCTTATACAAAATAAAGAATAGAAGTCACATGATTATCTCAACAGATACAGAAAAAGCATTTGACAAAATTTGATATACTTTCATAAATGAAACTCTAAACAAACTAGTAATAGAGATAAAATTACCTCAAAATTATAAAGGTTAAATTTTAAAAGCCCACAGATAAGATCAGACACAATAATGAAAAACTAAAATCCTTTCCTCTTAAGATCTACAGCAATGAATGAATGTCTGCACCTCCATTCAACCTGGTAATGAAAGTTCTAGCCGGAGCAATTAGGCAAGTCAAAGAAATAAAAGACATACAAGTCAGATAGGGAGGAAGAAAATTATCCCTGTTTGCAGATGACATAATCTCATATATAGAAAACTCTATGGGGCCACCAAAAAAAAAATGCTAGAATTAATAGGTAAATGCAGTAAACTTTTGCAGTACAAAATCCATTGTGTTTGTATATACTGACAACAACAAAAAAAAAACAACAAAACAAACAAACAAATAAAACTCTCAAATCTCAACTTCTCCCTGGGGAGATGACATAATCTTATATAAAGAAAACAACAAATGGGGAAATCAGAAAAACAATCCCATTGACAATAGCACCAAAAACAATAAACTACTTAGGAATAAACTTGAATAGGTGAAAGAATTTTACATTAAAAACTACAGAAGCATTGATGAAAGAAAATTAAAGAAAGGTAAACAAATGGAAAGACATCCTTTGTTCATGGAATGGAAGGCAATACTGTTAAAATGCTCATACTATCCAAAGTGATCTATAGATTTAATGCACACCCAATGACATTTTTTTTACAAAAAATAGAAAAGAACACTAAAATTCCTGTAGATCCTCTAAGGACCCTAAATGAAGAAAACAATCTCAGACAAGAAAAACAAACTTGGAAGCACCACATTTTCTGACTTCAACATATATTACTAGGTATGATAATTAAACAGCATGACTAAAATAGACCAAACAGTGGACTAGAATATAAAGCTTAGAAATCATCAATCCACATTTTTATACTCTCCTCGACTGTGTTTTGATAAGGGTTCTAACAATGGTCAATGGATAAGGGATAGCCTCTTCAATAAGTGACACTGGAAAAACTGGGTAACTATGTACAAAAGGATGAAATTGTACTGCTGTCTTAAATAAATTGAAAACCTAAAACTAAAACTTGAAACCTCAAACATCTGGAAGAAAGTGTGAAAGAGTTTTGTGATATTAATCTCATAATAATTTTATAGATGTGACCCCGGACACACAGATAAGAAAAGCAAAATAGGTTAAGTGGGACTATATTAAACAACAACAACAACAAAAAATTAGCACAGCAAAGGAAATAATACACAAAGTAGAAAAGCAACTGATATCCTGGAAGAAAATATTTGCAAACCATTTATCAAGTAAGGAGTTAATTTCCAAAATATATAAAGAATTATCATATCTCACTGGCATGAAAATATAACAAAATTAAAAAAATTGATTTTTAAAAAATGAGTTAAGAATCTGAATAGATATTACTCCAAAGAAGACATACAAATAGCCCATAGCTATAGAAAAGATGATTAACATCAGTAATAATCAGGAAAATGAAAATTAAAGGCAAAATGAGAAATTATTTCACACTGTTAGAATGACTATTATCAAAAAACAAAAGACTAACATGTTGGTAAGGATCTAGAGACATTTAAACCTCTTGTACATTGTTGATGGGAATGCTAAATGGTGTGGTAGTCACTGTGAAAAGCAGTATGGAGATTTTTCAAAACATTAAAAACAGAGCTACCCCATGATTCAGAATTCCCATCTTTGGGTATAAATAAAAAGAAATGAAAATCAGGATCTTAAGTGATATTAGTATTCCAGGGGTCACTGCAGCACTATGCACAACAACCAAGACCTGGAAAACATCTAATGTCCACTGAAAGATGAATAAATAAAGAAAGAAAATGTGCTGCATAAATGGTCAGAATATTAGTCTTAACAAAGGCAAGAATACTAAAATATGTGACAACATGTATGAATCTTGAGGACAAGTGAAATAACCCAGTCCCAGGACTAATGCTATATGAGTCCATTTACATGAAGTATCTGATGTGGTCAAACACATCAAGTCAGAAATTCTGACAAAATTCCAATTCAGAAAAAAATTCTTAAGTGTGTTTAAAAAATCTAAATCAAGATGAATGCTGCTGATGAAAGTTTCCTTCTCTCTATAATCAGAAAGTGGAGTGGTGCTTGCTAGTGACTGGGGCCAGGCAGAGATGAGGGGTTGCTAATCATTGGGCATAAGATCTCAGTTATGCAAGATGAATATTTTTGAGAGATCTGCTGTACAATATTACCTCTGCAATTTATACTGCATTACACACTTAAAAATTTAGTGTATATCTCATGTCTCTTCCAGCTCAGATTGAACAAGGATCATAAATAAATATGTATCTAGCCAATTTAGACATGGAATGAGGAGATTTTTTTTTTAATTTGGCTAATAAAATTCTTCTAACTAAAGAATTGACTTCATTGGAAGGAGGTGTAAATGAATGGCATGACTCTGTGAAATAATATGCCTAAAAAGCAAAATCTTCCAACTCCAGTTTTTAAACTCCAGTTCCCCATCACATGACCAATTATCAAAACCCAGCAATGAAATGAACTTTATTTTGTTAATATCCAAAAGAAAATAAAATAAGTAAGATAAAATTGGGATGGATATTGTCCATTTGCTTATTCCAACTCTATATCCATTTTACCATGATAAGAATCCAGCTCAGAATGATTGAAAATATCAGTACACCTCATTATAATAGCTCAGTGTAGTTTAAGTAGTAGAATTTGCAAAACAAAATGAAAAGCAGTCATAACTAAGCAATCAAAATAGCAGCATTTGTTAAGAATCTGAAAGAAAATTGGGGTTCTACCATAATTATCTGTTTATCTGTTTGATTTTAGTAATGTTATGTAACCTCTCTGGTTTTATTCTTTGAGTGGTAAGCTCATGAGCCATTTTTTCCATTAAATAATGAGGAAGATCATATCAGAAAATAGAGAAGTTTAAAACATTAATTCTATACGTGTGTGTGTGTGTGTGTGTGTGTGTGTGTGTGTGTGTGGAGAGAGGGGGGAGAAACGGAGGGAGGGAGGGAGACAGAATTGGAATTTTTACAGGGAAACATTGTCAAAAGATTTTCCTGGATTTGATTCGTAGATCACCATGTTAATTTCAATAGAACAATGGAGAGTCCATACTTTCAGTCAAGGGTTATCAATGGGCATGTAGAAAAGTTAACTAGTTCTTAAATTCCAAGTCAGAAAAAAATTCTTTAGTGTATTTTAAAAATCTAAATCAAGATGAATGCTGCTGATGAAATTTTCCTTCTAGGAGAGTGGAGAAATTGAATAGAGACGTCATGAAGAATAATAGGCCAAAAAAAATGTATTCTTTCACTTGTGTTTGCTTTTAACCGGGTACTTCTGGAGTTGCCCTTACTATGAATGAAGCATTATGTTAAGGGACCTAGAAAGCCCAAGAAACTAGAAGGGGATTGTGATTCTCAAGGAATTCACAGTTATCCATCCATTCAAGAGGAAAAAAACTAAGAAAAGATGCTATAAATTAGCATATAACTGTCAAATAAATATTACTGTAAGTGAATGTCCAGGATCCAGTTATGAAAGATGATTTAAACAAGGGGTTTTTTATAGAGAAAACAAAATTTAAAACGAAGCTAAACTCTGAAGAGGTATGAGCTGGGGGGCAGAAACTCCTGGGGTAAAGCAAATCCTGTTAATTAATCTGAGGTTTAATAACAGCATTGTTTTATAAGTTAGATCCTTCAGAATTGAATTGTTTAGAGAAACTCAAATGTCTCCTTTTCTTTCTTTTTTCAAAATTTTGCCCAAGTTAAAATGCAGAGGGGAGTTTGTTTTGTTGTCTTTCTTGTTTGGTACAAATACTATTTTGAGGAAAAACTAAATGAGAACTGGCAGAATTTAAAATGATTTCACCTGTCTTGTTATCATTCGATATTAGATGCTCTATGCTAGTTGTATTTTTTCATGACCTCTCTTTTGTCACAAACCTTTTGACCTTTATCAATAGTGTTATAAAATTTGAAACAGAAGGTACTAGGCTAACTGAATCTGCATAGGCCAACCTGAAAGAAATAAATGGAGAAGTATTAAAAGATCTTATTTATCTAAGTTATTCTCTCCTCTGAGTCTGCTAGTTATTATCCATGGCAGAAATCCAACCCATTCCATTTTTGTACAGCCTATAAATTTAAGAGTACTTAAAGTATTTTTAAAAATCTCTGATTATAATAGAAGACTATTTTGTGACAAATGAATATTTCAAGAAATCCAAATATCATCATTCATACTTCATTTTTTTGGGGGGGACATTTGTGTGTTACAATGACAGACTTGAGTAGTTCTAAAAGAAACTGTAACATCCACAAAATATAAAATATTGACTATTTCTATTTTACAGAAAACTTCATCAACCTTCAGGTGAGAGAATATTCTTTGGAGGATCACATATTAAAGTGTGGCCAAGATATTACCAAGATAGGGAAATTATCAACATATTAATGCCCACACTAAGATATTCCTGATTTTGTGTAAGAAAGGAGGTGACTCTGTCAGGCTCCATGCTTTCTCCCCCTCTTCCTTCAGTCTCAGTGTCTTCACCATAGTGTAATGTAAGTTAAATGTTAAGGGTATTAGAACCAATTTCTAATCCACTTCTGTTAGGCAGCTTTCTATTACTATAACAAAATACCTGAAGTAATCAACTCAAAAAGAGGAAAATTTATTTTGGCTCACAAGTTTGGATGTTTCAGTTCATGTTTGATAGGCTCCATTACTTTTGGACCTGTGGTGGGTAGCACATCATGATGAGAGTGTGTGATGGAATGAGCTACTTATCTTATGGCAACTAAAATACAATGAGTAAAAGAAGAGGAAGAGTTCCACGGTCCACTTGAAGGCATGCCCCAGATAACCTCATGTTTTCCTATTATATACCACCTGTTAAGGGTTTTATTGAGGCAGGAAGATAGGTCTCCCATAGGCAGCCAGGATTAGGGCCCTGGAGAAGGAAAGGAGGGGAGGGAGACATCATAACAACTTGAAAGGAGACATCAGGTCTGAAGAATATCCTGTGACTTTCTGCTCTCTGAAAGATTCAACCACGTGACTCCATCTTATTTGACATCTATTTCTGTTCCTCATAGCTTCAACCATAGCAGCTCCTCCTTAGTTACCCTTGCCTCTACCCTGCAGTGGCCAACCACAAAGTACACCCCTATCTGAAGTGCTTCCTCTTAACAGAGGAGTCAAAAGGTTGGACCTTTCCTCTTAATTATGTAAATAAGGGATTGAAATTATGCACCTCTGATTGGTTTATTAACCACACAGCTTGAAGAGCTCATTTGGTCCATGCTGGCATCCCTCACCCCACCAAACACCTGTGCTGGGCCATAAGATATGCCTTAACCCCTAGACAACCGGGAGCTCTGCTTTATTTCTGTTATGCTAATAAATTCTGTTACTTTGCTCTGACCTTTGTGCCTGGAATTTCACTGCTTGAATTTGTAAGACAAAGAATCCTACTGCCTAACTCCTTATTACATTAGGTTCCCAATAGTCCTATAGGCTGAGGACCACACATTTCAAATAGGGGCCTTTTGAGGAGAGTATCCAAACCATAGCACAGCTAAAAATTCCTCATCTCTCCTGCCTCAGGACTGGAATCCCAAGGTTTCTTTTGGATCCTTCCTTACCTGTTTCTCTTTCTCAGAAAAGTCCCTCTTTTCCATTTCTTCATCCTAAGAAAAGTTGAGATGTGAAAATCTTTGACCAATGATTCTCAAATCCTGGTCCATGGACCTCTAGAATCTCTGAGATCCAGAAGGCCAAGCTATTTGCATGGTAATACTAAGATGCTACTTGCTTTTTTCCACTGTGCATGTTTGCACTGATGATATAGAGTAAAGGTAGGCAAAGACTACAGGTTCTTGAATCAAGAACCAGAGTGTAATAGTTATCTTCACTCTTCTCTGTATGCATTCTCAATAAGGAAAATAAAAATAATTTTTTTTCTGTTAAAGAATAACCTGGGGACTGGGGTTGTCGCTCGCTTGGCATGTGCGGGGTACTGGGTTCAATTCCTCAGCACCACGTGAAAATAAAAAATAAAAGTATTGTATCTAACTACAACTAAAAACCAAAATATTAAAAAAACAATAACCTGGATGAGGTATTAATTTTACCAAACAGCAACTCTTGGGTCTCTATATTTTTAATATTCTGTGTGATGGAATGGTTTGTACACATGATTTACTTATGCTGTTTAGTGGGGTTAAGACAGTGCCCAGAAAAACAAAATGTGTGGTTTTTGAATTGTGGACTGACTAGCTGCTTTGGGCATGCAGCACCTTTTTATCTTGAAGTATGCTTGACAGACTAAAAGCATATGTTACACATACATGGAAATTTGGCAGACATTTTCTTGAAAATAAACAATGAGCCTGTCACTTCAAGGAAAACAATTGAAGTCATTTGTTGCCTGTGATAAAGTTGAAGCTTTTCAATTGAAAATTGGAATTCTGAAAAACTTGTATCTACCCCATGATATTAACAGCTTCCTAAAATACTTCTACACTTTTCTGAAGAGATACATGGTGATATTAATGAATTAAGTTTTAAAATATTACATCATAAAATATAGTAGCATTTGGAAGAGATGCAGAACACAGTAAACTGATAGTTCCATAATGTACCAAATCATGTGTGGGTAAAATAAATGAACTAAATAATAAATAAAAAACTCATTGTTATGTTCAGGATTCATATTACAAACAACCTCAAGATCTATTCTTTACCAAGTTTCACTTTGTTATCAAAGAAAAGTTACAATTAGCTGAGCGACTGCTTGAATTTTCTAGCTATACATCTATAGGACAGGTTTTAGTATATTTCCACCCAAACTACATTTCACAATGGATGGATAAGCCCAACATTAAAGAGAGTTACAAAAATGTAAAACAGTTCCACTTTTTCACTTAATTTGGTTTTAGAAAATGTAGTTATTCTAAAAAAAAAAAAAATGCTACTAGTGTTATAGGCCTCTAATCCCAGCGGCTCAGGAAGCTGAGGCAGGAGGATCTCGAGTTCAAAAGCCAGGCTCAGCAACTGGGAGGCGCTAAGCAACTCATTGGATCCTGTCTCTCTATAAAATACAAAATAGGGGGGGGCGGCTAGGATTGTGGCTTAGCGGTAGAGCGCTCGCCTAACATGCGTGGGGGCCCTGGGTTCGAACCTCAGCACCACATAAAAATAAATGAATGGAATAAAGGTATTGTGTCCAACTACAACTAAAAAATAAATAAATATTTAAAAAAATACAAAATAGGGCTGGGAATGTGTCTCAGTGGTTGAGTGCCCCTGAGTTCAATCCTTCGTATATAAAAAAAAATGCTACTTATATTAACATTTATTATTGAGGGTTTATTACTGCTGTTTCTAAATAAATATTTAAAACACTTTCAGTATTAATTTCTTATATGGTAAATACTGACTGCTGTAATTCACATTAATGAAAGGTCTTTGGGGTCTTGAAGTCATATTTAAGTTTGTAAACAGATCTTGAAACCTCAGGATCTCACAGAATTTGAGAACCACTGCCCTGGAGGTAAGACAAAGGATTGAAGTAGGAGGAAGTTATATTCACCTTGCTTACATCTGAGGGAATATTACTCAGCCAAGGTAGGAGAAATTAGGTTGAGATTGAGTTTAGTTTAAGACCTATGGAGTCAGGGGAGCTAACTCCATGAGACCTTGGATTTTAATGAAAAGGGGAAAGCAGGGAGGCGGGGGGCTTAGGAGATGTGTGTATAGAAACTGCTTGAGGGCTCTGGACCCAGTTTGGGAAATGTAGGCTTCAAGTCTTCCTACTGTTGCTAGAAAAAGCTTATAATGTTAATCCTGAAACACACACACACACACACACACACACAGGCATTCCCTGTACACAGCATGCAACGTCCTCTTTGTACCCCTCTTATTAGGGGAATCTCTTAGAGGACGAGAGCCTCATTTCTTCCTATCTCCTAGCCACCATAATCTAAAAACCAGATTTGGCTTCAGGGTAAAAAGTAGATTTGGCTTCGTATATACATATTTTTTCAGATGTATGACTGTTTTGGGGAAGAAGTATAGGACGTGAGCCATTGACAATGATTTTGTATTTCTTTCAGAATATGTAAATTTCAGGAAGATTTTGCTCTTTCTCAAGCTGAATTTTAAAACCCTGCTTATTTCTATGACATAAATAATTTCACTTTGTAATTAGGCATAAAATGTTTATATCACATATATGATTGGGACCCTTTGATTTTCATACTCTGTTCCCTGCCCTCCTGTTTTCTTTTAATCTGTTTCAAATACACAACTTTGTATGTTGCCTCAATTCCTTTCATAGAATAAGGTTATATGCAAATAATAGCAAATAATAAAAAATAACTGTAGGAAAAAACTTGCAACAAGAGATAACATTCTTGTAAATGAATTTAATCCAAACTATAATTAATAATATCCAACTTTCTATTGTTTCCTTGGAATAGTTTGCATTTTCTTTCATTAATGTTGAAAATATTCTAGTTTAATATTTTTGCTCTGATAATATAACAATATGACAGTAAAAATATGAAAAGTAGAGAAACAGAAAAATTTTCATATGGAAGTAATGGATTTTGGTAATCCAAAATATTAACTCATGTGTTTACAAATTAGCTTTTTATATGAATTTCTTCTAATAAATTCATGCTTTTTAACATCATATTAAATATGGGAATTGGCAAGGGGAAGATGGTAAAGGTAACCTGTCACAGGTCAGAGGAATAAGGAGGGATAATAATAGACAATAAGAAATGTGGCATCTACTTTCTGGATTTCTTCATATTTTCTCTCTTTCCCATTGCAGACATAACCAAGAAGATGATGATGTGACAAGTTGAATGCATTAAAGTTTTGGGAAAGAAGTATAGGACATGAGCCACTGACAATGATTTTGCGTTCCTTTCAGGAAGAGGATCAGAAAATCATAGAAAGATCTCCATATATGTATGATGTAACCACTGTTTTATTTATCCGATTGAACTTCAGAATTTTATGTTGCAAATGTATTATTTTCAAACAAATTTCTGTTATTTTAAGGCTTATTTATATTCTTTCCTATGTGAAGTTGGATCATTGTGAGATGCATAACAGTTTGCATGTTGTGTAGTGTTTTGTACAAACCAGGAGTTAATTCTGTGTCTGCCTTTCAGGATACTTGGCACACTGTGGAACTAGATGATTGTTTTTCTTTTACATTAAGCAAATATTTGTAGTGCTAAATAAGTTGTATATCTGTTACAGACACACACCTTGTATCTACTTAGTGCCAATACCACCATTGTGAAAAACTGGTTAAAACCAGTGATTTATAAGTTATTTTTTTGAATTCTATTTTTTTCTTTTCATTTGAATTTTCTTTCACACTTTCTCTTATTCAGTGCAATAGATTCATATGTGTGAACATCCAGTTTCTGTTTTTTGTAAGGGACTTTTTTTTTTTCTAGAATGCAGGTGACATACTTTCCACTTTAAGTAAATAATTGGGTTGACTTTATTTTTTATATTTTTAACATTATAAATATTTTTAGATGGAAGTACATTATAAGCTCAAATACTAATTGGTTTACCTTTCTGGGGTTCTAAATCAACAGAATTTCTTCCTTCAATTTGAACAAATTTCAGATGATTTCTGATTTACAATTAAACTAGCATGTCACAATATGTTTGTATAAGCTTACTATGTTTGTTAATTTCATGGTGGTGGGAGGTGAAAAGTTTATACTTCATTACTAATAAATACTTGGCTATTTAGTACATGATACAATATAAATCTAGACAGATTGAAAAAGCTGATTTCAAAAAATAAAATTTTAAATCTATAATTAAATGCTTTTATATGAAAGGATTTTCTATTTAATCCTTTGACATTGCCCTGTAATATATTGTAATATTTAGTCAAAATTCATTTTTCTTCAAAACAGAATATAATTAAATATTTTATAGGTCTAACTTTAGAAAAATGGGCAAAATTGAATCTTTTCTCCCAATTAAACTATTTTGTTTCATTCATTCTAATACTATTCTAAGTAATATACACTTTTAAGTTACTTGAAGATTTGCAAACTTTTATGAATAAGTACATAATTCTGGTTTTTATCATTTTAATACCTTTAAATTACCTAGTACTGTAGTTCAATAATTGACAAGGAGTTTTAAAATATTGTTATAGACATTATCTTAAAGGAATTTTAATATTTTTCATTCTAAAAATATTAGCAAATGCATATTTTTAAAACAATTTGAGTAAGCATAGGGTAAAAAAGAAGCACAGTTTATTGATGTGTGACCAAAGTGCCTGCTAGAATTGTCGGCTTCTACTGCCGCAGTCTGGCTGGGCACAAATGCCGCAGTCTGGCTGGGCACAAAATCACGAGCCACCACACAGCTTGTAGATTCAAACAGCAACTCTTTATTCCCGAACTCACACCAGCCGTCTACAATCACGTTCTGGGGAAATCCACGTTCTCTGCCCAAATCCACATCCACTGGGCTTCTATCTCCCAAAAAATACTGTCTGAATCCCGTGAGAACTCAAGGGGAACTCAGGCAACAGGATACGCCCTATTCCCAGCAGAAATAAACTTAAACCTGGAACCACCCTAAACCCGGATAGTCCTAAACCGGGAACGCCCTAAACTCGGATCATCCTAAACCGGGAACACCCTAAACCCAGATCCGCCTTGGTCCTTGAGCAAGGTCACATACATGCAATGTCACTGCAAAATGTCCTATTTCCACGAGTACTTCCACTAAGCAACATGGGGTACGCTGGCAAGGAAATTGTCATACCTACTTGGCTAATGGCTCCCAGCATACTACAGAGGAAGTTTTAATGTTAACTGGAAGCCATGTAAGATATATTCAATCTCAGAATCTTTAGTTAATAGAAGAATCACTACATCTAAGCATGAATGTAGTGGAATGTATATTTGAGTTAAGTTGTTTATGTGACATGGTGTTAATTACACAACATTATGTTTAAAAGTTTTTTTTTGAGACTCAAATATAGAGCCTAGGGAAAATTAATGATTTTTATGGGTAGAATTTTACATAAACAAAGAAGGCCTAAGTGGCCCTAACTCTGAATTTTGAGTTACTAGAGGTCAGAAATAACTAGATTGCTTGCTGATAGTAGGACTTAGACTCACAGTGAACGTCTAGTGGCCACCTTGTTCACTTTAAGCACAAAAGGTCAAGGAGCTGCAAACCTGAGGACTTGGAACAATGAACCAAAATGAGGATGCAAATGTGTTTGACTCCTGCAGCTAATCTGCATGCTCCACAATTGGTTAAAGACAATGATGGCTCAAAGTTATCAAATCAATAAGATTATCCTCTTATAATGAAGTCATTTGATATTTCCCTCTAATATAATGTAACAATTTTCCTTAAAATAGGAAATCTTCTCATCTGGGTTGCAGGTTAAGTAACAACTTAATGACAGCCAATTCTTAATAATTTTATAACTATTATGAGAAGATGAGTTCTCAGTTGTATATAGGCACTGACCCATAGTTCACTGATTAATCATTTATGTTCTTGACAAAAATTAAAAACCTCTATGAAGTTGACTCTAAATAGCATTGCTACCATACCAGTTTTGATGTTGAATTGATTCTTTCACATTAAAAAATAGTTAGGATACATAGCTCTAACTTCATATTATAACTTTAAAAACCTAAAAATAAAATTAAAATTGATGGTGCCTTCAGTAGAGAATGTGAATAACAGAGCCTATAGCTAACTCTGGATCGTCTTTAAATCTCTCTCTTCCTCCTTTCCTTCCTCCCCTTCTTCCTCTCTCCCTCCCTCTTTCTCTTCCTCCTTCCCTCCCTCCCTTCCTCCTTCCCTCCCCCCCTTCCTTCCTTCTTTTCTCCATTCCCCCCTTCCTTTCTTCTTTGAGCTCTAATAATATATAATTAGTTCAAAAATGTTTCGGTACCAGTTTGGCTAATATCTCAAACTTAAAAAAAAAATGCTTTTGTTAACAGAATTAAACTCTACTTGACCTACTCTAAACAGAACAATTCTTTTTTTCTAATAATTATCAAAAACATTTTAAATTAAGAAGCTATTAGAATAATGTAGACTTTAAGAAAATATCTAAGAGATGTTATATTTTATAAACACGTAACTAATGAAGAAAAAAATTACATTTTTGTTAGTATTAAGATCAGTAAATTAATGTTAAATTTTAGTATGTATTTTGATCTTCCAAAGTTGTTATAGACTGAACCTGATCATATATTTTTTTTCTACATAATTTTGTTTTGTCTCATCCAAATATTTATTCCACAGGTCAAAATGGAAAGACGTTGCAAGAATCATAGAAAACAGCAGCTACAGATCTGTTATTAAATTCATAATAATGAGAAACATATGGATTGATTCCCATAAGTACTGAAGTTCCACAATTCAGGGCAAGGAGGTGAAGATGGACATCTGGGGCCTTGTTGCTGACTCCATCACTTTTTGGAAACTAAGACAGGTTGCCAAGACAATCAAACATGTCAATTTATCTCTCAATAGAATTTTATTACAGATACCAAATTGTGTTAATTATGTGTTATAAGTGTTGTCTTACAGGGTAGCCAGAGATTTATATGTTAAATTTAAATTTTCACTTTCCTGTTTATCTCTTTTAGTTGGTGTGTAATTGTTTTATGAGCCGCTTCCATGATGTCTAAGTCTTGAGTGTAGTTGTTCCCAACTAGTACTATTTCCAGATTTTAGAAGACTTAAGAAATCAGAATCTTTTCCCCCCTTAGTTAAAAGAAAAATGACAGAGTGATAGAATGAGTAAGAAAATAGACAGGGTGGCCTCTTTTTCAGGCTGGAACCATGGAGGGTGTCGAAGAGAAGAAAAAGAAGATTCCTGATGTGCCAGAAACTCTTAAGGAAAAGTGAAGGAATAATGCGGAGCTGAGGTAAAGCGCCTGAGGAAGAAGTTTGCCCAAAAGATGCTTTGAAAGGCAAGGGGGAAGCTAATCTATGAAAAAGCCAAGCATTACCACAAGGAATATAGGCAAATGTACAGAACAGAGATTCAGATGACTAGAATGGCAAGAAAAGCTGGCAACTTCTATGTACCTGCAGAACCCAAATTAGCATTTGTTATCAGGATCAGAGGTATCAATTGTGTGAGCCCAAAGGTTCGTAAGGTGTTACAACTTATTCGCCTTCACCAGATCTTCAATGGCACCTTTGTTAAGCTCAACAAGGCTTCAATTAACTTGCTGAGGATCCTGGAACCTTACATTGCATGGGGGTACCCAAACCTGAAATCAGTGAATGAACTAATCTACAAGCGTGGATATGGCAAAATCAATAAGAAACGAAATGCCTTGACAGATAACGCTTTGATTGCTCCATCTCTTGGTAAATATGGCATCATCTGCGTGGAAGATCTGATTCATGAGATCTACACTGTTGGAAAATGCTTCAAAGAAGCAAATAACTCCCTGTGGCCCTTCAAATTATCTTCTCCAAGAGGTGGAATGAAGAAAAAGTCCACCCATTTTGTAGAAGGTGGAGATGCTGGCAACAGAGAAGACCAGATCAACAGGCTTATTAGAAGGATGAACAAAGGTATCTACCATGGTATTTTTGTAATCTGGTCAGTTAATAAAACAGTACCTGCTCTCAAAAAAAAAAAAAATAGACAGGGTGAGGTTGGGGAGAGACTGCAGCAAATTTAGGTGGATACAATGTTAAGTTTTGACTGATAAGCTGAGAATAAAAGAAAAAGGTTTGAGGTATTGCTACAGTGACTTTCTCAAGTTTCTGAATATGCAAAGTGAGTTCACCTTCCACAGCAGGTAGCACTAAGTGTCCAGAGTGTCTCTTTGTAGCACTCAGGGCATTAAGAGTGCACAGCTGGCTGTGGGTATCCACTTGCCAAGACAGGAACAGAAGAGACCAAACTGTGTACATCTAGTTCCCCCTTTCAAAGCTCACAGCTCTGGCCACCCACAAGATATAAAGACGGAACAAGGGATCAAGGATGTCCAGAGGAATGCCTCTTTGTGATAGCCAGAGATGTAGAGAAGAAATAATCTAAAAGGCCAGTTCAATTATTTTTCTTATGTGGGCTCCATCTGATCAAAGAACTGTTCCTAGCCAAAGGAACTTCATTTAATAAGTAGTAAATATAATATCCAATTTTAATTAATCAAGGCACATAAAACTAACAGCCAATTAGAATGAGAAAAAAAAAGCCAAAACTAACCCATGTTCCCACAAATGAATTAATATTATTTCAAGCAAAAGCAAAGAAATTTGACATATTATTTAGCTTCTGGTAAAATAGTTTTGAAATTTTTCATCTGTGATAACTAATTACTACTTTGGTGACCCTCCAGGGACCAGGGTGTTATGGACTGGGAATTGCCATCCCCCTCTTCATCCTTGGAGACACTAAATCACTCTTTAGAAGTCATTTTCCTTTTTATTCAGGCAATTAATGACATTAAATGTTAATGTGAAATAGCAGACCTTCCCATTCTGCAATTTTCATAATGAACTTACAATCCTGCTTAATAAGTTGCAATCAAATTTACCAAGTGCTGAGTTGTTTCAAAATGATTCTATAAATAATAGCAAGCATCAAGAATAAAATCAACTATGCAGGATTAAAGTAGTGGAGTCCAGTGGGGGAGGGGAGAAAATGGGGGTATGTTGCCAAAGACACAAAGTAGCAGATACCTAGGATGAGCAAATCTAGTGTACAGCATGAGGACTAAAGTTAACAAAACTGGATTGTATTTGGGATTTTTGCTAAATTGGTAGGTTTGGTTGCATTTGCTATCAAAAAAGGGGTGACTGTATGAGATGATGTTAACTTACTTCACTATACTATACATTTTACTCTCTGTATGTATTCCATAGCATCATGCTGTATGCCTCAAATATACACAACAGAATTTGTTTTTAAATTAGTAATGTTTTTTCATATGTAAAACACTATGCTGGGCTCTTTAACCTTGACTCTGCAATTTACTTCTCTAAGGTTCAGACAGCTTAAGTAAATTGCCCATAGACACATAGTTTATAAGTAAAACATTCAGTATTTAAACCCTAACCCATTTTATTCCAAAAATGTGTTCTATTTTCACTGCACTATTACAAGGAAAAGAAAGCTGACTTCATTTTGCTGTGAAACATTAAGAATTTTAATTTATTTTAAATTATTTTCATCTCCCCTTCCTTGCTTCTTCAGTTTTTGTTAATACTATATTTTAGTACTTCTATTAGTAATAACTTTTGTAATTTAAAATATAACTTTAGAACTTATTTGTCTACCAAATTTTGATGGTGTTTCTTGCTCTACTTGAATTGTGGCATGAGTCCTTAGACAGATTTTTGTTTTTCCTGGTGTTTCCAGTTGTCTTTCATTTTCTTATTGATAAATGATAACTTTGCTGTACCACCAAAATTAAATTTTTTAACTAGTGTCTATACTAAAGAAATTCTTCCTGATGACATTTTACTTGGATTTAGGTTAACTGATCAGTGCCGAATTGAAATTACTTTTCCTCTAAAAAATAACTTTATTTTTCTTACATACTTGATACTTTCATGGGATACAGAAATTTAAATTCAGAATTTCTGCCATGAGGACTTTGAAAGCATTTCTCCAATTTTCTTGTGGCGGTGTTAATGAGAAATCTTTAAACAATGCACGTTATTATTTGTAACTCTGCTCTTTCTACCACCATAATCTTTCTTATTCCTTTGTGTCCCAGTTATTGATAAAAAAAATCTTGCAATTAGTTCCTTCGTTTAATGTCCCAATTCTGTTTGTATTCTCCTAGTCAGCAAATGTGATTTTCCTAGCACTTCCTACACTCCCTACCATTTCTATTTCAGACTCTTATTTATTCAGCCCTATGGCTTTTTAAATTAGTTCATTCTATTGTTCCTCAATAAGGAATTAATTAACATCTTAAGTTTGTTTATGGTCTCCATTCTCATTCTTAGCACTGCAGAAAACATTTTTTTTTTTTAAATTACTCTTTTTTTTCAGTGGAGAATTGGGAGAAAAATTGTGGGTGTTTTTGGTCAACCTTTTTGAACTAGAAGCAATAGGATTTAGGTAAGTCATAAATAAAGGGAGAAGAAATATTATAGGAAAACCTCAACTGGCTTGTGGACATCATCCAGCAATTCTAGATTTCCTTAATCAGTTATATTTCCTATTTTTCCCATTTATATTTTTACCCCTTCAGAGTATCTGATGTTTTCCCTAGAAAGAATATGGAATTAAACAAAGTAATTTTGTAAACAGACACATAGAAACAGTGGAACATATTAGAGAACTCAGAAATGAACCCACATATTTAGAACAAATTTATTCTTGACAATGATGCCAGAAACATGCAATGGGAAAAGAACAATTTCTTCATCAAATGGTGCTGGGAAAACTGGAAATCCACATGCAGAAGATTGAAACTTGACCCCTCCCTCTCATCCTATACAAAAATCAATGCAAAATGTTTCAAAGATCTTAATGTAAGACCCGAAACTCTGAAGCTACTAGAGGTAAACACTGGGGAAACACTTTGAGATATTGATAGAGACAATGATTTTCTGGATAGAACTCTGTGTAGGAAGCAAAAGCAAAATATTGACAAATGGGGAATGCATCAAACTGAAACACTCCTGCACAGCAAAGGAAACAACCAACATAATGAAGGGGACAACCCACACAATGAGATAAAGTATTTTCCAGCTGTTCATCTGACAGAGGATTAATATCCAGAATATTAAAGAACTAAGGAACACTTAACAACAACAAAAATAAATCAATTAAAAAATGGGCAAATGATTTAAATAGACACTTCTCAAAAGATGAAATACAGATAGATGGCTAATAAATATGTTGAAAATGTTCAGTATTATTAAGTCATTGGAAAAATTCAAACATGTTTATAAAATATGTGCTAATAAAAATAAATGGAAAAAAAGTGATTTCTTCTCATTGCTAAACATCTCTTCACTAAATCTATAACCTGATTGCTTGCACACCCATTTTTTTTTTTCTTCCATCATTACATTTGGGAAAGATGTTCTTCCTCTTCTACTGGGTAATCCCCTCTCTGTACCCTAGATCACATCCCTTTCTGCATTAACATATGCATGTTTTGCTATATCTGCAACATTTCCTCTATGCTACCTTTCTCAAGGCAACACTTGTAGATGTTTATTAATCAACCAAGCCACCCTTGATTCCATGTTATCCAACAGCTTTTCTTCATATCTCTCACTTTCCTTTCATAGAGTTCTGTCTATTCTCTCTCCCATTTTCTCACTTTCCTATGTATTATACATATGAAATTATGTTTATAGGTATTTATGTATATAGATAATATAATATTATTTATTATGTGATAACCTACTCTACATGAAATGTGGTTGCTTGCTTGATTCAACTGAGACCATACAAAAGGACAGTTTCAAATAGTTGCAATATATTCCTTTCTTTGATTGTACACTAATTTAGCTAGCTAGATTCTTATTCTATAAGTTTTAGGTTATTTTCAGTCTTATTATAAATATTAATGCAAAAGATATTGATGTCCATATATCACTTTGTCAATGTATACCTATATAGAAAATAAAACTGAGAAGTTAAATTACAGGTTGAAAGATATGTGGGCTCTTAATTTTGACAGCTACCAATAAAGTGCCTGTCATATAAATTAAACTAATGTGTTTTCCCATCAGCAGGGTATGAGAAAACCTGTTTGACACATGCTCATCTTTCTGAAGGCAACTCTCTGACTTTCCTTGTCTTTCCCTTTCTTGTCCTATTCAACCTCCTTTGTAGTCCTCTATTCCTCTTTAATTAACTACTGATGCTTCTTAATCTCTTTCGGGACCTTATGTTCCTTTCACTCTACACTCTTTCATTGAGCAATATCATCTACTGTTTTGGTTCAACTTCCAATCTATATGTTGAAGACTCCCAAGTCCTTACCTCCATTCTGAAGGCTCTTGTGGACTGGGTGTTAAATTTCCTCTGAAATATTTTTGGCAAGATGCCTTTCAGGCATTGCAAACTTAATGAGTCGGGATCTAAACACATCTTTCCTCTGAGATGATTTTACTTTTAGTGTTCCTTTGCTCAGTTCATGTTTTCACTAAATCCTATTTAGACTCTAGACCTGAGAGTATTTATTGCATCCTGCTTTCCCTTCTCATCCCCTTCCCTTAGCCCCACATCCAAAATACCCACCAAGGTTCTATGTTCAGCTGCTTCTATTTTCCAAACATTTGTCAAACCAATCTGTTCTACATTATTTCTGTTACTACCCTCATCCTGCCCACCACTGACTCTGGTGAAATGATTTTATTATCTCCCAACTTGGACGTCTACTGCTAGTTCTTTGCTCCTATCCAATTGCCATCTTCCAACTAGAGTAATTATATTTAGAAAAACAAAACAAAACTGAAAAACACGAATCTAGTCATTTCACCTTCTGGCATAAAATCTTTCAATAACTACCCAATTTCCTTAGGATAAAAGATAAATTCTCCATCCTCCCATTACTTTACTACAAGAGCTAGACAAGTTGAACTTCATGCCTTCTCTCATTTTCATGGCTTGTTGTGCACAATCTTTTTTTTTTTTTTTTTTTTTTTTTTTTTTT
>NW_026000016.1:4853150-4858178 GCF_001458135.2 Marmota marmota marmota | reverse complement strand
TATATATATATATATATATATATATATATATATATCACAGTTTCTTTATCCATTCATCTATTAAAGGGCATCTAGGTTGCTTCCATACATCAGCTATTGTGAATTGAGTTGCTATAAATATTGATGTGGCTGTGTTACTATAGTATGCTGATTTTAAGTTCTTTGTGTATAGACCGAGGAGTGGGATATATGGGTCAAATGATGGTTCCATTCCAACTTTTCTAAGGAATTGCCATACTGCTTTCCAGATTGGTTGCACCAATTTACAGTCCCACCAGCAATGTATGAGTGCGCCTTTCCCTCCACATCCTTGCCAACACTTATTGTTGTCTATATTCTTATATCTGCCATTATGACTGACATGAGATGAAACCTTAGAATAGTTTTGCTTTGCATTTCTCTCATTACTAGAGATGTTGAATCTCAGAGGACATTTTAAGGTTGTAAATTTCTACTCCAATTTTTTCTAGATGTGGAAAATTAAATGATGAATAGGATTCTCACATCTTATCTCATGCTATTTTCTCTAGAAATTTGCATGGTAAACTTCACCTTCAAGATGGAAATCTCTCCCGGTGAAACTTCTGATAAGTGGATTTGCACTTATTTGAGCAATTTAGAAAACACCATAGTTGTTTAAAGTATACCAATAGAAAAACCTTACTACAACTACATGCAATTTTTAGGAAGAAAATACAGCTTCAGTGTTTTTAGCACCATTCAAACATTGTAGTCCATTTGCAATACAAGTTGAACTACACAATTGAATACAAGGGGGATAAATAAGGTAAATTTTTTTGTTTTCATGTAGTCAAGTATAAGAAGACTTTTACTGGGTATCAGTTTGATAGTCATAAGACATAACTAGGAAAGGAGCTCATTGGAAATGCTCACCCTGATTTTTCTGAATCAAAATTTGTGTTTCAGCAAGACCCCAACTAAAATTGGCACCTAAAAGATTTGTATGGTGTATACAATAAATGTGCTCAATAAATCTGTTGATTTACTTGATGATTACATAAATACATGATTCTTTAGGAAGTTTCCCATTAAGAAAACTTGGAATAAAATAGTAACAGCAACTTGCTTTCATAAAATCTTCTATTCAGTGCATAAAACCTGGCATTGCAACCTAAGGTGACCTCTGTGGGTATAATGTTAATTCCCATGGAAAAAGGTAAAGTACTGAAAGTAGTCTCATGAATGAAACAGGATTTCTTTCTGGTTCTGAAACTGAAATGATTGTATAATGATTCTGAAAGGAGAGGGAGGGGGGAGAGAGAGAGAGATATGGAAGGAAGGGAAGAAAGAAAGGAAAAAAGAAAGGAAAAAAAGAAATAAAGGGAATGAATTAATCCTCGATGGCTTTAAGAGCTATCTCAAAGAGTGATGTTTGAATTTTCATCTTATTGTTGTTAGATCAGTGAACTTTGGTGACTTTTTAGCAATAACTTTTTCTGGTATAAATCATAATAAATTCTTAAAGTAGGATGTCTGGATAATGATCAATGCAGCAAATGAATATTAACATACCATAATGACCTGCAATTTGAAATAACACTACCAAATCTCCTCTAGCAAGGCACAGCTCTGGGTAGCTTTTCTTATGGGCAGGAAAGTATGAACTGTGTGCACCAATGAAGAATTCCTCTTCCAACTCTTTGACACATAGCCAAAGTAGGGGTGCAGTCTGTTTGTAGAGCAGAACACAAGCAAACTGGCCCCTGTTGGAGTCAGACCCTAGCCCAGGCCTCATTGGCACAGGGACACATAGCCTTGCTCTCTGGCTACAGTGTGTGCCAAGAAAGGATTTATCCTACTATGCAGAGGTGAGGAACATAGCCAGTGTGTAAAATGGAAAATGTAAGACAGTATGCTCAACTAAACATCCTGCTTATATGAGCATCGTTATCCTTGTAAATCATAGAAACAGTCAATATTTCTCAAGGAAACATAATAAATTCACCAAGCTGCATCATATGGCATGATAAAATCCTGTGGTTAAGAATAGTTATTGATTCTGTAATAACTAAAATGATTCTGAAAAAGTCTGCTTTTATGTTTTAACAGTTTAAGCATTTTTTTTTCTTTCTACAACAATTATTTTACCCTACAGTAATTGTCTTATTTAAAAATACAGATTGTTTAGTGGTCATCACAGGCTGGTGGGTATGGGAGGCTGAAGAGAGGTTGGCCAATGGGTACAAAGTCAGCTAGGAAGAAAAAATTCTAGTGTTCTATTGCACAATAGGGAGACTCTAATTAACAATAATGTATAGCATTTCAAGATAGCTAGAAGAGAGTACTTTGAATGTTCCATCACAAATAAATGATAACTATTTGAAGTGATAGACATACTAATTACTCTGATTTGATCATGACACAATATATACAGATGTTAAATAATTATGTTCATTAATTTTTTTAATTAAAAACATTGATTGTCAGGAGAATCAAATAAAATTATTATACAATCGTGCCATGAGTTTTCTTAGGTCGATGATCCAAAAACTATTAAAGTGTTTATAAAGAAGAGAGTAAAAAATTATCTTCTGGACATGAAGAAAAATAAAAATTAAAACAAAACACATAGAGCATATGACCTAGATGCTTATCAGTGTGTAGCTGCTGAATAAAATGAAATATTTAATTTTGAATTTGATTCCCACAATAAGATGTGGCTGTCTATCATATCACTAACACCACCACTTTTATTTTGTATATATTTTTGTTTTCACATTGAAAAATTGTTCATCTCTATAACATCCTTTGACAGGACTATCATTACTATTTCAACTTTTCTGGTGTAGAAAACTAAGACTCAGTACTTTTATAACAACAAGTTGACTATATAAATTAATTTCCTTAACTGTAATGCTATATAGTTCTTTTAAAACATTTTTTATGACTGTAGGATTTTTATTTGAAAATAAACATACTAAAATGTGCTTTTATTTCCAATTCACTGAATATGATAAAAATGACATAAATAAATTCTCTGTCACAACAAAATTCAGTTTATCAATGGATAATCATTGTAATATTCATATTCATGACTATTAATAAATAGGTACACTTCGGAAATCTCTCATTTGGGTCAATAAAAATTGAGGGTTTATGGTGTAGCTTTTTCTTAATTAATGTCCATGTGCAGCCCTGTGTTGCATATCTTGTTAGTGGTACACAATTTCCATTTCCACCCCTCCTCCACAGCAAGTATTCTCCCACCTCCACAACCAAGGTCCTGGAGGAGGAGGAGTCTTTGCAGCTGCAGTGGTTTGAATATGTGCTCTCCAAAATTCAGATGTTGAAACTTAATTTCCAATGTGTTAATATTTAGAGATGGGGCCTTAGTGGGATTAAACTTAATCCTAATAAAACCCTAATAAAAGAGCCTTCACACAGTGTTCAATCTTGCACTCTGTCTTCCATAATGTGAGGACACAGCATTCCTCCTTTCAAGAGGATGGTGAAACATTGTGCCATCTTGGAAGTGGAAAGTAACCTTCACCAGAATCTGTCAGTGCATTAATCTTGGGCTTCCCACCCCTCAGAACTGTGATAAATAATTTCTGTTCATTATAAATAATCCAGTCCAAATATTTTGTTAGAGTGCACCCAAAAGGAAAAGAAAAGAAAAGAAGCAGCAATTCCTACATTTATTCAGTGTCATCATGCTCAATTCTTTCTATGTATCATTTCTTCTAATGCCCACAACATCTCTATAAAGTAGGCACTATTAATTTCCTACTTGTATGGAAGAGAAAAATAAGTATTTACAAAGGAAAGTGACATGTGCAAAACTCTTCAACTCTTAGCTGAAGGAACAGGGAACAATGTTTGAACTTTTTACCTCCAATTTCAAAACCTGTATCCTGTCCTCTGTATGTTTCTGCTTTTCCACAATATATCCACAAAGGACACACCATTGTTCCAGCCGTGAGGTAGTTTTAGGTTCATTTATATGCATTCTGCAATAGTAAATAAAAAATACATTGCTTTGTCAGGTCAAAAGCTAATTAATGGTTTTGATTTTAGAAGAGAATAATCAATAGCATTCATCCACTTAGCACTTACTGGGGACCTGTTATCCTCTATGAAAAGTTATAAAGAAGACTGTAGCACCTGACCTTTTGTCTAATGGGGGAGATATGTATGTTAATCAGTAAGTTAATAAATACAATGATTTTAAATACAAAATGAAGGGCTTTGGAAACAGTAGATGAAGCACTGACTATGCCTGGGGCATTCTGGAATACTTTAGAAGAAAGATAAAACTCAAACTGTGTCTTGAGGGATACTGAGGAATTTCCAGGTCAGGTAAATAAATGAAGGATATGTTGAGAAATTGGCATGCACAAGATGTGAAGGTCTAAACAGATGGTGAATTGGGAGAACTATAAACAGCTTAATCCCAAAAGGATTAAGCCTCATTCCAACTTTTCTAGACAATGCACAGATAATTTTTTAGGCATGTTCAATTTTGAAATGGTACATTTTTATTTTGGGCGTAAGTCCGGTTGGGAAGAAGTCTCCATACTTGTACAGGGAATAAGAAGGATGGGGTTACTGATAGGATTTGGGACAATTGGCAAAATCTCTTGGCTTGTTTTGGAAATTATCCAAGGACGTGGCAGTAGCTTGTGCCAGCTCCTGAGTTGCAAGTCTTTTTTTTAATTTTTTTTATTTTTATTTTTTTTAATTTTTTATTGTTGGTTGTTCAAAACATTACAAATTTCTTGACATATCATATTCCACACTTTGATTCAAGTGGGTTGTGAACTCCCACCTTCACCCCATACACAGATTGCAGAATCACATCAGTTACACATCCATTGATTTACATATTGCCATACTAGTGTCTGTTGTGCTCCCCTGCCTTTCCCATCCTCCACTATCCCCCCTCCCCACCTCTACCCTCCCCTCCCCTCCTCTCTCTCTACCCCCTCCACTGTATAACCCTGAGGGTCTCCTTCCATTTCCATGCAATTTCCCTTCTCTCTCCCTTTCCCTCCCACCTCTCATCCC
>NW_026000016.1:4845218-4851545 GCF_001458135.2 Marmota marmota marmota | reverse complement strand
CCCTACTCTGTTCTTAGTTACTCTCCTTATATCAAAGAAGACATTTGGCATTTGTTTTTTAGGGATTGGCTAGCTTCACTTAGCATAATCTGCTCTAATGCCATCCATTTCCCTGCAAATTCTATGATTTTTTCATTTTTTAATGCAGAGTAATACTCCATTGTGTATAAATGCCACATTTTTTTTATCCATTTGTCTATTGAAGGGCATCTAGGTTGGTTCCACAGTCTTGCTATTGTGAATTGTGCTTCTATGAACATCGATGTAGCAGTGTCCCTGTAGCATGCTCTTTTTAGGTCTTTAGGGAATAGACCAAGAAGGGGAATGGCTGGGTCAAATGGTGGCTCCATTCCCAGCTTTCCAAGAAATCTCCATACTGCTTTCCAAATTGGCTGCACCAATTTGCAGTCCCACCATCAATGTACAAGTGTACCCTTTTCCCCACATCCTTGCCAGCACTTGTTGTTTGACTTCCTAATGGCTGCCAATCTTACTGGAGTGAGATGGTATCTTAGGGTGGTTTTGATTTGCATTTCTCTGACAGCTAGAGATGGTGAGCATTTTTTCATGTACTTGTTGATTGACTGTATGTCCTCCTCTGAGAAGTGTCTGTTCAGGTCCTTGGCCCATTTGTTGATTGGGTTGTTTGTTCTCTTATTGTCTGATTTTTTGAGTTCTTTGTATACTCTGGATATTAGGGCTCTATCTGAAGTGTGAGGAGTAAAGATTTGTTCCCAGGGTGTAGGCTCCCTATTTACCTCTTTTATTGTTTCTTTTGCTGAGCAAAAACTTTTTAGTTTGAGTAAGTCCCATTTGTTGATTCTAGTTATTAACTTTTGTGCTATGGGTGTCCTATTGAGGAATTTGGAGCCCAACCCCACCGAATGTAGATCGTAGCCACTGAGTTGCAAGTCTTAATTGGATCCTTGTAGATTTTCTCTTTCTTTTTGTTATCTACTGAGGAATTCCTCTGGGTTAAACTTCAAAATCCAGTCTCACAATTTTCGCCACAAAGGACCTCTAAAGAGGGAGATACAGAAATTACAGGACCTGAGAAAAGTAGGTTCTTGCTCAATTCCTTGCTTCCATATGACTTTACAAATACCCAATTTGTTTATGTAAATCTAGTACTATTTACAGTCATGATAGTAATAGCCCCAATGTCTGTAGGATGCTAGTGATTGCGTTAAGCACTCTACTACATTATTTGATTTGTTTGATTAACATTAAACAGGGACAAGAGGTGGGAGGGAAAGGGAGAGAGAAGGGAAATTGCATGGAAATGGAAGGAGACCCTCATCGTTATACAAAAATTACATATAAGAGGAGGTGAAGGGAAAGGGGGAAAAAAAACAAGGGAGAGAAATGAAGTACAGTAGATGGGGTACAGAGAGAAGATGGGAGGGGAGGGGAGGGGAGCAGGGATAGTAGAGGATAGGACAGACAGCAGAATACAACAGACAATAGTATGGCAGTATGTAAAAACGTGGATGTGTAACCAATGTGATTCTGCAATCTGTATACGGGGGGGGAAAATGGGAATTCATAACCCACTTGAATCAAATGTATGAAATATGATATGTCAAGAGCTATGTAATGTTTTGAACAACTAATAAAAAATAAATAAATAAAATTTTAAAAAAAAATGATTTGTTTCCCTTAGAAACCCCTATTGTGGCTCTGGATTTACCTCCCATTACCTGGGAAACTGAGGTGTAGAGCAGGTAAGATACATTCCAAGATTGGGTCATTTGGCAGGAGAAGAGATGAAATTTCTTTGACGTGATTGACCTCTCTCATTTATCTTCAACTATTCTGTAGCATGATAACAATTATTCAATATCATTAAATAAAACATTAAGCTTCTCTATTAATTTTTTATTACATTGACCTTGTTTACAAAGCCATCTCTTTTCTAGGTTTTTGTCACTTAGTATCATTAAGCAAATAACATTTAGGTAAATAGAAAGGAATATTGACTGTAAGTGGATGAGTTATTGCTTTATACAGGTTTCTGTAGTTTATAATCTGGAAACAGCCCTATACTCATTTAGAAACCCTGTCAGTATTTGAAAAGACACATATATATATAAAGTACTATGACTTTTATCACTTTGGAGTTGTTTAATCATGAGTGAAAGTAGCCAGGGTGAGTCTTGATAGAATGTCTGTTTCAGAGTTAAGGTAGAATACTTTGGAGTGAACCCTGTGGACATTTTATTCTCTCACAAAAGTCTAATTCATTTGTCAGCTTGAATATATAATAATATATAAGTTTCTTAAAAACCCATTAGGGTTTCTGGAAACTAATTGGATAAAGTAAGAGCATTTTCAAGTACTTCATTTATTTCCCAGAAGATAAAATTTAGGTATTAACTATTTTAATGATTTTTATAATTATATAATTTAAAACTTATGCTTTCATTTGAAAATTTTACTTATGTATCCCTGATGTTTTCCTAAAGAAATCTGATTGAAGTTTATTGGAATTTATGTTGAAAAACATTCTGGAGCAGAAGGTCTAAGCACTGGGTCAGAATTTTCATATTTTTGTGTATTTTTACTTGCATATATTATTTTGATTTTTAAGAAAAACCTAAAAGAGCAAAAAAAATATAATCTAAGCCTACATTTTATGACTACTTGAATTTTTTTTTTCAGAGAAGGAAAGTTTCTCCTTTAACTGTAAGGTCATAGCTCCTGGATTATAAGGACTTTAAAGATTAGCTTGTCCAACATGCTTAGAGAAAAATTTCCATTCTCTTTCAGTGTTGGGCCACTTGACTCTGAGAATATGCTTCAATATGAAAGACAAACTGGAGTGGTCTGTTTATATGAATTAAAACAAACAAACAAACAAACAAAAAGATGATCATTTAAAAAATAAACTTGAGTTTTGATCTCTGTGTAAGCTCTAATACAATAATTTTGGAGTGTATCTTCATTTTTCTATTCTCCATGGTTTGTAGATAACTTTGAGTTTTCTGTGCTGACAGTTACATTGTCCTGAGATGAAGGTCTAGTTATTATAGAAATGTATCTCAGAAGTTTATTTACCTCTGAATTTGTTTTACACTACATATTTATTGGAGTTTTTTAAAAAAAATGACTTTAAATATTACTAGCATCAAAATATCTGATCTTTAAGTAGACATTATCTTCGTGAAAAGTGCATCAGTGGATTTGGTTCCTCATTGTGCATCCTTACTGAAAGATGTGAGAATGCTTTCATACCAAGAATGTTTCTAACATCTGTTTTGGTGGGTAGAATAGAACTTTTCATTTTCTAACAGAAGGATGTTCAATAGCTCAGATAATCTAGGGTTTGTTCTATAGTCACTTCTTCTATAGTCCTTAATCTACAAATGCTGCCAATTCTGAACTTCATAAGTAAATAAAAGACTAAAGGCATTCTAACTCTTAAACCTTCTTAAGCCAAGAAAAATAACACGTGTAAAAATGAGCCAAAGGCATGGATAATTATACATCCAGTGTTCTCTGTGTCTTGGGTTTCGAATGCAACTGCTGCTGCACAATTTGCTGAGGGAATTTTCAGTTCTAAATTCATCTACCACTTTGCAGTATTTCTACTCTGTGACTGCCAACCATATTCAGTTCAACTGGTAGAGAAGAGTGAGTTTTGTAACAATTTGATTTTTACGCTATATTTATCCCTTACCAATAAGAAACTGACAGCAGTGACAAGAATTTCTTCCCTTATTTGCATTTTTATTCATATGTTTTTAAGAATAGCTCTTCCACATTTAAAGACCCTCAGCAGCAGTGGATATATCTTGTTCCCTATCTTTCTGTCTATTATCTATCTATCTCTCTATCTATCTATCTATCTATCTATCATGTATCTCTATTTATCCAACAACTAGATAGCTGAGGTAATAACATTTGACATAAAATAATTAAAAAGCGAACACACATTCTTATACTCTGAATTTATGTAAAGAAAATATGTTATGCTTAAAATTCATGAGCATAGGGGTCACTTTATACATATTTTTTTCTCGTCTTTAGGGTTCATCTTCATTAGCTACAATACCAATCTACTTAGACTAAGTTCTCCATTAGGTAGCAAATTAATATCATCAGTGTTGAGGGTGCAGCTCCATGGTAGAGTGCTTGCTTAGCATGCACAAGTCCCTGGGTTCAATCCCCAGCACCAAAAAATAAATAGAATCAGATTAAAAATAAATTGACATTATCATATGGTTAGATCTTAAGTCACTTCAAACAAAGAGTCCTGGTTAAAACATGGAGTATTGAGAAGATATGTTTATCTCTTCTTCCTACTAAAACTCCAATATAATGAAAGTTAAGGAATTTTTCATAAATAAGTTTAATATACTTTATAGAGAATGGTGAGATCTTAGCAGGTGGAAACACACTAGTTTTGGAAAGATAGAGTTTAAGGAGTGATTATGACTTAGCAAAATAGAAGAATAATTTGAGACCTGTGGAAGTCAATAGTACTAATAAGGTTGGGTCAGTATGCTCTGGGCAATCTCTGAGGGGTTCAGTATTTAGCTGCACAGACCCCTGAGAAGGCAGCTGTAAACAAGACATGGGCAGAAATCCACTTTCAAATAAGTCCTTTTTTCTATTCTGCTCTTGCAGAGGGAGACCTTTGCCCTTACTCCTGTCAGAGACGACAGCCTTCCTTGTTTACTGCAGAAACAAGCCAAAAAGGCTCCAGATTTGGTGGAACTAGATACAACAGGCAATAGAGATGCTGTGTGGAATAAAAACAGGAAGCATAAGAAAAAGGAGCTTCTTTTCCAACCCAGACATAAAGTTCTCCCCTCCACAAACAGACATCTAGGAAATTCTAATTTGGAGAAGCTGAATGATTAAACAAACAAACAATGAATAATTAAAATGTCAACATAGATATCTGGAGTCCTCTTCAGTATAAAAAAAGGCCAGAGACCTGCTTGTTTGCCCTTTATTACATATACCATGTAATAATTCCCACTCTGATACATAGGTCTTCTAACTAGTTCTTAGTGCCTCAAATAAAATGACAATCCAATCAATCACCAGACATTCAAGGGAAGCCTCAAACTAGAAGAAGTAAAACTCAAATTAAGGAAAAGATGGAAATAAGGAAGGAAGAAATGAGGAAAGAAATAGATTATAGAGGAAGCCCTAAAACAAACTAAATAAAACAACAACAACAACAAAAATACTGTTGGATCATATAGGATTTCTATTTCATTTTAATCTTTCTTTGTGTGTGTGTGTGTGGTTCTGGGGATTGAACCCAGGTCTCATACATGCGAGGCAGGCACTGCCCACCCTGCCTTACCTAAAAGTCATGAGGTGATATTTCACTGTCATTTTGACTTATATTTGTGATATTATACTTTATTTTTATAAATAGTACCTGTTATGCATTTATATATCTTGAACACCACCACAACAACAAAAAGGCTGAAAATATTCTAAAGTAAATGTTCTTAAAAGAAGAAAAATATGAATAAGCAGCAATAAAAAAATAAGAACCTTAAAGACTAATATTGGAAGACAAATTTGAAAATATAGAGAAGAAAACAAATAACAGAAAGATGGCAAACAGTTTGGAATAAGTAACACAATTGAAAACTAGACTAAAGAAACCCAGAAATAAATTGACAGTCATTTCTAAAAGAAAAAAAAAATTAGAGAGCAAAAATTTACCCAAGAATGAATTAATTCCAAAAAGTGAATGCCATGAAATGCTTCCCAATTGAAGGATATTGTAAATGTAAAAATGTCTGTCATAGAGCCTTACTGTAAGAAACAGATCCTAGACAATTTTAGAGGGAAAAATTATTAATGCACAGAAAAATTAGAATCAGAATGACATTCATTAGACTTTTCAACACCAACAAGGAAAGCTACAAAACAGAGAACTAAGTATTTTAAAATTCTAAGGAAAAATTCTTTCCAATTTATAGCTCTTTCCAAGAAAAAAAAAATGAAGTCAATGATGAGGTTTGATTATATATATATGTGTGTGTATATATATATATATATATATATATATATATATATATATATATATATATAAAATATATATTTTAAAATGTTTTGTCCAGTTTAAAAACAGAGGCAGATAGGTGATACTGCTTTTGTCTTCCACAAATTCACTCTGAAGATAATAAGTTCTGTAAAAAAATTTTCCAGAAGTAACAAAATGATCAAATATCCCTGCCTGTACATGACTCCAACTTACTACCTGTTCTCCAGTTTTTACCTTTGATGTCTAGGCACAAAGAGACCGAGCGGCTTGGGTGGCTTCCGAGGAGGCAGTAGAGGCAGCCCAGTGTGGGG
>NW_026000016.1:4825160-4841228 GCF_001458135.2 Marmota marmota marmota | reverse complement strand
CCCCCCCCCCCCAATTATCTCTTGACTACAGCAAATGATAAATAAGTATATATTTGACTCATACATATTTTAGTGTCTATTTTGCTTTCTGAAGAAAGCTAACACAATCCTTATGGGACAAAACAGTATTGTCTATATATTGTTCCATTCTGTTCTATGCAAAGCCATAAAAACAAAACAATTTCACTTTTAAAAAGCATCATGGTTTGACAATTTTCTGACATTTTAGTTTTTTGCTTAGTTGGTAAATAGCTATGAATATATCCTTCATAAACTTGAATTGTGCTATAAGCATGTCTTTAAGAAATGGTATTATAAGGCAGATATAGGGCATTAGATACAGCTAAAGATAATATGAAATGATTTATGCATATGAGTTTCTTCAGAAAAAAATGGGATCATGGCAGGTTGTAAATTAGACATTAATTCTAATATTATAATTATATCAAGCAAATATATTGGCTCTGGATAGACAAACTATGGAAGAGGGATAGATTTTTTTTTTGTGTCTGAAAGCTGTTTAAATTTGCAAAATTGTGCAATATGATAAAGAAGGACCAAATTTAGAGATTTATACATCTGGTTTTCCATGTGAGCAGAATTATTTTTGAAATGTTTATTTTCACTTATTTTTAATTTTTCAGAATGCATCACATATGCTAAGAAAGTGCACTACCATTGAGCTACATCCCTAACACTTTAAACTTTAGCTTTTAAATAAAATTATTTATGGGTGTTTTGCTTTTTAACTTATTTAAATCTAAATTTTCTCAATAAAACTATGAAAACTGAAGCCAAAACTTTTACTATAGTACAATTTTTAATTGTAAATTTATTTCAAGACCTGTAAAGACAGCAGTAGATTTTGGAACTTTAACAATAGAATGAGATTTTGAGGTTTTTCCATTTGTTAATATTGAATCACCAAAACATGAAATAGAGAGTCTACTGAATTTATATATTCTTCATGTAATTTTAGCAGCAGAGAGGTTACCTTTAGATTTGCTGATATTTTAAAGTAATTTTAATTTTAGGTTGGAAAAACAGAGAGCAAATGTTCACTGTATTTTATTTTTGATAGATTAGATTTGAGTTTGGAGGCTCTGAATTAAGTGAGGCTTGACTTTGGATGTGAATCTGGTCTTGTCAATCTTGCTGACACAGCAAACAGAAAGAATAGGGGGAAATTCAGGTTCCCTAAGGCCACACACACACACACACACACACACACATATACACCACGCACACACATACACATTTCAACAGAAATCAGAAATGCAGGCTCACACTGGGATCTGCGGAGAATACAGCTGGCTCTGAGGTCACAGGAAGGAAATTCTATTTTACTAGGAATGCAAGTTTGTTGAAATAAGCAACTTGCTCTTTTCTCCTTACAAAACAGCAACAGTAATCAACAGTTTCCAACAAGGGAGCTGATATTTGCTGTGTTGGCTTTCATTTTTGTCACTCCCTAGCCCCCGCCCTGCACTATGGTTACTTTTTCAAAGATTTTACTGATCTAGGGATATTCTGTGCAGCATTTTCCACAATTCAGATCTCCACCAAAGTAAAAAATGGTTTACTTTAGAGCACAGCATTCCTGGTGTTTCTTTTTAACACATAATGTGTCAGCGAAGATAAGAGAAAAATATTGACCTTGATTTAGCATCTGTAGTGATTCTGCTAGGTGATTCTGTAATATTTCTATATTTTTATGTAGAATTCAATCTATACAAAATCCATTTACAGTTGAAGAAGCCATGTCAGAAATACTGAGGCAAAACAACAAGTGGAAAATCGAGACTCAAATACTGATTGCTTATCTGTCAGTCCTGCACTTGTTGATATGATGCTCAACAATTGTAAGCATTAAGTCACTAGTATCCTGTGAAAGTAAGGGGATGAACAATGAAAGAATTAAGGAATGAATTATTGTTTGGATAAACTATGAAATGCAATGGTCTAAAACTGAAGGGATATTTCCCAGACTCAAGGAGTTTATAGTGGGTTAGAGCATGTGAAGAATATGCATCCGTAACCAACTATACAGTGAAGCAGGTTATTATAAAGTGACTTAAGACTGATGACCTATGAATACTCGATGAAGTGAGAAATTATGTCTATCAAAGGCTATAAATGCGAAATAGGTGAATCTGAGCTGGAGATTGATAATTGGGAGGATTTTTAAGAGGTAGCACAATGTGAAATTTTCTGGGAAGTAGAAATCTAGGCACACAGGATTCTGATAAACCACACATCAGATTTCAATCAAGATAAAAGCATAAATACTAATTTTTGAAAGATGCACTGAAATAATATATATTTACTGCTTATTATACAATTCATATGCATCTGAAAATGTAATGTGGTAGGAAAAGTAACAGTGGGAAAATAATATTAATAAAAGACATTAGAAAAGAACAACTATCTGTGATTTTTGTGAAGGAAATGGTCACTTTTTAGTTACTGGAGAAAATGATATGATGGTAGCAGATATTTATAGGCCTTTACCATTTATCATATCAAGTTAAGCAATTTATTTAATTATCTCATTTAATATTCAAAACAACCTTCTGGGGTGTTATCTTTGCTTTACAGATGAGAAAACAGAAGCTGGAAAAGTTATCTGAAGTCACACAGGTAAGAAGTGACAGATCCATGATTTAAATGCCTTTGGTCAAATGTCAAGGTCTATGTCAGGGAACAATTTGTGTTGGAGCCAGAAAGATTGGTAGAGTTTTAGTAAGTGGAGATGGTTTGGGGAGACCAGTTTTCATTGAGGAGATGAAATAAGTGAAACCCTAAAATTGAGAGAAAAAACTTTAGTTTGTTGAAGCATTAGAGGCATTTTGAGTAGTGGGAGAAAACGTAAAGGGGTAGGTTGGAATAATGAAAACAAACAATAGTAATAACCATGCCAAGAAAGAAAGAAAGAAAGAAAGAAAGAAAGAAAGAAAGAAAGAAAGAAAGAAGAGAGAGAAAGAGAAAGAAGAAGGAGAAGAAGGAAGGAAGGAAGGAAGGAAGGAGGGAGGGAGGGAGGGAAACCAAAAACCTTCCTTAAGGAATTTAGATATGCAGGAAGCAGTGAACGTAGATTAGATGTTTCTTCCTATAGTTACCTATGTTTGTCTAAATATGAGTTCATTATCAGATTGAATTTTAGAAAAATTTATTTAAAGGGCTATGTGCATTGATTTTGTTTTCAGGGAGACAATTCTTAAACTACTCTATATACCCTATATACCACTTTCACTTTCTTTAATGTTTTCTAGGCAAATTTTATGTTTCATGTAAGAATAAAAGTAAATTGTTCAGTAAATGACTCCTTGACAGAGGATGGATGTCAAAATCAGTATGCTTTCTGTTCATAGTATTTGCCCCCTGGGTTTTAATCATTATTTCAGTTCATGTGAGTTGTAGCTCTTCCTTAATTAGCCTTTTAAGCTGTGTTATACATTCATATTTTTCATGCCCAGGTCTGTGCTATCAACATTTGTATGATACTGAAGGGTCATTGTCACTTGTGGTCTAACTAAACTCTGCACTGGTTTAACAAAGTCTGGTAGACTTCAGAGTTGTTTCATTCTCTGTATCTCTGTATCACCTGACTGGTTACCAAGTTTTACGTACACTTATCCTCGTCCTCCTCCTTTTTTGGCTAGAATTTGGGGTATGTGATCCTTCTGGGTCCCTGACTTACCTCAGAGTCTCATGTGGTTCTCAAGTGGTCACAAGTGCCTAGGATATGAATCCTGTGCTGACTTTCTGGACATTCATTGTGGTTTAAAGATACACAGCAAAAGGAAAATATATAGAAGTGTGCTTTTTTTTGGGTATTTTTTCCCAATGACAAGATGTTTTTGATATTCAAACATTAGCTATATTATATTTTAATTTACTGGAAATTTTGACTACATGATTTGTTTAGCTAGTTTATATTATTATTTATTATCATCATGACTGGAGTTTGTCTCTTTCAAAACGTACTTGAAATAACTGAATTAAATATAAAGAAAAATACGGCGATTGGTAATAAAAATAGATTGAAGACATTTAAAGGAATCAAAGAGGAAAGATACTCTTAGATGTTTAAAATGGTAGAATTAATAAAATTCTTTACTGCATTTGACTTTCCACCTTCTGGCAGCTAAGTGAGGGAAAATGTCATATTGGTTTGTTTGTTTGTTTGTTTTTTACTTTTTGATCAATTTGTATTGATTGTACATATTAATGAGTTCTGGGTGATATTTCTAAACATTTATACAGTGTGCACTGATCAAATCCAAACTCCCTTTATCTCAATCTTCTTTCCCACCTCACCCAAACTCTAGTAATCATCATTTTTCATTCAGGCAAATTTTTATTTTTATTTTTTATCTTCTATGTCTGTATTATTTTGCTTAACATAATGTCCTCTAGTTCTATCCATTTGCTGCAAATGACAGGATTTTTTTTTTCTTTATGGCTGAATAATACTCCATTTTGCATGTCTACCTTATTTTCTTTATTTCTTCATTTGTTGATGAGAACCTAGGCTGATTTCATGTCTTAGCTATTATGTATAGTACTGCAATAAAAATGCACATGTATCTCTTTGGTATGCTGATTCATTTCCATTGCATATATACTCAGAAGTGGGACAGCTGTATTATAGTTTTAGCATTCTAAGGAACAATACTATGTTCTTACTAACAGTATATAACATTTCCTTTTATTAATACATACATCTTTGCCAGCATTTTAAATGAAAATTACTGGTCTATCCTTATAAAAAGATCTTGGCTAATATAATATGTAATATTTCCTACTGATTTTTTATAAAACTACCAAATAATCTTCTTTTAATTTGTTTTGCTCACTTGCATCTGGATAATAAAAATTTCTCAGAGGAAGAAAATATGTGTGAGTAGGTGTGTGGCACTTTATTTTTTATTTTTTGTACCTGGGTTTCAGCCCAGGGACACTTAAACACTGAGCCACACCCCCAGCCCCCCTTTTTAAATATTTTGTTTAGATATAGGGTCTCACCAATTTGCTTAGGGCCTCTCTAAGTTCCTGAGTTTGTCTTTGAAAACTCATGATCCTCCTACCTCAGCCTCCCAAACCACTGGGATTATAGGCATGTACCACTGTGACTGGCTTGTGAGGAATATCTTTTTGATGGGACCTATATTTTTTTATTACTTGAACAAAGGAATCAGACCAAATTTACAAAGAGATGCAAATAGAGACTGACTGCTTAAAATCTGGATTTCTAATGCCCAGGGTGCAAGTTTAGTCATAAAATCCAAGAAGAGTGGTGTTAAAGAGGAATTTAGGATGAACAACACCAGTCTCTCCATTCATGAAAGAACCCAGTCCCATGTAAACCAAACTAGTATCTAGGCAAACTCCCTCCTGTCTGTTGAGACAAGGGAGCACATATTCTTCATTTTAGTAGGTCTCCATGATACTACACATCCTAACTCCCCAATTCTGTCTCTGTCAGTCTTTGAGGTGAGAACAGAAATAAAATTTGTAAATAGGAATGAAGCTTCTTACTGTCAGTAGAATCTAAAATGCACAATTTTGTTTAAAGTTTAACATACATGTCTTTCATAATCTTCTATTGAAAGTTCACAATTAACTTTTAAGAACAGTACAAATTTAAAATGAAATATTACTTTTAAGTTGATTTATATTGTATATAACAAAGAGATTTCATTTTTTATTTTATCCCACAAATCAATCCACATAACACAGAATTAGAGAGATAGTTTCTTCCAATAAATAAGACATTTATACCAGTATGTAGATTCCTATCTCCTTAATTTGTCAAATAAATAAATTAATAAAAGATCCCTTGAAAGATTTAACTTGTCAAAAAAATCTTGAAATTTCAGAGGTTTAAATGATCCCCTGCTGGTATTTTCTCATTTCCCTTCTCATCCCCTACTCCCACGCTACTTCAGTGTAAATTTCCTACAAAACCTGTTCTTTGTAGAAGGAGCCCATAAAAACATCTCCTCATTACTTCATTGCATCTCCCAAGCAACTGGAAATTAGGAAGTTCTGACACTGAACTTCATCACCATTTTCAAGCACTTTCTGTCTGCTTGCAGTAAAGCTTTGAGAGTTACTTGTTTAGTTAAAAAAAATGTGACGCTGTGCAGCTGTTCCAAGAGAGCCCCCAAACCAAAATAGAGAAAGCTCTGTCCATTTGCGGGCATTTCTTTCTTCCTCTCTATCTTGTTCCCGGCTTGTGGACATACAGACGCTAGTGTTGGTTATTTAAGCCTCTATCCAAAGGGATTATTAAAATCCTCTTGAGCCAAATTTTCAGGAAACAAATGGGTTTCATAAATGTATATTAATCTGTTTAGCTTCAGTTAATGAAAACATACTACTCTGGTATGAATCATATGTGGCATGTGAAACCCAAACCCCTCCCCCAGGAATGTAACCAGAGGCATTGAGGTGTTGGAATGTGGCCTTGTAGTCAGGATGCTTCATGGGAGGTATTCAAACTGTAAAAGAACAGATCTGCATTAGGGACAGTTTGATTTTAGAATGACAAGGTAAGCTCTGGTCTCTGTGCATCTTGAAGGTTAGGAGAGGACGTCTGGAATCATGTCTGGATGAACAGACTCAGTCTTACAAGGACAATATTTTAAATAAATACCAAAGCAGGTAGTTGCTTAATTACAGTGTAACAGCAGGGTACATATGCCCTGGCTCTTGGTGTTCCTTTGCTGGGGGGGGGGGGGGTTACTGGGCCCCCTAGTGACCACTATGCACAGCATGATAGGGCAAGCAATTGGTTCATGTGTGCAGCCTCGGGGCCTATTCCAGTGGGTGCTGTGTAGAATAAGCCAGGACTCTGTCTTTGAGAGTCATGTCAGTCCTGGGACTGTGTCTATGGAAGGCACAGAATATTGTCAAACATAGGAATAGTGTCTTTGTGTTTGATGCAGAGAATTGTGAATGGGTCTCATGGAGACTTTTCTTTTAGAATATTAAAACTCATTTATGCAGGAGATGACTACCTGGCCCTGTGTGCACTTTAATTGAATGCATTTCCACTACTTTAGGTGATCTGATAGCTTACGAAGGCATAGGGTGGAGTGAAAAGACTCTCGTGAATGATGAATCCTTAACAATGGTATTGAGGCCCTCTCTCTGTCATAGGCTACCTGGTGACATTGAGCAACTAATTCATTGACCTCTGAGAATCTATTTCTTCTTCTCTAAGTAGGAAAATAAATATCTGCTCTACAAATTTTATAAGAATAGCAGTTCTAGATAAATAGCTATCATGGGTAAATTACTTTACAAACATTAAAGCTTTAGGAATCTAAGGAATAAATTTTATTTTAAAACACTATGAAATAGTGCTGAATATTTTCAAAGTACAAAAAATGAAATATAATATGGTAGAGATTAAAATGACTTAATATATATATATATATATATATATATATATATATATATATAAACAAATTAGGTTAGATCTATGATTTATACTCATAAGGTTTATTTTCAAATATGTATATTTTTGCTGATTTAAACATAAAATTATGTATTTTCAGTAAAATGCTATAACCCTTACTTGTATATTTTCCACAATGTTACCACATGTTACTCATAGATCTTAAAAAATTGGTTATAAAGGAATTTCTGGTTTACTGTATCTTCATTTTCCCCTTTGGTCTATGTACACCATCTGCATTCCATGAACCCTGGGGTAGCTGGATCACCCACTGATAAGCTAGATAAATTTGAGGCAGGGTATAAATCAGACTGATCTTTACCTAGGATAAGCTCTAACAGAGAATCAACCTTTAGCCTTTTGGACAATGACTAGATCCAGTTCACTCCATTTCCCTGTAAATTAATCCAAACTAATCCTAACACATTCATTTCAGAAACTTTATACTGAGGCTATTTCTCCATTGCTCATGCTGGAATTAAACCAAACCTCTTTGTGTTGGGGAATGTTCAATTGGTAAGGTTCAGAAGAGAGAGAGCTTCAATCTGCAGACCTCACAGCAAGTGATTACACAAGGAAGACACGTGCATCAATCCTTCCAACTGCAGTCATCCAAGTGGGCTGTTGGGCTTTGTCACTTTGTTAAGTGCTGACTTCAGAACCCATTTGTAAACTGAAATGCACCAACCCTATCTTTGCTGCTACATTTGGAATTGCAAGTTGCTTCTACTGGTCAAATGGGCTTTTCATTTTCACTTGAAAAAAAGTGTGAGATTTATAAGTAGCATAATTTTGCTCAATTTTATCAGCAAGGATCATAAAATTAGCACTGGTAGTATTGACAGAAGAAAGAGAAGGAGTGGTAGTTTTGACTTCAGTACCTACCAGATGCTAGGCATTGTGTAAGGAATCTCACATTAATTACTAATAATCCCTCAAAAGTTGGGCAAGATTTATTTTATCAACTTTTATTGATGAACAAACTGTCAAATAAGTTGCATCTACATTGAAAATGACTTCAAATCTCAGATTCTTTCAAACTCTTGAAACTCATTACAAAACTAGTGGCAACTCCATGAATACTGAATAATTATGGAAAATATACCTGATGTGCATGAAAATAGATAGTTCTCTAGAGGTTTTCAGAGAACACACAGGATCCTTCTCTCATAGGAAAGTGCATTCTTCCTTACTCTTTTGCATGCTCTGAGGTCCTTTAACCTCATGTTTGTCTGTTGGCATTGAATAATACATTTTTCTAGTGAACAGTGATTTGGTTAAGTCTAAATCTCAGCCCCAAATTGAATAATATAATAAACAAAGAGATTCATAGTGGACACAGTTTCTACTTCCTTACTAGGGAATTAGCTGCCCTCTGTGAGCTCTTTTCTGACTTGTGTGTATGGTGTCTTATGCCTTTTCATAGCAATAGAGATCAAAACACTTCATAGTGCTGTCCATGGCAGGAAGACCCTGGGGCAAAGGTCTTGGTGTTAAAAGATTCTGAGGAAATTGTGTAAAAGGAAGACAACTTTGCTTACCTGAATCTTTCTACTCATCACAAACCTCATCCTATTTTCCTATCAGAAGACACGTAGGTGTAGTTGGGAAAAAATGGTGTGTTTGGATGTTTTAGGATGCGAAGACTTTCTTAGGGATTGGCAATTGCAACCATGATCATTTAGTGGACATCAGTCATACAGCCACATCCTTCTTTATACAATGGTTAGGAAACATTAAGGATAGGATGGCATGACATACGTGAATGAGGTAAATTTTTATTTGGAAAAGGAAGACAGGTGAGGCAAACAAGAACATTCTTTTTTTAAAAAAAATATTTATTTTTGAGTTGTAGGTGGATACATATCTTTATTTCACTTTCATGTGGTGCTGAGGATCAAACCCAGTGCCTCACGGATGCTAGGCGAGTGCTCTACCACTGAGCCACAACCCCAGCCCCATCAAGAACATTCTTGAAGACAAAAATATATATCAGTCCACCTCTGCATGAAGAACTGAAGACATATATTTGAATCACACTCTTTTATCTTGCACTCTATTCTTTATGAAATAGCTCTGAAAACCTAAGAATGAGGAGAATTGGCCTTAGAAACTGGGAGTTATTGTTTGGATGTAAAGTGTCCCTCAAAATCTCATGTGTGAGACAATGCAAGAAGTTTTCGAGGTGAAATGATTGGGTTATGAGAACATAAAGATTAACTGAGAGGTAACTGAAGGCAGGTAGGGTGTGGCTGAAAGAGGTGAGTCACAGGGGTGGGGTTTGATGTGTATATTTTGTATCCTGCAAGTGATGTCTCTTTCTGATTTCTGATCATCTCATGAGTGCTTCTCTTTGCCACACTCTTCAGCCATGATGTTCAGCCTTGCCTTGAACCCAGAGGAATGTAGCCAGCTCTCTATGGACTTGGACCTCCAAAACCTGGAGCCCCCAAATAAGCTTTTCCTTCCCTAGTTGTTCTTGTCGGGTCTTTTAATCACAGCAGCGAAAAAGCTGACTAAAACGCTAGAGAAAAAAAAAAATATTTTGAAATATTAACATGTTAGGAGATTTTCTCCTACACATATAACTAATGGGGCATTGAATTCTGGAGGACCAACATGAAAGTCACCTGTTGGAAGGAACAATATAGCTCTTCAGTGAGATGTCAGAAAGATCCACAACCTCACCATCAGTTATTACTTTCACTAGGACAATTTCACTAGGAGTGATATAGATGTAAATTGCGTTGTAGAATAGAAATTATTTAGAAACCAAAGCAAAAATATTAGTAGTAATACTAATCTACAGATAGTAAGATTTTCTACAATAGAAACATGGTGAAATATTAGAAAAATTTTGTACTCATTTAAAAATATTTTAAAAGTACTAAAATTTTACATCCTTTTCTAGTTTAAAATTTTCCAATAAACTAAGAATAGGAAGATATCTCTTATATTAATAACCCCATTGTGTCATTATTCGTTTTTATTTAAAAAAGTTTTAAATTGACACATAAAACTGTATGTGTTTACTGTGTAAATGAGTTTTCCAAGTAAATACACAGTGTGGAATGACTAAATATAGACAATGAACATGTATATAATTATTATCATTTTTGTGGTGAGAATATTTTATATCAACTTTCTTATCCTAGGTTTTTTCTAGAATACAATATATTTTTAACTATAATCACCATATTATACAATAGGTCTCTTGAATTTCCTTCTCTTATTTAAGTTAAATTATGTATTCTTTGACCAACATCTTCCTAACCAACCCTGTCCAACCATCCTAGTTCTGGCATCTCTGTACCATTTTACTCTCTACTTCTGTGAGATCATCTTTTTTCATTTTATTTATTTATTTATTTACTTACTTACTTGGGATTGAAACCATGTCCTAAGCATGTGCTCTACTAGTGAGCTACCCCCAGTCCCACTATTTACATTACATATATGACTAAGATCATGTGATATTTGTCTTTCTGTGTCTGGCTTATATCATTTAACATAATGTCTTGAAAATTCCTCCATGTTTTTGGAAAATATATGATTTCTTTCTTTCATATGGGTAAGTAGTATTGCATTTAATGTGTATACCACACTTTATGCGTTCATCTGAGCAAGGACACATAGGTTACTTCCATGTTTTTCCTATTATGTATAATGCTACAATAAACATGGGGTGCAGATATCTCTTCAGCATCCCAGTTTGATTTCCTTTGTAAATACACCCAGAAGTGAGATGGTTGGATCATATGGTTGAAACTTTTGTGGGCAATTCCATATTATCTTTCAGAATGATTATACTAATTTATGTTCCCACCAACAACATACCAAAGTTCATTTTTTCCACATTCTTCCTAACATTTGGCATCTCCTTTCTTTTTGATAGCCATCCAAACAGGTGATATTTCAGGTTTTTAATTTGCATTTCTCTGATGATGATATGCTTGTTGACCATTTGTATGTTTTCTTTTAAGAGACGTCTATTCAGTTATTGTGCCCATTGTTTTTTTAACTTGGATTGTTTTCTTGCTATTGATTTTTTTGGTTCCTTATATATTTTGTATATTAACTCTTTGCCAGATATATAGTATGAAAATATTTTTGTCCCAATATATATATTGTTTTTTTATTCTATTTTTTACTTTGATGTGAAAAGGTTTTTAGTTTGATGTAATCCATTTGTTTATTTTTGCTTTTGTTGTCTCTGTCTTGCGGTCATATCTACAGTCAGTACCCAGACTAATGTCATGGAGCTTTTCCTTCTGTGTTTTCTACTAGTGGTTTTAGTTTCTGGGCTCCATTTATGTTTTTAAATCTATTTTGAGTTGATTCTAGGTGGGATAAAGAAACTAATTGCATTCTCCTGCATGTGGATTTCCAGTTTTGCCATCACCATTCATTGAACAGACTGTCTTTGATTGTCTGTTCGTAGTGACTTTCACTAAAAAATCAGTTGACTTGAAATGCAGGGATTTGGTTATTCTGTTCCCCTACTCTACATGTTTTTATGCTAACACAATGCACTTTGATATTATGACTTTGTGGTATATTTTGAAGTTGTGTAGTATGATGCCTTCAGCCTTATTCTTTTTGATCAAGATTGTCTTCTTTATTTGTGGTTTTATTGTGGTTTCACATGAGTTTTAGGACTTTTTTCAATTTTTATGAAAAAATGACATTGTATTTTTGAAAGGCATTATGTTAAATCTGTAGATCATCTCGGGTGATAAGGATGTTGAAGTTATTAATCTTCCAATCCATGAACCTGTGATATCTTCCTAGTTATTCGTATCTTCCTCAATTTCTTTGATCCATGTTTTATAATTTTCAGTCTATAAGTCTTTCACTTATGTATTTAAACTTATTCCTAAGTATATATTTATAACTATTATAAATAGGGTTCTTTCTTGATTTCTTTTTCAGATAGTTCACTGTTGGTGTAAAGAAATGTTACTGATTTTTATATGTTGATTTTCTATCCTATAATTTTACTGAATTTATTTATTAGTTCTCATTTTTTGTGTATTATTGGGGCTTTGTAGAAATAGGAGCATGTTGTCTGTAATCATGAGTGATTTAATGTCATCCTTATGTATTTTGGTGCCTTTTATTTCTTTCTCTTGTCTAACTTCTCTAGATAGAACCTCTGTTACTATGTTAAATGGAAGTGGTGGGAGTTTTCAACATTTTTTATTGCATATGATGTTAGTTGTGGGTTTGTTACATTTGAGAATAATTTTGTTGAAGTATATTCCTTCTAAGCCTATTCTGTTGAGAACAAAACATCATGAGAGGATTCAGAAAATTGTTAAATGCTTTGTCAGCATCTATTGAAATATTTATGTGGTTTTTGTACTTTATTTTGTTAATATGATTTATCAGATTTATTGACATCCAATGATGAACCACCTTACATTCCTGGGATGAATCCCACTTGATCACAGTGAATGCTCTTTTTATTATGCTGTTGAACTTCATTTGCAAGTATTTTGTTGAGAATTTTTGCATTGATGTTCATCAGGGATACTAATTTGTGGTTCTCATTTTTTGAATTGTCTTTGACCTTGTTATCAGGACAATATAAATTCATAAATTGAATTTGGAAGTACTTCCTGTTCTTCAATTTTTGGAAGAGTTTCAGAAGAATTACTGTAACCTTTTCTCTATTTGATTTTATTCATCAGTGAAACCAACAGGTCTTTGACATGTTTTTGATAGAAGTTTTATTACTGATTCAATATTCTTAATAATGAAATGCTAATAGTTTTCTATTTCTTCATATTTTCATTTTAGTAGGTTCTGTGCATTAAGGAATTTATCCACCTCTTCTAAGTTAACCAAATTTTTGACATGTAATTGTTGATAATAGTCTCTTATAAACCTTTGTATTTATATTGTATCAGTTATAATGTCTCCTTTTTCATTTCTATTTTACTTAGTTGAATTTTGTCTCAGTTATTGTTAATCCAACTAATTTTGTCAATTTGATTTATTTCTTCAAAACCAGTAGCTCTTTCAATTATCTTTTATATATTTTTATTGTCTCTGATTTATTTATTTCATCTCTGATTTTTATTATTCCCTTTCTGCTGTTAACTGCAGTGTTCTACTCCATGATCTTGCTCTGACATTCAAGTCATTATTTGATATAAGAATATCTCTAATATTTTGTTAATGTTTGAATATAATTTAATAATCCATAATAAACTGTTGAGTATATGTGAGTAGGTCATAAAAATGTTGTGTCCAAATTTTCTATCATATTTCATTTTTGTGTAGTCACATTTTTATATACTCATCTTTGTTGACATCTGGAGATAAAATTTTTCTGAGAAATATCTGGAAGTAGTGAAAATTTGGGGTATCTTTGTTAAGGTGTTGAAAACATTTTGAATATATTGTTGGGATCATTTTTGCTCAATTCCAGATGTGTTTCTGTTTAGAAGGTATATAATTAGAGTAACCTTCCTAATCTTTTGTTAATCCTTTATTTATTCCATGAAGGAGGAGTGAATTGTCTTATTGGGATAAACACAAAGATAAAATATGACCAAACAAATGATAGTTCTGATGTGAAACATGTTCATGGCTTATGGTTTGGATGTTTATGAGTCTTTTGGATAGTAATGAACTATATCAAATATCAGCAAATTTATCCCATACAATTTTGCAAAAGCATCTACAGACAATGTATTTTAAAAAGTGTTTACACAGACAAACAGTGGGCCAGATTGACCTACAAACTTTGTGGATTCATAAACTATCTTTTATTCTGTGGTTGGTGTTTAAAATTTTTTGTTTGCTTGATGCATTTATTTAGATATTTTCTTCACCCTAAGTTAATAACAGTAATAATATTTGTTGATTACCTTGTTTTTGAAAAGGTGCTAGGTGTTTTAAATAAATAAATAATTGATTAAATGCTCATAGCAATTTTGTGAAGTGAGAATTTGGGGAATTCAATAAGTTGTACAAGGTGAGCAGGATGGGTAGCACTATGAGGATATGTTACTCCCAAGTGTAAGTCCTTAATCTCTGTGTACTTCATCTCTTTTTAAAATATAGCATTTCAGTAAATACAAAAAGAGGTACATTTGCCTCAGATGGTAGAAGACAAATATTCAAGTTAGATTTTCCTGAAACATTATATTCTTAAATTCAAAAATTATGTTTCTGTGTAAGACAGGAAACATTCATCAGAATGGAGAAGAACATTACCTGGAATCTTAAGAGAGACCGTTGTGATTTAATTGAACCTGATAATGAGTGAAGAATTCATTGGTTTGATTTAGTACTCATTTGACACTTTCACAGAAGAAATAGGTAATTTTCTTAAAGTTAAACCAACCAGTGAGAATATATTTTTTTTCAACCCATTTCATTTTAAGCACATAGAATAAACCAACATCAGATCTGAGTAGAGATGGCTAATTAGAATGTATGTATCTCTGCACACTGACTTGTGGCAGTTTTAAGGAAGCATTGTCTTTTCTTTGCTCATCTATTTTATATTTTAAATAATCTGTTTTCTTAACAGATTCTTGGGGAAAATAAATTTAAAACCTCAGTTTCTTCCCCCATGTTATTCTTTCCCTTACTTTGAATTCCTGTGAGTTCTTAATTTTGGTTTCAATTAAATATCAATTTGTAAAATGCATTTTCAACTCTTTTAATTTCTCAAAGTGAACTATAAATGTTAAAATAGTTTTATAATAGTTACATAAGGAAATTTGGGAAATCCTTACAAAATCCAAGAAGAAGTTCATGTGATGTTTCGTAATAAAAATAATGCAGTACTCAGTTACAGATTTGTCACTGTAGTGAATATCATTAAAAGAATGGTTAATTGGGGAAAAATGTGTAAAATGTTAAAATAGTTTGAATATAAATAGAGAATATTTTTATTTAATCATAATTTTTTAGTAAAAACTTATATTATGCTTAATATTTTTATTTATTATATAAATATGTTGGGTTAGGGGAAACCAAAATTTATTTTCCAAGTATCATTAATTCTTAAATGTAAATGCCTTCAAGGAAAAGTAAAAACATGATATTTAATGAGGTTGTTCTTAAATCATCAAAGCATTGATATTGCTAGAACTTCTTGATATTCAAAAAGAAAAATATATATATATCATCAATCTTTTTCTTATTAGCCCCTGCTTCCCTTCTTATTTGCCAGGATGTTAGGACATTTGTTGGTCTGCATAAAATTTTCCATGAGAAGGTTAATTCTTAGATCTACTTAATTTAGTGTGGGTTACACATAACAGATCCCTCCAAGCCCTTATATCTATGCACATATAATCCAGTTTTCTTTTTCTGTCCTTTCATTATCCATATTTTGAGTTTTACCCATTTATTCATATATCAATTTTTGAGCAGTAGAAAGAGAAAAGGTCAAGTCAGTTTATTTTACTATTTTTTGTGTTTTGTTTTAAAAAGTTGATGAAAGATTTAAGATATTAATTGAGGAAAGCCATAGGACAATTGTTATTAATTATGTTCAATCAGCTCTTAATTATTTATGTCAACACCTTGCCTTCATGAATGTTGAGAGATAGTAGAACAAGAGTCATTTAAGTTTT
>NW_026000016.1:4752015-4825007 GCF_001458135.2 Marmota marmota marmota | reverse complement strand
GAAGGCGCCTCCTTAGGACTGAACCATCCATTGCAGCCACTTCTGCACAGTGGGATAGGACCTCTACTTTCGCCTGCATTGTTATATAAAATAGAAGGGGGAACTGTGGTAAGCCATTCTTATAGACCGTGGCCGCCATTAGAAGATGGCGCCGGCTTCCACTGTGGCCTGTGACAAACAACTCCTAATATGGAGAATTGGCACGCAATCCCTTCCCATCCTATGAGAAAGGTCCACGTGGCAGCTTAAGATTGGTATGCGGGAGGCTTTATTAGGCTGTGCTTGGGCGTGGCGGGTGCGGGTCGCTAGAAGATTATATTTGAATCAAGGCCTGAATAAACTGCTGAAAGAAGAATCCTGTGTCGTGTTTTCCCTTGCCGGCGAGGGGTCGCGACAATGAAATTATATAATGTACAATATACACCTATAGCATTTTTCCATTTTTACCATGTTTGTTAAGTGGGCCAGCCTTAATCAATCATTTTTTGCACAACCTACCTTTTTTATTCCAGTATAATATGATGTCATCATTGGTACAACAACATCCAAAAGATATTTCTGAAAAGTGCAGCCAGAGAACATTTTTGGATAGCTTTTCCATGCCTTACTCTCAACCCTCTATGTATATATTTTCTAGAGAGGAGAACTATCAATGTTTTTGCTGTTGCAATTATTGCTACTGGTGGTTTAGTTTTTATTCTTCTTTATTAACTTATTGTTCATAGTTATCACACAAAAACATTTCAAATTAAATCAGAGGAAGGTTTATTGTGAGACTATAATGTTCAGCGAGATGGATTCAACCATACCATGCTCAGCTTTTGTTATATAAACCCTTACATCTGAACTTAATCATAACTATACTTAAATTAGTCATTTGTCTTCAGTTTCGTCTTTCCAGATGGGTTGTGTGATATATTCTTATTAAATCTATTGATATTAAGCATTTTAAGAAGATGTACCATTTTTATTTAAACTAAACAATCTTTTCATAAATAATTTAAACATCTACAAATATTCAAAAATAAATTTCAGTCAGTAATTTGTGAGAGGGGATCCTAAGCTAAACTTCCTACTTTTCAAGCTATTACAAGTACTATTTCACAGTAAGAAAGTAAATTTTCTATTAGTTCAACACAGTTATATCTGATAAATTAAAGAACCCAAAATTATTTTATTTAGAAATTTCTTTGTGTCTGTGAGTTTTTACATATTCTGATTATTTTTTAAATTTTCTATTTGTTCAACACAGTTATATCTGATAAAGAACCAAAAATTATTTTATTTAGAAATTCCTTTGTATCTGTGAGTTTTTACATATTTCTTTCTCAGTGGTTTTCATATCTTTGAGATTATTTGGGGGGCAATCTATCTAATATCTTAGAATTAAGGTGTATGACCAGATAAACTTTACATAATGTTTAAACATTTTTAAATGTTCTATTATCATGATCAAAACACTGAAAAAATTCTATTGCTACATGGTGAAAGTAATTCATAAAACTTCAACACTGCAAAAATTATTTTCTAGATGAATATTTGAATTTTACTGAGCTCATTTTAATCAAGATCTAGAGATGAAGCCATCTCTTTGGAATTCTATCTTTGTAGCACAACCCACCTATAGCTATTTTACATAAGATGACATGTTCCGTACATTGGTAAGCTTAATGAATTATGAAACAAGGGTTCATGTGATGAATGTGCAATTATGACAAAATCTAAAAGTCATGCAAGAATAACTAGTTTGTGGGATGATTTCAGAGTTACTATATCCTAGGGGTATCTCAGAGAGCATTATTTGAAAATCTCATAGTCCAGATGGCTATTGATGAAACACAACTTAAAGCATGAAACTTGGCATAAAAATTTGAGTTCCTTGCTGTCAGCTATTAGTTAGTTAGGCAATTTTTATGTTTAGATTATGTGAACTGCAGGAGTTCTAGAAATTGCAAAAGGCAATTTTGTAAGTGACTTTAGAAACCAGCATACCATATTTGGGAATAATATTACATCCAAATTTATTAGACTTAAGTAAAAAATAAGTCAGGTTCTTGTGGAGTCAGATTTCATAATCTAAAATTCTTTTAACCAACAGAAACTAAATCATACTGTTTTTAAAATGTGTGGTATTCTGTGAATGCTTTAAAAGGAGGGGTGCAAATAATATATTTAGTATCTTTCATAGGACTTATTTGTTTCTACTTTCTGTAGTCTCTTGCTTTGACATGGACTTTTTTAAATTGAAAAGTAATTTTCGCACAGCATTGGCCCTTACAGAAATATCGTCACATTTCCTATAAGAAGAAAAATTAATAGGTAGGAAGACTGCTTTACTTCTTGCTGAGCCCTGTTTAATAGATATTGGTAAAATAATCACATAACTGCATTAATTATAAAATACTTAAAATCTGAGGAAAGGTAACAGCTTATTTTGGTTAAAACCTACAAAATCCATAGAAAATGTCCTGATTTTGTTTGGTGATAAATTAATAAAACCTCCTAAACTGTTAGTGCATAGTTCATACATGGAATACAAATCTGTGATGAGGTAAATTTTAATAGATCTCTATGGAATTCCAATTATGTCAACTAAGTGAGCATTTTTTTTTCTGAATTAAAGCTTTTAGTGACTAAAACTCCACCATCTTTTCACACTAATTCACCACCTACTATGGATTAGATATGGTAGTCCCTGTACACACAAAAGTGAGTGAATTCAGTTTTAGCTCTCAAGATGATCTTAATATTTGGAGATATAAGGATTCTTTCTCCCCATTCTTTATCCCTTAATAATAGCAAAAGTAATAAAACAGCAATAGTAGTACCAAAAACAATATTTTGTTTTCTAGCTTATCCTTCATTCCTGTGATAAAGAGATTCTTGTAATGTCTGTGTGTGTGTGTGTGTGTGTGTGTGTGTGTGTGTAAGATAGGAGAAGCTGAAGTTGAATTAGAATTTCCAACATCTGGCATCTGATATTTATTCTGGAACAAAACACAGCCGATGTTGGGGGGTCTTCAGCAAGTTATTTGAGCTCTTTGCTTCTGTTTTGTTACTTAATGAGGGTTTCTTTAATAATAATTCCCAGAGCTCCTATCCTCTAGCTCTATTTTCCCATTATGCTCTGTTGATGTCTCACAATGAGTCTCTAACAGACTTTTATTGCAAGCTTTCAAAGAGAAGGGAGCACTTTGAGGACTAAGTTGGAAAACTACTCTAAGAACAGTAGAAGAGTTTCATCACTTTTCTTTAGTATAAATCAAAACAGATTGCATTTTCTCCACACCTCAACATGGCAAATAGAAAATAAAATTACTTAACAATTCCAGTCACGTCTTTCTTTCAAGATTTTCCTTGAAAGTCCCAGAGTAATTGTAAATGAAATTCATAAAGAGGGAAAAAAACACAGTTATTAGGCGGGTGTACATCAGCATGTGGGCAGGATTTAGCTGAGCCCCTTTTTCCTATTGAAGAACTGATCAGACGACTTGACAGCTGGAGTTTACATGATTGTTGTACAATAAAACAGGACCACAGCTACCTTTTGCTGTGTTCCAAATGTCAAGTGCAATTTTGAATACTTCTTCTCCTTTATAAAAAATATGTTCTCTTTATAAAAGGAGATGATGGAGACATCTTAGAAGTGACTATATTCCTACAGAATTCAATGTGCATAAAAAATTGAAGAGAAATTATACCTATGACATATAATTAAAAAGGAAAGGAAAAACTCATTGAAGTTTAATGGCTGGGTTGTAAGAGAAGCCACACACAACATAGTTGGCCCTCTGAGGTCTGAGGTAAATGGATTGCAGGATGTGTAGTTGGAGCTCAGCTGTGAACTCTGTGATATTTTGATAAAAAAGGATTGAATGCACATTGCTTTGTTGAAACTCCCTTAGAACTCCTAACAAATCTGACCATTTTGGATGCCAAAGATAGCATTAGAAATTGTGGAAAACAAGAGTTGTAATAGCTAAATTACATAACATAATTAAGTCATAGCCCTAGGTAAGATTTTATTTCACTCTTCTATATTAAGCACATCATGTTTGGATGAATGAAAAGAGAAATCCAAATAAATTCCCCCCCCCATTTTATAGGATTGTGATGACATGTTTTAGAACTTTTGTGAAATTGTGAGAATAGTTGCTTTAAGTTAAAATTAATTAGAATTTAAAGTTACTGTTTATGTTTATCCTGGACTCTTTAATGATCCCAAGTAGTAGAAACCCTTAATAGATAAGGTATAATTCACTTATTTTTAAGTAAATTATTTTTAGTAATAAGCAGCCTCATTTTTCCTTTCCTTCAATAATGTGAATACTTGTCACACTTAATCATTTATGATTTCAATATTTTTGGTAACACCCACTCTGTACCAACCAATGATTTTGCTGTTAGAGATAAAATAGTTTATAAAGTCATATAAATATCTTGATTACATTACAGACAGGTAATATAAAGTTTTAGGAAAAAAAGAGTGTGGGAAAGATTATGAATGGATAATGTTAAGTCGGGGGAATGAATCAGGAAAATGGACATGCAGTGTTAATTGTGGGAGTTAAAATTTTAGATTTGGTGGTTAGTCACTGAGGAAATGACTATTCAGTAAGAATCTGAAGACATTGGAGTTATTTATTCATGTGAATATTTGTGGAAAGAGCATTCCAACAGTAAGACAGCAATAATGTGACAAAGACCCAGGAAGATTATGCCTAAAGCATTTGGGGAACAAAAAGAATACCTGTGAGGTCTAGAGTAGACACAGCCAACCAAAGGAAAATAAAAAAAAAAACAAAAAACAATTAGAAACTTCATATATAAGAGACTTTGTCATGCATAATAAAGATAATGTCTTATTTTGAATGAGAAGCCTACTTTATATGTCAAACATTGAAAACTGTGAAGGATCAAGTATTAGGTTTTGCAGGACAAACATTTTCTGTCATAACTATCCACCTCTGCAATTGTAGTACAAAAGTAACAATAGATAATACATAAATGAGTGAATATTGTCATGTTCTAATAAAAATTGATTTAAAAAAAAGTAGTGGAGATGATATGTCAGAAAGACAGTGGATTGGGAAACTGTTGGTCTTCTTTCTCCCACAGAAACTCTGAGTTTATAAATATAGGCCAGAAAACCTCTAGAGACCACTCAAGAAGGAATTACAGAAAATTTCTGGTGTTTGGCTAACTTGTTTATACCCACTTCCCAATAGTATGGTACATAATAACTTGGATAAAGTCCCCTACTGCCAGGAAAAGGAAACACAAGAGTGAACTGGGTGTGCAACATTATGACATGTCTGGGGGTAAAGTGAAGGACTAGTTTCAGTGTGATCTGAGATGGAGCACTAAAATGACAAATGCTACAATTTGGAATCTGCTAAAAATAGAGGCCAACCTGCAGCACATTTGCAGGCAGACTCCAGGGACTCTGGAAAGCAAAATTTAAGAGCTCTTAGAACTTCCAGCAGGGCTTACTGGTAAAAGTATTCCTCTGAATGAAGCAAGAATGCAAAGAGAGAAAGAAGATCGTTTTTTCAAACTTCCAACTCCAAGCAAAAGATTAGGTTATACAAAGAAACTAGGAAACATGACCCTACCAAAGGAAAAAGATAAAACTCCAGAAAATGACCCTAAAGAAACACAACTATATGAGCTACCTGACAAAGAATGTGAAATAACTGTCAATGTGAAATAACTGTTCAATGAGCTAAAAGAGAACACAGACAACTGAATAAAATCAGAAAAATGATACATGAACAAAACAATAATATCAATGAAGAGATAGAAATTATTAAAAAGAGTCAAATTTTGGAACTGAAAAATACAATAAATGACCTGAAAAATTTAATACAGGCATTCAGTACCAGCAAAAATTCAGCACTTTGAAGAAAGGTCATGATATCATTGAATCAGAGGAAATGAAAAGAAAACCAACAGTATCCAAAAGAACTTGTGGGACTGTTATGATTTAGATATGAAGTGTCCCCCAAAACCTCATGTCTGAGGCAATGCAAGAATTACCAGAAGTGAAATGATTAGATTACGAGATATATAACTTAATCGTGGCTTAATCCACTTTTAGGGATTAATTCACTAATAAGGTGGTAACTATAGACAGGTAGGGTAGGGCTGTAGGGAGTTGGTCAATGGGGATGTGCCTTTGGGGTTTATATTTTGTCCTTGATGAGTGGAACTCTCTCTGTGTTTCCTGATTCTCAAGTCCTGAACTGCTTTCCTTTGTCACTGGGATGTTCTGCTTTACCTCAGGCCCAGAGCTGTGGAGTTAATTGACCATGGATTAAACTCAAAATTATGAGAATTCACAATAAACCCAGATTAAATCAGTATTTCTGAGCTTAAAAAAGTTGTGGAGAGTGTCTGCCATAAGTACTTGTTGATCAACTTCTTCTATCAGACTTGTGATTACATTTGATAGACAAAATAACTAAATTACAGAATATATAGGAAATATACCCCAAATTACCTAACTAAAAATGTCATCAGGATTCAAATTCATATCACTGTGATTTCAATTTTTTTCATATATATATGTGTGTGTGTGTGTGTGTGTGTGTGTGTGTGTGTGTATATATATATATATATATATATAGTTTGTTGTGGTGCTGGGATCAAATATATTTGTTTTTGTAGACTAGTGGTTCTCAAAATATAATCTGTGGAACCCTTTTTAATGGTTTCATGAGGTCAAAATCAACTTCATAGTGATATCAACACTCTTCTTTTTTTATTTGTTTGTTTTTACAGTATTGATATCTATAATGATAACACAAAAGTAATACTGAGAGGAAGGGAGCTATGAACCTCTGGCACCAAAGCATGAATCAGGGTAGCAGAACCAAATTATACTAGCTCTCATTTTATTTTTACCACCACATACTCGCATGAGTGAAATGCTAGCTTCATTTAAAAATATCCTTCATGAAAGTAGTTAAAACTAAATTTTATTACATCTCAAGCATGTAACTATCTGTAATAGTCTGTGTGACCAAATGAAAATTATATATAGAGTATACAAGGTACACATAGCAGAATGAGCCAAGAAAAGTGAGTGACTGAGTTGTTAGCTGATCTAGCCATATTTTTTTAAAGCATGGAACACCATTTTACTTTAAAGAATAGCTCATAGACAAACTATGCTTATTGTAATTTGAGTATTTTGTGGACATTTGGGGGATAAAAAAAATAAATGATCATGACAAAAGCAACTAACAGTATTTGTGGCCAATAGCAAGTTATAACTTCCAAGTGAAAATTAGAATTTCTGAAAAATTGATATGTATTTACCAGTACCTTATAAGATCAGTGGCAATAGTAGTAACTATAATTTAAAAATATTAAATATTTCAACATTTGGAAGATCTGTATAATTTAGAAACCTGATATTTTCCAAATTGCCAATGTATAAAGTTGCAAAATAATTTGTGTGAGTTAAAAGATTTCTTCAAAAGGTAAGACAGACCATTGGGTTATAATGTGAGAGATGGAAGAAGATAATTGAAAGAGGTCCAGGCCCACTTTGCAATCAGCATTTTTAAAACTTTCAATTTTTGTTGAAATTTTAGAGAATTTCTATAAATATTTTAATAGGCTATTAAAATGCTGCATGCTTTAAAAACTATATGTGTGTATAGAATTAGGATTTTCTTTAGATTTTTCAAACAAAACAATATATGACAAAAGATTAAATTCAAAAGCAGATATGATTACTTAGGTATTGTTATGGTTTAGGTATGATGTATTTCCTAAAAGTTCAGATAGGAGACAGTGTAAGAAAGTTTACAGATGAAATGATTGGGTTATGAGAGTTTTACTCTAATCATGCATTAATACCCTTATAGGGTTATCTGGGATGGTAACTCTAGACAGGCGAGCAAGGAGAGCAAGGCATAGGCCATGTTTCCAGCTGTTTTTTTTTTTTTTACCACACCCTTCTACCATGATGTTCTGCCTCACCTTGCACACAGAACTATGAAGATAGCCATCTATTGATTGAGACTTCTGAAACTTTGAGCCCCAAATAAACTTTTCCTCTTGTTATGTCTTCTGGTCACAGTAATGAGAAAACTAAAATGGGTGTCTTCTAATAAACCAGACATTTAAAAATTTGCAAATATATTAAAGAATATCATACTTATTTTTTTAAAATTTTTGAAACATTCTACTCATAGAATATCATTTATATGAACATGGCATATATTTATTATTCTTAAATACATTGATAGAAACTTAACATTTCCATTTCAATTTCTAACATTTTAAATATTGCTTAATATAATACATATAAACTCAAGGTTGCTGTGGTTCTTAATTCTTAAGAGTATTAGGGGTCTGACACCAAAATTTGACAATTACTATTGCAGTTAAACAGTGCATATGTGTGGAGTACACAGGAAACTCTCAACTAGAGGAAATAGTGAGGTTTGTCAATTAGCTGGTCTGTTTTCTTTGATCAGATTTAGGAGGAAAATGAAAATAATGTGACAAGCAAATGTCAAATGACTTCTCAATATAAAATCAGTGTAACCTGCTTTTATGACTGTATATGATCAACTCTGCTACAAAATAAAATAGTAAAAGTTGCTCTTTGTAATTACAGGGATTGATACAAAAAATCTATCTCACATAATTTTTTATTTGAAATATTATGCAAATTTAAGTAGCTATTATATATTCTGAGATAATTCACTAATATTGATACTCAGAAGAGATTTAATTCTGTAAATTGATATGTATTTACCAGTACCCTTTTGAAGTATGGGATTCTTTTGGCATTTGTCTTTCAGAGAGAAATAAATAACTTCTAAAGAGGTAACTAACAAATGAAATAACCAGGACTAAAATGACCAACTCCAATAAAGCTATAAAATATCAATTTTTCTACCTGATCAGTCTTTGGACATGGTCAGAGGGAATACTTTTTCTGGTAGATTCATCCAGATGGCTCATGCACTGTTAATAATTCATTGCCTGATCTTCTAGGGCCACCTTCTCATTCTCGTGTTGTCTTGCCCAGAAAAGAGTTACCTTTGAATTGTGAGAGGAAAGGGTATCAAACTCTTATTTAGCCCCAAGGATCAAATTTTCTTTTGCAAACTCTTGGGTTCCTAGCCTCTCTGCCTCACTCTTTCCTCCCTTTGCAAACCTAAAACTCAGATTTTGGGTTATGTTTCATTCTGACTTTGGAAGGACATATGGTAGTAAATTTTCTTTATTCAACAGCATATACACAGCCATGGCTCTAATGTAAATATGATAAAGTAGAATCACTGAAAATAACACAAGAATTAAGAAATAGCTCTTATTTTGGAAATATGATTTTAAAATCTGTAATTTTAGGAATTTTCAGAACACTCAAAGTCTTATTTATATATGTGAATAATCATCTATTTGTTCAATTAGTGGCCCCCAGAATGCAATATAAGTCTGAAATGATAGCTTCCTTTACTGCAAGAAATCTTTCTGAGTCATAAGGAATCCAGAATGTGATCCTTGTAAGCTATCTTCAATTTTGTGAACACCTTCCAAAACACTATACATGCTATTTATTTATTTATTTATTTGAAATATGGTACTTGATTGCAAACTAGTGTTTTGTAGAAGGAAAGAAACTTTCCTTTGGTTACTAAGGAATGGTAAATCAGCAAATGCTTTTTATAACCCAGAAAAAAAAAAGCAATAAGGTTGCTTAATGATTTAATCTTGACCACAGTTTCTTTCCTTTGTGTGTCTAGAGCTCATTAGGCAGATGAATTTTCCCTATGATTGCAACATCTGCAAAAGGGTGAAAGCAAAAAGAAAAATCCACCTTTGCTCAGTTTCAGATTAATCTGAAACCCTTTAGGCCTCAGTAGGTGCCCAGGGCACATCCTGCACCCATGTTATTTTTAGTTTAACATTATTCTTCTGTTACTGGCAGCAAGATTGAAAACTGTCATGACTCTCAGCAAACCTGGTTATTTCAGAATACAAGCTTTCACAGCATTTCCCTCTAATGGCCCAGATTAGAAAAGAAAGGTTGTTTATACGTTTAAAAGGCCAAGGTCTCCTGAACCATCAAAGCAGTGGCTTGTGGTTTTAGAGCAATACAACTTCCTGCTGTGTGTAATGGGTGAGTGCCTGTAGACGGCGCTGGAGCTGGGCTGCCACTGGGCACCAATGCTAATTGGCGTTCTGTGAGGGACACTCCAGCAGCAGACAAGCCTTAGCATTTCATTTCATTTGGAGTGAAACATAACTCTAAGTAACAAAGGACACATACCTTCAATGATTGCTTTCTGCACATTTTTCTTTTCAGGGAATGGACTCGTAGATCAAATGCCATCTTGTCACCTCCCATTTCTATACTAGCTACCTTTATAATGCTTAAGGAAAAAAAAACCTGAAATAGAATGGTTCTTTTGTAATTGAATTTCACTCTTTTAATGGATTTATAGGAGAACAAATAAGTTTAGTATGTTTTCTTAACAAACTTTTATGTGCAAAAATTGTAAATGAGAGAACATGTGTGGGCACAAATATTTCCTTGCAGTTCAGTACTCATTTATGGTAGTCTCCCCTCCCCCGGCTCCCCTGTTTATTTCTTCTTTGTTTCATGCACTAGCAGGTAAGGTCAATTATGTGTGTGTTTGGTTATTATTCCATAATTCATATGCTCTGCTTATTTTCTTAAAATCTTCACCTGTCAATTATGTTCTCAAGAGTATTGAGTAAAATAAGAACATCCATCTCTATGCATTGGATGTATAAGTTGTTTCATGGAATCTGTGAGAGACTTGTACTGAAGAAAAGGGTTCATATAACAGAACGACAACAACAAAAATAATCATTAATGTGAATCTTAATATTTTTGTTTTTTAGTCATACTGGGGATCAAACCCAGGATTTCGTGGGTTCAGAAGGCTACACCTGTATGGGCTGTAAATCATAATTCTTAAGCTCAATGGGCTCTATATGAGACCAAAGCAGAGCTGAAAAAGTTGCAGTTGGAAACAAAAGCTGAGCTATAAAATATTGCCTAATTATGAAATAATTAACATTAAATAATGAATTTTCCCTATGATTGCGACATCTGCAAAAGGGTGAAAGAAAAAAGAAAAATCCACCTTTGCTCAGTTTCAGATTAATCTGAAACCCTTTAGGCCTCAGTAGGTAGACTGTAATAGTAATAGTAGTAGATTGTAATAGCACTAATAGCACTAGAACTATTATTGGTAGGTGTTTGTTTCATATTTAGTCCTACTAACGGATTGTTTCTAAACAGTGCAACTTTGTGCAAGTCATTTTCTCTTCCTGAGCAGTTTAATGCAAGAGATGGAATAATTTCAAAGATCCCTTCCCATTAAAATGATTGCAGTTATCCTATGACATATTATATATTATCAAAAATATTCTTGTTATGGCTATTGCTAAAGTAAAGATTTAATAGTCATTTTTAAGACACTGTGACAAATTAATTTGAGAACCAGTTCCTGTTCTCAACAGTTAAAAAGAAACCCAAGTCATATAGGCCCTCGTATCAGATATATAGGGAAAATTTATTTTTTAATTTAAAAAAAAATTTTTTTGTCAAACTTTGGGGAAATTCTTTTTAATTTTTTTTAGTAGAGTTCTATGGCTATACATAGTTATTAGGTTCATCACGGCAAACTCATACATGCATGGAAATCGATTTCAGTTCATGATTCTTCTTTTTTCTCCTGCCTTCACCCTTCTCTCTCCTTCTCCTTCCTTTACTCCACTAGACTTCCTTTCTTTCCTTTATATTTGGCAAATATAAAAAGCTATGTTCACATCTTTGATTTCATATGTTTTAACAATGGAGATGTTCATCCCAAATTAAATTACATATATTAAATTAATATATATTTAAAATTAGTCATATAGTAGTTTTTAGGAAAAAGTAAAAGAAGTGTGTTCTAAAATTCATAAATTATTGCTAAGGGAATTTAATCTATAATTTAGCATAATTATTATAAAAGGAACATCTTTTATCATGTTTTATCTGGGTTTTCCACTGAGGAATTTATAAAATGAACCCATTTAAAGTCCTCCATATGTTTCTTGAATATTTGAGGTGTTTTTAGGATGAGGGGTTGTTTTAGTTAGCTTTTTTTGTCATTGGAGTCAAGGGATCTGACATGAACAACCAGGAGGAGGAAAAGTTTATCTTGGTTCAGAGTTTTAGAAGTCCAGTCCACAGATGGTCAGCTCCATAGCTCTGAACCCAAGGTGAGGTACAATATCAAGACAAAAGGGCATGGTGGAGGAAAACTGCTTATAATGCAACAGCCCAAAAGGAGAAAGAGGGGGAGAAAGAAGGAAAGAAAGAGGGGGAGAAAGAGGGGGAAGGGGGAGGGAGAAGGGAAAGGGGGAGGGGAAGAGGGAGGAGAAGGGGGAGGGAGCTTTGTTTACCAGGGCAAAATATAGGACCCACAGGCACAGCCCCAGTGATGTATTTCCTCCAGCCACACCCAACCTGCCTATAGTTACCACCCAATTAATCCATATTAGTGGATTAAGCCACCAATTAGATGATACCTCTCATAATCTAATCATTTCATCTCCGAACACTCTTGCTTTGTCTCAAGCTCCTTTTGAACTTGTTGGGGATACCTCATCATCTAAACCATAACAGGAGCCTTCAAACAGTAATTGTTGCCTTTTCACAGTATGATTTGTGTTTTTATTTTCTCTTTTTAAATTTTTTTTATTATTAGAACTTTATAGTTATACCTAGCAGTTCGGTTGATCCCGACAAACTCATACATGCATGAAATTTGATTTTGGTTTCTGATTTCCCCTTTTCCCTCCCTCTGTTTCCTCTTGTCTTCCCTCCCTTCTCCCATTCTCCTTCCTCTACTCTACTAGACTTCCTTTCACTGATCTAGTAATTTGTATTTGATTGGTCCTTTATGTAATCTTATCCTTCCCTCCCTTTCTCCCTTTTCCTTTATTTTATTCTACCTCTGCATATGAGAGAAATCATTCAACCTTTGAGTTTCTAAGTTTGGCTAATTTCATTTAGCATGATAGTCTCCACTTCCATCCATTTACTGGCATATGCCACACTTTCATTCTTTTTAATGGCTGTGTAGAACTCCATAGTATATATACCACAATTTCTTAATCCAATCATTTATTGACAGGCATCTGGATTTATTTCATAATTTAGCTACTCTGAATTGTGCTGCTATAAACATTGATGTGGCTGTGTTATTATAGTATGATGATTTTTTAAGTCAGTATGATTTGTACTTTTAGCAAATTTCCTTCCCAAAAATGTAGATATAATATGGAAAAATTTTGAGTATATGTTAATATGCTTTAAGTTTAAAAAATAGGATTATATGAACATAATATGTACCTTTGAGTGTGTCTATGTTTGTGTGTGTGCAGGAAAATCTGTATTGGTTGAGGCTAGATAATAAATAAACAGAAGTTCAATATATTAAGTAAGTGTTCATGGCACAAAATATTAAATGTGGATTAAAACTCCTGTACTGGCCTCTAGTTTAAGATCCTCTTAGACCCAATTTTGATGTTAAACTTTAAAGAAAAGCAAATATTTAGATATTATAGCACACTTATTTCTTTGTAGCTGCATGTATCTATACATACATGAGTCTGTAGGTAAACCCAGTAAAAATATGAAAGTGCAACCCAGGTATAAGGAAGTGCATATTAATTTCATAGATAGGATGTATGTGCCTATAATAGGTGGTTGACTGCATTCTACACTTGAACAGAAGAAACCCCATCACTTTTACTGTTTGCCTGTCATACTCTGAATCACCTCAGCTCCATAGGATGCTTGCTCTTATGGTTTAGGTCTGGAGTAGATCAAGTATTAGGCAATGCAATAATGTTCAGAGATGAAAAATTGGATTATGCAATCATCAGTGGATTAATTTATTTGATAGAATAATCATTTGAATGCATGGTGGTACTCATAGACATGTAGGACATGGCTGGAAGAAGTAGGTCACTGAGGTTGTGGCCTTGGGAGCTATATCTGTCCCTGGCCTCTGGCCTGTTCCTTTTCCTGCTTCTTGGCTGCCGTAAGCTGAACAGCTTTCCTCCACCACGCCCTTCCACCATGATGTCCTACCTCAACTTAGGCCCAGAGCAAAGGAGTTGGCTAACCATGTACCAAGACCTCTGAAACTGTGAGCCACAATAAAGTTTTCCTCTTGTAAGTTGTTCTAGTCAAGTATTTTGGCCACAGTGCCTAGTAAATATGGGATGACTCATTTTGCTTCCCACGTGCACTCAGTGTTACACAATCCTTCATGTTTCCTTCTTCCTATGTTACTGTATCTCTCTTATTCCTTTAATTTTCTCAGATAACTGGCAGCATTTTCATTTCCTGGCATTTACATGAACAGCTATCACAGCAGTCTGTTGTACATTAGTCCCTGTTCTTCTACTGAAAATTCTCTCAATGAGAACCAAGAGATTCCTAACATCACCTCTTGCAACATTTGACCCTTCTGACTTTTCTTTCCATGATCTCCCTCATGCCTTGTGACATGACTCTATTTGTTCAACTTATACCTTTCTGGGCCCTCCTTTTTCTCCTCATTGTATGAATACTTCCATGCCCCAATAGATCAAAGAGATGTTTCTGTTGCACTTTATATTGTTGTGTTTCTCACTCTTGTCTGGTAGCCACACAACCAGGGCAGCCTCTTTGAAGTATGCTTGTCAAGGTGGCAGAGGGAAAATAGATTTCAGCGAAGAACCAACATGTCCCTAAAGCTTTTGCCACCTTGTTTCATTGACCAAAACATGTCATATACTTAAGTCTGACTTCCTTGGTGTAGGGATGTAACATATTCTTCCCAGGAGTGGAGGAAAAGCAGATATTGGTGATGAGTACTACCATATTTACACTCTTCTTTTGCTCACCTGCTGAATGTTCCTATCTTGACTTTGACCTTCCTATTTCATAAACCATAAAGCACATTTCTTTTTTTAAATAACCAGTATCTTAAATCCTCCTGGAAGCTGATGATTCCAAAATCTCTACCAACAATTTTAATATCTCTTCTGAATATTAATCACTTAGTTGAAGAGCACTTTCTTCTGAGTCTGGCAATCTCCAGGAAAACTACTGTTTGGCTGTGTGGAAAAGTGAGGGAGATTGATGAAGCGGAACTAGGGGTAGGCAAGAGAGGTGTTGAGAGGTTCCCAAAGGTAACATAAACAAATTCATATGTTTGGCAGGATAACTTTTTAAGTGGAAAGTATATTGTACATTAGTCCATTATTGTACTAATTGTTATATTTAGTATTATCTTTAAAATTATAATAATTATGTCTACTTTTGTAGGGTGTTTATGAGGATTAAATGAATTTGTATATGTAAATACTCGAATGATCACTGGCTTACAGGCTTTGTTATTATTCTTACATAGGCTATTCCAACCTCTAAATCATCAGAATCATGATTCTGTAAATTGTTGACCACACATTTTAAGGGAAAAATATAATAAATCATTATAAGGGAAAATTTATTATCTTAAGGGAAACAGATGAAATCACTGATTGTTTTTTTACCTTGGAGCTTTCACATTGAAAATGGGCTTAGGAATCATCTAATTTTGCTATCTATTTCTGCAAATGAGGAAAACAAGGTTAAGAAAAATGCAACCACCTGCAAAGCCTATAGCTAGCTGCAGGGTAAGCCAGTTCTAGTACTCAGTGCTTACAGTGTTCCACTCATATACTATTTTGTATATAAGTAAAAAAACTCATAGGCAGGGATTCAAGCCACTGTCATCCAATCATAGCATAGGTTTTCTTCTGGAGATACTCCATTGCTGGAATTTGACACGTCTCATTATAAGTGTTACCTCAAAGAGGAGTCACGTGCTGGAGCATTTGTACTGTATTGACAGAGGCCAAGATCTTGTGGCAGGATTTGGTTTATTGGTTTGATTTGGAAAATTACACATAGCTTTCTGGTACCCCGCAAATTAAAGTATAGTTACTATAATTTAGTTCCTAAGTATGCTGTATAAAATCAAATTATATTGCATTACTATTGCTGTAGCTGTCCTTAAAAATATTCCTGTTTTTTTTTTTTTTTAACCAGTATCAATATATGGAAAAACTCAGAAATAGTCTCATGTAGCCAAAGTTTCTGTTTGTTATAAACAGAAAAGAATGTCTTGAATGTAATAAGTTGTTTGGGTAAATCTGTTTTTGTCTCCTATAACTGACTATCCATTATATCCATGTCTATTATGAACAGCATATAATTTAAGAGCAGTGGTTTGTGAAGAATGAGGCAAACGCCAAGGTTGGGAAGGAACCCCAAGTTATCCTGTTAACCAAATATATCTTAAAATACTATTTTTCATAACCTTCTAATCTTTACATACTTGACTTTGCAGTGCTACAAAAATCAGACTAATTTATTTGACTAAAAATATGCATTTCATAAGGAAAAAAGGAGTTAAGAATTTTGTGGTGAGAAGATTTCAGAGAAATCTATCAGGATCCAAGTCCAAGAATTCAGATCCAATAACTAAAATAATCAAAGACTAAAATGGAAACTTAGAAAGCAGAAGGAAATTTTATTGAGATGTTAACATTTACTTTCTGTTCATTGTGATAACATTTTCAAAGGCCATAAAATTAAGAATAAAGCTCTTTGTACTTTTTTAAAATATATTTTGAGTTCTCCATTACAAGAAAATTTTCAGTCTTTTTCTTTTATTCTTTCCCTCTTTTGCATTTATAGAGCATAAAAGCATTTCTTGGAGACAAGCCTTCCATCTTCCTAAGCAGGCACAGGATGATTAGATACAATGTGTGAGAATGGAAAACAGGAAGAGCTTTGGGGGGATGGGAGGTAAGAGCAGAAGAAAGATGTGACATTTTCCAAGACTAGAAAAAGGACAGAAGGCTACAGTTTTCTCAAGCCATTGGAGAACTATGTTTCCATGCTATACTGCATTTATGTGCAGGTCCTTGGCTGCATGAAGGATCCAGCCAGGGTGTTTTTAAGGTACCCAGCTTTAGCAAAATTTCCAATGGTTAGTGCCAGACAGGATCAGCAGAAGTTCTGAACCTGAAGACTTGGACAAGAAACACAGTAGTGGTGATCCCTATGCCCCAGAGATCAAATAGTCCCTTTTGTATGTTCTGTTCTATCTTGCACAATTGGATTTAATCAATCAATCAAACATTTTCAAAATAGAGAAGAAACTCTTAAAATGACTGGGATTGAAATTCCCACTAGCCTAAGCTAGATTTGGAATTAAATTCCGATCTAGCTTAAAGAGCATCTGTAGAAGGATAGATTTTTGCAAAATGGATGACACACCCCTAATACATACATAGCACTAATAAGTTTAACTCTTTAAACTATATTTATGGTGAGTTTGGGGGGCTAATTAGTAATGGATTCCTAGAAAAATAGCCAAAAACATAAAATATGTTGGAAATTAATTAAGAATGTTAAAATATTGATATTTCTAGCTTTATTTTGTTAATATTTTATTGGATTTATTAAATTATAAATTCAATAGAATGAGTTTCACCATTTTAAGTGTATAGTTCAATGAGATTTTTTTATACCTTTATTTTATTTATTTATTTTTATGTGGTGCTGAGGATAGAACCCAGTGCCTCACACATGTTAGACAAGTGCTCGATCACTGAGGTACAATCAGCCCTAGTTGAATGAGTTTTGATGAAAAGACAACCACTACTATAATTAAGATATACATTTCCATCAGCCCCCCCAAATTCCTTTCTGCCTTTTTGTGGCCAGTCACTCTGCTTACCCTTAGCCCTTTGTAACCATGGATCTGCTGCCCATAACTAAGTACTTTTTTTTAGAATTTCATATGAAAGGAAACATGCAATATGTACTAGTTTATGTTACTCCTATCAACACAATGCTTTTAAGATTTTTTTGTACATTTTATCAGTAGTTCTGTGAAGAGTTTGAATATCATCCCACTTGCACACCAACAAGTGAGCCTGCCATCATTTCAAAGATTTTGGCAGAAGATATGAGTCTGCTGAGTCAGAGGTGTGCATTATTACTCATGACACAACAGAAAGTATGGGATTCATCATGTTCTTACTTGTTCTCACAGCCTTCTGAGTCCCTAAGTGGAATGTGAGTTATGTCTGCCAGTGTTATAAGGTATTGCTAGTGAAACTGTCAAGATTTAACCATGTAGTAAGACATTGTTTCCATTATTCTTGTTAGGAAATAAAGAGTGCCACAATATATAGTAAGCATTTCTGCTTTCCTAGGCTGCTTTTCATAAAGACATCTTAGAAAAGAGTCTGAGACAAAAGCTGTCACAAGAAGTGTAGAAACCAAGTTCATTCTTCTTGTAGCATGGTATTCTATTATATGAATTTACCACTACAATGTATTTATCTATTTGTCAGTCAGTGGACATTCTGGTTGATCCCAGATTTTGGCTAATAAAGGTACTTTAATAATTTGTGTATACTTATTTGAGGGTTTGTGTTTCCTTTACCTTGGTGAACATTCAGATATGGCATTGCTTGGTCACATATCTGTTTAACTTTTTTAAAAAATGTCAAAATAGTTTGCAAAGTTGCTACCATCTACAATTTTATACTTCTGACAAAAAGTATTCAAATTTCAGTTGTTCCACATTTATGCCTGTACTTAAAACACATGTAAGTGATTTTTTTAATAGTGGTTTCAATATGTTTTTCTTTAAGTACTGATGATGTTGAGTATCTTTTTATGTTTCTTTTTGCCATTTTGTACCCTATTTGGCTTAGTTTCTGTTTCAATTTTTTTTTCTAAATCTGGTTTATATATTTATACATTTCTAATATCTGTTTTATATCTCTGCCTTGCAATTCCATCATCTTTGCACTTTGTATCTAATTCTAGTGACAGATTTTTCTCTTATTAGGAGTTCTATGTTTGCTCCTTTATGTGCCTGACAAGTTCACACTGATTAATAGACAGTAAATTTTATGTGTTAAGTGTTGGATTTTGTTTCATTTTTGTTAAGAATCATTGGGGTTTTGTACTGGCATGTGGTTGTTTGCAGATTAGTTTGATCCTGTCAAAGCTTTGCAGCTTGGAAAAGGTAAGTCTAGGACAGTTGTTACTCTTAGGCCAGTCAAGCCTTATTGTGATATCGACACATTTTGAAGACTTCTTAATGTCCTGAGTATTACAAGTCTCTTTGCTGTGGCTGAGTAAGCACAAATTATTCCAAACCTGGGTTATCTTTGAGAATTATTTGGTCAACTATTATCAACCTACTCTTTCTGACTTTGTGGAGATACCGTTCTCATCTGCTAAATAATTTCTCAACCAAAGGCTCGGGGGATTTCTCAGCTGAGTTTCTCTCTGGAATTCTCTGGATTTCTCTCTCTTTTCTGTGGTATCTATCCATAATTTATAGGTGCAACAGCTTCACTGAGCTATGGTGTCTGCTTTATCAACTTAGCAAACTATCTCAGCTCTACTTGGGTTATCTGACTTGAACTGCCTCTAGGAAATAAACTTGTTTTCTTAATTTCTTGCTCTTGTTTTGTGCAACATCCAATACCTCACCTGAGATTTTTTTGCTATAGAGTTGAAACTCATTATTTGGGAATTTTACTTTGTTATTTGGGGAAACATATTTGTCACACAGAATCAATACTCATGGTGCTTTTGTGTCATTTGTAGTCCTGCACAGAGTAGGGAAAAAGTTGAGTAGACAACCTGCACTCCCAGCCAACGCCAAATGAAGAGATGTTCTGCCTTCTTATTTTGCTCTTATAGTAAACAAGTGTTCTTTCTGTAGTCTACTTAATAGTTTTGTGGGTTTTTTCCCCCATTTTAGGAGTTTTGTTTATTTATTTGATGGTTTTACTTTTTAAAATGACCCCTGAACATGGTATTGAAATTCTGTCTGGTGTTACTAAGTAAGCCCCTGATGTGTCTTAAGGAGAAAATGTGTGCATAAGATAAACTTCATTTAGGCATGAGTTAGATTACTGCTGGCCACTAGTTGAATTTTTTTAAATATTTTAGTTGGACACAACACCTTTATTTATTTATTTTTAAATAAATTATAAATAAATAATTATGTCCATACTTTGTTAGATAGGATATTGGGGTAATCATTTATTCTGATTTTCAAGGAGAACCCTGTGTTTGATGGTTTCATATATGTTCTCCACTAGATGACTTTTCCCAGTGCTTGCTTCAGAAAATAAAGTGGCCCTATACCCAATGCAAAGGTCCTAAAGAGAGCTAACAGTCAGTTTCCCCACTAAGTATGAGCTTCTCTTAGATAAGGTCAGAAAACATGTTGCAAGGTAAAAAGCAACAAGACAGCTATATGAGAAAGGCGGTGTCTGTGAGCAATTTTAGAAGACCAAGGATTCAGAAAGGCTGTGGGTAAAGCACAGAAGAGGAACCAGAATTAAAATAACAATTTTGAGTGACATTTAGAAAAGCCACAATTACATTTTTACTAAAGCTCCACTAAATTTATAATTGTCAAAATACTCTGACAGTTTTCAATTTTTGCCTCTGAACAATTTGAGAATGGAATTAATTCCACAATCTTATGTTTATGAATTCAACAATTTCCAGAGCTCCCTAAACCTACTGTTGGAAACTTGTTTAAAATGTTGGTGACTTTACTCCATGTGGTGGTGAAGTATGTCAGCCACAAAATTTACCTATTCTTTACCAAAAGTATGTGGAGATCATGTGATTCTTTAGGTTATGTCTGATTTCCCCAGTGGTCTAGGAATTCACCACAGAAAGAAGCAAGCACTCTCTCCACAACTTCCTTTATGCACATGAGCACAAGAGGCATTACAATAAATATGTGGCATTTTTGAAAAAGCCTGAATTTAAACATCCTGAGTGTCTCAGTTTCCTGTGTTGGGTGTGTCCTGGGATTAGACCCACCACTCATTGGTTTTCATGCTTTTCCAATGCCCTAAAAGATATGCTACATAATAATGCCAGCAGTAACTTTTGCTAGAGTTAGCTAATTAATTGATAAATATCCGCAGGCAGGCATATATTTTTATCTAAAAACTTATATTTAGGTTTAGTCTTGTAACTGGTTAAAGGTTATGAACTTAAAGGAATCCATGGCTTTTTTTCAGGTATTAACTGCCTTTTGGATTATTTCACTTCTTTCTATTCCCCCTGTTCTTACTTCGCTAATCGTAATTCAACTTTCTGATCAGTGGAGTAGACAAAGGGGAATGAAGGGAAGTACTGGGGACTAACTTAGAATACATTTTATTTCATGCTTTTAAAATTATGTAAAAGTGAATCCTACTGTTGTGTATAATTAAAAAGAACTAATAAAAATAAGAATTCTTCTTTCTCCCAGTGCTTCACTTCAGGTTCTCCTAATTGACTTCCCATCTTTTTCTCTTTGCTTCATGGATTTTCTAGGGAGAAGTCAGGCGATTTCTCTAACATCTCTTCATTTCAGTCATTGGATTGTAGTATTTCAAAGTTTCTCTTTGCCTGAGATAAAGTGTGGTGTAGTCGTGATCTGACCAAGAAGAAGTCTCTTCTTCATTCTTAGCCTCTTGCTTCTCATTAACATACTATACATGAACTAATCTTCCAGTGCCAATATCCTATCCTCAGCACATGCTGCTTCTACTGGATGCTTTCCCTCCTTTCACATGCTAGTCTATGTCTCATATCCTATAGGAATGCCATAACCTCCCAAATACCAATTACATGTGAGTCATATGACCTGTGTTTTCATAGCATTACTATTGTATCACTTCCTTTTTTTTCTGTAGTTCAATCACCATTTAACTCTCTGTATCTCATACTAGGCGATCTGTTTGTCTCATGAAGCTAGCTTTGTATGTTGACTATGACTTTGTGTGAAGAACAGAGCTGGGAGGAGACTTAGTACATAGTTTTTAATTGCTACATTTAGAGTCTAGAGACCTATTCATTTAAATAAAGTGAAACTTCATATGTATCCTCTTTTTAGCATTTCTTTTTTTTTTTTCTTTTTTTAAATTTTTATTTATTTATTTATTTTTTTATTATTAGTTGTTCAAAACATTACAAAGCTCTTGACATATCATATTTCATACATTTGATTCAAGCAGATTATGAACTCCCATTTTTACCCCGTATACATATTGCAGATTCACATCCGTTGCACATCCACTTTTTTACATACTGCCATACTAGTGTCTGTTGTATTCTGCTGCCCTTCCTATCCTCTACTATCCCCCCTCCCCTTCCCTCCCCTCCCCTCCCATCTTCTCTCTCTACCCTATCTACTGTAATTCATTTCTCTCTCTTGTTTTTTTTCCCCCTTTCCCCTCACTTCCTCTCATACGTAATTTTGTATAACAATGAGGGTCTCCTTCCTTTACCATGCAATTTCCCTTCTCTCTCTCTTTCCCTCCCCCCTCTCGACCCTGTTTAATGGTGATCTTCTTCTCATGCTCTTCCTCCCTATTCTGTTCTTAGTTGCTCTCCTTATATCAAAGATGACATTTGGCATTTGTTTTTTAGGGATTGGCTAGCTTCACTTAGCATAATCTGCTCTAGTGCCATCCATTTCCCTGCAAATTCCATGATTTTGTCATTTTTTAGTGCAGCATAATACTCCATTGTGTACAAATGCCACATTTTTTTTTTCCATTCGTCTATTGAAGGGCATCTAGGTTGGTTCCACAGTCTTGCTATTGTGAATTGTGCTGCTATGAACATCGATGTAGCAGTGTCCCTGTAGCATGCTCTTTTTAGGTCTTTAGGGAATAGACCAAGAAGGGGAATAGCTGGGTCAAATGGTGGCTCCATTCCCAGCTTTCCAAGAAATCTCCATACTGCTTTCCAAATTGGCTGCACCAATTTGCAGTCCCACCAGCAATGTACAAGTGTACCCTTTTCCCCACATCCTCGCCAGCACTTGTTGTTGTTTGACTTCATAATGGCTGCCAATCTTACTGGAGTGAGATGGTATCTTAGGGTGGTTTTGATTTGCATTTCTCTGACTGCTAGAGATGGTGAGCATTTTTTCATGTACTTGTTGATTGATTGTATGTCCTCCTCTGAGAAGTGTCTGTTCAGGTCCTTGGCCCATTTGTTGATTGGGTTGTTTGTTCTCTTATTGTCTAATTTTTTGAGTTCTTTGTATACTCTGGATATTAGGGCTCTATCTGAAGTGTGAGGGGTAAAAATTTGTTCCCAGGATGTAGGCTCTCTATTTACCTCTCTTATTGTTTCTCTTGCTGAGAAAAAACTTTTTAGTTTAAGTAAGTCCCATTTGTTTATTCTTGTTATTATCTCTTGGGCTATGGGCGTCCTAATAAGGAATTTGGAGCCAGACCCCACAGTATGTAGATCGGAGCCAACTTTTTCTTCTGTCAGACGCAGTGTCTCTGATTTGATATCTAGCTCCTTGATCCATTTTGAATTAACTTTTGTGCATGGCGAGAGGAGGGGATTCAGTTTCATTTTGTTGCATATGGATTTCCAATTTTCCCAGCACCATTTGTTGAAGATGCTATCCTTCCTCCATTAAAAAAAAAGGCAGGAATCTTACAAAAAGCTCAGTGGAATTTGGGAAAAGAAGGATTAGATTGTTTTGTGTGGTGGAATCACCATTACCTTTCAATATGCCCATGTAAAAAATAATCATTTGATTTTCTATTTAGTGTTTCTCAATCAGTACATTTTTTGTGATTATTTTTCTATTCATTATATGTATCTAAAAAATATATAGCAGATACACTATGCTTTACACTAAATACGTCATGAATTTATTATTAATTTAATTCATAAAATATTTTAAAAATTATTAGTTGTTGATGAATCTTTATTTTATTCATTTGTATGCAATGTTAAGAATGGAATCCAGTGCCTCACACATGCTAGGCAAGTGCTCTATTACTGAGCCACAATCCTAGACCCTGTAAAAATAACGTTAATGGTTAAAAATATGCATCAACTTTCAATGTTGACCTCGAAAGTGAGATATATTTTCCTGCTAATATATAGGTTATTTGGTCATTTTTTATATCATGTTTTGTAGTTTTTTAAACTGTGATTTTCACTTCCAATATGATAATAAGATCATTGGTTAAATATTGAAAAAAAAATCTATTTTATGCTTGAAAAACTTTGATCTTTTAAAAAGAATTTTGTATCTTCTAATTTATACCCAGAATGGGGTTTTACATTCTGAAGTTTTAGAAATAGCATATTTTCTCTTCCAAGAAAGGAAGTATAAAATATATGATTGCAATTGTTTTAAATTCTGGAGGTATCTCTTTGTGTATGTGTGTGTTGGGGGTTGTGCATATTCTATTAATGCTACTATATAACAGCATTCCTGAGGCTGGGTAATGTATATGAAACAGAAATTTATTTCTCACAGAGCTGGAAAGTCCACTACAAGATACCAGTAAGTTCAGTGTCTGGTGAGAACTAGTCTCCGTTTCCAAGATGCTGCCTCACTTAGCTGAAGGAATAAAGCCAAAAATGGTCTCTCTAGTTTTTCTAGTCTTTTTAAATAGTTGCTAATATATAGTTGCTAATCCCATTCCTGAGGATTACATCATCTTGACCTAATCAGCTTTGAAGTGTCCTGCCTTTTAATAGTATCATATTGGCCATTAAGTTTTAATACAAGAATTTTGAGTTGCATTCATTACCACAGGGACTATATCACAAATATGTAATATATATGTTCATATATATATTCAAACATATATGATAAATATCTATCTATCTAATTCACTTCTGTGACTTCAAATACAATGCATATGTAACATCTATAATTTATAATTTCTGGTCTGAACTCTTTCCTGAAATCTAGGATTATATTGGTAAATACCCACTGCACTCCTTACAATTCTTGAATTTCCCAAAGTCATCTTACATAGGCCAAAGATTTTTTTTAAACAAAATCCATTGTATTGGTATCCACATTGTTTTTTCGTCCATTTGAATCTCTAAAACTGAACAATTCAAATTTAAGTTTGATAAACTCTTTTTTTAACTTAATAAACCATCACTTTTTCCCCCCAATTTTATTTGTAGGGTCTTGATTCAATATTTTTTTCTTCATGCTATTTTAAACTTCTATTTTTGCATCCCTGTCCCCGCTCATTTGTAGACTCTGAAGGCAGAGACTGTGTTTCATATTTTTCAGTCTTCAGCCCTTTGTTACTTCTCTTACACTAGTGTCAATAATCAACCATTTTTTCAATGGTTGCGTACATATAGAAAAGGGTAACTTTGTGGCACTTGTACTACCATGTAGCAATTCATCATTGACATATAGAGCTATTAGGATGCTGGGGTTTGAAGCATTAACAATTATTATCTGATATATGTTGTATAATTTTAGCCCATGGCTATTTCTTGTACTTTTTTCTATTTTAAATTTCTTGTAATGAATAAATACTATTTTTCCAGATCCAATAATGTTATTCAAATGTATATTGTATCATTTTAATTAGTAATGTACTTGCCAAACTCCTGAAAGATAATCTCTTCCCTTTCTCATTATTCTTTGTAATGTAAAAGAGGTAGAGTTGATGATTGTCCAATATTTTAAGCCGTGCTCTTTCATCAGGAGTGTGAATGGATTGTAGTTTAACAGTTAGCAGAGTAAAGGATGCAGTTGGAAATTGAGTGTTACATGTGAGTGGCAGGGAAGATAGGTGTGTCTGTGTTTGTGTTCCGAAAGGTGCATTTGTAATGCATAAAGGAGTGAGAATGAAGGAAAGTAAAAGTGTTGACAAGTGTTTTTCCTTTACTGAAATTCCAATGATGCTGACATCTTTGCCTGAGCAAATAGCACTTTTATTAAGAACAGAGAAAAGAAGAATAGAGAAAATGGACTAAAATAAACCAGCTTAGAAGATAGGATGGCAATCTACCAATATTATGGAATTTATTTTTCCTTTTCTCCTACAATTTTATGAGAATCATTTCAGTGAAAAAGACATAAAATCCTGTTCAATAGGGGCAGGTAAATCTTAAGATACACACACATATACATGTACAGCTAAAATTAATATTTTTGAATACAGTGTACTATTTCTAGTAAGAACAAAAAACTGCTCTTTAAAATTTGCATCTATGTATTAAAACAAATATATATGGAACAGGTATAAATTACATTGGAATTTTCTGACAGTAAAAGAATATAAAAGTAGAGGCTAAACAGAAACAATACACATCAAATTAATAATCTAGAATGATCCATTCAGTTAGGAAATATGACCTGCTTGTGAAAAATGGTGATATTAATTGGAGTAATATCTTTTATTTTTCTCTACTTCCCTCGTAGTTCATCTCTATTATGGAGAGGATTCCAATGTCATTAAACTTTATTTTGAATTGTTTTAATAACAGTGTATACTATGTTTGGGTCTTAAATGTCTCCCAAAGGTCCATCAATATGCTAAAGGCTTGGTCATCAGATCATGCCACTGCGGGGCGTGGAACACTTCAGAAGTGGAGCATAGTGGGAGAAAGTTAGGTCAATGAGGGTGTGCATGTGAAGGGGATATGAGAGCCTCAGTTTCTTCCTCCTCTCTCTGGTCTTCAGTCACCACGAAGTGGCCATGTTGAGGTGAGCGCTTTGCTGGAGTACTTCCAGTTATTATGTTTTCCCTCATATCAGTCCCCAAAGCAAGAGTCAACCAACTATGAATTGAAACATCTGAAACTGTGAGCCAAAATAAATCTTTGATCCTTATTAGCTGGTTATCTCAGGTATTTTGTCAGTGATGGAAAGCCAGCTAACTGTGTGCTCTTTCAATAAGAAAAAAAAAAAAAAAAAGAAAAGAAAAACACAAACAAAAACCTTTTACTTACTTTCTCTTGACTTTTAAAATATTTTAAAAAATATTTTAGTTGTAGATATTCACAATACCTTTATTTTGTTTATTTAGTTTTTTTTATGTGGTGCTGAGTATTGAACCCAGTGCCTCATGCATGCTAGGCAAGTACTCTACCACTGAGCCACAATCCCAGCACCTTTCTCTTGACTTTTGGTAGAATGGTGATATAAATATGGGATGTTGAAATATTTCTACTCTCAAAACAGTTGTTTTTGTTCAATATTGTGGAGACCAGAAAGTTGGAGAGGGTTATCTACTACCTCACATAGTATTTTCTTTTGTGAAAACCTGAAGCAAGAAATTCCTGTGCTTTGTAAAAATAATAATTGCAAATTCCTCCTAGGAATTAGATATAAATTACTCTGCAGACATTGAGCTGTGTAATAAACCACACTCCCCTTTTTCTTTTGGTACTATGAAGTTTATGACAAAATTTTTGGTCATCTATGGCACTGGTAAATACTTCTCAGTTCTTGGGGGGAAAAAAGAAGTTTTGAGTTTCATACTTGCCAATTTTTGAGGTGCAAACTATTATACCATGGCTGATTTCAATCTACCCACATAATGTCACAAGATGCAAAGTTGGAAGATGTGCACAGTTAGCTTTTGTGAACTGGTATGTACAGGGTCCAATGTAACACTAGGCTATCCATTATATTTATAACTTAATCATATGGCCTTCATCTATTTTTCTGTTTCCAAACTTTTTTTTGCCCCACCCCACTTGTTCACCACAGTTTTAGCAGATGTTACCCTGTATGGCTTTCATATATTTAAGATAACTGATATTCCCTAGACCAATAACAAATTTTAAAAGACATTAACTAATTATTAGAAGGCTCCATTTAATAAATGATTTCTGTGGCACTTGTCCTAAGGATGACAGTTGTATTTGGTTTCCTTAGCAATAACCACTAGAAGATATTAGTTCTCATGAAGGATTACCTATTCCCTTTGTTCTTCTCATTCTTCAAAAAAGAATAATGCAATATTTTAAGTAAGTATATTGCTTTACAATTTATCAACTTACTATGGACATTTGCTTGTCTATCTCCCTAAAACCCTATGAGTTAGAAAGAGAAGATACTACCATCCTCATTTTTTGGATGATGTCCCCCCAAACTAAAAACTTCACTTAAAAGCATAAACCTTATAAGTAAATAGATTCTCTTACTCTTCTTTTATGCCAGTAAGACCCTACATAATAAATTATAATTCCTATTTAGGAGATTAGGATATGTTAGATATTATTTTAGTGTATGGTATTTTTTCCTTGCAGGTAAAAACATTACTGCTGCTAATTTTAAGCATTGCTAGGATTTTGATCCTGAAGATAATAATAATAAACTTTCATCTTCAGTTCACATGTATGTCTTTGCTTTTAAATTATGAAATGATATTGAGGACAATTGTAGAGTTATTATTCTATTGTAGGACAATTTTTCAAGTAAATGACTGCCACAATATTTGAACACCAGACTTCAGTCTCTGATAGCTAGCTATCTTCTAAGGGGGTGTTAAGTTCTGCAAAACTTATTTAAGCAGTGAAATCTGCAGATGAGAGGTAGTAAATGCCTTGCATTAGACAGCATTCAGAAATAACCTCTCAAGTTAGTTCCATCTTAACAGGAACCAAATCCTAGTGCTCTCTAGAAGGTTGAATGAGGAACTTTGTGCAGCAGCAATCTATTTTCTTTCTTCCAGACTACCGTGGCTTACTGGTTAGAGAGCTGTTCTGATGGTGAGCTGCAGAAATGCATTTACAAGTGTGTTTACAGCTCTAATATTGATTGCTCCAGTCTGTCCAACCCCCCTTGCAATAAACAACCCTGCAAGACCCTGCACTGTTGGAAAGCAGTGATGCATTATTTAACAGCAGCTAATCAATATAAAACAAGTCTCCCCTTTGTTACAGCCGTACTATTGATAGACTGCTTCTCCCTTTTAATTTTTTATTATTTTGCATTGATTTCTGAAACTCAATTCTGTATCTTACTTTTCTTCCATCAGTAACTGTGAGCTGAGCCCTACCTGACTAGAAATCTAACATCCTTTTTGAATCACAAATCACCCAACTTAATTAAGGAACAATTAGTTGAGAGTTTTTAAAAAATCATTCAAGTCTGCTGTAATCAAATTTAATGAGTGAAACACATTAAATGCAAGATTTTGGGGAGCTCACATATATAAAATTCCGAAAAGACAAGATTATTGCAGCTGTACGTAGTTTTAGGGGGTAGGCTGTCAATTTTTCCCATTTAGCCTGGTGAACATGGGGGGAAATTCAGACATATAACTACCATTCACACTAATAGGGATTTGTCCTCTAAAGCCTGCTGTATCAATAGGAGAATAGGGGCCTTAGGTTTTTTTTATTTTTTCCCCTTTCTTCCTTCCTTTTTTTTCTTTTTAAATCTGAGCTGAATTGTCTAGAATAAAACATTAATGGCAGTTACATTAGGCATTGCTGCTCTTGAGTGCTAACCCCTAATCTGCCAAACATAAAATAAAATCTTATTGTACATGTAGACAGAGAGAAAGAGTGATTCAGTCATGGGTATGTTTTCAGGTGCATGTAGATTTGTGCAATTCTGTGAATTGGGCTGAAAATAAGCAAAGACATGCTGGTCTAATCATTTATTACATCTTAATTATCCTTTTTGACTTATCATAAAGCATAAACAATAAAATAAAATTTGATTTCTAGATAATTCATAAAAGTAGATTTATATAGCAAACCATTTTTTTGGTTAGTTCTTTTCAATAATAGGCATTTGTTTAATATGTTTGCTGTTAGAAAAGAAATGCAAAGTTTTTGCAAAAAAATTATAAAGTACATGAGAAGAATGAAAATATTAATTATCCCTACATATCCTACTTGTCATAATAATTGTTGAATTGTTATAATCTTGGTGTGCTTAGCCCTAAAACCAATGTCTATTATTTGTCTCCATATATAACAAACCCACCTTATTTGGGGTAAAAATTATACAGAATATTATGTTTAATTCCTACATAATTTGTACAAAGTAACAAAGACCAGGTTATAAATTATAGCAGTTTTATTTCTTTTAACCATTATTTAAAAGTCACTTTGTCATGGCATTCAACATTAACATTAAAATATATGTTTGCTATTAGCATAAAATTCATTTGCTAAGAAACAGAGTGTTGTCAATGTTTTTAAATTGATATTTATTAACAGGGACAAAATTTTTAAAAATTAATTATTAAATACAAATAATAAAAACAAACCAGAAATGGAAGTGAGAACTCTGGATAAATTGGAAGCAAGAAGCCAGAGGACCATGAGCAAAAGAGATTCTGGGAATCAGGTCAACTGAAGCTCACAAATCAAAATAGGCTATAAAAGAAAAGGCACTCAGAAAGGGAAAAGTCTCTGTGCAGACTTCCAGTTACACCTGATGATTTTTTCCATTCTAATTATCATCCAACTGTACTCAACACGGATTAATCACTGACTAGAAATCTAACATCCTTTTTTGAATGCCCAGCATCAGGGGTGGGTGCTACAAAACTGAGAGCCAAATTTAGAGCGGCCCTTAAAAAGTACTTAGTATTTGCCTTTTAAATTTTATGTTAAATCCATTTTTTGTACTCTTTTTTTTTGCATTTTCTTTGTAGTTTTTTTTTTTAAATCTTTTTTTTTTTTTTAGAGAGAGAGAGGTAGAGAGAGGTAGAGAGAGAGAGAATTTTTTTTTTAATATTTATTTTTTTAGTTTTCGGTGGGCACAACATCTTTGTTTGTATGTGGTGCTGAGGATCGAACCCGGGCCGCACGCATGCCAGGCGAGCGCGCTACCGCTTGAGCCACATCCCCAGCCCCTGTAGTTTTTTTTTTTAATCAACAATATCCTCTACATTACATTAAATCAAGTCTGGGACATCAAGCACAAGATATACTAGCTAAGCTAGAAACTGAGGTGTATAATGTATAGAGTGAGAGATGGTTTCTGATCTTATAAGAATTAGTTTGGAATTACAAGCCTCTAGTGGCAAATTCACAAAAGGAGGTGAAACAATTGGAGTCATGGCCTCACAATGTCTCTCTGTGTCTAATCAGCCTAAGTCACCCAAAGATACCTAATTGCAGTCATTGCTAATGAGCCATTTTTAGACATTGAATAAGTGGCTTGATTTGGTTATTTGGTTTCCATTTCTGGAAGAGGTTTAATACATTTAGTTATTCACTTAAATAATTTGGACAAAGTTTCTATTTTTTAATTGAGAGATGAGGACCATTGAAAATGTAAAGCAATTAGAATTGCAACACTCACATGTACAGAATCATCAAGTTAATCAGCAAGATCTTACAGCCAGATTTAAATTACCTGAGTAGGAGTCTTGGAACGTTAAAAACAGAAACTAAATTAGCTGAGAAGAGACACAACACTTAAATGTGAAACTGTATCTTAGAAATCGGTGTAATTAATTATTACTTGTATTAGATAAATGTGGTTTTGTTTATACCTTCTCATTAGGCAATGAGAAAACTCTTCTAATTGCTTGGATCTAAACTCTTCTAATTGCATGAGGTAAATTTGAAGCTTCATCCATTTTTGATTTGTCTTTACCTTGACATTTATATTTTTCCCCTGCTGGTTGAACAGGAATGACTTCATGAAGAAAAAAAAATTTTGGAACTGATTTTTTAATATTTAAGCTATAATGAAAATGAGGTAAAATACACAAAATTTAAAAGTGTGCACACAATTAAATTTTTATTCCTGCATAATGCATGTATATTTCCTTGGAATCATCACCTAGATCAGTATAGAAAATATTGCCAACATTCCAGAAAGCCCTTTTTGTGCTCCTTTTCAACAACAATGCCAAAATGATGAATGTTATTCTGATTTTTCACCCTATACATTAGTTATGTCTGTTAAAATTCATATCAGTGGTATCATATAAGAGTATTTTTATTTTTCTTATTTCACTTAATATAATTTTGTGAGATTAAATCCATGTTGTGTGTACCTGTTGTTCATTCCCCTTCCTGTACAGTATTCTTATTTATGAAAAAAATGTTCACACTGAAATTTTTTCATTTGTTGTGCTGTTGGGAGACATTTGGGTTCTCTTAAGTTTTAAGCTATTAAGAATAAAGATGCCATGCAGTTTCTTCAACTCCTCTTCATTTCTTTTGGGTATTTAATTAGACATAAAATTTTGGGGTTACAGGGTAACGTAAGTTTTATCTTTCATATATACTATTAAAAAGGTTTTTAATGTGATTGCTCCACATGTTTACCAATACTTGGTGTATGAAATTTTTATTTTTATTTATTTTTTAAAATTCTATGTATTATCTTCACTGTATACTGGTATCTCTTTTTTGGTGTTAATTTGTATTTTTCTAATGACTAGAGTGGTTGAGAAGCTATGTATATCCCAATTGGCCATTTGGATGTCTTCTGTGAAGTGCATGCTTAATCATCTTCCCATTTTCCTATTTCATTCTCTATGTTTTTCTTAATGCTTTGAATGAGCTTAGTATCCAAATGTTGCAAATGTTACAGAGCTGGAATTTCATGCTTTACCATAAATTTTCTCCACTATCACTGTTGCTATATTGTTGTTGTTTCCCCTCTTTCCCCCACTCAACATCTATATTCCCTTTTGGTGTTTATTATTTTTCCTTCTTGCTATGTTCTGCCACTTGTCCCTGGATCATGTAACTTTTATGGCCACTTGCTAAACAATAAACTTTGTAGCATTCCAAGGGACCCCAAAATGACACTTCAAAGTCAAGGACTAATAATTTCCTCTCCAAATTCCACTAAGGATCTAATTTGGGGTTCCCTATTAACATCATTGTTTTCACTGCTGACTACTTACTTTTAAAATTCACTAGTCCTGTTGTTTACACTGGGATCCCATTGGTTCAGCTGGCCAATGCATGCTTCAGATTTTCCCTAAATTCTAGGTTCTGAGTTTCTTTCCTCTGTTGGTTGAACAGTATCATTTTGGACATTAAGAATTTGCTTCTAGCAAGGGTCCCGTAGAAAGGTTAGCCATAGGTGAAACACTCGACTGTTTGTGAAGTTCTGTCTCCTTTCTTAGTTCAGGTTGCCTTTTCATTATGAGTCATTCATGGACTGTCTAGGCCATAAATCAAAGCCTTCTCACAATGTGTGAAGGATTGATGACAGTACTTGTTCCTTTAACACTCCAACTTTCCCTTGCATGGTATTTTCACCTAGATAAATACAAATGAAAATCCATGGTCTGCAACAAGGAGAAATCCCACCTGTGTCACCAGACTTAGAAAAAAATAATTCCTCTTAGCTAGAGAAGGAAGTTTATAAACCTCCATAAATATGAGGACTTCCATGAACTATGTTTATTGATGCAAAAATGCATGTGACTACTCATATGTATCTAGGGTCTATAGTAAGAAGATATTTTGAGACATCTTGTGGAAAGAAACATCCATTAGATGTTAGTCCTAACTTCAGATTTCTGATTTTCATAGCTACCATCAATGCTAGCCTCTCATACTCCAAACAATATGATTATTTTTAATACACAAAGCATACTTTTATTGATAAAGAAGCTGAGCCTGACCTTAGTCAAATTAAATTACCAGAGTTAGTTAGCAATTGACAGGAATAGACCTTGATATATATGACTATCTCTATGTGGGGACAAGTGCATGGAGTACGGCATATGTGGCATACATTAAGGGCTCCTGAGTGGCAAACCGCTTACCCCGAGGACACAGCCCTGGGTGTAAGTGTTAGAGTCTGTAAACAAGTCAAAATAACACCTGGCATTTTGTCAGGGGAATGTTAAAGTTCGTAAACAAGTCTGGATGGTGCCTGGCAAAATGTCAGAGGGAGTGGTTTGAGAAGTAACAAAACCGAGCCATTAGGTGTAGAGATTCCTGATTGGTTGACTGATGTATCTAGTTTATGCTAATTAGATAAGCTGTGTGGAATGTATAAATACTGCTCCTGTCCTGCAATAAACGGCTCCTACTCCTGCTGTATCAATGTACACAAGTTATTCGTCACCCCCTGGTTATTTTGCCCAGCCAGCCGGGCTGCGGCATGTAAGACTATGGGTTGCAGTCACAGCACTTGCTCCATGGCCCTCCTTGATTGGTTGTGGCAAGGACAGTTGTTAAGAAATTGTATTGGTGGCTGCCTGTAATCTGCTTAGCTACTGCCTGAGTATATGTACATGGTAACCACACAATAAAATCAGACCTGCTTCCTGCTTGGTCTCCAGAGGTCTTGATTCATTCGTGACTCCGCAGCCAAATTCTCTTCTACCCTGTTCCATGGACCTCCTTGCTGGACAAGAGAAAGTCCACACAGCTCTAGAAGTATTCCATTTCTTCAAGAAATGATATCCTGGCTTAAAAAAAATGATCATCACTTTAGTGGTATAGCTCTTGCTTAGTATGCTCAAGGCTGTGGATTCCATCCCTAGCATTGAAGAAAAAGAGAGGGGGAAGGAAGGAAGGAAGGAAGGGAAGAAGGAAAGAAGGAAGGAAGGAAAGGATACTTCTTTTTCACTGCTCCAGAATTTAAACCTATTATAATATAATATTATGCTATGATCAACATTTTTTTTTTTTGGTACCAGGGATTGAACCCAGGTGTTCTTAACCACTGAGCCATATCCCCAGACCCTTTCTATATTTTTTTGAGACAGGATCTCACTAAGTTTTTTAGGGCCTGGCTCAATTGTTGAGGTTGGCTTTGAACTTGCGATCCTCCTGCCTCAGCCTTCAACATTGCTGGGATTATAGGCATGTGCCACTGCACCTAGCCTATAATGAAGTTTAATGTTTGTCTCTTCACCATCAGTTTATGAGCATATACTAAGAATATGTTTTATGCTTCACTTTTTAATAGTGTCCAGATCTTTAAGAAAGTTTGTTGAATGAATGCAAAAAAAAAATCATAATATAATCTCCTCAGGAAATATTTTAAGCACCAATTTCTTTCTATATTCCTGTAAATGTAAAAAGGTTTATTCTGAATTGGCAGAAGCAAAAAAGATAATTGAAGTATTTTGGGCACTAATTCCATACTGGATACTTCTCTAAGGCTTATTTGCATGAAATCCTAACAACAAACTTAGTAGTCATTACTATTATTTCTCTCATTTTAAAGATGTAGGTGTATTCAGATATACCTGAATCCAGAAAAAGCACCACCACTTAAGCATTGTGACTGTGGGTGCACTGAGGAGGGCTTTCAAGAGAGTTGAATTGGAATACAGTTTCAAAGGGTAACTAGAATCTGGACAAATTGAATTGGCAAAAGAAGAATCAGGGGTTGTAAAAATAGGGTTTAACTCATTGTGGAAGGGTAGAGGTTGGGACAGGTATGGCATTGCATGGGATGACTGCTGAGTGAGGCAGAGGCCCGGGGTGAATGTTCATACTCTGGTGTCTACTGCCTGGATCTCTTGGCTTTCCACACACTGTAAACATGTCTTGGCAAGTAACATAACTTTTCTGTCAACTTCCTAAGATCTTTATGTGAATTGATATGTATGTTTATAAAACTTAGGGTACTATATAGCATATAGTCATTACTAGTTAACTTTGACTATTTTATTATTATCATTAGTGTTACTTTATATATGGTAGTTGTATTGGTAGGTTTTGGTATATTTATCAAAAAACTTGTCTCACTTTATAGTTGTTCTTCATTTACTCTGATTTAATCTATGATATAGTTTAAATACCTTCTGCATTATAAAGTCTCTTTAAAAATAGTCTTACAGTGTTCCTGTTTCAGTGTGAGAAATCAGGCTCAAATAGGTGAGTGACTTGGCAACAGCCACATAGTGCCATGTGTCTGTCCTAAGGCTTCAGTGTAAGACAATGGGAAACAGAGGAATATATACTCTATACACAGCAAACCAAAGCAAAACTCAACAGTTACAGACTCTCGATTTTCTTGAAAAGATTTGATTTCAAATATCTGGTCAGCCATAAGTCTATTGTCAAATTTTATGTCTGAATTTCAAGACTATTCACAGCATCTTTAAATTATTACCTGCCCAGGTGCCTTTAAGTTACTACATATGAATTAGATAATTTGGTGTGTGTCTTTGTATAGTTAATATGGTGGAAATTTCTTGATCAAGTAAATTTACATTTTGAATAGGTTTGTACATATAGAGCTCAAGGTTAATGTCCAAGGGTTTTACTTATGTAGTCTTCCTTCATTGGAAAAAAAAATCTTCCTAGTATTCTTGGATTTAGCCCTTTAAAGTGGCTGTTCAACAACTTTGCTTGCTGTTGTTTGTTTTATTTTATGTGGCAGTATGTTTACATAGCATGTTATTGCATATGTTTTAAATAATATATCACAGTCCACAGGGACACATAGTTTACAACCCAATTTTTAAAATAACTTAGGGTATATGTCATGCACATTGACCATAGTTGATCACAGAGTCTAAAGTATAATTTTGAAAAACTTCCATTCCAATTAAATATTGTTTAACCTAAATGAGCAATCCTTAAATAATAACAGAAAAAAGGAAAGATAAATTAAATAGAAGTTATCAAATAATTCTGTTGAAAAATTTTCTTATAAAGGGGCTCATGCTACTTTACATCTTATTGTAAGAGAGTCCACATATAAAATATTCTTTTTATAAATTCTATTTATAAAATACTTTATATTCCTATAATGCCTTCTATGTTTTTTGGTTTCTCTACTCTTTAGCCTTAGAAAATGAGGAAGTATAGGGAGTTTATTTATGTTTTGAGTTTTACTTAAAATGTAAACTATACACCAGTTTGTCAGAATTCTTAATGTGAACTATAAGGTAGTAATAGAAATGTATTAAATGTGTTATAGTTCAGAAGCATATGTTTAATAGGGTTTTTTTGAATTCTCCTTCAATCCATTTTGCATAAGTGTTCTATTTGCTTTAGATTTTCTTAAAGTTTTATATTATTTCAAATTTTAATACAACTACACAATTATATAAATAAAATCTATTTTATTATCCCACATTTTCTTTTTCCTCCAAATTCCTCCCCCAGAAGCTATCAAAAAAGTTCTCCAAATTCATGCATTACTAATGAAAGATGTTATTCAATTATCAAGCCAACTGATTTCTGAAATAGATCCTCAGCTAATGTATTCCATTAAGAAGTCTAGTCAGATAGACACAGCTGAATTTTCTCTCAAATGTTCACTAAAATACTCTTCCAGGAAATGAGATGCGTTAATCAGACCTACACATACAGTGAAGAAACAGGATATATTGTTAGTTATCTCAATCTACTTCATAGATACATGGTCTTTTAGTGTAAAAAAAAAATCCGGGATTTTCAAGTTTTCTTTTCATAACTTCCCTTTGTTGGAGGGCTGTATCAGCTAAACCCACTAACCCTGACTGAGCCAGGATGCCTTATTGCATGAGAACACATAAACCAAAGGAAAAAAAGATTGTAACTCCCCTCTCTTTTTAGACATTTATTTACCTATCCTTTTCTTGCTAAGACAGAAAGAGGAAATTGATATTTCCTTTCCACTTAGTTGAAGCCAAAGTTATAACTGAAAATACTTCTTTTGTCAAAAAATACTTCTTTTGTCAAAATCATGTGTCTGGGGGCTTAGCCAATGGAAATCCTGTATTCTTTCAGGAGTGTATTTAATAAGTCTCTCTAGGCCAAATGTTATTGTCAAGTGTCATTATAATTAAGGAAGCAATATAGTCCAATTACAAAATATGCTACAAACAGAAAAATTCTCTAAAAAAGTAAAATTCCCAAGTCCTTGTTGTAATCTAAAACATATACAATCATATTTTAGAGATAATTATTGTTGATTATAATGTGATTATATCTGTCAGAATAATATGCACTGACCGAGCCTTAGAAAAATGGATTGTTTTAGACTATGAAGCAAGTTGAGATTTATTTGCATAGCTGGTGGTTGTGCACAAGGACCAGAGTTTCAGATTCTTTGGAAGAAAGTAATCGGTTTGTATATGTCCTTAAATTCATGTTTAAACTTCCTTTGGGGAGCCTGGTGTATTTCATACGCATTTTAAATTCTTGTTCCAAATTCTTTTCTGAAATTATCTTTAAAAAGACAGGAGAGCAATTATACCCCCAAAAACGCAGATTGACTGTGGGACTTTGACTGACGCAGGCGCCTAAATGAACCACAGGCAAAAGTGAAGGCAGAATTGGATGACTCAGGTAAGAGTGGAAGACCTTTCAACTTTCTCTTATGTACAAAAGAAAGTATTTCAATAGATTAATGATAATATTTGATCTAAAAGCACAAGTAATTATCCAAGATTAGAGGTTTAACATAAAATTGGCCAATAACGAATTATTTCAGCTTACCTTCATTTCCCTTTCTTTGCTTATCTAATGAAGGAAAGACTAATAAACAATAAAATTAAAAGTAGTGGACAAGAGAAAGGAAATGCAGAATTCAAGTTCCTGCAAAAAAAATCATCTCCTGAATAAGCAAAAGTTGGTTATAATTAGAAGTGAAGACAAATGTATCCTTTGTAATGCAAACATTTAAAGGACAGACTCTAAATTTATACACACACACACACACACACAGGTATGTATTTCAAAGCTATTTTCTTTCTCATAGAGGCTGACACTTAATTTGAACAAATTAATCTCTAAATTTATATCCCTTTCAAAGCCTATTGGCATTCCTCATCTGCAAGCATCAGAATCCTGTGATTTTGAACAATATGGCTCAACTACAATCTTTGTAAGCTGGTAGTTCCAAACAAGATTTCAGACTGTGCCTTGTTCTAAAAACTTCCTTTTTCCACCAGCGTTACTGCACTTGCCAAGAGTGACATAACCTTGAAATTATTTGTTACATTTTCCAATGAACAAACCCAGCTTGTTAAGGAAATGGGGAGCCTATATCATTAGCAAGGAGCACAATGGAAGACTCAGAATTCAGCCTTGACTGGTAGGCCCAGAGTATTACTTGTTTCTGGGAAATTTCACTCATTTTAGAAAGAATTCAGTATTTTAACTGTGCAGGCTGGCTGAGTACACTTCTGGAGGTTCTTAGGAGAGTGTGCCACCTTCTGCACCATCTGAGAGCTGAAGCTGATATGGTTATCAGTACAAAACAATCCACATAGCATTTACACATTCATGCTAATTGTACTTGCCACATATTAGTGGTCTTTCTTTGAAGCAGTTGGCTGGCAAGGAAATAAAATCTGGACAGCAACTGATACTGATTTTTTTTTCTGATTATACAGTTAATACATGTATACTGAAGATGATTTAAAAATTTTCCAAAGGCTCAAGTAGAAAATCGAGTCACTGTCTTATTAGCCAAAAAGACAGTACATCAGTGAACACACACATTCATATAATGGGCATGTTATATATGTGGTTCAATTCATATCAATAAGTGGAATATGTATAAAACTGATACAACCTGTCAGCAACTTCATAATATTTATAAATTTAACATTTTTTATTTTTATTCTCTCTCTAATCTCTCTCTCTTTTTCCAGATGTGTGTGTGTGTGTATGTGTGTGTGTGCTATATATGGATGATGTGATATCTGAAAGATAGTGACTTTTGCTTTTTCTATAAAATGTACCTGGTACTGTTGCTTTTGAAGTTAATTTTATTTTTGTTGGATAATATTGACATGTTACCCAATGAAAAGCATAGAAGAAGGTGTATTTTAAAAACTCTTGTTAACTATGATCATCCTGTTTATACCTTCTTGCCTCAATTAGAAACTGTCCTCACTAATTTTGTGTGTATATTTTGTTTTACTTGACGCAAATATTAGTACACATGAATACATTTTCTTATTTCATTCCTGCTTTATATAAATAATAGTTTACTGTATTAGCTAAGACACCTCAAAGCTCTTGCAGATCTTTCCATATAAGTATATAAAGAACTTCATATATTTCTTTGACTGCATATATTTCCATGGATGGAAGAACTATAATTTAGAGTCACTTGTAGAAAGAAAATTCTTTAAAAATATTTAGTAATAAGAAATGCTACCTTGATAATGTCATGCAAGTGTTATTTTAACATTTGAAGTTATGCATATAGGATAAATGTCCAGGAGTGGGACTGCTGGGTCAAAGAATAAATTCATTTGTAAGTTCAGACAATATCATTTTTTTGTAGAGATTTTAATATTTTGCAGTTCCCTCAAAAAAAATTTTTTAAATCTGTTTTTCATCAGTCATGGTGACTTTCTGTGTTATCACACATTTAAATTATTATCATTCTAGTAAGAAATTATATACAATTATAGTTTTAGTTTGTAAACTATTTGAATTTTTTCATCACTGCTGTTTAAATTTTATAAGTTTAAACTTATAAAATGAGGTGAGTACATTTTTTACATGTTTTTGAATGTTGTGTTCATTTTCTGAAAAATTATTTATTCTTATCTCTGTTAAGTTTTCCACTGGGTTCTTTCCTTTTGTGAATTTTTAGAGCTCATCATGCATTACAGGAATTAGTCCTTTATGATATGATTCACAACTTTAAAAATATTTTTTATCCTTCTCTTTTAAAGATATTTTTATTTTTAATTGATACATAATAATTGTAAATATTTGTGGGATGTTGATAACATTTTAGTACAATGAATACAATATATAATGGTCAGATCAGGGTGATTGTTATATCCATTTCTTCAGACATATCATTTCTTTGAGCTGGGAGCATTCAAAATCCTCTCCACCAGGTATTTTAAAACATTCACTTAGCTGTTGTCAACTAAAGTTATCCCATTTTATTTTACAACATTAGAAGTGGTCCCTTCTAGGGGCTGGGGTTGTGGCTCAGCGGTAGAGAGCTTGCCTTGCACATGTAAGACCGTGGGTTCGATCCTCAGCACCACATAAAAATAAATAAGTGAAATAAAGGTGTTGTGTCTAACTACAACTAAAAAATAAATATTAAAAAAAGAAATGGTCCCTTCTATCCAACAGCTATCCTATTGTGTTTTACAACATTAGAATTGGTCCCTTCTATCCCACAGCAGCTTCTATTACTGTTTTATATTTATGTATAATGTTTGATTTTCTTTACTTTGGTGTCTTTTTTTATGCTTTTGCTTCATTTTGTGTTTTGAATTTTGCTTTGTTTTATTTTGTCTATGACTTATTTTGAAGTTTAAGGTGTTTAGATTTATCAGGTTATCCCCTCCCCCAGCAAAATTTTATCTTTTATTAAACAAAATTCTTTACAGTAGAGTATATTTATTTTTTTCTCCTTCACAAACATCCACTCAGAATAAGGACCTTTTGATGAAAGATAATTCTCTCTCATCCTGAAGAGAAGCATGGCAAATCTCTAATTAATTAAAGTTTAATATCATGTTTCCCCTTGAAATGGAAACAATAATACAAACTCTTGGGATTTGTCTATTTCAATGTCTAATCCCAGATATTCAATGTGAAGCTTTTTGTAATCATGAATATTTGATGAATTGATTACATTTTTGCATTATGGAGATATAGATCTCAATATCAATTCCAAATAATCTAAAATTGTTCCCTTGGAAGATTATTATTGCTCAGAACTTCTTATATTGAATTAACTACAGAAAACCATCTGGGGATATATGTGGATTTATGTCTTTTATATTTAGAGTAGAGAAGCTAGAATATATAGGAATGATATTCATATTGGTTAATTTGATCCTTGCATTACTTTCTATTCAATACTCAATTGGTAATAACCTGAGGTCAGTAATAGTTTGAAACACTGGCCTCCTCTCTGGGCAGCTGGTACAGTAGTATGCTGATGTTTGTGATAATAATCCAACAGTTTGTCTTTTCAGCATCAGCTGCCTGGGGTTGAAGTCTGAACATGTCTTAAACTCTGCATGTCAGGGGTGTTTAGAACAACTCTATCATTTATTTAGCTAGTGCTGATACTACACCCCAGCGGGTATATTCAGAGCTAAGCTCCAAGGCTCCGGCTCTAATTGGAGAAATCACTGATAAATTCCCACAGCATTCCATTTGGATACGTATTGCTGTTCTGTTCTGAGCATTCTCTGCCCTGCTCCCACACAATGACAGCACTGCTAGTGTAGCTCTGTCCTATGAGAGCTACTCTTGTGAACAGTGCATCTTTGGACTGATTTGATGGAGTCAGATTTTTTTCCTTGTTAGTCTCAGAGGAGATACTCTGCCATTTCGGTTTTCTATTTTGGAGGAATAAGGGACGAGGCAAATGCATGATAAATGCTGACAGTAAGCCAAGTCATATCTTCTTTTTACATGAAAAGAAAATACTCACCCTAAAAACATTATTTTAGTTCTACATTTGAAATTATTCAGAGAAGTATAACAACCACAGATGCATCCCTGTGTCTCCTTAATCAGCCTTACTCATTTGTGATCTACAAAAAGATCTTGTTATTAATTCCCTAAGGCACATATGAAACATATCAACTACATAATTGTCCTATATTTTTTCTATAATGAATTCTTTATTCCTTCACATTAGTTAGCAAATACATATTCAACCTATGCTTATTTTATTCTTTTGAATGCCTTGACAGATCTTTTCCCACACTCATTAGTTCTTCGGTCAATTAAAACTTTATTTTGTATGAACTGTACACCAGTCACCGGCAAGGCTTGGTTTAGTTTTTGGTAGTGGGTACAGAAAAGAATATAGCCCCTTAATGTGCTTACAATCAGTGGGGGACACACTGTACAGAGGCAATAATGCAATCATACCGAAGTTCACTATGGCGGATGTTAGTTTTAGATGTCATATTTTATTATTGGATTGAACTAATTTGTTCCAGGATTATTTGATTAAATATGCTGAAGTTATTGGAAACTGACCAGATGATAACGTACATGGCAGGCATTCATTGCTGCTCCTGGAGACTTTGCTCCTGGACCTTTCATTACATCGCTAAAGGCAGATTGGGCAACATACTCAATACTTGGCACATTGGGAATTCTCCCTAATATGGAGACTTGAACTTACTTGCCAGACATATTTTTAAAGACATTATCATATTCTTATTTCTGCTTTTGCATGCTTGACATATCTTTTCCTGAAATGTCTGGGCCACTTTTTCTTGGTTGTGTTTATTTTGAACTTAATAATTGACTTCAGCTTGTCTTATTTTATACTGTTGTATATTTTTCTTGTCTCTTGAGAGGAAGTATGTTGTAATAAAGAGAACATAGGTGCTTGGGACATAAGTATTGAACAAATCATACTAAATAAATTGTACCTTGTTTTTAGTCTTTGTACTGTGTCTTCTTAACCCTGTGATTTTGAATAACATAAAACTGAGTCCTTTCCTCTGCACATGCACATACATTGACTATGTCACAAAATGAGCTTATACATTACCAAGTGTGTTTAGGAATTTGCTTTTATTCCATACTTAATATATTTCCAAGGGATTCATATGTCAGTTATTATACTATGTGTGTGCTTGCTGTAAGTTATTTCACCAGTTCTGGAAGTTCAGATTGTTTTGAGTTTTATTGTAATTTCAAACAATGCTGCACTGATCTCTTAGATGTCTACATCTTTGTGCACTTGTGATCTTATTTCCAAGAAGTTTCATAATCTAATCTACTAACAACAGTTTATAAGTTAATATATTCTCACAAGTCCTTGGAATAATCAGATTCCTAAAACCCTACCAACTGGAGGGTGAATAAGGATGTGTCATTGTTTGTGCACATACATATGGACGTGTAGCAATCATAGAAGGCCTCACTATGAGGTGATATCAAATCAAATGCCTGAGGGAGGTCAAGGGGCACCATGTGGATCTCTTGGGGGATGCTTGGCAGAAAGAGTGAAGAGTAAGTACAACAACCTTGAGACTAGAACTTGTGTGCATAGATACTGTTCTGCAAAGAGGTCACCATACTGGATTCGGTGCAAGTGAAGGCAAGGTTAGGAGGTAAATCCTGAGAGGATTTCATGATCTGGCAGGACTTCATGGGGGTATATTAGGACTCTGACTTATACTATGGATGAGAGGGATAGTCATTGAAGTGTTTTATGTCTGTGAGTGAAATACATGATTTGAATTTTTTGTGATCATCTGGTTGCCATGTTATATGCAAGATGGCTGTAGGGTAGGGGAGAAAGTAGAGACACCAGTTAAGAGTCTATAATAATCATTCCAGACCAAGGCTTATATCAATGTGAAATGTAGGGATGGATGAGGATTGGTAAGGTTCTGGATATGTATTTTAGGTGGATACATGAGGTATTAATAAATTGGAATGCTGTTTAGAAATAAAGAATCAAAGTTATGCCAGGTACTTGGGCCAAGCAACTGAAATGTGGGATTGCCTGTAATTGATAAGAAATATTGTGAAAACTTCAAGTTTGTAGGTGAGAAGTTTTGGTATTTAGTCTGAAATTGGTTAAATTTCATATGTCTATCAAACATCCAAGTGGAGATATTGTTAGGATATTGGAGATCAGGATAGAGATATGCACTGGGGGTGTAAATCTAGGCATTATTGAACACAGATTTTCTCAGGTACAGCCTTAAAATTGGATTATATCACCTAATAAATATATAGAAATACTTTTAAAAGTCTAAGTACTGAACTCTATATAAACATTTGTTTTTATTTTTGACCTGGTTTCCATTATTTTTGTGCAAGTTTTTTTTTTTTAATACTGCCTCTTCAGCAAAGTAGGACTTTTTATTCTTATTTACAACAAACAACAGTGACAACAACAATAAATAACTCGAGGCCTGAATTGGCCTGTGTTCCTTATTTTAAAGCCCATTCTCTTCATTCTGGCCAACTATGTCCTTGTGGGTCTTCCTTTTATCCTTAGGGAAGAAAATATGACTTGCTTTGGCCAAAATGCTGTTTAATAGAAAGAAACTATTTTCCTAAGCTACACATACATGTGGGTCTCCCATTGGAATTTTTCTGGCATTTTAACATAGTACTCAGACTTAGAGTCAACAAATGTTTTATAATGTGTTCTGGATACAAGGGTAGGCCCTTTAACAATCATTAGTTTAAAAAAGTTCAATAAAGTGTCTTGGTGAGAATTCATATCTTTCTTTCTCAGAACAGAGAACAGAGGAAGAGAGGTTAAATCTGGGCCTCTCATAGTTATACTTGCAGCTTTTTCAATTCCAGAAAAATGTAGATCTTCTCCTTCTGTTGTCTTGATACGGTCTGGCCATTCAATTAGTCATGAAGCCCCAGTTCTCTTCCATGAATGCCTTATAGCATATAATATGGAATCTATTATGAACCTTTCATATCTCATAGAACTGTTTTGTTCAATAAATAATACATCAGTCAAGGTTAGCTGACTTGCCCAAGGTCATGCAATAAATTGGTGATGTTGCTGCAGAGAAACAAACTCTGGACGCGTTTCCTGGCTCCAGGCCATGACTCTGTTCCCTCGTCCCAACTATTTCTGTAGTTTTCAGGATTTGAAATACACATTCCACTTTTTCTTACTTGAAAATAAGAATACTGAAAACCATGCAGGGATTTTTCAGTCTGTTACACACGTTACCTTCCAACAAGCATAATAAAGAAACTCACCATCTGTGCTAGGGAGTTAGGGCCTGGTTTATGAGCAGCTGTTTTGGCTTCACTCCTGAAGAAGGTGAGCAGATCACTTCTGGTGATTAGATAATCATGTAAATTCTGGTGAATTAGATAATCATGTAAAATCTGTTTTCTGATGAAGCCAATGTGTTTCTCAGGAGGGAACCACTAACGACATGTTAACCCATTGTACAGTAGACTGGCCAAGGCTCTCTCCTGAGTCCTTGTGGAATTGAATAGTATTAGAAATAGATGAACAATGGTTTTCCTGAATCTCCTGCAGGCTTATTGGTCACAGAAGAGAATTTTGTCAGTGGGCTAGCATTTATTGAGCATCTACTGAATATAAAAGAGCATAGTAGGGCTCATAGGGTTTTGCTTTATATTGGTACATATTAATGATACAAAATGCTGGATTTCACTGTGGCATAGTAACATATACAGACTCTTCAGTTTTTATTAAGCCAAAATACATTCTCAATTGGTAAAGACATTTTACTTAACCTGTCCCATTTAGCCTGAGGTGTCTGAAAATTTGCAATGAGAGTGGATGTGCTCCAATAGTTAGATATGTAATCTTTGATGCAAAAATTACACATCCTGTGTTAACTTGTTTTATTCCATGGGATACTGTTTTAACTGTATTTTTCTTCAAGCTTGAATATTGACTCTTAGTGCCTCATGGTCAATTCTTTGGACACTTGGCATGTCTAAACATTCTCCAGTTGCCATGACACCAGATATGGCTGAAATTCCATGTCTTTTGGTTATAGATAAAGAATAAACAATTTTAAAATTAAAAAATATCAATTTCAATAATAAACTTCCTTTTTGAATACAATATGATTTCAGTTTAAGTTGATTTTCTCAGTTGAACTAAGAGTAGGGAGAATTATAGGCATCAGCTCATGTTTGAATACCTACTCTGAATTCCTGAGATCAGAACCACAAATGTGAGTAATCATTAAAGTAGATTTTTTTCCCTCTAAAATAAGGTTTCAAGTAGGGAAAAGCAAGTAGCATCATGTCCTGGATTTAAACTGCAGAGAGCATGACTGAAAATCCCTCAGGAAAAAAAAGGATAAAAAGGTTTAAAAGAAATATTATATCTGGTTATAGGTAATTTAGTATAAAATAATACAAAATACAACTACACTTGTCTTATTAGAAGCTGAATATACTGCATTGATTAACCATTTTTGTTTTTGGAGGTACTGGTGATTAAACATAGGGGTGCTTAACCACTGAGTGTATCCTCAGGGTCTCACTAAGTTGCCCAGGCCAGCCTTGAACTTGAGATCTTCTTGCTTCAACCTGCCAAGTAGCTAAAGTAACAGGCATGTGCCTCCAAACTCAGCTAATTATGTATTTAATCTATTTTAGAGGAGAAAAAGATGATGTTGTGCAATATTATTTGTAGTAATAATAATAATACTGTTAGCTACAACTATTATACTATATGATGTGTACTATGTCACAGTGACTGCTATAAGTACATTCAGTAGTGAAGTAATGGTCCTGTGAGGTCAAAACCCTTATTAATACAGACCAGGAACTCAGGAATGGGCATTTTAGAGAACTGGCCAAAGCTCACAACTAGGAAGAAGTAGACTCTAACTTTGCATCCAGGAAATTGGCCTCTACATTCTTTATTCTTAATCACTGTACACACACACACACACACACACACACACAGATATATTTAATAAAACCCAGATGTATTCTGTTTGGCTGTGTCTCCTGCACCCCAATATCTGGAGTCTCTATTCTCTTCAATATTAAAGAGGTTATTTGAAAACTTATAGTTCTTACACCTCCTAGTCCATCTTTGCTTATATCTGCTGGTACTCTTCCTAGAGAAAGAAATAAGAAGTATCTTCCATTCAACTATTCCTTTTACAGAGCCTCAAAATATCCAAAGTCACTTCAGTGCAGCCTAACATGAAAGAAAGTTTGATGGAAAAGAAGATGAGGTATTAGGTATTTGGTAAAGCCTCAACCCATTCCTCAGTACCAATTTCTGTCATCTCTAACACAATTCCTTTGACTGGGTAAGTTGTAGATAACATAAATTTATTGCTTACAGTCATGTAAGCTGTGAAGTCCAAGATCAATACGCCAGCAGAGTCCATGCCTGATGAGGGCCCATTCCTTATAGAGACAGTCCCTTCTCCACACTTTCACATGGTGAAAGGGAAGAACAACCTTCTTCAGGTCTCTTTTATAAAGGCATTAATCCTATTCATGCAGGTGGGGTACTCATTAAGCAATCATCTTCCAAAATCCTCACCTCTTAGTATAAAAAGATAAATTGGTCTTTCTTCTGGCATGATCGTTCAAAATGTTTCTTATTATAAGAAAAATTTATTGCAGCTTCACAACTTATGAATGACAGTATAAAATACATTTTTAGTTACTTCTTCAATTTACCTCTATTTACATTTTGAATATTTCTTACCATCCTACTCCATATTCTGTCCTCTAAATGAACAGTAATTTTATTGGCTTTAAGAACAAATGAGTCTACATAATTACTACACCAACCATTTATGTTGTTACAGTTATTAGTACTGGAGAAGACATAATTGATACCCACGGTTTACTTTAATGTTTTGTCTAGTTTACAGCTATTTATCATCATTACTATTATTAAATGTTGACCCCACAAGTCCTTCTTTTGCAGTAATCAATGGTGTGCATGTCATAGTAAGCACCAGCCATTTTTCACATGTTGTATATTGAGCACTTTGGTTGTTGCTGTGCTTGTTTCCCCCTTTTCTGAGAGGGGCTTGGAAATAACTGATAAACTATAAGATCACAGGGTATAGACTCTAGAAATGGCTATTGGAGCAAAACGTTAGATAACTAAATATAATAATATAATGTGAGAGAAAAAAACAAACAAAAAGAGGAGCACGACGAGGAGGAGGAAGAAATGATGATTTGGCTATTGAAAGGGGAAGAGAAAAGAGAAGGAGTAATAAGTAATAAGATAAACAAAAACAAGAGCCCAAACAAACGAGAGTCAAACTGACACACATAAACAAAAAATCTTGTCCTTTAAAGTCAAAATAATTCAAAAAAAAAAATAAAAGACGAGGAGTTCTTTGTATACTCTGGATATTAGGGCTCTATCTGATGTGTGAGGAGTAAAGATTTGTTCCCAGGATGTAGGCTCCCTATTTACCTCTCTTATTGTTTCTTTTGCTGAGAAAAAACTTTTTAGTGAGTAAGTCCCATTTGTTGATTCTAGTTATTAACTTTTGTGCTATGGGTGTCCTATTGAGGAATTTGGAGCCCGACCCCACAGTATGTAGATCTTAGCCAACTTTTTCTTCTATCAGACGCAGTGTCTCTGATTTGATATCAAGCTCCTTGATCCATTTTGAGTTAACTTTTGTGCATGGCGAGAGAAAGGGATTCAGTTTCATTTTGTTGCATATGGATTTCCANTGGGAGTTCATAACCCACTTGAATCAAAGTGTGAAATACGATATATCAAGAACTATGTAATGTTTTGAACAACCAACAATAAAAAAAAACCAAAGGGGAAATTAAGTGTGTGTGTGTGTGTGTGTGTGAGAGAGAGAGAGAGAGAGAGAGCGTGTGTGTGTGTGTCCATGATTCAATCAACAACTAGAACACAACTACACACACATTTAAACTCATACTCACTGGAAAAAGGATAAAAAGAAGAAGAAAATCTTAAAGAAAAATGAAGAGGTTATCTGTGCTGTGCTGACAAAGCTATTGACAAGAATTTCTGTTCACTTCCTATGCCATACTGTCTTTCTGTTTCTTCTTGGACCTAAGTGAAAGCAAGGCCTGGTGTTGTTAAACCCTGTGGTGAGCCGCTTCTGCCGTTTCTGCAGACTATGGTCGCCATTACAAGATGGCGCTGGCTCCGCTGTGGTCTGTGACAAACAACTCCTTATTTGGGAGAGTTGGCACATGATTTTTCACCACCCTATGAGAAAGCTCCACGTGGCAGCTTTGCATTGGGGCTTGAGATGCTTTATTAAGGCTGGGAGGGGCATCCGAGGGGGAGAAGAAGAAATATCAAGGGCCTGAATAAACTGCTGAAAGAAGATTCCTGAGTTGCGTCTTCCTTGCGGGCAAGGGGTCGTGACAAAACCCACCTTCTTTGAGTTGCTCACAAAGCTGTCTGTTGGAGTGGCTTGCAACTGAAGCTGGTTGTATTGGCTTTCAGCTTTCCTTCCTGGTGGTTTAGGTGAGATCAGAAAAGGAAGTACTGACAATTAGAGTATTTCTAGTAAAACTAGGTAGGTACCCTCTCAGTATGGGATTGATGCAGAGCTCTAAATGTGAAGTTCGTGCAGCTGGATTTTATTTCTAACTGACCTTTTAAGCTTTGTTGGGAGGTATTTGCTCTAGAGAGAATAGCTTCACCCACCTCATTGCTAGGAAGAAGCATATGTTGAATGTCTGTTTGGTGGAGGTGGTGATGCAGTCCTGAGAGTTTCATTCTTGGAAAAACTTTCTATTCTTTTCATATACTCCATCACCCACAAATATGGTCATCTCAGGATCAGACCTCAAGCACAAATGTGTCTGCCTGTCCAACTTCAGGGATATCTCCCACTAATATTGCAAGCCAGCAAACCAAAGGGAAAGTGATTAGCACTCCACTTCATATATGTGGCCTGAGTATCCTGATCAAAATTGCACGTGTCTGCCTTAATCATGTCCAGACGCGAGGACTTTAGATCTCATGGAAGGGGTGTGCAGAAACAATTGAAAAATGCCTGATATAAACTTCCTGTCTCCCACAGGCACATATCCACAGCAAATAATGCAACAGAAAGCCACAGTATGGCTGCCCCAAGATGGAGTCCCATGTCAGCTCTCAGCTCTCCAGCCAGAAGTGTGGAGCACCCATCATACATCAACTCATTGTACTGCCTTTGAGTCACTTAAGTTCAGACTACCATTTGGTCCTGTGGGTTCCCTGTGCCAAATTTTCTTCACAAATTCAGTCTTTATTTCTGCTTGGATTTCCCCTTCCCTCTGGAGTGGACCAGTACCCATTTTTTGGCTGAATTCCCAAGATATTCTTTCCTGACTTATTTTCAAAGTGCCCACATTTTTGTCTATATGACTCTGAAATTGAGATTTGGTATATCTGTCCCTTTTGTATCTGTCAGTGAGAAGTAGTATTCCCCACTGCTTCAATCCCAAGTCAGAGCAACTGGAAATTGTATCTTTCCTCTACTTGATCATCTTTGTCTTACTACTCTGCCTCACTCAATAACACTCTTGCTCTTTTCCTGTAGAACTATTAAAACGGGCACACAAAAAATGAATAATATGATATGTTTAACCCAAATAATCACACCAGAGCAGAATTTTAAAATTATTAGCATCTTACATCTCTTCCTAACCTTAATTTTAAAAACAACTTTATTTACACAACCTGTGGACCAAAAAGACAATGTTTTCATCCAAGTAATAGAGACTACTAATTACATCCATGACTTCCCTTTTATTTTTCAGAGATTTGGCCTTTCAGTTTTTATTTAATCTTTGTTTTCATAGTTATGTATAACATATTTTCTAGAAAGGTCTATTAACTTGTGTTAGCTCTTTGTCTCTATGACCGAACTATATGAACAAAAGAACTTAGAAAAAAAAAGTTTGTTTAGGCTTTACAGTTTCAGAGATATCAGTCCATATATGGGCAGCTCCATTGTTATGGGCCCAAAGTAAGACAGATCATCATGACAAAAGGTTGTGGCACAGGAGTGCTGATCTTCTCAGGGTGACCAGAAAACAGAGGTAAGTGGAGGAGTCATAGGGAACGCTTCTGAGGCATTATCCCCAGTGACCCATCTCCTCCAGTTATGTCACATCTGCCAACATCTACTTCCAGTCAGTCCATTCAAACGAGGATGTAGGGATTAGGTTGCAGCTTTCATAATCTCATCATTTTACCTCTGAGTATTCCTTCATTAACACAGAAGTTTTAGGGGACACCTCATATTCAAACTATAATATGGCTGCCTCAATATTCTTGGACATTTGTTCCATATTTTACCACAAGAAAACAGACAACATTCTGTGAGCAATACTTTGTGCCAAGTACTGTTTTAAGTACTTACATGCATCTAGTCATTTCATTACCACAATTTATGAAGGAGAGAGCAGTAAAACAAAGCCCAGAGAGGTTAACTGACTTGCCATGGCAAAGCAAGTAATAAATGGTAAAATTAGAATTAGAACGTAATATAGATAGTGCTCATTTCTCACATCCATCCCCCTTTCTCCTAATATTTTACTTGCTATTGATAAAGTCAATTGCATCTTTCCACTCTACTTTCTTTTTCATCTAAAATACGTTTTTAGAATTGCTGTCATATTTTTTAAAAATCTATTAAGTTTAATTAATTTGTAAATTATGAAAATTGGAATACAAGCTTCTGCTTGCATACATTTCACACATGTCCCTTCTAGATATGGTATACTTCAGGTCTGTGCACCATTGGACTCTACTAGTGCCTGGTGAAATGGACTGGTCATGGTACATTGCGCTCTGAACTCTGTCTTTGCCCCTTTATATCACAAAGTCAATAAAGTTGGCAGAGTGAGCAATAGCTTAAGTTGAGAAGCTGCAACACATTTTTTATTATAATAAGAAACATTTTGAACCATCATGCCAGAAGAAAGACCAATTTATCTTTTTATACTGCTGTGGTTTAAATGTTTGTGACTCTCCTCAATTAATATTTGGACACTTAATCCCCAAAGTGATTATATGAAGAGGTGAGGATTTTGGAAGATGATTCTTAATGAGTACCCCACCTGCATGAATAGGATTAATGCCTTTATAAAAGAGACCTGAAGAAGGTTGTTCTTCCCTTTCACCATGTGAAAGTGTGGAGAAGGGACTGTCTCTATAAGGAATGGGCCCTCATCAGGCATGGACTCTGCTGGCGTATTGATCTTGGACTTCACAGCTTACATGACTGTAAGCAATAAATTTATGTTATTTACAACTTACCCAGTCAAAGGAATTGTGTTAGAGATGACAGAAATTGGTACTGAGGAATGGGTTGAGGCTTTACCAAATACCTAATACCTCATCTTCTTTTCCACCAAACTTTCTTTCATGTTAGGCTACACTGAAGTGACTTTGGATATTTTGAGGCTCTGTAAAAAGAATAGTTGAATGAAAGATACATTAGGGTTCAGTAGTATATTTGCATGGGTTACAGTTACTACTTACACATTTAAGTTACTGCTAGCTCTCCATAGGCATAGCAAGGCTTCCATTGGCCGCTTATTATGAAAGTCAAGAAGAGAGAGATGAATTAAAAATGGAATTTATGATCAAAAGAGATGCAGAATGTAAAGTGTTGGAAATTTTTCATTCTGTAAAACATGAGAAAATACATTCAGGAGAGAACACTAACAGTGTGTCCCAAAGAATCTTGGATAAGGAGATTAGCATGGATAGAAAGCAGCCAGAGGTATTCAAGAGAATGGAAAGATGACCACAAAAGCATTTCAGAGATCTTTGGAGCTGTCTCTAGCTAGTTACAGATACAGAATGCCAGGGACTTAGGGTAGAATCATTTCATGGATTCATATCCTGCAGTGCTCATTGGGCAAACAGGCTGCCCCTCTAGGGTGCACAGGCAATTCACCTTGACTGTGTTCCTTTAGTGTTAACAATGTGGGCACACAAAACATGAACTGTGCAGATATAAGTACCTGAACTTAGATTCCAAATGAATCCTTAAAAAGCCTTGGAGTCCATTTTACTTGCTATTGATAAAGTCAATTGAAAAAATGTTGCAAGGGCCATGCCACTGTAGAGAACCTTATCTAGAGCAAAGCCCTGTGAAATTGAAGGGACAGGGTATTACAGAGAACCACCACTAGGGCAATTCCTAGTGGAATCATGGGTACAAGGCTACACCCATAACCTGAGACTGGTAGACATATGGGCGTGCGTTAGAAAGCCATCAGCATCTCTTTAGCATCTCTACAGAAGTGGTAGGGACCTGTGGAAGTTGTGCTGTAAGCTTTGGATCAAGGCTACCTGAAGTCTTGGGATTCCATCCTCTGCTCCAAATTTTCTGAAAGGTGGGACATGGAAACAAAGAAGACTATTATTGAGTCTTGAGATTTAATTTTTTTGCCCTGTTGACTTTTGGGATTACTTGGGACCGATCAGCCTTTTTTTCTTCCTATTTTTTTTTTCCTTTTGGAATGCGGATGTTTAGTCTATACCTGTTCCATCATTGTATTTTGGAAGCACATAAATTGTTTGATTCTACAGAAGTAGAGAAATTTGCCTCAAGGGAGTGATGCTTTGAATCTCCTTCATATATGATTTAAATGATATTTAACTGAAATTCTAGATTTTAGATTTTGAGTAGATGCTAGAATTAGTTATGAATTGGGAGACCTAAGTGGATAAAATAGATGTAATTTTGTATATGAGAGGACGAAAAATTTCTGGAGGACAGAGTGAAATGTTATGATCTGAATGTTAATGTACCTCTAAAATTTATATGTTCAAAATCCAACCCCTAAAGTGATGGTGTTAAGAGGATGGATTCAAGGGAAGTGACTCCTTCATAAGAGCTCTGCTGTCATGAATAGAATCAGTGACCTTATAAAAGAGACCAACTCATTCTTCCTGTGAGATTAGAATGAGAAGAGGGCTGTCTATGTGGAAGTGGACATTTATCAAACAACAAATAAGCCAATGCATTCATATTGGACTGACTTATCTTCAAACTGTGAGAACCAAATTTATGTTGTTTATATATTATTCAGCCCAGGACATTTGTTATAGCATCCAGACCAGACTGATACACTCTTTAAAAATGTTAGAGAAGGTTATAGGAAATGGCAGTCAAATGTCTGCAGTAAAATTTTTTAAAATGGAAACAGTATTATGAAAATGTTTCAATATTTAAAGCATGCTGCTTTTTCAAATTTTACATTTGTATACCTTCATAAATTTGTACTGTGTTATTTCTTTTTACATTTTAAATATATGCTAACATTCATATCTACTTTGGCATCCTTATTCTGTTATTTTTTTTAATCCTCCTGTAGTTTGGGGACAATTATGTTTAGGTTTTCTGGGAGGATCAACATATACTTATGTACATATGTTTTATAACATGTCACATAGGATAATCATTAATTTTTATTCTTTCCTTCTATTCAATTTAAAATATTACTTAGTGAAATAATGGTTTCTTTAGCTGGCAATACAAGGCAGAATCTATAAGAATCTCTTTCAATGTGAATCTTTAGCACCCTCCTCCTAAATAATAAAAACCGTATCCTCTAATTTGCTGAAAAATATGATAATCCTGTGTCATAATGTTTTGCAGTGAGATTTATGAGATTTGGTAGTATCTAAGATAATGGAACTATAGAAACAGGAGAAGAAAGAACTTCAAGCATTTGGGACTATGGACTTCATAGTAAATACTCAACAGATCCATCTAAGTGTTAGTCCATTTAAAAAAAGACTTCATTTAATTTTATCTTTTTCTTGACTTGTCTAATTGAATAGGTTCTCTATTGGTTGTATATACCATTTCTCCACACCACCTAACTTTCTTCCAAGATTCTTTATACCTTTGAGTGTTCTTGTAGATTCATAGTGTTATGTTGAGTACATGCCAGATCTTATACATAATTTTAACTTTATTATTTCATTAAAAAATAAGTCAGATGTAGTATGGCTCAGTACTCACTTAGCATTTGCTTAACATTCAGTACTGCCAAAAAAGAATTGAAACTCAGATCTCAGATCTCTTACGTTATATCTTTCTCTGGATTATTTGGGGAAAAATTTAGATAGTATCCATCATTGTAAGACTAAGATCAACTACAAAGTGAAAATTCCTACCTTTGATACACGGAGCTAATATTATTGCACACTTAGTATTATCAACCTCCAGATTTGCACAAGGTATACTAAGGATACTAGCTGATAGAGTGTGTGTCCTCTAACATGGCTTTTCTGGGTAGGCACAAGACATACAGATAGTTAAAGGAAGCTTTCTGACATCATTAATCATGGAAACAAGGAGAGATATGGGCTAATTATAAATTGATTTCTGGAATTATAAGTATAATCCACCCTCATGTAATGCCTGATTCTAGTGTTTTTTGTTTGTTTGTTTGTTTGATTTTCAATCTGTTTGTTAGTTCATAATTGTTATGCAGAATACTAGGTTTCATTGTGGCATATTTATACATGCATGTAACAAACTTTGATCACTTTCACTACCTCATTTACCCTCACCCTAACATTTTTAATATAAGTGCATGTATGTAATTGGTAAATCACAGGAGATGGGGAATATAGTAATCTTTACCAGCATTTCAGTTTATAACAAAGAAAGTAATTCTAAAAAGCAATAAAAATGTGAAAGTGCATACTCAAGAAAGTGGAACCAACCTAGATGCCCTTCAGTAGATGAATGGATAAAAAAAAAATGTGCCATATATACACAATGGAATTTTAGTCAGCATTAAAAGAGAATAAAATCATGACACTTGCAGGTAAATGGATGGAGTTAGAGAAGATAATGCTAAGTGAAGTTAGCCAATCCCCCCAAAATAAATGCCAATGTTTTCTCTGATATAAGGAGGCTGATTCATAGTGGGGTAGGAAGGGGGAGCATAGGAAGAATAGACGAACTCTAGATAGGGCAGAGGGGTGGGAGGGGAAGGGAGGGGACATGGGGTTAAAAATGATGGTGGAATGTGGTGAATATTATTATCCAAAGTACACAAATTGTATACTTTGTATACAACCAGAGATATGAAAATTGTGCTCTATATGTGTAATAAGAATTATAACACATTCTGCTGTCATATATAAATACAAAAATTAATTTCAAAAAAGATAATGAGGTACGGGAATGAATGAAGGAAGGAATTAATAAAGGAAAAATACTTGCCTAATTAAAAATTAAGAAAATGCAATTTATATATTTGTCACATTGCATCACTTTTACCAGTTGTAAGTCTGTCCTGTGTTGTGGGGAACGTCAAAGTCACATCATAAGAAGAAAATGAAGATGGGAAAAATTTTTGCAGTCATTTTTGGAAAATATTACCACAAATGGTAATAAATTTTAATTAGATCAGGGAAATTAGAATAATTAGAATAATTATAATTCAGTTCTATCAGCCTAGGGATTTAATGTACTTTACAGAAGTCTTAAAATGCATATATCCTTTGACAAAATAATTCTAGTGTTTTTTGTTTGTTTGATTTTTCAATCTTTTTGTTATAAAGAATAATAGGTTTCATTGTAGCATATTTATACATCCATGTAACATACTTTGATCATTTTCACTACCACATTACCCTTCACCCTAATATACCACCTCCACCCGATTCTTCTTTTTTCTGAAATAGTCTCTCCTACTTTTATGTTTATCTTGTTTTTCCTTGAATATTACATGTGAGAAAAGAAAAAAAAGAATCATGTAATAGTTGTGTTACTTCTGAGTCTGGCTCATTTCGTTTAATATGATGATCTTTAGTTTCATCCATTTTCCTACAATTAACATGATTTTACTTTTTTTAATGGCAGAATAATAATCCATTGTGTATATATGGCACATTTCCTCTGTCCATTCATCTCTTTATGGGCACTTAGGCTGATTCTATATCTTAGGTGTTCTGAATTATGAAGTGATAAACATGAGTATTCAGGTTTCTCTATAATATGTTGACTTTAATATTTCAGATATATGCCAAGGAGTGCAATAGCTTGGTCTTATGAAAGTTCTATGTCTAGTTTTCTGAGGAATCTCCATAATTATTTCAAAAGTGACTGTGGTAATTTAGACTCCCACCTGCAGTGTTTAAACATTTCTTTTCCCTGACATTCTCACCAGCATTTCTTGTTTTTGTGTTCTCTATGATAGTTGGGTGAAGATGGAATCACAATATCATTTTTATTCCTTTTTCTCTAATGAATAAACATATTGAACACTTTTTTTGTACAATAACTGGCCATTTTTACTGAAATTAATGGCATTTGCAGGTAAATGGATGAAGCTGGAGAATATCATGCTAAGTGAAATAAACCAAACCCCCCAAACAGAAGATCAAATGTTTTCTCTGATCAGCAGATGCTGATCCACAGTGGGGGTGGGGGGATAAAAGGACTTTACATTGTGCAGAGGGGAGTGAAGGGGAGGGGGGAAGCTGTGGGGATGGGAAGGACAGTGAAATGAGATGAACATTATTATCCTGTATACATATATGTTTACACTACCAGTGTGACTCTGCACCATGTTCAGCCAGAGGAAGAAGTTGTGCTCCATTGGTGTACAATGTGTCCAGATGCATTCAACTGTCATGTATAACTAATTAGAACAAATTAAAAAAATTAAAACTTTATAAAAACAAGGCTTCATACAACATTTAGTTCTCTTTGCCCTTCTCCATTTTTTCCATCTAAAGACACAAACTTTCACCCTTTCTGCCAAGAGCAGACACAGCAACAAGGTACCATCTTGAAAGCAGAATAACCAACCAAGCTCTCATCAACACCTGACCTTCTAGCATCTTTATCTTGGACTTCACATCCTCCATAGCTGTGAGGAAAAAATATCTGATCTTTGTTAATTACCTAGTCTCAGGTATTTGTTATAGCAGCACAAATGGATTAAGAGAAGAGTATAGTATTTTGTTCTGTTAAAATGCCTCTGCCTCCACCCATTTTTTCTGGAAGGTTCTAATTGTGTATCCCAGAGGTAACCACAAGTCAGTCACCCCCAGCTCCCCATTCTGTGTCTGATCTTAGATGCATTTAGTGATGCAGACTTTGAGCACTTGTTAATGTTGGAGGCAGTATGATGAATTGTTGCAATTGTTTTCACTTTGCTTTCCTGAGGGTTCTAAATTTTCTATAGTGAATTAACTCATAATCACAAAAAGTTATTAAGTAAAATTAAGGATTTTTTTCTGTCTAATCATTTGTCAATTTTGTGGTGCAAAACATTATTTTGGCCTGTATTTTTTAATCCTATAGCCAAAGAAGATCATATACAGATAGAGATAGATGGACAAATTTATAGTCCTATAAACAAATGCCATAATTTATCATTTAATCACATTTCACAAATATGCAATGTAACATTATATATATATATATATATATATATGATTAAACTCAAGGCTTCATGAATGCTAAATAAGCACTATACCACTGAGCCATATCCCCATCCCTTTTTATTTTCTTCTAAACAGGGTTTGCCTAAATTTCCCAGGCTGGCCTTGAACTTGTGATCCTTCTGTCTCAGCCTCCTGAGTAGCTGGGATTATAGGCACATGAGACCATGCTTGGCAATATATATCTTTAATACTATAAAGATTTCCTAACTGAACCCTCTTAGTGATCCCTCTGTCATGATCATTTTAATCCCTGATTCAGACTATCCAGCCAGAAAGAATTTTAGAGAATGCAAATTTGAGTGTATTAGTTTTTCTATTTAAATCTCTATTACTCTTAGTATGCAGTATGCATTTCCTCTTGTAATTTACATTCTCTCTCTTGTAATTTACATTCTTTGGTAGAATTTTGTTTTTGCTCATCTTTTCCCACCTTCCACTTCCCACTACCCCCACTATCCAGTATGCTAAATGCCCATCTTTGAAACTAATCCATATTTTAAAAATTTGCAGTTCTTCATCCTCTGGATGTGCTTCGGTTGGCCAGTATTATTTTAGAAAAGTAATTTTCTTTGTTGTTAACATTTAAAAACTAAGAAATTTTACACTAAAATATCTAGATTTAAAATTTTCTTAAAATATGGTTCATTAAGTTTGCATTATCAGTGCAACTAGACAAGCCTAGGATTTATAAATCAAGCAATGGTCACTGCTTCTGATGGTCCCTTAGCAGCTCATGTCACATTACTAATCCCTGTACACAATGAAGTTTGTGGCCTTGACCAAAAGTGAGATATATAGCAAAAGCAAAATAATATGTATATTCTCTCTTTTCAACCAATGTTTTTACATCATTTAGAATAAAATAAATCCTGATGTGTTGTAATTTAAATCTGCATTCCTGCATTCATTTTTCAACCCAGTAACTTCTCAAGATGAAAACAGCACCATAGATTCTTTCCATGGGGAAAAAAACTCAAGTGAAAAGTTCTCAGTGGACTGGCTCTATCTGTCTCTGATATCACCATAATTTGCATGCCAAAAGGAAGCCTGCAGGCAGAGTGACCCTTTTTGGGGATGGGTGCATCCCAGAATTGGAGACTGACAGGCCTTGCTCAGAACACAGGAAAGCTGGCTCTACTAGTCCTCCTGGCATTGTCTTCAGGCTCCTTGGAAGAGGCAGGAACCCTAAGGCAGGACAGGAGGTCAAGGTTAGGGAGATCACCAGTTGCAATGTCAAAGTAAAGGCAGGATAAGTTTCGCTTTAGGAAGATGAACTCATGGATAGAATGAGAGTAAGAATAATTAAATGTCACTGCTTTGTACCTTATTTTCCAACTGAAATGGGATATTATAATTTTGGAATCTTTTCTTCTCTCAGATAAAGATATGCTTAAGAGCTAAGTGACAGTTTCCAAATGGATGCATCAATTTCCATAGACAACACCAGGGAACTCTTTACAGCTACCATTTGTGAAAAAATATATTTGTCAAAATTATAGATAACTAAGTTGACACAGAGCCCCCTGACCTCAGAAGGGAATGCAAATGATGGTTTCCACTGTAAATCTTTCTCACTGGGACAATGGTAACTGTCTTTTCATTTAAGCTTGAATGAACATACAAATAGCAACATATAATTAATGATATGAGAAGCAAAGTTTTGCCAAATTCAGAGCAGATCAATGAAGAAAATGACAACGCAGCCAGATATTTTAGGGATCGTTTGTAATGGGAGATAGGATTCTTGTGAATTCTGTGATTAATCTAAAAATTAAAGAATTAAATTATTTCGCTTGTTATTAAATAAAGGACATGAAATTTTCTTCTAGTATAATGTTTGGAAACACATACTGACACATACTGACACACATACTGACATTTTACATACTGACTGGCATATATGCATGTGCACATCTTATGGTTTCAGTTAAACACATACATATATGCAGTTATATCTGGCGGGGCTTTTTGAGAGAAACAAGTATATGCAATGATACTTAGTAGCAAAGATAAAAGGGGAAATAGGGACATAAGTCAGGATTATTCAGCATGGCACTATTGACATTTTAATTTGGGTTATTATTTGTTTTGAAAGACTGTCCCTGTGTTGGATATTTAGCAGAATTTCTGGATCTATCTAATAAACAGTTATAATATCCCCTCCGTTTTGACAGATATCCTTTTAAACTCATTCTTTAATCTTTCTCATGTATTTTCAATTTTCTCCTAAAATGAATTATTTTTTAAAATCAAAACAAAATAAATAAATGGTTGACTGAATGGTATAATTTTCACCTAATAGGTCAATTCCCTGTTTCGGGTCATAATGATGTCTATTTAGCTCCTGAGTCCATTATTTCATCTGGGTTGTTTGTTTTCTTGTTATTGGGTTGATTTGATATTAGCCTCTTATCTGATCTTTGGTTTGCAAATGTTTTTTTCCCAGTCGTTCGGTTGTCTCTTCACTCTGTTGTTTTCTTTCTTATGTAGAAATTTTTTAGTTGATGCAATCTCAATTGTAAAAATGTTTGGTTTTCTTTTTGATGATTTTGAGGTCACATCCAAGAAATCTTTGCCACACCAATGTCATGGATGTTTGTTCTCAATAGTTTTATAGTTCACAGTGTTATATGTTAAGTCTTTAATTTTCAGTTGATTTTTGTATATAGTGTGAGGCAAGGGTCCAGTTAGTTAGTTTCTTTTCTTTTCTCTCTCTTTTTTCTTTCTTTCCTTCTTTCTTTCTTTGATTCTTCATATTCTTTTATGTGAATATCTAGTTTTCTCAGTTACATTTTTTGAAGATACTGTCCTTTCTTCAAGATCTGTTCTTGGCATCTTGGCATCTTTGACCATAAATGTATGGGTTTATTTCTGGACTTTGTATCTTATTGCATGTAGTCAATGTGTCTGTTTTTGTGCCAGCACCATGCTTATAGCTTTCTGATATATTTTAAAGTCTGATAATAATGCCTCTAGCATTAACTTTTTGCTCAAGATTGCCTGGGAGAAATATATATATATTTCTATATTTGTGTGTGTGTGTGTTTTCACACATAATTTAGTATTGGTTTTTTCCTATTTTCATCAAAAATACCATTGGAGCGATGTAAATAGTTGGAGTTGGAGAATGTCATGCTAAGCGAAATAAGTCAATCCCACAAAACCAAAGGCCATAGGTTTTCTCTAATATGTGAATAGTAATTCACAATAAGGTGAGGGGCACTAGGGAAGTATAGCGTTACCTTAGATTAAGTAGAGAGAAGTGATGGGAGGGAAGAAAGGGGATGTGGGGATAGGAAAGATAGTATAATAAAACAGGGATTATTGCTGTGTGTATATATGTGACTGCATGACCAATATGATTCTGCAACATGTATACTCAGAAAACTGAAATTATATCCCATATATGTATGATATATCAAAGTGTATAAATGCATTCTACTGTCATGTACAACTAATTAAAACATTTTTTTAAATTGGAATTTTGACAGATATTGCATTGAATTTGTAGCTTTTTAAGGTAGTATGAACATTTAATAATGATGCTACTTCTAATCCATGAACAACAAATATCTTTACACTTCTGTATATATTCAATACTTTCTTTCACTAATGTTTTATATTTTTAATATATACTTACCTCCTACCTCTCAACATCTCATCCTACACCTCACCCCCAGTTCTTTGTCCACCATCAGATACTGTGAACACTTTTGCAAACCTACATTTTATATTGTAAATAATAATTGAACTCACCATTTCTGTAAACTGTGACCAAACTGTAAACATCTTAACAGCAACTATTTGGTTTAAGGTTGTATATTGTTTGTATTGGGATCTGTTTACATTGTTCTTCCTCTGAAGGAGAAGTATTGGAACCCTTCAGGGGCACTACAAGCATATAGGGTAAAAATGGTAACACCTCCGGTTTGCAGTGCTAGAAGAGAAGACACACGAACAACATGAAAAAAATAAGGAAAGAAAGTGCCCCAAATAAACTAAGATGCTACATTATTAGAGTCCATGGCCAGCACAGTGGAAGAAATGTCAGAGAAGGAGTTCAAGATATACATAATTAAATGTTCTATGAATTAAAGGATAATATAAGAGAGCAAATATAGGCAGCAAAAATCATTTTGGTAAAGAGCTACAAAAGCAAATACAGGAAGCAAAAGATTTCTTTAATAGGAAGATAGAGGTTCTGACAAAAACCAAATCCTTAAAATGAAAGAAATAATAAACCAAATAAAAGCTCAATTGAAAGCATCACCAACAGATTAGACCACTTGGAAGAAAGGACTTCAGACAATGAAGACAAAATATATAATTTTGAAAAGAATGTAGACCACACACAGAACATTCAAGAAATATGGGATAGCATAAAAAGACCAAATTTAAGAGTTATTGGGATAGAGGAAGGCATACAGTTCCAAACCAAAGGAATGAACAATCTATTCAATGAAATAATATCAGAAAATTTTCCAAATATGAAGAATGAATTGGAAAACCAAATACAAGAGGCTTACAGGACACCAAATGTACAAAATCACAACAGATCCACACAAAGTCACATTATAATGAAATTGCCTAGCATACAGAATATGGAGATAATTTTAAAAGCCATGAAAAGAATCAGATTACATATAGGGGGAACCAACAAGGATCTCTGCAGATTTCTCAATCCAGACCCTAAAAGCCAGAAGATTCTGGAACAATATATCACAAGCCCTAAAAGAAAATGGATGCCAACCAAGAATCTTATATCCAGCAAAATTAAGCTTTAGATTTGATGATGAAATAAAAGCCTTCCATGATAAACAAAAACTTTAAAAAATTTACAGCTAAATAGCCTGTACTACAGAACATCCTCAGCAAAATATTCCATGAGGAGAAAATGAAAAACAACAATGAAAATCATCAGAGGCAGGTATTACACTAAAGAAAAACTAATCAAAGGAGAAACCAAGTCAAGTTAAATAACAAAAAATGTCTGGGAATACAAATAATGTCTCAGTAATAACCCTGAATGTTAATGGCCTAAATTTACCAATCAAAAGATATAGACTGGCAAATTGGATTTTTAAGAAAAACCAAAGATACAACAATATACTGCCTCCAAGAGACTCATCTCGTAGGAAAAGACATCCATAGACTGAAGGTGAAAGGTGGGGAAAACTCATACAGCTCACATGGTCTGTGTGAACAAGCAGGGGTTTCCATCCTCATATCAAATAGACTTCATGGCAAAGTTAATCAAAAGGGATAAGGAAGGATATTTCATGCTTCTCAAGGGAATCATACACCAACAAGACATAATAATTATAAATATACATATCCCCCAAAATGGAGCATCTAGCCAGAGCAATTAGATGAAAGAAATTAAAGGGATAAGGATAGGAAAAGAAGAACTCAAATTAGCACTATTTGCTGATTATATGATTCTGTCCCTAGAATACCCAAAAAATTCCACCAGAAAATTTCTAGAACTAATAAATGAATTCAGCAAAGTAGCAGGTTACAAAATCAACACCCATAAATCTAAGGTACTTCTGTATATCAGTGACAAGTCCTCTGAAATGGAAACGAGGAAAACTATCCCATTTAAAATAGCTTCAAAAACAAACAAACAAACAAAAACCCCAAACTTGGGAATGGACAAAAGAGTTCTTTCATTGTAGACGGAGTTTTACAATGAAAGCTACAGAACACTAAAGAAAGAAATTAAAGAAGATCTTAGAAGATGGAGAGATCTCCCTTGATATTGGATAGGCAAAATTAATATTGTCAACATGACCATACTACCAAAAGCACTATACAGATTTAATGAAATTCCAGTTAAAATCCCAATGATATTTCTCATAGAAATAGTAAAACAATCATGAAATTCATCTATAAAAATAGGAGACCCAGAATAGCTAAAACAATCCTTAGCAGAAAAAGTAAAGCAGAAGGCATCACTATACCAGAACTTAAACTATACTACAATACTACAGAGCAATAGTAACAAAAAATGGCATGGTATTGGCACCAAAATAGACAGGTAGACCAATGGTACAGAACAGAAGAACCAAAAACAAACTCACATAATTACAGTTATCTTATATTAGACAAAGCCACCAAAAACATACAGTGGAGAAAAGACAATCTCTTCAAGAAATGGTGCTGGGAAAACTGGAAATCCATATGCAGCAAAATGAAATTAAACCCCTATCTCTTAACATGCACAAAACTCAGTGACAAATCCTCTGAAATGGGAACAAGGAAAATTACCCCATTTAAAATAGCCTCAAAAAAAGGGGGGAGGGGAAATCAAGGATCTAGGAATTAGTCAAGAGACTATGCCCCTAATAGAAGTAAAGTAGGCCCAAATCTCCATCAAGTTGGATTAGGTCTGAACTTCCTTAATAAGATTCCTGAAGCATAAGAATTTTTAAAATCAAGAATCAATAAATGGTATGGATTCAAACTAAAAAGCTTCTTCTCAGTGTAGGAAACAATCAGTGAGGGGAATAGAAAGCCTACAGAATGGGAGCCAATTTTTACCACATAGCAATTTAGATAGAGCACTAATCTCTAGGATATGTAAAGAACTCAAAAATCTTAACACCAAAAAACCAAATAACCAAATCAATTAATAGGCAAAATACCTGAACAGACACTTCTCAGAAGGTGATATACAATCAATCAACAAATACATGAAAAAATTTTCAACATCTCTAGCAATTCGAGAAATGCAAATCAAAACTACTCTAAGATTTCATTTCATTCTAGTCAGAATAGCAGCTATTAAGAATACAAACAACAATGAGTATTGGCAAGGATGTGGGGAAAAAGGTACACTCATACATTGCTGGTGGTATTGCAAATTGGTGTAGCCAATGGTACAGAATAGAATATGGAAAGCGGTATGGAGATTCCTTGGAAAACTGAGAATGGAACCACTATTTGACCCACCATTTGACAGTTCTATCTATAACCAAAGGACTTGAAAACAGCATACTATAGGGACACAGCCACATTAATGTTTATAGCAGCACAATTCACAATAGCTAACTGTGGAGCCAACCTAGATGCCCTTCAGTAGATGAATGGATAAAGAAACTGTGGCAATAATACACAATGGAATATTACTCAGCATTAAAAGAGAATAAAATCATGGCATTTGTATGTAAATGGATGGTATTTGAGAATATAATGTTATGTGAAGTAAGCCAATCCCCCAAATCCAAATGCTGGATGTTTTGTCTGATATACGAATGCTGATTCATAATGGGGATGGAGGGTGGAGCATGGGAAGAACAGATGAACTCTAGATAGGGCAAAGTGGAAGGACGGGAAGGGCGGGGGGTGTGTGGGTGGGAAAGGCAGTGGAATGAGATGGGTATCATTACCCTAAGTACATGTATGAAGACATAAATAGTGTTATTCAGTGTTGTGTACAACCAGAGATATGAAAAATTGTACTATATATGTATAATGTAAATTGAAGTGCATTCTACTCTCATATATAACAAATTAGAATAGTTTTTAAAAATGTATTATTTTGAACTATACACTCGCATGCATTTAAGTTGGAGAGAAACCTCTCTCTACATTAGCTGTGTGAGTCTACAGTTATGACTTTCTCAAGTAAGATCTGCTGTTACCTCCAGTGGAGCTTCCCAGGCACAGGTTTTTCTCTTTTCTTCTTGCAGAAATGTTCAAATAATAAAAATCTCTGGGATTTGTTTTTCAGAAGGAGAAATGAATACATTCTTAATATTCAGTTGTGGAAAATATTGCACAAGCTGACTTACAAAATCCTGAATTGTAGGAGGGCATCTATGTTGCTTCCACAGTTTAGCTATTGTGAATTGAGCTGCTATGAACACTGATGTGGCTGCATTATTATAGTATGCTGATTTTATGTCCTTTGGGTATAGACCAAAGAGTGGGATAGCTGGCTCAAATGGTGGTTCCATTCCAAGTTTTCTAAGGAATCTCCATAGTGCTTTTCAGATTGATTGCACCAATTTGCAGTCCCATCAGCATTGTATGAATGTTCCTTTTCACCCACATCCTTGCCAACATTTATTGTTTTCTGTATTCTTTTTTTTAAAATATTCTTTTTTTTTAGTTGTTGATAGATCTTTATTTTATTTATTTATATGTGGTGCTGAGAATCGAACCCAGTGCCTCACACATGCCAGGCAAGTGTGCTACCACTGAGCCATAGCCTCACCTTCTGTATTCTTGATAACTGCCATTCTGACTGGCGTGAGATGAAATCTTGGAGTAGTTTTGATTTGCTTTTCTCTAATCACTAGAGATTATATTTGTTGATCGAATGTATATTTTCTGAGAAGTGTTCATTCAACTCCTCAGGCCATTTACATTGGTTGAGTTGTTTGTTTTTTTTTGGTGTTAAGTTTTTTGAGTTCTTTATATAACCTGTGGACAGGTGCTCTATCTGCTATGTGTGTGGCAAAAATGTGCACCCAATATGTAGGCTCTCTGTTCACCTCATTGATTGTTTCTTTTGCTGAGAAGAAGATTTTTAGTTGGAGTCTATTCTATTTATTAATTCTTGTTTTTATTTCTTGCACTTTAGGAGTCTTGTTAAGGAAGTCAGGGCCTAATCTGGCATGATGAAGATTTGAGCCTACTTTTCCTGCATTAAATGCAGGGTCTCTGGATTAATTCCTCAGTCCTTGATCGACTTTGAGTTGAGTTCTGTATAGGGTGAGAGATAGGGGTTTAGTTTCATTTTGCTGCATATGGATTTCCAATTTTCCCAGCACCATTTATTGAAGAGACTGTCTTTTCTCCACTGTATGTTTTTGGCAGTTTTGTCTACATATAACTGCATTTATGTGGGTGCATTTTCTATTCTGTACCATTGAGTTACATGTCTATTTTGGTGCCAATACCATGTCATTTTTGTTACTATAGCTTTGTAGTATAGTTAAGGTCTGGTATTGTGATGCCTACTGCTTCCCTCTTCTTGATAAGGATTGCTTTGGCTATTCTGGGTCACTTATTTTTTCAAATGAATTTTATGATTGCTTTTTCTATTTCTATAAGGAATGACATTGAGATTTTAATTGGAATTGCATTGAATCTGTAATGCACTTTGGGTAGTATGGCCATTTTGACAATATTAATTTTCCCGATCCAAGAGCATGGGAGATTAATATTAATATCATAATATTAATTATTATTATTCAGACCTGTAATAGAGTGTTGAATTTGGTTTGAGTTTGAAGGTGCTGACTGATGTGGCATGTACAACTGGTCTAGTGTTTTATATCCAAAGTGATTATTTGTTTCTGTGTAAATTATTGGTAGACGTATTAACATATTGAACTAATTTCTTTCCATTGTCTAAGGTCTTCTTCAATTTCTTTCCTTTAGTGTTCTGTCATTTTCAGTTTTCAACCATTGTAGAGTTCTTTCAACTCTTTTGTTGATTCCCAAATATTTTATTATTTCTTTTTGGGGCTATTTTAAATGGAGTAGTTTTCCTAATTTCTCTTTCACAGGATTCATCACTGTGGTATATATAACAATGGAATATTACTCAGCATTAAAGGAGAATAAAATTATGTCACTTGCAAGTAAATGGATGGAGTTGGAGAATATCATGCTTAGTAAAGTAAACCAATCCCAAAAAACCAAAGGCCAAAAATTCTCTCTGGTAAGTGGGTGCTTATCCATAATGGGGAAGTGGGGGGGGGCATGGGAAAAATGAAGGAACTTTGGACTAAGGGGAGAGAGATTAGGGAGGGTGCATGGGGACAGGAAAGATGGTGGAATGAGATGGACATCATTATCCTAGGTACATATATGACTGCACTTATGGTGTGATGCTACATCACGCATGACCATAGAAATGAAAAGCTGTGCTGCAAATGTATACAGTAAATCAAATGGCATTCTGCTATCATATATATCTAATTAAAATACATAAATTGATTTTTTAAAAATTCTGAATTATATGAAGAAAAACCCTGTATTAGCAAGAGTAGTTTTCGGAGTATTAAGCATCTAATGTGAAGGGTTATGAGTATGGTATGGACTTGTTTTCAAGTCACTGACTTATTTCTTATTATATCATTTGATCCTTAGTTCACTATTATTAATATCCCAAAGACTTATAATATTAATTATTATTATTCAGACCTGTAATAGAATGCTGAATTTTGTTTGAGTTTGAAGGTGCTGACTGATGTGGCATGTTTTAGGTCCAAAGTTATTATTTGTTTCTGTGTAAATTGTTGGTAGACATATTAATATGTTAAACTAATTTCTTTATAACATGAAATTGCATATTTATTCCTAGGGAAAATATTGGATGCATTTTAACATGATTCTTTCTCTTCTCTGCCTTTCCTAATTTTTGCTTGGATAAAAATTTATAATACCTGGCAAATTAATTATGCATTTTTCTAAACCATTCTCACAGTTCATTTGGCTCACCCTGTTGCTATATAAGAAGTATTGAAACAGTAATTATTTTCTTATTTCCAGGTGCTTAAATAAGGTTCAAGAATGCTGAATTACTTTTCTGAAGTCACAAATTAAACAAGAGCCAAGGACTGCTAGGTCATACTTTTGTAGCATTTAGTTATTTTCAGTTTTCAACCATTGATATGGGTTAGAATCTGTTAGTCAGAAAGTAAAATTTCCATGTAACTGAATTATTTGCAACAGCTGCATGTCAAGGTGTTTCTGGCCAGAAGAAGATATAAGGAAGCTCGTATTTATTTAACTTGCTAAATGGCAGTGGTTATTTTATACATTTCTTATAGTAGCATGGGAAATAATTGTTATGACTGTTTTACAGATGAAAAAAAAAAAGGTTGACTTGGTCACATAGTGTTTGAAATGTAAGGATACGATTAGACCTACTCTAGGCCCTGTGTACTTTGCCCACATTTGGGAGGCAAAAAATAGCAACTTTATTGAAAATGTTGGAATTGTCAGATTTAAGAGGGGTTATACTGAGTTATTTCTCACACCCTGTTATATCACATCAGATCTCAAGTGCTTGTGGAATTCTGGAAACTTAAAGGAACCTGCTGAAGAGGTGCTTGTGCCAAACCATCATTCCAGTCATGTTTTTTTTTTTTTTTTCCAAATTGGAACTATTAAGATTTCAAAGGGATTTATAAGTGAGTTGTTTCAGTCAAAATGCCTGTGTGTGTGTGTGTGTGTGTGTGTGTGTGTGTGTATATATATATATATATAAACTAGGAAATGTTTTCTTTTTAGAATGTATGTCTCACCACCATGGATCTGTGTCTTCCACATAGTAAGTGCTCAATAAATGTTGATGGCTTAAACAATGAAGTAAATTTCCCTATATTAGAAGAGAAAAAAATTGAAATTAATAAAGCACACAGCACAGCCTAAATTGATAAGCCTAAATCGATGGAACTTGCCTTCTTTAATACACAAAGCCATTGTTAGACTTATGCACAGACTTCTCATTTTCAGTTCCCTGGGTATAATCACTAATTCAGAATACTTTTCTTCTTATTATTTCACAAAATAATTCCTGGGTAATAAGTGGTCAGTATGGACAGCAATATGAATTAAGTACATTGTCATCTGTAAGTGTCACATGGTTTTCTTTGGGAAACTGCAGATTCATATGCAAGAGCATTCTGGGTCAGATCTCACTAACACTCTGGCCATTCATGCACATATCATTTGCCCCACAACCCCTATATTTTCATTACTGCACTGAGCGCTTCTGTTTCATGGATAAGTTCTCAGGAGACAACTAAATATTGTTCATATTGCAATGTTTTGTTCCAGAAAATTTTTAAAAATCTTTCTCTTTCTTTCATCCCCATAGCCTTTTCACATGCCTGTGACTTACAGTAAGAATGTTTGATGTATCAGGTCATTGTGTAAATTCTGCAATATTTTTTTTGGATGAAAACCAAGATTTAAGGGCTCTAAAATTAAAGTATTTAAGTTTATTCATGGACTAAATAGCGCAATCTCTTTAGGAAACAAAAGGCTAAAATCATACTTTGATGCATGACTGAAGATACCTAAAGCAAGTTATAACAGGAATAGATCAATATTTCTTCTTTTTCAAAACTATCTTTTAAACCTTTATAAGTCAATATTGAATTTATATGCATTTGTTCAATTTATACTCATTTTTAAATTTAGAATGTCAACTGTATCACAACATTTAACATTTTAATAAGTGTGTTTTGTTCTTAAAATCACATCATATCATCAAGGTCACATTTTATTAATTCACCTTGAAATCGATTTATCTATGGCCTGTAATAAACAAGACCAAATGTTAGGCATATGGGTACAAAGTTGAGGCTGTTCAACTCTAAAAACAAAAAATATCTCTGTTGTTCCCTTAAAGGATTTATTTTATACTTTGAGATCTAAAAATATTTTTTAAATTCCAATTTTATTGCATTCTTTATTTACATATATTTGTTGTGGGGGCATGCTTATACTGATTCATGTTGATTTGTGAGAAGAATCTTTTCATATAACTTCTGATACATATATTGGTTAAAAACAACAATAAGAACACAAGAGGAAAAAATAAAATGAAGTTAGTTTCTTATAGGTTAAGAAAGGAATTTCAGTTTGTTACTCTGAAATTTTGAAGAATATTCACATATATGATTTTAAATAAATTACTTAGGTAGGTCAAAGACAAACCTTCAAATATATGAAACTATTTAGAGGTCTTCTCTCTTTAATTTTGTACATCTACAGTTAATACCTGAGCAATACATTCTCATCACTAAAAATGTGTTTTTCTAAGAGGAGTGACATGGTTTATTTTAGAGAAACCATTTTTTTTCTTCAGAATGGAGGTGACCCAGACTGAAAACAAAAGGAACAATGTGTAGATTCATAAGATAATCTAGAACAGAAATGTATTTGCATTATACAATGGACGTGACTGGTTGGCAATAAGAGAAAAATTTAAAGTATTTGGAAATTACAGCATACACAAAATAACTCAAAATTGATCATAAGTTTTAAAAACAATATAACTTTCAAATGAGAAAAATGCAGTAAGTCTACATAACCTTGGGTTAGGCATAGTTTTCTTAGATATGACACCAAAATCACAATCAAAAAAGAAAAAAAAAGATAAATTATATCATCTTTAAAAAAAATGTATGCTTTACTGACTATCATCATGGCAGAAAAAAGAATGGAAGAATGGAAGCCAATATTTTCAAAACATATATATGAAAATTGTAGGTAGAATATATAAATAACTCTTTATATATTGCAAATTATCAATAACAAGTCAAATGATTCAATTTCAAAATAGTCAAAGGATCTGCTTATACATTTCTTCTAAGTATACAATTATTAATAAGCACATGAAAACATGTTGGATACGATTAGCTGTCAGAAGAATATAAATCAAAATTACAAGATTCTAGCTAGAATGACTATAATAAAATCAGATAATAATAAAGTGTTGATTAAAATCAGATAATCATAAGATGAATAATGACAAATTTTGGTAAGGATGTAGAGATGTTTGAAGATCCATAAACTGCCAGTGGAAGTATAAAATGGTAGAGTTACTTAAGAAGATTGTGTAGTGGTTTTTCAAAAGTTTAAAAAGAGATTGACCTACCTTATGACTCAACAGTTCCAATTCTAGGTATATATACAAAAAAAAAGTATGTTCACACACAAAGGTGCACAAGAATGCTTGTAATGGCATTATTCATAATAACCAAAACATGGAAACAGTCCAAATTTCCATCATCTGATGAGAGAATAAATATTCAATATACAATATAATATTATTTAGCAATGAAAAGCCACGAGATACCGATACATGGTACAATATGTATGAACTTTGAAAACATACTAAATGAAAGGAATAAGCCACAGAAAACATATCATATTATTCTATTTATTCATATTGTCCAGAATAGAAACTTTTATAGATACAAATGATACAATAATGATTGTCTAGTGCTAGGCATGTAGGGAACAAGTGGGGAGTGACTGCTATTTGTCATGGTGTTGCTTTTTGGAGTGATAAAAATGCTTGTGGTGATGGTTGCACAATTTTTGTGAATATATTAAAAACATTGTATTGCACACTTCAAATGGGTGAATCGTATGATATGTGAATTATAACTTTTGAGATATGAATTATATCTCTATTGAGACTGTTACATGGAAACAAAGAATTTAGGAGGCAAATTGAATACTCTTGGTTATTGTTTAAACAAGAAATAAGAATAAGGGAAATGGAAAAAAATAAGGCTTTTTGATTAGTCATTCGGGTAGATGTGGGGGGGT
>NW_026000016.1:4747562-4750737 GCF_001458135.2 Marmota marmota marmota | reverse complement strand
ATTATATATATATATATATATATATATATATATATAATTATAAATTATGTTTAAATTCCATGTAACATATTGATTTGAGCAATAATATTTTTATAGGATTTTTATGGACACACAAATCTGTGTTTAATTATTTTTAGCTTTATTTTATTATTTTAAATGACGTAATTGTTTGGAGAAACCAGGACAATGATAGACAATTCAGATCTTCTGTTTCTGCCCAATGTTCCCTTCACCACACCAGGCTTATGGAGGTAGAGTGTGAACAGCTTTTGACCTTACCAGTCATTTGGAATGAAACAGAAAATGGCTCTGTAGGAAATCTCTAAGAACAGACTGTTACCCCACTTTCCAGCCTTTGGAGATAGCTTTTGCTTCCTAGCAGATGAAGTGACAGCCCAGCCATGCATGGATAGATTGTTCTCTTCCTAGGATACCAGGAGAACAGCTTATTAGGAGGCGATGGTTTACAATAGTCTGTAGTCTCTCAGTAAAACTGACTCTTCTGCTTGTTTTGTTGTTCTTGCTTTGCATTTGAGGAAAATATTTTTTACTTCCATGCCATTCCTGTCATTTTCTTTCTCTTTGGAATGTAACTTCCCAGTCTGAAATAAACTTCATTCTCTTTCTATGACTGCTTCATGTTAGTTATCTGTTCTAAACTGAAGCTACTTTTATGACCACTCCAAGTATTTTATTGGTAGTCAGATGTGTCCTAGTCATATAATACTAGAATCTATGAAAATTTATTTTGTGCTCAGAAAATAAAAATAAAATTCTTGAAAGTCTATTTATGAAATTTAGATTCTTTGAACTCATTAGCAATTTGGAACCATCCTCTAATCTTTAACAATGGAAATTCTTGGATATTTTTGTGACTAAAGATTATAGAAACAAGAGTATTCTCACTAGAATTTCTATAATTTTTTCAAAATTTAGAGAACTAAAATTTTCCATGCCAATGAATATATTTCCCTGCTTTGTAAAGAAATTTTATCGGACATGTGTTGCTATCTCTTTGCATTCAGAAATGTACTGCTTACTATCTGGTAAATGCTAGGAATACTACAGAGGACTGTTCTTAGAAAGCTTATAGAAGTGCAAAAGAATCAGAAGAATTTATTTTTGATAAATTGTTTGATTTATAGTTTTGATAATACTATATCTAGGGGACTTGCAGGGAACAGTTCAATTGGATATAAAATTGGAAGCAGACTACATTTCATAGAGGAAGCAATGGTTGAATTCACAGGAGAGAAAAAATACTTGATAATTGGACAACAAAGATAGTATGGCCTGAATAGATGTGTATACAGGTAGGTCTGGGTTGATGAAAGAATTCAAGATAAATCTAAGTAAAGAGGTATTGTCTCTATATATTTAAAATAAGTTTTGGATTTTTTTCATGAGGAATGAATATTCAGTAGGAAACTAATGAATGATATTAAATAGGGGAGTAGTAGCATAATCATGATGACTTGACACATATTGGGTAGATTTGCAAGTGTTTGAGAGAATAATGACAGAAAGACTTGTTAACAGAGTTAGGCAGAAATGTAAAGATCCACATTAAAATAATGACATTATTGAATTAGTGAAAAAGCGGGAAAAATTATTAGAGTTTTCCTATACTTAAATTGTCAGTAGTGGGTAACTGAATGGAGTGGTCAAGTATGATGCCTGTTTCCTTAGATTATACTCCTAGTGATTTACCTCACATTGTTGATATCTATCAAGTTGGCATTGTTAAGCTATGAATTTAACATTGTATGTATATAATAAAATATCTATATTTTTAAACTTGCATCAAGTGTCTATGGAGCAAATTTGTGTTTTCTATCATGGTCATTAATTTTTCTAAAAAAAAAATGATTGACTGCATTGGGACTTCATCTTAGAGTTTTAAAAAGAGAACATGACCACGTCATTGACTACAGATTTGTCACACCATTATAGTTCTATGCATTGTTCTCACTAATAGTTTATCAACCAGTACATTTAAAAGTCCTTGATAATTTCAGAAAAAAAATCAGACTATAATTCAAAATTGTGTTTCTTCTTGAGGAAAACAAATATATTTGCTTTAATGGTATTTCCATATGTGATAAGAATAGTAAGATTTATGTAAGAGTCAACAAATGTTTTTCAGCAATGCCCTGTTGTGTTAGGCAAGCTCTAAGATGAATCCAGATGATCCTTGCCTTCTGGATCTATGTTGTGTAATTCCTATTCCTGAATGTGTCATGAATCTAGTGAACAGATTAGTGCAAAGCGCTATGATATAACTTGGAGGTTAGGTTACAAAAACTTTGTGACTTCTGTGTTACTTTTCTGTCTTATTTGTCTTTTCTTGCTTTCTCACTGGCTTATGAGCTAAGACAGCTGCCTTGTTCTGAGCTGCCCTATAGAGAGGAGAGGTTCAGGTGACAAGGAACAGAAATCTCCAGCCAAAGGTTAGTGAGATCTGGGGCTGTCACCAGCCATGTGAGAAAACCTGGCAATGTGACTTAAGATGATGGAAGAGCTGGTTGACAGTATTGATAGGAGCCTGTGGGAAACCCAGGACCAGTAACACCTGGTTTGACCCATGAAACTGTAGTCTAATGCATATTGTGTGAGCCTCCATGGTTTGGGGGATTTTTTTAATTGGAGCAAGAGCTGTACAATAAGTTTACTTTTGTCTGTAACTTATTCTGTCTCATTTTTATCTTAGATCAAATAGGTGAGTATTTAAATAGATTTTGTAATGTTTGTCATTTAAGTAAAAAGTATCATATTTTCATAATTATTTTATTTTCTAACCAGTAGTCTTTTCTTTAAAAAAAGGCTGAATATTCTACTATTTATTAATAATATCCAATGCTTACCTGAAATGGAAAGCCAATGAACAAACCACTAATTCACACTATGGGCAATATGTAAAACACTGCTACATAGAAAAGTTTTAAGCTGGGAACAATGGTGTATGTGTGGCTGGAATACCAGCAGCTGGGGGGTATGAAGCAGAAAGTGCCCAAGTTCAAAGTCACCCTGACTTAGCAAGGCCCTAAACACCTTAGCAAGACCAGTCTCAAAAAAATAAAAATGGGCTAGGGATGTGACTCAATGGTTAAGCACTCCTGGTTTCAATCCCTTGTAACAAATATAGAATACAACAACAACAAAATAAGATATATAT
>NW_026000016.1:4732295-4743794 GCF_001458135.2 Marmota marmota marmota | reverse complement strand
ATATATATATATATATATATATATATATATATATATATATATATATATATAATATTTGATAGCATTAATTTTCCCTACTGATACAATACCCCTGTTCTTTATACTTTGCCATATAGCATTTAAAAATTTGACTATAAAACAAAACCAGGGCTGGGGATATAAGGCTCAGGGTAGAGAGCTTGCCTAGGATGCATGAGACCCTGGCTTCAATCCCCAGCACTGAAAAAATTATGAGAAACAATCAAAAAAACAAACCAGAAATATCAATAAGTACATCTAGATGGAATCTCTTCTCTTTATTAACACCAAACTATGGATTTTATTTTCAAGCATTACTTAGGCCCCATAATTTTTATGTAAACAATATGTTTATTCTCATTTTCTAATAAGTACTTCTCTGCAAAAATAACTTGGTGAAAGTTATTATATGAGTGGAAGCTATTCAGAATTCCATCCACATAATTAGTTCAAGTTATCCTATATCAAACCTGCAGTGCCATGCAGGTAGAGTAGAGTGATAATGTGTGTGTGTGCAGTATCAGCAGCAGTAAGAGCTGCCCTCAGGATCAGGGATTGGCAAGTTCATTAGCAGGGTAAAGTCATTAACTTGGGAATGGTTGAAAAGAGCAAGCAAGATCAGAGAAATAATATGAATTGTCTTTTAAAATTTAGCATCCTAAAAAAAATAAGGTAGTTTTAAAAACATAAATAACATATTCAGTATTGGGAAGAGATTCTTGAATGGTAGCCTTTACAAGAAATAGGGGGTGGGGGATAAACCAAAGAGTAGGGAAAAACACATTGCTTATTTCTATTCAAGAGAATATCCCTATAGGCCCCAAACTGATAATACAGAGAATTGCTAGTTTTTTATAGAATGTTGTTAAAATTGTGACCATCATGTTTCAAGAAGTTCTAATTAATGAGAAAGGACAGAAGACACTACACATCTTTATGGTAGTGAATCAGATTTTCTGTATTTTCCAGGGTTTCTTATGACATTATGTGGAACTATAAATATTATTTCTCTAATTTTCCTGTCATAAAATAGATATATCTCTTAGATAAATTACTTGTTAAATACCTTTCTTAAAGAATCATATAGTACATTATATCAAATCCTGCCAGAGGCAATAGTTTATGTGCTAATTATTTTATGAACATAAGCTCAGTGAAGTATACTAGACAGTATTTTGTGGACAGAAACCTAAGGTTCATCACTTCCTTTTTTGAAGATAAATAATCTAGTCACCAACTTTTGGCTTCCTTGTCACTGTCATCTAATTAACTGAGCTAGATGGATAGAAGAAGATTACTTAGTACCTTAGTACTAAGTCATGTGTGTTCATTTTAGGTTAGGTTTCCTGGAAACAATGTCTTGCAGATGCTTTTCTGGAAATGTCTCTTTGGAGACAAAGCAATAGAGAAGTAAGGAAGGCAGAATTAGAGGAAGAAACCAACCTGTCACTCAGTTACAACTGAGGACTTAGCTAATTTCACAGGAAACTACCAAGTGTCTTTGAAGTCACCTCCTTTGACAAAATGAACTAGATTGTTTTATCTCCTGATCAGGCAACCACTAGACATTGCTCCCAACATTGTTAGGGTGCATGGCATAAAAGAGTCAGTTTCCTAGGTAGAAGGACAAGAGCCATGAGGCACACAGTTGTTGGTTTTCAACAACTTACATTCTGACCACCACAGTACCAGTTTGATCCATTGTGTATGGATCAAATTCACTTGTTTTTATAATGTGTGCCCTATCTGACGGTCCAGATTCTTCTCAGTGTTATTTTCTAGAAAAAAACATAGAAGAAAAAGTTTGTATGTTGATCCTCAGTCATTAAGTATACTTGTTAGTTCTTCCTCTGCCACCTATTCAAGATTCATCTTATTCTCAGCAGGCAAGATTTGTGCAGTTTTCCTGAAGTGTGACCTAGACCTTCAACCTTGAGGGATCCAAGCCCTGGTGTCCATGACCACCTCCAGATATGGTTGCTGTGCTTGTTTACTTAAAATTAGGCATGGGAGCACCAAGAGAAACCCTGGTGAGAGATAGCTGACTACCTGCCAAACATCTTCTGTCCTGTTCAAACAGAAGCAGCCTTACCCTCTCCTGATAATGAAGACAATGGATTCCTGATATCTTAGTGACTTCCTTCTTCCCCTGCTGGTCTCTCAATAGGAGGAGTTTAAAGTAACTCTGAATCAGGTATACTTACAGTTCCACAGGACTGTTATTAGGTACTTGGGGGGAGAGCCTTCTTCCTCAGGGAAATATAATCTCTAGACCCACAAGGCCAAGGTGTGGGGGAACAGAAAGCACAAATTTCCTTTTTAGGTCATTTGGGAGTAGTAACAAGAGTAACTCTGATTAGCACCACTTGGTTCCTGATCATATGATTTCTGCTACTGGGAAAATAGCCCTATAAAATGTATAGCCATTTAGGGTGAATATCAGGTAGTGAAAGATGATACCCTATCCTCAAAGGTATCTTCAATTTGGACCCTTGGTTATATTTTGTAAGTGGCTACCTCTCCATTCTATTGTATCTTTGACGTTTGGGTGTTACAATGCGAGGTAGGATTCATGGACCCCTGTCCACATGTACCATACTTGTGCCTTTTTTTGCAGTGAAATGGTTCTCTTATTGCTGGATGAAACAATCTGAAATCCCTCAGAGATTTTGGTTAATCTATGCCCTGTGATCAGAAAAGAAAAATCCATAACCAAATATATATTGACTCAGGTGAAAATGAATTGCTATCCCTTCCCAAATGAAAGGGACAATTTATACCTCAATTTGTCACCAAGTAACGGGTCAGACATCTGAGATGATGATGCCTTTATTGTGAACATGACACCAATCTCTGCAGGTACAAGTTGGGTATTTGGCAGTGGCATTAGCTAGATTGTTCATGATGAGTGGAAGTTCATGCTGCAAGACCAATGCAGACTCTCCACCCTTCCCACATGTGTTTATGTGTCAATTGTATCACTTAGGGGTCGCTGATGAGAAATTGTTTCGTATTTTACTTGTCATCCGCCAGGCTATTTTGCCATGGCTATTCTTCACTTTCAGTGGGGCACTGCTTTGTCTAGTTTTTTGCAATGTACCTGCTGTTATATTGGCATTGTCTCAGATTCCTCTTAGGATGGTACATCCTGTAACATAAGAGAAGGCTCCACATATGCTATGGTTTGAGTATGTGGTGTCCCTCAAAAGCTCATATGTGAGACACTGCAAGATTATTCAAAGGCAAAGTGAATAGACTATGAAAGTTTTAACTGAATTAATGGTTTAATCCACAAATATGGATTGACCAGGGAGTAACTATAGGGAGGTGGGGATTGACTGGAGGAGGTAAGTCACTGGGGCTGTGCCTTTAGGGTTTATATTTTTTCCCTGGTAAGCAGAATTCTCTCTGCTTCCTGATTGCCATGTCCTGAGCTTCTTTCCTTCTCCCTCCAGACCCTTTTAGCATGATGTTCTGCTTCACTCCAGGCCCAGAACAATGAATTGGGCCATATATGAATTGAGACCTCTGAAACATTGAGCCACAAATAAACTTTTTTTTCCTCTGTATTTCTTGTCAGTTATTTTAGTTACAGTGATGAAGAAGCATACTAAAGCAATATTCATTAACTTGACCTTCTCTAACATCATATTTAACTCCATGTTCTGCATCACACTATCCAGCATTCGCAAATTCAAAGGTATTTGGTAAGGAGGTTAAGGATAAATCTTGTCTTGCAAGGCACCTGCCTTATTTTAAACTTCTGCATGACCTATAATTAAGGGGGGCTATACTTTAGTAAAGGGAGGTACTTCATCAAATATAAGTTTTGATGAGATCTAGAAGTTAGAGGTTATAAGCTGCTTATACATGTATTACAATTTCAAGTTTTTAGATCTCACAAATTCCCTGTAGGCAATCAAATTGGTATATAAGACCTGGAAATTCTGAAAACTAGTTATGAAGCTTTATTATTCTTAAAGTTAAATCCTTAGCCTTCTCTATTTGTTCTCTGCTCTATTTGTCTTCCAGCTATAGGAAAATCAAATGAAGGAAATCCTCTGGTTTCTATTTTGCCTGAGTAATCGATCTCCTCAAGTCTGATATTTTCTCTTTTAACAAATTATTGGTGCTTAGCAACATCCCAATTTCTTATGTTTGTTATTTTCTATACAGTGTATTCATTTCAACATCCAACACAGTTCTTTCCATTAGTATTACCTTTCAGTAAAAATCTACTTTAGTGAAAGTTTAAAGAGTTGGATGTTACGTATAACAGTAGTTATCCATGTACCATCTATCACAAGTAGTGAGGTTATAATCGCCAGGCAGCCAGGTCCAAAATTACCTTTTAGAGTCTGCTTCCCAGGACCACACTGGAATCAGGAGACAGAATCTGAGACAGGGAGTTTCAGGGTGTAGAGAATGCTGTGGTGTGCTACCGGATACTTCCTTCAGGAAGAAGGCTCTAACTGCCTCGAGTGTTGCCTGATGCTGATTCAAAAGGAGGTTTCTTTCCAGGATTCCCTCTTTGTTGAAAAAGAGCACACAAAGCCAAGGGTCCTTGTCAGGAGCAGTCTGCATTGAATGATTGCTCCATATAGAGGTACTGAGGTCCAGACCTCTTGCTTTAATTCATGACAGTTAAACCCTGTTTTGAATGCCCTGTGGGACTACATAAAGCCTCAGTTGCATGTATCATACTTCAACATTTTTTCGACTCATTCCTTGAAGGTGCTGTTACTGAAAACACTCACCATGAAATATTTTACCTGCCAAGTCTATGCTTTCCAGGGATACATAACTAAGACATGCTCACTAAATTGGATGAAATACTCTGGAGAAACATAGTTATAAGGAGATGATAAAGGTTGAGATGGATAAAAGAAGATTGATATAGAGAGTAGTTCAAATCCTCTATGTACTTTTAAAATTGGAAGTGGGATTGCCCTTCAGAATTTTCCTAAATTTTAGTAACTGTTGGGCTATTAATTTTCCCTAGTTAAAAGAAATAATAAACCTGTGTAGTTAAAAGAAATAATAAAAATTTGCTCCTCTTTCCAAGGAGCAAATTTTTCTGATAAGATGGGGAAATTCTTTCATTTATTTTCAAATGGAATTTTGAAAGAGTAACACAATATTAACTACAGTGTATAAGTATGTGTGTCTCAATAGTTCTATATTAACTGAAAAATATTAAAAATAACATATACAAAGTATGGTTATGGACTGTAACTCAATATCAATGTCTCTTGCTTTAAGTTATAAACATTAGCAAGAAACTCATTGCAGCACTTATGAAAAATGCAGTGACTTCTTGGGAAGGCAGGGTATGTTTTCTAAGTTAATTATGGCTCTGACTTGATTTATGAGCCATATGCAATGGCTAATTTTATGTACCAAATTAGGTCATACTACTAAGATACTTGGTCAAACACTAATGAAGTTATATTTTTTAGATGACAACAACATTTTAATCACTGGACTTTGAATAAAGCAGATTATCCTACATAATTTGATGGTTTTTATTAATTTAGGTGAAAAGCTCAAGAAAAAAAAAATGAGAAACCCTAAGAAAGGAAATTCTTCCTTCAGACCACAGGTACAACATCAACTCTTTCCTAGGTCGTTTTATTTTTTTAAAAAAAATTAATTGTTTTTTTTTTAAATAGATGACAGCAGAATGCATTACAATCCTTATTACACATACAGAGCACAGTTTTTCGTATCTCTGGTTATATATAAAGTATATTCACACCAATTTGTGTCTTCATACATGTACTTTGGATAATGATGTCCATCATAATCCACCATCTTTGCTATCCCCCTGCCCGCTCCCTTCCACTCCCACCTCTCTGCCCTATCTAGAGTTTGTCTATTCCTCCTGTGCTCTCCCTCCCTACCCCACTATGAGTCAGTCTCCTTATATCAGAGAAAACATTCGGCATTTGTTTTTTGGATTGGCTAACTTCACTTAGCAATATCTTTTCCAACACCATCCATTTACCTACAAATGTCATGATTTTGTTCTCTTTTATTGCTGAGTAATATTTCATTGTGTATATATGCCACATTTTTTTAACCATTCATTTACTGAAGGGCATCTAGGTTGGTTCCACAGTTTAGCTATTGTAAATTGTGCTGCTATAAACATGGATGTGGCTGTGTCCCTGGAGTATGCTGATTTTAAGTCCTTTGGGTATAGACCAAGGAGAGGGATAGCTGGGTCAAATGGTGGTTCCATTCCCAGATATCCAAGGAATCTCCATACTGCTTTCCAAATTGGCTGCACAAATTTGCAGTCCCACAAGCAATGTATGAGTGTATCTTTTCCCCCACATCCTCACCAACACTTATTGTTGTTTGTCTTCATAAGAGCTGCCATTGTGACTGGAGTTAGATGATATCTTAGAGTAGTTTTGATTTGCATTTCTCTAATTAGAGAGATGATGAATATTTTTTTAATATATTTGTTGATTGATTTTATATCCTCTTCTGAGAAGTGTCTGTTCATGTCCTTAGTCCATTTATTGATTGGGTTATTTGTTTTTTTTGGTGCTTAGCTTTTGAGTTCTTCATATACCCTAGTGATTAGTGCTCTATTTGATGTGTAAGGGGTAAAGATTTGCTCTCAAGATGTAGGCTATCTATTCACCTCACAGATTGTTTCCTCTGCTGAGAAGAAACTTTTTAGTTTGAATCCACTCATTTATTGATTCTTGGTTTTAATTCTTGTGTTTTGGAGTCTTACTAAGGAAATTGGGGTCTAATCCCACATGATGAAGATTAGGGCCTACTTTTTCTTCTATTAGATGCAGAGTCTCTGGTTTAATTCCTAAGTCCTTGAGTTGAGGTTTGTGCATGGGGAGAGATGGGGGTTTAATTTCATTTTGTTGCATATGGATTTCCAGTTTTCCCAGAACCATTTATTGAAGAGGCTATCTTTTCTCCAATGCATGCTTTTGGCACCTTTGTATAATATAAGATAATTGTAATTTTGTTCGGGTTAGTCTCTGTGTTATCTATTCTGTCCCACTGGTCTACCAGTCTGTTTTGGTGCCAATACCATGCTGTTTTTGTTACTATTGTTCGGTAGTATAGTTTAAGCTCTACTATAGTGATGCCACCTGCTTTACTCTTCCTGCCAAGGATTGCTTTAGCTATTCTTGGTCTCTTATTTTTCCAGATGAATTTCATGATTGCCTTTTCTATTTCTATGAGAAATGCCATCGGGATTTTGATTGGAATTGCATTAAATCTGTATAGTGCTTTTGGTAGTATGGTCATGTTGATAATATCAATTCTGCCTATCCAAGAGCAAAGTAGATATTTCCATCTTCTAAGGTCTTTTTTGGTTTCTTTCTTTAGGGTTCTGTAGTTTTTATTGTATAGATCTTTCACCTCTTTCATTGATTCCCAAGTATTTTATTTTATTTTTTTGAGGCTACTATAAATTGGGTAGTTTTCCTCATTTTCCTCTCAAAGGGTTTGTCACTGATATAAAGAAATGCCTATTAATTATGGGTGTTGATTTTATATCCTGCTACTTTGCTGAATTCATTTACTAGTTCTAGAAGTTTTCTGGTGAAGCTTTTTGGGTATTCTAGGTATATAATCCTATCATCAGCAAATAGTTCTAATTTAAGTTCTTCTTTTCCTATACATATCCCTTTAATTTCTTTTGTCTGTCTAATTACTCTGGCCAGTGTTTTAATAACTATGTTAAATAGAAGTGTTGGAAGAGGGCGTCCCTGTCTTGTTCCAGTTTTTAGAAGGAATGCCTTCAATTTGTTTCTATTTAGAATGATATTGGCCTGGGGCTTAGTGTAGATACCTTTATGATGTTGAGATATGTTCCTTCTATCCCTAGTTTTTCTAGTGTTTTGAACATAAAGAGGTGCTGTATTTTGTCAAATGCTTTCTCTGCATCTATTAAGATGATCATATGATTCTTATATTTGAGTCTATTGATGTGATGAATTACATTTATTGATTTCCATATATTGATCCAACCTTACATCCCTGGGATGAATCCCACTTGATCATGGTGCATAATCTTTTTGATTTGTTTTTATATTCAATTTGCCAGAATTTTATTGAGGATTTTTACATCTATGCCCATTAGAAATATGGGTTTAACGTTTTCTTTCTTTGATGTGTCTTTGCCTGGTTTCTGAGTCAGGGTGATATTGGCCTCATAGAATAAGTTTGGAAGTGCTGCCTCTTTTTCTATTGTCTAAAATAAATTATAGAGTATTGGTATTAATTCTTCCTTATAGGTCTTGTAGAACTTGGCTATGTATCCATCTGGTCCTGGGCTTTTTTTAGTTGGTAGGTTTCTGATGGTGTCTTCTATTTCATCACTTGATATTGGTCTTTTAAAATTGTGTATGTCTTCTTGATTCAATCTGGGCAGATCGTATGACTTAAGAAATTTGCTTATGCCGTCAATATCTGCTATTTTATTGGAGTATAAGTTTTCAAAATAATTTCTAATTATCCTCTGTTTTTTCTGTAGTGCCTATTGTAATATTACCTTTTTCATCACATATTCTGGTAATATGAGTTTTCTCTCTCCTTCTCTTCATTAGAATCTGTCAATTTTATTTATTTATTCAAAGAACCAACTTTTTGTTTTCTCAATTTCTTCAATTGTTTCTTTTTTGATTTCATTGATTTCAACTCTAATTTTAATTATTTCTTGCCTTCTACTGCTTTTTCTGCTGGTTTGTTCTTTTTCTAGGGCTTTGAGATGTCGTGTGAGATCATTTATTTGTTTGCTTTTTCTTCTTTTAAGGAATGAACTCCATGCAATGAAGTTTCCTCTTAGTACTGCTTTTATAGTGTCCCAGAGATTTCAATATGTTTTGTCTATATTCTCATTTACCTTTAAGAATTTTTTTATCTTCTCCTTGATGTCTTCTGCAACCCATTGTTCACTCAGTAGCATATTGTTTAGTCTCCGGGTGTTGGAGTAATTTTTATTTTTTATTTTGTCATTTATTTCCAATTTCATTTCATTATGATCTGATAAAATGCATGGTGGTATCTCTACTTTTTTGTATTTGCTAAGAGTTGCTTTGTGGCATAGTATATGTCTATTTTAGAGAAGGATCCATATGCTGCTAAGAAGAAAGTGTATCCATGTGATGCAGGTTAAAATATTCTATATATGTCAGTTAAGTCTAAGCTATTGATTTTTATTATTGAGTTATATAGTTTCATTATTCAACTTTTGTTTGGAAGATCTATCCAGTGGTGAGACAGGTATAGTAAAGTCACCTAGGGTTATTGTGTTGTGGTAAATTTGATTCTTGAACTTGAGAAGAATTTGTTTGATGAACATAGCTGCACCATTGTTTGGAGCATATATATTTATGATTGTTATGTCTTGTTGGTGTGTGGTTCCCTTAAGCAGTATGTAATGTCCGTCTTTATCCCTTTTGATTAACTTTGGCTTGAAGTCTACTTTATTTGATATGAGGTTGGAAACCCCTGCTTGCTTCCACAGTTCATGTGAGTGGTATGATTTTCCCCAAAATTTCACCTTCAGTTAGTGTATGTCTTTTCATATCAGAGTCTCCTGGAAGCAACATATTGTTGGGTATTTTTTTTAATCCAGTCTGCTAGCCTATGTCTTTTGATTGGTGAGTTTAAGCCACTAACATTCAGGGTTATTATTGACACAGTTTGTGTTTCCAGCCATATTTGTTTATTTTTGTTATTTAACTTGACTTGATTTTCTTCTTTTATTGTTTTTTTACTTTAGGGTACTACCTACCTCTGCTGATTTTCATTGTTGTTTTTTGTTTCTTCTTCATGGAATATTTTTTCAAGGATGTTTTGTAGTGCCGGTTTTCTAGCTTTAAATTCTTTTAAATTTGTTTATCATGGAAGGTTTTTATTTCATCATCAAATCTAAAGCTTAATTTTGCTGGATACAAGATTCTTGGTTGGCACTCATTTTCTTTCAGAGCTTAATATATGTTGTTCCAGGATCTTCTAGCTTTCAGGGTGTGTGTTGAAAAATCTGCCATTATCCTAATTAGTTTTCTCCTATATGTAATCTGATTCCTTTCTCTTGTGGCTTTTAAAATTCTCTACTTATTCTGTATGTTGGGCACTTTTATTATAATGTGTCTGTGTGTGGATCTGGTGTGATTTTATACATTTGGCACCCGTAGGCTTCTTTAATTTGGATTTCCAATTCATTTTCCATGTTTGAAAAGTTTTCTGGTATTATTTTATTAAATAGGTTTTTCATTCCTTTGGTTTGGACCTCTATGCCTTCTTCTATCCCAATAACTCTTAAATTTGGTCTTTTTATACTATCCAATATTTCTTAAATATTCTGCTCCTGGCTTCTAACAATTATCACTGTGTGGTCTATGTTCTTTTCAAGATTTTCAATTTTGTCTTCATTTGTCTTCATTGTCTGATGCCCTACTCTGTTGGTGACACTTTCATTTGAGTTTTCAATTTGGTTTATTGTCTCTTTCATTTTGAGGATTTCTGGTTTTTTTTCTCTTTTTCTTCTACCCCTCTATCCTATGGCCCTCACATTCCCAACATATGTGAAACCTAGAACTTTGCATGACATAGGATTTTAAGGACTGAGTCATCTGAATAATATAATATAGAGGTTGTTGTAAATGCCCTTTTTTCTTTTCTTTTTTCTTCTTTCATTTTTCTTTCCCCTCCCAAATTTTACTATTTTAACATTCTGTATTTTTCTAAATACATATGTGTGTTTGTTTTATGTATTCTACTGTCTTCCCATGTACTTGTCTACCCTAAATTACTTCCTGTCTACTCAGTTGCTACTAACCCACTTCATTAGATTTCTTTTCCACATATCCTAAGATACACTAACTCTATATCCTCATATCCTACCTCCTCAGCATATTGTCCTATGCCCCACCCCCAGTTCATTATTCACCATCAGAAACTGTAAGCCTTTTAACAAAACTACTGATTATATTTTAGATAATAATTGAAGACAACATTTCTGTACATTGAGACTAAACTGTAACATCTTAATAACAACAAATTTTTCATAAGTGGTATATTGTTGATATTGGAATCTGTTAACATTGTCCTTTCCCACAAAGGAGAGGTCTTGGAACCCTACAAGAGCACTACAAACCTATAGGGTAAAAACAATAACATCCCAGACCCACAGAGCTGTAAAGGAAGACACATGAGCAGCATGAAAAGACAAGGAAAGAAAGTGCCCCAAACAAAACATCATTAGAATCATTGGCAGCCACAGCAGAAGAAATGACAAAGAAGGAGTTCAGGATGTACATGGTTAAAATGGTTTGTGAACTCAAAGAAGATATAAGAGAGCAAATACAAGCAGTGAAATATCACTTCAACAAGGAGGTACATAAACAAATACAAGAAGCAAAAGATCACCTCAACAGAAAGATAGAGGTTCTGAAGAAGAAGAAGAAGAAGAAGAAGAAGAAGAAGAAGAAG
>NW_026000016.1:4655280-4732031 GCF_001458135.2 Marmota marmota marmota | reverse complement strand
AGATATATATATATATATATATATATATATATATATATACCCTGAAGAGAAAAACAGAGAGGAAAATAGGATAGAAGCAACATGTAAAGAGTTAATTATTTTTTTAAATCTGGTAAAAGATATATTATTTTATAGATTCAAGAACACACAAGAAACTTAACTGACATATTTATAGAAGAAATCATAGGTAAGCAAAAATTGTAAAACTATTGTGAATAAGAAAGAAAAATGGAGAATTTTTTAAAAGGTAGACAAAGGAAGAGCAAAGGTGTTTTAACTTCAAAAAAGAGATAATATATTTGATAGCTGACTTCAACAGAACCAAGAAAAATCAGATAGCATATTAAAAGTTCAAAAAAAATCTATCTACCCTCCTATGCATTAATCCCAAACTCGTACACACACAATACTAAAAGAGTTTTTCACAAATATGTTTTCAGGGAAAGAAATGCATGAAGGATGAAGGAACAAATTAATGGTGGATATATGGGGAAATCTAAATGAGTGTCATCTGTAAAAGAGAATAATGTCTTAGGCTGGGGATGCTACTCAGTGGTAAAGCATATGCTTAGCATGCACAAGGCCCTGGGTTTGATCCCAGAGTCATTAAAACAAAACAAAACAAAATCTTGTATCATACTGTTTAAGATGCAGAGAGAATAAAAATGCATGGTATTAGTAAGAACAAAAGTCCAGAGAGGGTAAATATGGTTAAACAGATAGAAGTTTTTCAATTTTTTTTCATTGCGATTTAGTCAAATATTGATTTATAATAAGTCTAATCGTTCAAAAATGCAAATTGTAATGCCTATTGAAACTACTGAAATGATAATGAAAGAATTCACAACTTTATAATTCATAACATGTTAGCAGAGGGAAATTTAGAATAATAAAAAAATAAGAAATCTAAAAGGAGGTAAGAGAGGTAATCAAAAGAACATAGAAAAGGTAATCAAGTAGGATACCAAAGTAAAAAGTTAATGTAAATCCAAAGTAGAAACCAACTGAAGGAATAAGATTTATCATGTAAAAATTAACCTAAAGAAATTTAATGTAGTTCTACTGATATATGGAATAATGTAGATTTTTAAGGGACAAACATTAGTATTGATTAGAAAGAAACTTTTTTCAGGCTAAAAAGATCAGCCAGACAAGATAATTTAACATTTATATGTTCCTAATAATATATAAAATATCAAAATAGATAAGTCCAACATTTTTTAGATATAAAAATAGAGGCAAACCCACAGTTAAGTCAGATTTTTTAATATAATTTTTTATGTAACTCACAAAACAAGTAGACATAATATAAAACACATATAGAAATTTGGAAAACTCATTGAAAACCTAACTAAGGAGCACTTAACAAAAGAGGATACTTAATTGTCCAAAGGTTATATGAAATGATGCTCAACCTTATTAGTTACCAGAAAATGAAAAGCCTACACATCCAATAGCTAAGTTTGAAAAGACTAACACTAATATGTGCTGGTGTGGATAGAACAAACAGATGCTGTCAGTTGGAAAGAAAATGAAAACAATTGCTTTAAAAAGCTGTCTGGCATTATTTATTGAAGTTGAATGTATACATAGTCTTTGGCCAGAGAATTCAGCTCCTATTGTTTAGACAACAGAAATGCATGTGCATATTGATTAATATGCACAAAGTTCATAGCAGCAACAGTTGTAAAGGACAAAGAGTATAAATAATTGAAAAACCATCTCTAACACAACTGGGATACCAATTTGGATTCTACAGTGATGATAATGGATTGTCATCAGTAGAATGAAGAATGAACTGCTATTCTGCAAGGCAGCCTAAATGAATCTCACAAATATAAGTGAAATGTCAGTTACAAATAATTCCAATTATATTATTCCATGAATATAAAAATTAAAGTGCAGCTTTGTTAAGTCAAAATAGTGGCTACCTTTAGGGAGGAAAGAGACAATAGTTATGAGGAACAAGCACAGGGGAATCTCTTAAAATTATTTTTTCTTCATTAGTATGGTGGGATGTCAACCTTGTGATAATCCTTTAAATTAGACACTGAAGAATTTTTCACTTTGATACACGTTTCAATTCAAAAAAATCTCTTTTCAAAATAAAATACATAGTAGTGTTGTACAAAACTGAGTTTTCCTGATTTGTTTAATCTCATTCTACTAAATCATCATGTTTGAGTTTGGTTCCTGAAAGGAGGCTTGTAACCCTTCCAGAGTGCTCAGCAACATCCTCAGTAAAGGAAGTAGCACATATCAAAGCATCTTAGGAGTTATGTGAATTCCTTTCTTAACTGCCAAAACATTAGTTTTGCTTAAATGTGCAAGTTTTATACAGCATATGTTACCACTTATCAGGTTGTCTAAATCTACATTTGAGTACCCAAAAAAGATTATTTGGTACTTTTTCAAGATTGCAGCCTTTTGTATACATGCTGTGAACTTAAATCAGCAGTGATGAAGTATCTTTCTTTCTTTTCTACTTGAAATTTATATCTATTTATAAACCCCCTAACAACGTTTTGAACATTTTTTTCCTGCCATTTCCTACAGTGACTACGAAATTTGTTGTTCTTCCTTCTTTGAATGTTTTATTTTTTTCTTATCAGCTTATCCCTGCTGCCCTATCATATTATATGTTGACTCATGCACACTGATTTTTCTTTTTTCTGGGTCTGGAATTCAAGGTGTGCATGTGCAGTACAGAATCTAATCTGTAGTGGCAATTTCAACATCCTTGAGTTTCTTTCTGGATTTTCAATATTTTCTTATAAGAGATTGTTAGTTTCTGTTTTAACATGAGGAACCCTTCTTATTTAATTTTTTTTCCATTTGTGTTAGATTTTGTCTAGTTTGTGTTGAACAAAATTATTATTGTGTGTGTCTATCTTATTGCTTCAAAGACTTCATGCAACTCAGAGGAAAAAGGTAAAACAAGTTTTTATTTTTCTCTGTCTGCAAAACTCTACTTTCACTAAGTGATTTAAATTGGTGATTCTTCCTAGTATAGAAATGGTTTATGCAATTTTTATAAAACTTGGATGACACCTTTCAAAACACTCTATGAGTTTTGCATATACTTGAATATGCAATCCAAAATTTTCTAGAAAAGAGTGAAAGGAAAAGGGAATGAATGAGATAGAAAAAGTTGCTCTAGAAATAACTATTTTTCAACTCCTTTCCAGAAAAAAAAGTGTATTTAAGAGATATATTTTAAGAAATTGTTTATATAATTTTGAGTGTTCCTTTGTCTTAATATTTCCATTTGAGAAGTGCAGTGCATACAGACTTTAGATAAAATGAAGTTTATACTTTTAATGAGTTCATAAAGATTGCTATTTAGACATGCGAATCAACATAAGGAATTTCACTGACAGGCACATGTGTCCTAGCTGGGGAGCCAAAGATAATTTGGAAACAATGCTGGACTCTCAAGAAGAGCAGCCAACACTGGCTTATTCATAGGGAGTATCCCCTTTGTTTTGGACTTCATTTCTTCTAGTCCTTAAAATCCCTCCCTTACTGAAGATGCTTTTTTTCACCAGTGTGTCTCAACCAGCCGTAGGATACTGGAATTCCACTTATAAATAGCAAACTCTTCTGCATGGAAAAACAAAACAAAAAAGTAAAAACAGACTGCCATTCTTAGTGAATTCATGGGTATTTTCCTGCAAAGAAAAGTAATCTGTTTTCATACTTAAGGAAAACCCATGAGTGTGCCCCTCTCAAATACCCAAATCGAGCACCTGACCCTATTCCCAGGATTTGATCTATGATCTGCATCTTTAGGTCATGGATCAAGTACATTCTGGTGTAATAAAATATGCTCTGGGGTTCTTTTTATGATCCTTTTCTCCTCTTTTGCTTCTCCCACTTTTACTTTCCTTTTGGTGTTGGAGCCAGGGCTACTTAGAATTGATAGTGTGTGCTTGGCCTCTTTGAGAATTTATATACAAAGCTGAGCTATGGCAGGACACGACATAGCCAAATTTAGAACTAAGTAGAAAAATAAAGCTCCTGTTCTCTCCTCATCTCCCTTTCTGAAACCACAAAACCAAATCTACTACAGGATACCAGGGCAATTAAGAATTGGGTGGAATTCTACATGCAGAGCATGACTAGGCATGACACAGAGAGGCCTGTTGTCACACACTAATGAAATTTTACAGCCTATTCAAGGTCAGTTTTCTAGCAAAATACAAGAAAAGCTTCACACTTGTCACTCCTCATCTTTTGTGTTTATCTTCTTAATCCATCCAAGGTATCCCAGGTGCTCCTGTTGCTTCCAGGCCACCAAGCCACCCCACTTCTATGTTTCTTTTAGCTTTACCTTAAATTAGTAGCAGTTTCATGCTCCAGAATTTTATCTATATCACTCTACTTCTACATCTTCAGTATTAGCTAAGTATTCCTTGGGGCCAAAAGTGTTTCAGATTACTGAATTTATGAGATGTGGGGGATACATGCATATACATAATGAGGTATCTTGGAGAGGGGACCCAAATCTAGCACAAAATTAATTGATGTTTCACATATCCCTCACATAACTGAAAGTAATTTATTTATATGCTTAATAATGGAGTGCATGAAACAAATTTGTGTACAATGAGCCATCTTATTATATAAACAATCTTATTACCATCGCAGTCTCCCATGTGAAGGATCTGAGATTGTTCAGCATCACCAGCATTCCTGGTTCTAAATTTGTGTACTACCAATAAGCAATTATTGTTTTACATTTATCCCCACATAAACACACACACAAAGAAAATGACATACCATTAGTACTGTGAAAAGCATTGTATTCAAGGTAACTTAACTTCACCATAGCATCAACAGAATACCCAGATCAGCTGTCAAGCAACAATCAACAGCAGCCTTCAGTCTCCACCTGAGTTGCTGTATTATGATTAAAAGGTTACTGTACACTGCAGTTTATTTATTTATTTTTTAAGGGGAAAAAAATCAGAAGTAGTGAGGAATTGGGAAATGTGTCCTCTAGGGATGAAGAGGCATTCTGCTGGATAGCTGTTAAAATGATTGCTCCAGAATCACAGGCCTCATTAATAATGGCTTTTGTCTTGCAAGGCTCTTTAATTTTACAAACTAACATGATTTCTTATGAAGTTATGAATGTACATTGTTCTAATCCTTCAAGTAGCCTCCTAAACCTTTTTCACCTTATTATCAATACCCACTTCTCCTGCATTGCTTAAAATGCCATCTTCAATATCACCATTATCATGATCACCTTGATTTACAACCGTTTTATCTATTTCATCATCAACAAATGAACAGTTGGAGTCTCATCAGTGTTAAAAATACGTTAATATCTACTTCTTTCAGCTTACTAAGGGATTCTGAGGTATATTTGTTGCATATAAGAGGTCTAACATCACTTTTTTCTCATCTGACACACAGAATCCTTCCAAAGTCACTACCTTGTTGTCATCATCACTGAACATAGTTGCAGACCAAAGATTATGCCATGCACACACTACCAGATCTCTATTCACTGAGTCCCAAGCATTGGCAACAGCATCTATAACATCCCCAAGCTAAACTCCCTTTGAAACCCTTCCACACTCACACTTTGGTTTGCTGCTGCTCATACTGTTCAGGAAAGAATTGGACAACAGGTTCACATGGCTGAATTAAAGAAGTTGCACTTGGGGAAAAGTACATACTATAAATATTTTTGATGAGAATTTCAGTTGGAGGATGAGAAGAATCCTCCAATTTTGTCAAGGAATAACAAAATCTTGTAGTCCTCATCTAGTATAGCTTCAGTGTAGCGAGCATATGCAACTGGTACAAAGTGTTTGTGAAACTACTCATAAAAGATAGTCCTGTTGATCCATGTCTTTTTGTTCACATAATAATGAACTGGCAAGAAGTTCACTCCTTTAAAATAGCTAGGACACAAATTTGTCTATCAGAGCAAGTTTACATTTATGTGTGCCTGTTATGGTAGCGCATCTCAGCTCTGTCTTTTTGTCTTTGTAGTACTTGATTCCTATAGGGGTTGTTTGATAAGCTGTAGTCAGTGTCTTTCTGAGGCAATAATGCCAATGCAGTGATGTTTCTTCAGCATTATAGATTTCCTCTGGCATCAACTTTTCATCAGCAATGACCTTGGCAAACATACCAGTGGGTTTCTCTGATGCTTCATATCTAGCGGATGCTTTATCATCACGTCTTTAAAAACCACGTCTTTTTCTTAAAATTATTTGTACAGCCTGTTGAATTCTTAGAGTGTCCTTTGATTTTCAGTTCATTGTGATAGATCTTTGTTTCATCATCAACATGTCTTTAAGTGGCACGAGTTCACCTCAACATTGATGGGACCATTCTTTAAAAACACAATCATTTTAGCTTTATTCAGTGCCTTTCTATTTTTCCATTAACTTCTGTTCATCATTTTTAACATTCAACAACCAACAACTTATCAAACTTTTTTCCATAAATACTCTATCTTTTCTTATTACTTTTATCCCTAAGGGTAACTGCAGAGTAAGCAAGATATCACAGTTATACACATAGGCTTGACCCCATAGCATCTTGTTGTCATTGGCATGTATTTTATTACCCTATGTAGATGTGTTTATATGGGGGTATGTGAGTATGCATGAAAAAGATGAAGGGGACTGGGAGAGCTTTTTTTAAAATTTAATTTATTATTATTATTATTATTATACTTATTTATTTATTTTTACTGTGGGAATACTCAAAATCCTATTTGTCAAGCACCTATGTGTCAACTATGACATGTCATATGAAGTCAGGTGTGAAGATTTTCACTTGCAGTATTATGTTGATGTTCACAAAGTTTTGGATTTTAGAGTTTCAGATTAAGGATGATCAGCCTGTATTCATTTACTTCTGTTCCTTCTCTTACTGATAAAAGTTATATGACTGAGGTTATGCAAGTTGATGTAGTTTATATGGCTAGAAAGTTGAAGTGCTAGTATTAAAATTTAGGTCTTCTTTCTCTTACTCCATTTTGATCAGTTCCACATGATATTCCACTATAGTGATCCTGAAAGGCGCAATCTTTCATCATGCCCTAGGTGTGAATATATAAGTTTTTTTTTCATTTCTATGTTTGATGCATGCACTGCATTGAACCATAATTTACTTTGGCAATAAGAAAACTATGATATTATTCTATATAATCTTTTATAGGGTCAGCCCCATAAGAAAAATAATCAAACATTTGTTACTTGCATCTCATAATATATTTAGACAATGACTACCTTGATCAAAAACATGATCAATAACCGAAGTGAAGGTCTTGGAACTGAGTAATTAAACTGAGTTTCCAGAAAATCTTGGAAGTAGAAATTACACTAACCTGGCAAAATATGGAAAATAGCTGGACTTCGTGGCACACACCTGCAATCCCAGCAGCTTGGGAGGCTGAGACAGGAGAATTGTGAGTTCAAAGCCAGCCTTAGCAACTACAAGGTGCTAAGCAATTAAATGAGGCCCTGTCTCTAAATAAAATACAAAAATGGGGCTGAGGTTGTGGCTCCATGAACAAGTATCCCTGAGTTCAATCCCTCATACCAAAAGACACACAAACAAACAAAAAATTGGAAAATATGCTTTTAAAAACCCTTGAACTTTACTCCAGAATTTGGGAATCATTATTCTTGTATGTCTTACAGTATCTTGGGGACATCAGGCTATCATGACCAGACCAGCAGGAGAGTTTGTTGAATGAGCTCATGTATAAATAATAGCTCCATAACTCTGTGAACATTTATGAGGCTCATTATGTTTCATTTCTTGTTTAACGGCAAGCCCCTACATGGGCAGGGGAATCCTGCTGATTTACTACTTATCAGGAATAAATTACAGTTTAGAACTTGGATTTTTCATGGTTTTCTTTGTGTCAGCATAAATAAACTTAGCTAATAGGGCTATTTTCCATTGCCTATTAAACTGGCTGTGAATAAAAGGCGTTCTGGCTTGTGAGAAAATATCAGTGAGATGAGAGAACTGAGTCGTATTACCTGAAAGTGTTTCTAATGTTGAGGACTTTGGGAAATAGATGTCAAATACTGCAAGTTATCAGCAATTCCTAACACTTTGAATTTGTGTCTTTTATTTTCCAACAACTAAATAATGTTATTATTGTAGAAGTAATTAGGGCTGGGGAGCAGGAAGTTGTTCTTGACCAATTATGTAGGCAGAATTGTCTCCTCATTCTCAGAGGCTGCCCAGAATCATCAACTCCATGCATTGAAATCTAGAGTGAGGACTTTACAAGGTGGAGGGAAGATTCACAATTTTACAATTACTGAAAGAGAAAAGTGAAATGTCATTTTTAGGTCTTTATTTGGAGTGATTTCTTTGCTCCCACGCCTTCATTTAATTTGCAGAAACAGCTTTTCAGTATTAGTTAACATTCAGGGAATAGTTTCAAGTTTTACAACTGCAAAAGGGTCATTATTTTTATCACTGTGCTGGAGGTTATTTTGAGTCTGAATTCGAGAGCCTGATTCAATAAAATCTCAGCCTGAGTTTCCCAGCAGGATGCTCAAACCATGGAAATTCAACAGAGGAGAGCTCATGGGTTTCTATGATACTGAACCAGGGCTGGATTTCCATTTAATCATTCTCAAGAAATCAAAAGACACTTTGGGATTAAATGGCCAATCTTTTAACAAGGAATTCCTCAGCAAGAACGGCCAATTAGCATTTAAACTGCAGGAGTGGGTTATGTAAGAGGAAATGAGTAACTAAAACAACAACAACAACAATAACAAAAACTTTCTTTACTGGTTAAAAACCTACACAAGAAACATGGAATTATCATAAAACATACATTTTCTTCCAAGACAGGAAAGAACGCACAGGGCTTTTGTTCCAAAGAAGAATAAAAAGGGCTCAAATCATTTACCTACTTTCAAGTTTTAGCTTTAATTAACAAAACAAACCGAAGTGATTAATATATGAAGACTCCTTCTAATCTGTTACATCATATTTAACAAATTCAAAAGCCTGGCTTCTATGACTTAAAGTTCATTATTTAAAAACAAATTATGTAATTTTATGTATGTATTGGAAAAATAATAAATTGTATTTTGAAATGGACCAGATTCAATCTTATGCAGTATTTTTTAATCTTTGGCTTATCTAAATCTGCTTCCCAGTCTTCAATGTGCACCTCAGGGGCTTAGAAGCCAAATGGAATAAGAGTTGGCTTAGGAAGAAAACACATTTCTAGTATGATTGCACATGAAGGAAAATTAAAACTCCCAGAAATGTAGTCTGAATGGCTTTTAGGCAATAATTTATTATCTTTCTTCATGTATCATCCATTTTTAGACTTTGCTTTCACCAGACTCATTCATTTTGTAAATTGTCAGTATTGGTTCTCAAGCAACACTTAGTAATATTGTTATTATGCATGCTTGTATGCATACTTTAATAGAATGGTAAGTAAATTAGATGATGATTATCAGTATCGTACTTTGCAATGACCTTCCTGTCTTTATCAGTCCCTTATTATGGTATCCCCAACAAATTTCATGATGTGCACTTTTGTCACAGTAGGTGAAGACCAGCTGTTGAGGTCTGACGGGTTCAGACACATTCTTCCTGTGGCAGAGCAAGAAATGATAGAAATTTGAGTCAGATATAAAATATGTGCTGTGTACTCTTCATAGCATGCAGGATCTTTTCAATTGGTGGAGCAGATGATTACCTAAAATCATGAAACTGGAAAATCCATGCTTTTCCTAAGCAAACTAATATTGCCCAACATGCCAAGATCTTTCATCTGTGGAATGACTCAAAATTTTGCCACAAATAATCATTTTGTTTATGTGGATGTAAATATTGCTAAAACAGACAAGACTGATTTCTTTTTGCTTTATGTAAAAAGGAATATAAATAAAGGTAAATAGATGTACACATGTATTAACATTCTTAGTTAATTCAGATTACTCTTAGAAAATGGAAAATATGAAAATATTATAAAACATCACTATATAACATAAACATTAGGTATAAACACATTAATAGAGTGGGTTAGCTTTTTCCATACATTATGAATACTTATATAAATATAGACATGTACATATATTGATGTCTACATATATAATACTAAATCTAGGCATATATTTAATAAATCATGAATTATACTGTATATGCCATTTGTAATTTTTATTCATCTATGCATTCATTATCTTTATTCTTTAAATTTTTATTTGTTCTTTTTAGTAATACATGACAGTAGAATCTATTTTGATATATTTATACAAGCATGAAATATATCTTATTCTAATTAGGATACTAGTCTTATGATGTACACAATGTTGAAATTCACTGTAGTGTATTTATACATGTACATAGGAACATTACATCATATTCATTCTATTGTCTTTTGTATTCTTATTCCCCTGCCCTTCCCTTCACTCCCCTTTGTCTAATTCACTGAACTTCTATTCTTCACCTCCCTGGCCTTGTTGTGAATTAGTATCTACATATTAAAGAGACCATAACTCTTTGGTTTTGGGGGATTGTCTAATTTCACTTAGCATGATAGTCTCTGGATCATCCATTTACTAGCAAATGTCATAAAGTATTCTTCTATATGGCAGAGTAGTATTCCCTAGTGAATATATACCACAATTTATATATTTATTCATCTGTTGAAGGTCACCTATGTTGGTTCCATGGCTTAGCTATTGTGAATTGAGCTTCTATAAATATTGATATGGCTGCTCACTGTAGTATGCTGATATTAACTCCTTTGGGTATACACCGAGGAGTGGGATAACTGGGTCAAATGGTGGTTCTATTCCTGTTTCCAGAGTGGTTTCACCAATTTGCAGTCTCACCAGCAATGTATGAGTTACTCCATATTTGCCAACATTTATTGGTACTTGTTTTCTTGATAATTGCCATTCTTACTGGAGTGAGGTGAAATGTCAGTGTACTTTTAATTTGAATTTCTCTAATTGCTAGAGATATTAAACATTTTTCATATATTTATTGACCATTCATATTCCTTCTTTTGGGAAGTGTCTGTTTAGTTCCTAGGCTCACTTATTGATTAGGTTATTTGGTTTGTGTGTGTGTGTGTGTGTGTGTGTGTGTGTGTGTTAAGCTTTTTGAGTTCTTTGTGTATCCTAGAAATTAACACCTTATGTGAGGTACAGGTGCCAAAGATTTAATTCCATTCTGTAGGCTCTCACATCATACTCTTGATTGTTTTCTTTGCTGAAGAAAGATTTTTATGTTGATATGATACTATTTATTGATTTTTGATTTTACTTCTTGTGCTTTTGGTGTCTTGTTGAGGAAGCCTTTCCAAAATCAACATGATGGAGTGTTGGGCCTCCATTTTCTTTTACTAGGTGCAGGGTTTCTGGTCTAATACCTATGTCTTTAATCCATTTTGAGTTGACTTTTGTGCAGGTTGAGAGAGAGGGATTAAGTTTCATTCTACTACATATGGATTTCCAGTTTTCCCTGCACCATTTGTTGAAGAGGCTATATTTTGTCAAATGCATGCTTTTGGAGCCTTTGTCCAGTATGAGATAACTGCATTTATGTGGGTTTGTCTCTGTGTCTTCAACTCTGTTATGTTGGTCTTCATGTCTGTTTTGTTGCCAATACCATGCTGTTTTTGCTACTATAGCTCTGTAGTGTTATTTAAAGTCTGGTATTGTAGTGTTATTTAAAGTCTGCTTTACTTTTCTTTTATTTGTCTATTCTAGACCTCTTAGTTTTCCAAGTGAATTTTATGACTGCTTTTTCTATTTCCATCAAGAACATCATTGGAATTTTTAAGAGGAATTGCATTAAATCTGTATAGTTCTTTTAGTAAAATGTCCATTTTGACAATATTAATTCTGTCTATCCATGAACATGGGTGATCTTTCCTTCTTCAGTTGATTTCTTTAGTGTTTTATAATTTTCATTGTAGTGGTCTTTCAACAGTTTTGTTACATTGATTCCCAAGTATATTTTCTGAGGCTATTTTAAGTGGGATGGATTTCCTAATTTTTCTGACTCATCATTGGAGTATAGGAACACAATTTATTTATGGTTATTAATTTTATATAATACTACTTTGCTGAATTCATTTATGAGTTCTAGAACTTTCTGGTAGAGTCCTTTTGGTATTTTAAATAAAGGATCATGTCATAGGCAAACAAAGTTTGAGTTCTTTTTCCTATTCTTATCTCTTTAATTTCTTTCTTTTGCCTAATTGCTTTGGCTAGAGTTTCAAGGACTATGTTGAATAGAGTGATGAAAGAGGTCATCCCTGTCTTATTCCAGTTTTTACAGGGAATGATGTCAATATTTCCTTACTTAGAATGATTTTAGCTTTGGGTTTGTCATATATAGCTTTACAATGTTGAGGTATGTTCCTTCTATCCTTATTTTTTCCTAGTGTTTTAAACATAAATAGATGCTGTATTTTGTCAGATTCTTTTCCTGCATCTATTGAGATAATCATGTGATTCTTGTTTTTAAGTCTATTGATGTGGTGAATTACACTTATTGATTTCCATTAGATGAACCAATCTTGCATCCTTGGATGAAACCTACTTGGTCATGATGCACTATATTTTAAACTTGTTTTTGCATGCAACTTCTAGTATTTTATTAGAAATTCTTGCATCTATATGCATCAAGGATATTGGTCTGAAGTTTTCTTTCCTCTATATGTCTTTGTCTGGTTTTGGTATCATGGTGATACTACCTTCATAGAACAAGTTTTGAAGGGTTCCCTTCTTTTCTATTTTGTGCAATAATTTAAAGATTGGTGTTGGTTGTTCTTTAAAGGTCTGATAGCAGTTGTCTGAGAATCCATCTAGTCTTAGGCTTTTTTTTTGTTGGTAGACTTGTGATTCCATCTTTAATTCATGACTTGAAATTGGTTTTATTATTTTTTTTGTATTTTTCTCATTCAATTTGAGTAGATCTTGTCTCTAGAAAGTTTTTGATGTCTTTAACATTTTCCAATTTATTGGTGTATAGATTTTCAAAATAATTTCTTATTATCCTCTGTATTTCAATATTATCCGTGGTAATATTTTGTTTTTCATCACAAATTTTAATAATTTGATATTTTTTTTTGAGAGAGAGAGAGAATTTTAATATTAGTTTTCGGCGGACACAACATCTTTGTTTGTATGTGGTGCTGAGGATCGAACCCCGGGCCGCATGCATGCCAGGCGAGCATGCTACCGCTTGAGCCACATCACCAGCCCCAATTTGATATTTCTTTATGTTAGTTTGACTAAGGATTTAATAATTTTATTTATTTTTTTGAAGAAAGAACTTTTGGTTTCATTAATATTTTGACTTTTTTGTTTCAATTTCCTTAATTTCTGCTCTGATTCTAATTATTTCCTGTATTCCCCTGATTTGAGTCTTGATTTATTCTTCTTTTTCTAGGGCCTTGAGATGTAACATTAGGTTATTTATTTGGTGCCTTTATATTCTTTTAATGAATTTAATCAATGTTATGATCATGTTTTCTTCTTAGAACTGCCTACATAGTGCACCTGAGATTTTGATATGTTGTATTGTTTTTCTTATTTACCTTTAAGTATCTTCTATTTCATCTCTGATTTTTTCTGCTACCTTTTCTCATTCAATAGTGTATTATTTATTCTCCAGGTGTTTGAGTATTGGTGTATAGATTTTCAAAATAATTTCTTATTATCCTCTGTATTTCAATATTATCCGTGGTAATATTTTGTTCTTCATCACAAATTTTAATAATTTGATATTTTTATCTTATTGTTTATTTCTAATCTCATTTCATTATGATCTGCTATAATGCAAAGTATTCTCTCTATACTTATATATCTTTATTTTTTGTATTTTCTAATAATTTTTGTGGACCAATATATGGTCTATGTTAGAAAGTGGTCCATGTACTGTTGAGAAGAAAGTGTATTCCATCATCAGTGAATGAAATAGCCTATATGTGTCTGTTAAGTCTAAATTATAATTGTATATTTTAGTTCTATAGCTTCTTTAAAATATGTATGTGTGCGTGTGTGTGTTTGTGTATATATGTAGACACAATATATTTATTTTATTTTATGTGGTGCTGAGGAATGAACCCAGTGCCCCATGCATGCTAGGCAAGCACTCTATCGCTGAGCCACAACCTCAGCCCAAGTTTCTTTATTTAACTTTGGAAGAATTATCCAGTGATGATGAAGATGTGTAAAATCACCCAGTATCATTATCATTGTGTTGTGGTCTATGTGATTCTTGTTATTAAAAAGTTAAGTGTGTTTTTCTTTCTTTCTTTTTTTATTTTTGTAAATGGACCATTGTTTGGAGCCTAAATATTTTTGATTGTTATTTCTCATTGTTGGATGAGTCCCTAAACAGTATGAAATGACCTTATTTGTCTCTTCTGATCAAATTTGGCTTGACATCCACTTTATCTAATATGAGGAGAGAAACTTCTGCTTGTTACAAGATCCATGTGTATGATATGTTTTTACCCATCCTTTCACTGTTATCTGCGGATGTCATTGCCTATGAGGTAGGACTCTATTGGAGACAGCATATTATTATGTCTTGTTTTTTAATCCAATCAGCTACCCTATGTCTTTTGCTTGATGAATGTAGGCCATTTCCATTCAATGTTATTGAGAGATGGTTTTTATTTCCCTTCATTTTGATTTATTTCTAGTTTTTAATTTGAATTATCTTCTCTATCAATAGACTATTCTAGTATAGTTTCTTCTTCTGCTATTTTTTTAATTTAATTAATTTTTTTCCTAGTTTTTAATTTGAATTATCTTCTCCATCAATAGACTATTCTAGTATAGTTTCTTCCTCTGCTAATTTTTTAAAAATTTCTTCTTCATGAAATATTTTATTGAATATGCTAGGTAATGCAGGCTTTCTAGTTGTGAATAGTTTTAGCTTTTCTTTATCATTCATATGGAATTCTGAAGCTTAATTTTTATGGGTTTAGTATCCTTAATTGGCATCCATTTTCTTTCAGAGCTCAGTATGTATTATTCCAAGACATGCTAGATTTTTAGGGACTGGGTTGAGAAATCAGCTGAGATCCATATTGGTTTTCCTCTAAATATGACCTGTCATTTTTTTTCTAGCAGCTTTTAAAATGTGATCCTCATTCTGTAGAGTGGCCATTTGATAATGATATGTGTTGCTTTGATCTGTTGTAATTTTGTGTATTTAGAGTCCTGTAAAACTCCTGTATTTGTTTTCCCATTTAATTCTTAATGTTTGATAAATTTTTAGATATTTCTTTGGAAAGACTGTGCATTCCTTTGATTTGTATATCCCAGCCTTTATCTATCCTGATGAATCATAAATTCGGTCTTTCATTTTATCTCATATTTCTTGAAAATTCTGTTCATGATCTTTGAACATATTTTTTCCATGGTAACCTATATTTTCAAGATTTTATATTTGTGTCTTCATTTCCTGAAGCTCTATCTTCAAATAGATCTAATTTGCTGGTGATGCTTTACATTGAGTTTTTAACTTATTTTATTGGTTCCTTCATTTCAAGAATTTCTGATTGGTTCCTTTTCAGAATCTCAATCTCTTTATTGCAGTAATTTCCCACTTCATTTATTTGCTCTCTGATTTTATTCTTTGCATCATCTTTTACCTGGTAGATCAGTTTAACTATAAGTTTCTAAATTTCTTCTGTGACACTTCCTCTATTGTGGTGTCAATGGATTCTATTATTGAGGTATTTTGTTTGCTTTGGATGGTTTGTTTCTTTGTTTTTTTCATATTGTTTGTGTGTCTACATACATATTGGTACGTATCTGAGGCAGCAGAATTTCTACCCTACATATTTATATTGTCCCTTAACTTTTCTAACACATTACAATTTAGGAGGACCAATAATAGCAATAAGTAATGCAGATAATATACAACATTAAACTATTTACTTCGTTTCTATTATGACATGTACAATGTTAAGTGTGACACAATAAACAAATTATATGATAAGCCAACAATAACTTTGCCAAGGATTTGCAATTTTAAAGATGTACAGGAGGAATGCTGAAAAACGTAGGGTGTGATAATTATGAGCACGCAGAAGAGAAAATAGAAGCAAAAAATTAAAGTAAAAGTGGAAGATAGAACAATAGAATTTGGTTGTTAGCACAAGAAAAGGAAGAGAATAAAGATACACAAACAAGTAAAAAACAATAAAATATTAAACCAAAATATATGAATCAAAACCCCTAGCCTTTGAAAGGAAGTAATAAAAAATTACTACCTTCAAAAAATGCTACAAATGAGAATAGATAGACAAACATGTAAATGTATAAAAGTCCATGAACCATTATGCACACAAAGAATTCAGAAAAGGGAGAAAAAAAAGAAAGAAAAAAAAAGAAAAGTTTCTTGATAAAAACTCAAGAAATTTTTTATTCCAGCGGTCAAACATTGTCAATGAGAATATATGTTTATTTTCTGTCCCCAAATATCTTCCTTTCTGTTTCTTTTTGAGGTAGATACTGCACACAAGAATAGTGGCCAGCTACTGTCAAATCCTTCATCTTTTTTGTTGCTCATCAAGTTGCCAGTTAAAGTTAAAAATTTGGAAGCTTCTCTTCTTGGCAGAATGAGACTTAGTGGGTTGGAGATTGTTATGCCTCCCACTCTCAAGTTGGGGTTGCTGTGAGAGGAGTTGGTTAGGCAGAGTTCCTGAAGGTGGGTTTAGATCGATGTATGTCCAAGGTGCTTTGTTAAATGGCAGTTGGTCCAAAGATTTTAAACCAGTGCACCTCCAGGGCCTGACAGTTGCCGATCCATTCTGGAAGAGTGCACCCAAGAAGTCTCCTCTGGGTTCCACTCATACAGTGAAGGAGTTGATCCTTTACCCCTTCACTACCTGTGGATCCCATCCTTCCTGGCTTCTCAGGATCAGTCCCCAAGAGCACAGTCATACCTACCCACCAGTTCAAATTCCCAATCCACCCCAGCTGGTCTTGTGAGCTGCCAGACTCAAAGGGTTAGTGAAACAGGCTCTCTCCAGTCTCTATTACCTGTATTTCCCTGGACAAAACATGCTCCACACTTGATTTTCTCCTGGCCTCCTAGGCACACTCTGAGTTGTGAGGTAGGCATATGCAAGTTCTGTTTTTCAGACTCTGCTCAGAATTCTTAGTCTCCTGGGCTTGCTGCTATAGCCGCTGGCCAACATAGTGCAGTGGCAAGATGGCTTATGTCTTGGCTCTCTGAAGACAGCCAGGAGATGCACAGTGTCTTTCCAGCATGAAGATATAATTTAGCACATTCTCTGAATCAGTCTGTAGTATCCTTGATCTCTGATTTCTCCTTTCCAATCCATTCATGGTGCCATCTGAAATACGGGTTCCCTTCCTCCCTGTCCCCACTTTGCCAACAGTGGATCAGCTCTGGCAGTGGCTGGCGTTGGTGGTGGGCTTTCTTCTTTATTTTATTGTACCCAACCTTCTGAGTCCCCAAGCTGTTCTGAGAGTCCAATGTTAATTCCCTGAAAAATCCTTCTTTCACCTACCTCACTGAGAAGATATTTATCCACTTTTTGGTCTCATGCCCCAGAGCAGCTTGGAAAGCAATCTCCTCTGCTCTGCCATCTTCTCCATCATCTTTATTCTTTTATTAGATTGTTCATGTTGTTTTCATAGTGTCTACTCACAAAATATTTTCATCATGTATTTGAACAACTTTTATCATTGAATATTTAAAATTATTTTTTATTTTCTCCCATGTTAAATAATATTATAATTATATTTGTATGAAAATCTTTGCATACAATTTCATTTTTCTCTTAATAGAATAATAGTTGTATGGCATAGAGTAATTGCATTTTCAGATTTCAAATTATTTAATGTATATCATATTATTACAGTAATAATGTATGTACCTTCAACATAACAATAGTTAAAATTACAATCAATTTTATTGTATTCCTTATAGCATTGTAGGTACTGTGCTATTATACATTATTTCATTTAATCTTCACTAAAACACTGTCAACTTGCTCTTTATAGCATTTCAATTTTACTGGTAAGGACACTGGTACTTAGGTTGAAAAGATTGTCCAAAGCCAATAGTTATTAAATGGCAGGGTTGATTTATTCTAGGATTGGTTTTCAAAAGGGTGATGCAGTTTGGAATCATAAGGAAGTTTTAATTTTCACACACAAATGGAAAAATTTTTTTGAGGAAAAAACTTTATTTGAGAAAAAGTTTCTGGGATGTTAAATATCCTGTAATGAGTGAGACAGTCCACATGACTTCACAATGTCTTGCTAAATATTCATGTAAGCAATTGTCTATCTTTCCAAGTCTAAAACTTAAATCTCTTTTAGAGATGAATATGAATAACTTTTATAGGCCCTTAATACAAAATGAATTTAGTATATAAATGCAAAACTTACTCAAATGAGGACATATACCTGAATACAGATTTGCTTTCTTCAGAACTTTACCAAGAGTTGGTCAGCAGTTTGGAAATCAGATCACCACTAATTTGTGAGTCTCAGCGCAATATACCTATATTCCTCTAAATTTGGAGTGGTCAATTTCATAGAGATTCTACTGTAGGTACCCAACAAGCATTTTATAAAATCTGGTGTCATTGGGCCCATGTATGAAATATGTGATTTTACTATAAAACTCAACTTTATTTTACATCAGAACATTTTAATAATTGCATAAAACTTTGGGCTTAAGTTCATATTTTTCCAGGGGAATGAATAGTTTGTCTAAACTATTGATTCTAAAAAATGGGTAATCAAATCTGATAAGATGGAGGGTAAAATGTACATCTGGAAGACTGACTGTACTATGTTTTTTCTTGCTAAATCGGCACATAAATGTGTGAATTCTGAGACAACATGCTTGTACTTTTTGATTGTTAGTCTTAATCCTTCAATGATTTAAATCAACGTTTTTAATGAAACAAAAAAGAAGAAAAAAACTAGAATCGAATGAAATGGAATCGAGTGGAATGGATTTGGGTGGAGCAGAATGCAGTGGAATTAAAGAGACAGGGTGGGAAGGGATGGGATGCTAATGTTGTCTCTATTTTACATATTTGTGCCTATACCAATATGCTGCAAAATGTTGCTCTTTGGGTCAAAATATTGAAGGTCATTGAAGCACACTACTGAATTTTGTACTGAAAGAAAGCAACATTTTTAGGTGCTACTCATTTATCCTCACCTGAGAACAAAAGTTGATTTGCATGGTGATTCACAGAAGAGGAAGAAACCTGAAGATATGCTTGTATTTTATGTTTATTTCTCAGTTTTTCTGAGTGGAGGTGATGATGCTGGGTACAAATTCAATTCTTTTAATTTTTCATTTTTACCAGCATGGGGGGTCTTCACAAATTCAATTCTTAATATAGTCTGAATGTTTTTGTCTCTCCAAACTTTGTATGTTGAATACACAGAGGTGATGGTATTTAAGAGGTGAGACCTGTGGAAAGTGATTAGGTCATGAGGGTTCCATCATTTTGATTGAGAGGCTCATGACAGTTGACTGTGTCTTATAAGGAATGAGCCTTCATCAGAAACCAGATTTCCTGGCTTCTTGGTCTTGGATTTCCTAGCCTTCAGGACTGTAAGCAATAAATTTATGTTGCTTGTAAGTTACCTAGTCCAGTGTAATGTGATTGCAGTCTGAATGGACTAAGACAAATTCTCATCCTCTTTCATGTACTTGACTCTTGCTGAATGCCTTGCCTCTAATACAGCTATCAGTGTTTTTGTTGCTTGCTTTGCATCATTAAATGGTTTTAGAATTATAAAGTAAATAGAAATTATCCTCCCACATCCTCATCTCCCTCTGCTTTATTCCTCTCCCCTCCCCTCATTACAGTTTGGGTCACCGAGTTTATGTCCTCATCCTCATGATGCTGCCTCATCCTGGCTTTCTAGACTTCTCCCCCTTCAGTGATCCATAAAGTGATTTTTTTTTCCTTTTCTTTTTCTCCTGCTTCTTTGAAACCTACTTGATCTATATCTCATTACTCTGTGGCCTTACAGATGGCCACCAAGTTATTTTTTGATACATGCATTCAGACTAAAATAGTAATAGATTTTTATGTGACACTTTCTATGGGGTATTTTTATTTTTAAAGGCAGCAGAGTACTAATGAAAAGGAATGAAAGTAGCATAAGCGACATATTTGGCTGGGGTGAAAGAAGGTGGTGGCAATTAAGAGAGTCCTTTTCTTATAAGGAGACTATGAGGACTCTGGTCCAAACATAAAACTTGTCTTTGTTAGAGTTCTAGACATTGTTTGATACATGAAAAAAATAAAACCATCGCTATATTTAAAAAAATATATATTATCTACCAAAATTACTTGTCACTGCTATGGTTTGGATATGGTTTGAGTGTGTACCCCAAAGTTTTTTATGTTCAGGGAACTTAGACTCTAGTGTACAGTGTTGAGAGTGGTGGGGCTGTTAGGAGATGGGGCCAAATGGGAGGTCAATGAGGGGTATGTCCTTAGATGGGATTGCAGAACTCCCATCTCCCTCTGGCTTTCTGTTTAGAGATCTTTTTCTCTCTTACACCGTCCTGTCCTTCAGCTATGGAGTCCTCACCAGAAACTGTATCAGGCTATTGGGCTTTCAGACTCTAAAATTGTGACTGAAACAAACCTCTTTTCTTTATAAAGTCATCCAATCTCAATGAAGTTATTTAAGGCAAATTTAGAAAGGAAAACACGCACACACACACACACACACACACACACACACAGAAATTCCATTTCTTTTGCCAGCACCCACCTGGGCAATTATAACTTGAAAATGCAAAATTATTTTTTTGTTCTTTCATGGTACGAGGATGGAACTTAAATCCTTGCATATGTTAGGCAAATGTTCTATCACTGAGCTACACACTCAGCCCACAAAGTCATTTTTATATGGCCTTACTCTTTCTTTGCTATTTTTGTCAAATATATACTGAGTTTTTCTGATCTAAATCCAGATTTTTTGGTTCTTCTTGCTTGAATCCATCTTTTCTATTCCCATTGCAATTATATTCATTGAATGTAGATGGAATGTTTCAATAAACAATTTCTTGTTTCCTCTGATTCATGCACGTAATCAATATTGTCCTATCGAAACCATAGTTTTGATCATTTCATTATCTTTGCAAAAACATCCATGTCTCCCACTGTCTGTAGAATAAAATATAATCTTCTTTCCTTGGCATTCATGCTCTTAAATAACATAGTTTCATCTTTTCCTGTTATTTATTAGCTAAAAATGTTGAGTTGCTGCTCCACTGGCCAGCCACCACTCTGCCTTTGTGTCCCCTCATGCATTTACCCTACTGGAGTAATATCCTTCTCTCAGTCTCTAAGGTGCAAAATTATTTACAGTTTTCAAGTCCAGGAGAAGTGAAAACTTTCTCTAAGACACAATGTTATGGTTTAGATATTAGGTGTCCTCCCCAAGGTAATGTGTAAGGCAATGCAAGACACCTCTAAACTTAGAGGTGAAATGATTGTATTATGAGAGCCTTAAACTGATGAGTACAAGTAATTCATTAATAGAGATTAACTGAGTGGTAACTGTAGGCATGTAGGGAAGTGAATGGAGGAGGTTGGTCATTGGGTATGTGCCTTTGGGGTGTTTATTTTATCCTTGGCAAGTGGGGAGACACTGCTTCCCAACTGGTAAGTTCTAAGCTGCTTTCTCTGTTACCACTTCCACCATGGTGTTCTGCCTCACCCAGGCCCCAAGGATTGGAGTCAGCCATTTATGGACTGAGACCTCTGAACCCATGAATCCCAAATGATCTTTTCCTTTTCTAAAATTTTTGTGCCTGGTCTTTTGGTCCCAGGGGCAAAATCTGACTGAAAACACTCACAAGATAAACATGATCATTTTCTTTTTTCTCATAATTATCCTAATATTATATATTTCTTAACTTTTTTGCCTTTTAATGTTTTTGAGAAAAAAAAGTATATACAATTAAGTGCACAGTTCTTTATAATATAGTTTAATGTGTTCTAACAAAGGCACACACATATGTATAAATAAAGATTGTGCCCATTATCTCATAAAATTCCCAAGTGTCTTTATGCAGCCAAATTTTACTATGATTCGCTGCCAAATGCAACTATTGTTCTGATGTTTTTGACCACAGATTATTTTTCCCTTTTCTAGGATTTTATATAAAGGGAATCATTTGGTATTACAGTGTGTTTTTAAAAATAGTATATTCTTTCACTTAAACTACATTTGAGATACAACCATGTTTTTTTTCAGATATCAATAGTTAATTCTTTTCGATGCTCAATTGTTATTATGATTTGAATAAGGAATGTTCCCCCAAAGCTCATGTGTTGAACACTTGGTCCCCAATGCAGCAGTATCTATAATTGGGACTTTAGGGAACTGATTGGATCAGGAAGACAGTAACCCATCAGTGGATTAATCTACTTGATAATGAATAATTTGAATGGACTACTGGTGAAAACTGTAGTCAGGTGGACTTGGCGAGAGAAAGTAGGTCACTGGGGGTATACCCTTGGGAATTTTAACTTGTCTCTGGGCTATTCCTCTCTTCTCTTTCTGTTTTCTGTCTGCCATGAGATAGTAACTTTACTCCACCAGTTTCTCCTTCCATGATATTGTGCCTCACCTCAGGGCCAGAGCAATGGAAACAACTGATTGAGAACTGAATTCCCTGAAACCATAGCCAAATAGTAATTTCTTCCTCCAAGTTGTCTGTATCAAGTGTTTTAGTCACAATGAAGAAAAGCTGATGAACCCAGTTTCATCCCATTAAAATGGATACATGAATACACAGTGATTTGTTCATTTATTATTAAACATTTTGGTCATTGCTGGCTTTTTGCTATTATGACACAAGTTGCTATGAACATTCTTTTTGTAGACAGACATTTTCATTTCCCATGAATAAAAAGGGTATTGAACTTGGTGGGTAATATTACATGTGCATGTCTAATTTTATAAGGAATTGCCAAATCATAAGACACAGTGGTTTAAACATGTTATACTCCAACCAGCAGTGTATAAGGGTTTAGCTGCCTACCATCTCATAAATTTCAGTAGTCTTTTTAATTTTAGCCATCTGATGGGATTGTAATGTAAGTCCTCACAGTTAAAATTACCCTGAAAATGGTAGATGTTGGACAATTATTCATACACTTATTGGTAATTCATAATTGTTCAGTGAAGTGTCTACCATTTTGTTCTGATTTTAAAATTTTTATTGTTTGCCTTTTAAAATAGTTTATTTTTAATTAACAAGTAATTCAGCATATTTATGAGGAACATACATATGTATATACATGTATAATTAATAATTTTACCTAAACATATGTATAGTGTAAAAAAATATCAGAGCAGGCTAATTGGCATATCTGTCGAAAATTTATCATCTCTTTCTTAAGAGCACTCAAACTTCTACTAGAGGTATTCTGAAATATTCAGTTAATCATTATCAACCCTAGTTACTCTAATGTCTATAGAATAGTAAAAGTAATTTCTCTGGTTCAACTGCTTCCTATGTCCATTAACCATCCTTCTCCCACATTTTATTTGCCTGTTCATTATTGAGCTATAGTTTTGTTTTTTTAATAAATTCAGGACACAAAATCCTTTTCAGATATATTTACTGTTCCCTCTCATTTTGAATCTTGGCTATGCCTGTTCTAAATAGTGATTTTTTTTGATAAGTATAAGTTTTAGTCTTGACTATGAATAATTTATCAAACCTAAATTCAGAAATCTCATCATTTAAAATGATGTACAGATATACATAAGGACTTATAAGTGACTTTCTCCAAATATTCTCTTTCTAATCAAATCTTTGAGCTAAAGTGACATGTTATCTGCTTCCAGGCATTCAATGGATAGTTATGACATAGACAGAACAAAACCACTGTAGATGTTATATTTGAGAGGTAACAAGAGGCACATAGGAATCACTGATACATGACAGTTTTGAAATACTGACATCTCTTTGGTTCAACTGTCCTTTGATGTCCCCTCTGGATTCTTCATTCCTTTTTTTGTTACCACTAGTATTTGCACCTAAGTACTATCCTCAGTCTACTTTTTACAAGTAGTAGTTTAGGGTCTCTTTTTATTTTATTTTGGCTCCCCCCTCCAAAACAAAAATGTGGTAATACTTTCCCACTACTGTTCTCCTGCAAGTTTTTTGGATTCCTGTGCATCTTTTATTTTTTGACTTTTTAAAATATAAAAGCCCTACACATCAATCTCAGTCCCATTGTTTTTCAACATAAAGCTTCCTATAAAGCAAATGTGGAGCAATGTCCTGAAGATAATTAGATTCTCTAATGTGAATTGCAAAAGATATCTGAGACATGCTCATCAGAACCTTGTAGGGACTTTCTTTTGTCTTTGAGGTACTGTTAGGTAACAAACAGATGTAAGCTGTGGAAACATGGGGTTAAAGAGATAATTCTATACACAGGACATACCATGATAACTCCCACATTTTTTTTTTCTTTTAAAAAGCAACTTACTTGCAGCACTGCCTGGCTTAAGTCAATAGGATATGTTATATTTCTCAGCAAACAAACCTGTTATGTGCAGGAGAAATGCAAGGTTGAAAAATGTTCCTCTTGTTTCAATAAGAAGAACACAAGTCACCCTGTAGCAGGAGACTTTTGTGACTTTCACACACACAGGATTTTAAAACTCAGGGGGATAAGGATAAGTCCCCCTAACTATAAATCTGTGAGATCAAATTCTAACTAGAACTAGTCAGTGTGGTCCAAAGTGACCCAGAGTAGCCTTGGTCCTTTACCATGCTCAGTGGGGTCTTGGAAGTCTGGGGCAATCATGCTGTCAATCAAAAGTCAAGAATGGGAGAGGGGAGGGAGGATAGGAGGGAAAGTGGCAGGGAAAAACAGGAGAAAACAAACTAAAATAGATTTCCATGAATGTATGAGTTTGTTGGTATGAACCCAGATACTATGTGTAACTATAAAAAAAAGAAAAAAGAAAAAAGAAAAGAAAAGTCAAGAGGGGGACCTGGGTAGTACTCTCTGGAAATTTCCCTGGGATCTTCAATAAAACTGGAGGGCAGAAGAGGAGTATCATCTTTCTCCTCTGTGAGAGGACCCACTCTCTGCCTTGAGAGTGCCCTTTCCCTTATCCTGACCTTTCCAATAAATTCATGCCGGCTACTCTGAGCAACATGTCAGAAATATTTCAGTTTGATTGTAAGAATTGTGAGAGAGGACTACTCTGGCTAACTCAGCTCTACAGCAGGCCCTTGCTCTGCAACATTACCAACTTAACTCTTTTTGAAGTCTTACAAGTTTATACTGACACCCTTTTCTTCATCTTTAAGCAGTTTTCTTAACAGATCTGGATTGGATCATTGCTCTGTAGTTCTCTTTTAATTTGAGAATTGTGGAGAGGCTGGAATGAAGTCTTGACTGCCTCATTCTAATTTATTTTTTTCTCTTTCTTTCTTCTTTCACATTTTCCATAGGCAATTAGAAAGAAGCCAGGTACCACTATCAGGATTCTGGGAATCTCTTGAACTAGCTCTTTTAGTGTGTTTTCTACTTCCTGTGTGATAACAGGTGACAGTGCTGCTTATCTTTCTGTTTCCACATAATATGAACCCATTCAATTCCCTACTGTTTCTGATAACCTTCACCTTGCTTTCCCATATGCACAAATAACAATCTTCTCAGGGACCATCAGGCTTCTGCTAATAATCTGTTCAAGACTTTCTGATTTTTTCTTGTCACCTGGTCCTGAAGCCACCACCAAAATTTTAGATTTTTTATAGCAGCACCCTGATTTCAGGTACCCAAATCTTTAATAATTATATAATGCTGCATCAAAAAGTCACCCAAATTTAGAGGTTTAAATCAAGGATAATCATCTGTTATCTCTCACAATTTCTGTATGTGAGGAATTCTGAAACAGTTCAGCTCAGTGTCTTTTGTTCAAGGTCTTGCATGAAATTTCAGTTAATTGCTGTGGTCAGGGTTATCTGAAAAACTGCTTTAACTCAAAATGTCTGTGGGTTGAGTCAGGGATACATGGTAACAGCTGGGCTCTTTCTATTATCTACTCTCCCACACAGGAGCATCAGGGTATCTAGGGTAGCCATGGTTCATACATTTTACCTAAAACCTCCTCAGGTACATTTCCTGAAAGAGAGCAGAAAGAATGTATTTTGTCATTTGTGACCTAGAAACAAATGTCATTTAGCATTTTTTTCTAACATATTTTATTATTCAGTTATAACAAGCTTCAAGTGGAGGGAATATGTAGATAATAAACTAGAAGAAAAATACATGGAATAGCATATATAATGAAGGTTTCTTTCAAAGTATAATGTGTTATATGCACTAAAATACTTTGATATGTGAATGTTAAACTAACTTCATTCCTGGGTTAAATCATGCTTATTTATGATGCATTTGATTTTCATGTAGAAAGGAATATGGAATTGATTTACTAATAGTTCATAAGTATTTTTTATTATGAGAAATATTGATTTGTTGTATTTTCATCAACATTATTACTTTTTGGAATTAGGACTATACAATTTTCATAAGTTATTTAATAAATACTTTTACTCTGTATTTATGAAATAGCTTATATAAGTTAGATATAATTTCCTTAAATGTATAATACACTTCAATAAGGAAGCCATCTGGGCTTGGACTTTCTCTTGTCGGTGGTTTTCAATTAAAATTTTGTTTTATTTAGCAGACATTAAGTTATTGCTATGTTTTATTTCCTTCTTATATCATTTTTGATCATTTGTGTCTTTGAGAGACAGGTCCATTTCAACTGAGATTTTGCAGCAAAATTTGTAATATTCTCTTGTTATGCTCTTACTCTTAATGGGTGTTATTAATAATAACATTCCCTTTTCAATGATTAAAATTGCTAATTAGTGTTTTACTTTTTCTTTTATCAGCCTATAGGATTATGATTTTATTGATTGATGTTTTCTATAGTATTGTTTTCTACTGTTAATTATTTCATCCCTTGTAATTACTTTAAAACACTTTTTTCTTAATAGATGAAAACTTAGATAATTTCAGATCTTTTTTCTTGCCTAAAATAAGCATTTGAAGTTAAGCTTCTGTTTACAAACATCATTTTAGCTGAAGCTGACACATTTTGATAGATTGCATTTTATAATTTTCTTTCCTTTTAAATAAATTTCCAGTTCCCTCATGATCTTTTCTTTGTTTCTGGGATACTTAAAAGAGATGATTTTTAATGTCACATATTTTGGGGAACTCTAATATCTTTCTGGTTTTGATTTCTACTTTAATTTCACTTAGTCATAAAATATACTCTGTATTAATCCAGTAATATTAAATCAAGGAGATTGATGGTATGTCTCATCACCTTGTTGAATATTCCAATTGCCTGATGAGAAATTGTTTTTTGCTGGAAACCAGTGAAGTGTTTTATAAATGTCAATTATATATGATGAGAATGTCAATTAAATCATATTTTTTTTACTTATTGATTCTATTAACAATAAAAATAGAAGATTCAGTATCTCCAACTATCTGCAGATTTGACTATATCTTTCAATTATCTCCATTTTGCGTTATGTTTTGCCTTTCTACTATAAGGTGCACTTGTATGCCTTCTTGAAAAAATGACCTTTTATCATTATTAAATGTCTTTTGTCTTCACCCTGAAACATGAATTCTCAACTCGCTTCACCTTTCATAATGGTTGTGGTTTGTATGGTATATCTTTATCTATCATTGTACTCTTATTGTAATGGTGCTCCTACATTTAAAATAACTCTCTTAACTAAAATCATGTAGTGGTATCTTGTGTTCAGACTGACAATTTCTAACTGATATTGGAGTGTTTCATCTATTTACATTTAACATAATTACTACTTAATTGGGTTTATGTACTGTTATTTTCCCTCTATTTGGCCTATCTATATCTAGTCTTTTTTAAAATATTCCTTATTTCCTCACTTTTTTTTTTTTGTATTAGTAAGCGCTCTTTTTTCTCTTGCTTGTTATCAAGGTTTCTTTTGACTATTATCTCACTAGCTATATATATTTGTTGCAGTTCAGGGACTGCTGTGGTTTGCAAAATGCAATTAATTTATCACAGTATATCTTCAAAAGATCAGTATTGCATATCACTTCACTCAAATGAATAATACATACCACTTCACATAAAATGGGAGAAATTGATAGCAACATACTTTTATTATTCCCTCACTGTTTTTACTATTACTGTTACATAACTTATTTCTTTATGTTATATCCTCCACAATACATTACTATTATTTTGTTTTAAATGTTAAATTTTTTAAAATTATGTTTTAAAAATGTCTTTTATGTTTAGCCACATACTTCCTACTTCCATTGCTTTCATTTCTGTGTATAATCCAGTTTTCTATCTGGTGTTATTTTCCTTCATCCTGAAGAACCTTATTTGATATTTCTTTTAGTGGAGGTTTGTGGTGATGAATTTGTATAGCTTTTGTTTATTTTAAAATTTGTTTCAACTTCATTCTTTAAGCATTTTTGCTAGTTATGAAATTTTAGCTTGAAATATTATTTTATTCTTTCCATATTTTTAAGATATCATTCCAATGTCTTCTGGATTAACTGTTTCTGAAGATAAATATTTCTTTTTACATATTTTTCCTTCTATTTGTGATGTGTTTTAGGATTTTTAATCATTTTTCAGCAATATGACTACAAGTTTTTTGTTGTATGTATGTTTAATCTACTTAGAATTTATTTAATGTTTTTGACTCATAAGTTGATATTCATTGGCTAATTTTGAAAATTTGGGAATATTATTTCTTTAAATAATTTCTATCTGGTACTCCAGTTATATTCATGAGAAAACACTTGATACTTGCCACTAGTCTGCAGACCATTAAGTCTGTGTTCATTTAAGTTTGGCATTTTAATCCCATGTTTTTCTAATTGGGTATTTCTTTCTGGCAGATCTTCTTATTTTCAGATTTTTTCCTACAGTATCTGATTTACTACAAATTAAACTGAGTGATGATCTAATTTCAGGCATTTTATTTTTTAAGCTCTAGAATTTCCACTTAAACCTTTTATACAACTTCCTCTTCTCTACTAAACTTCCCTGTCCTTCATTATGCTCATTATTTCCTTTGCCTTTGATAATAACAACACCTCTGGTTCTGTATTTAATGACTTTTTGGAAAAGAAGTTTCCACAATTATGGTTCACATATTGTCTTTTGTTTATGTAAAATATCGCTCTGTCAAAAATCAAGGTTTGGTATTTTAATACTATTGATTTTAGTAGTATTGATTTTAATAGTATTGATTTTAATAGTATTTAATAGTATTTTGATATTTTAATAGTTTTGATTCTGGCAGGCAGTTAATTTACCAAGAGTTTCATTTTTGAATGATTTTTGAAGCTTTGTAAGGGTGGATGTAAAGTAAGTTTTCTAGGTTTTTGTTTTTGATATTGCAATTTTGATAATTTTGATAATTTTGTTAATTAGTTTAATTAAATAGTTAACAAGTCTTTTGAATGAATGCCTGAATTAAATAAAACACTAAATAAAATTTAAGAATAATATTGGAGGCCACAAAATTCATCTTATTCAGTAATTTTCTTTTGCTTACCAATCCTTACATATTCTGTAAAAATCATGAGAATACTGAACTCCTAATACTCCCGGCTACCCTGCAGATTTACATCTTGCATTATCATAAGAAAGCATGTGGGAAAGTAATACAGAGAGAGAGAACAATTACTAACAACCATGATATGGAAGGCAGCAAAAGTGTATATTAGGAATCAATTGGAACGTTCTTCTTTTCTTTTGAGTTGCTTTGCAGGTTGTCATTCTCTACACCTGCTGAAGTCCAACTTAGGTTGTTTACCTTGATCATACAGGCAAAGATGCTTGTCAGAGTTCAGTGGTCCAGAGAATTCTGATGTAGAAAAGTCAACACAAGAAAACATGCATGTTCCTTGTACTTATTGCTCAATCAGAAGTCAAATGCACATAGGCACACTTTCCTTTAAGTTAGAAATACCCTCCATTTTCTCCTTTTAAAGCTCTTGAGGTTATCTAAGACAGAAAGCATAAAGAAAAGCTGGTAGCTTATTATTACATAATTTCTAGAAAATGATAAACTTCCAGTAAGGAATTATTCTAGTGATTTTTAAATTGTTCCACTCTGTTACTTAGACATTTGTTCTCTTCTATGATTCATGAATGTGAACATTTTGCTAATTCTCATACCTGTATGACTCATAAAATCCCTTTTATCTTCTCCAGCTCCTAAGAATCTACATGAATTCGCAGATTATGCTCACTCCACATGTTTTCTAACTTCCCTGAACCCCCAATTATGCTTTTTAATCCATTTTTGTTGATTTTCCTGAAATTCCACACAGGAATTAAATTTTTGTGCTTGACCTTCTCCTGAATCCAAAAGCCACCAGTTCCACTGCAAGCTATACTCTCACTCAATATCCACAAGGAGAAAAATTTCCTATACATGTGTATGCATCAATCACAAAGCAAATGAAAACAAACCATATATTTAATTCTCTTTTACCCTTCCAGGTAATAGTTTTACTTTGCACAATGGAAACTTAAGTTGTCCTGACTCTCATTCTTCCTCTCTACTCTCACACTTTATCCCTTTTCTAATTCCTAAAGACTCTCTGCCAAGTGTCCTAGATGTCCATTCTTCCCATAGATTTTTTTCACTTCCTTCTGAGTTCAGGCTGATTCATTGTTCTCTACTTGTAGTCAATAGGCTCTGGTGTCTCTCCACATCATTAATTTTATACATGGCTTCCATTTTTTCAGATTAATATTTTTCATTTGGATACCAATGATATAATTTTCTGCTTACAAGTTTAAAATAAAAATTCAGTGTGTTTCCATCACCAATTACAAACCTTTAAGTCCAACATTCAGTGATTTCCAGAATTCTTCCTTAAAATGCCCCTTTCCTTCATTGTTTATGATTTCTTATGTTTTCCTCAATAATTTTTCAACTTTTCTACCCCTGTACCATGGTTATGCTTTTCCACCAGTAGTGTTCTCCTTTCCCTTTAAAAGGTATTTTTCTCCCTGTAAGTGTTTAATGGCAAATATAGAATGGTAGACTCTCACTATTCTTTGAAATTCTATATTCCATGACTAGTGTTTCTAAAGTGCTAGTTGTTGTGTTTTTGCTATTTGCTGTGTTTTTATTATTTTTTATTTTTCTGCTTCATAGCTGATGCCTTTTTGAAGGTATGTACTAGGTTTTACTTATGGAGTATGAATTGTAGTCTTTATCATAGAGGGTGTTGCTCTATAGTATCTTCTTTAGACTGGTTTCTTATCTTGACCTGTCTCATAATAGCAAGGTGTTTATTCTTGCCACACACAATTACATTGACTAGTGTGACCAACCAGCATTTTCACAGTATGCTGTCCATAAAGTATTTCACTCAAGACTTGCACCATATTTGGAGTCCATGATAGGTATTAATTTGGAATTGAGCATTTTGTATATGTCTTTCCTTGGAAGTCCTACGAAACAGAGTTAATATATTACTTCCCTCAAAGTAAGAACTACTGATATTAAATAGGAACTTAGAGTAAACAAGGGGTGACTCACTTCTAGAGAACTTCTGACGTAGGGGACACTAATAGGGATGATACTTTGGGGCTGGTACAATTCTCAGTATCCTATAAGTGGTTGACAAGTTTATCTACACCTGAAGGAGAACATGAGAGATTGAAACATGTGCCAATGCAGTCACTTGCAATGTGTCAGGACACTCAAGTAATTTAAAGACAATACTCATTAGAGGGGCCACAGGGTCAACCTGCCTTTGGTTCCACAGGCAGCCCATAAGGTCTTAGCAATTATATGAGTCAGATTCACACAAGATATTTTATTCCAAGTTGCATTATCTATTCTGTCTTGGTATGAATGGAAATATTAGTACAAATATAGAGAGAAATTAGGAAAGAAATTTCTGTTAACCATTTGGAAAATTAATATTATAAGAGTTCCATCACTACATTTAATTTTAACTTTACCTCTATCTCTAAATAATATCACCAGACTCATTGGACTCATTATTAAAATGGACATTCTCATAAGAATAGGGTTTTGTAATCAATGAATAGAGCGTACAGGTTGAGAGCACATTTTTTTTCCACTTGCACATCAGATAGAGCACTAATCTCTAGGGAATATAAAGAACTCAAAAAGCTAAACATCAAAATAACAAATAACCCAATCAATAAATGGGCCAAGGAACTGAATAGACACTTGTCAGAAGATGGTATACAATCAATCAACAAATACACGAAAAAAATCTCAACATCTCTAGCTATTAGAGAAATGCAAATCAAAACTACTCTAAGATATCATCTCACTCCAGTCAGAATGGCAGCTATTATGAAGACAAACAACAATAAGTGTTGGTGAGGATGTGGGGAAAAAGGTACATTCATACATTGCTTGTGGGACTGCAAAATGGTACAGCCAATATCGAAAGAAGTACGGAAATTCCTTGGAAAACTTGGAACCACCATTTGACCCAGTTATTCCACTCATTCGTCTATACCCAAAGGACTTAAAAACATCATACTACAGGAACACAGCCACATTAATGATTATTGCAGCACAGTTCACAATAGCTAAACTGTGGGACCAAACTAGATGCCTGTCAGTAGAGGAATATATAAAGAAAATGTAGTATTTATACACAATGAAATATTACTCAGTAATAAAAGAGAATAAAATCATGGCATTTGCAGGTAAATGGATGGAGTTGGAGAATATAATGCTAAGTGAAGTTAGCCAATCCCCCCAAAACAACAAATGCCAAATATTTTCTCATATAAGAAGGCTGATTCATAGTGGGGTTGGGAGGTTGAAGTATGTGGAGATTAGACAAACTCTAGATAGGGCAAAAGGGAGGGAGGAGAAAGGAGGGGGCAAGGGTTGTAAAAAAGATGGTGGAATGTGAAGGACGTCATTTCCCTAAGTACATGTATGAAGACATAAATGGTATGAATATACTTTGTATACAACCAGAGAGATGAAAATATGGGCTCTTTATATATAACATGAATTGTAATGCATTCTGCTGTCATATATAATACATTAGAATAAAAAATAAAATTAAAGTAGTAATAAGTTTTCTTATTCCTGACTGGAAAATTTTGAAATCTTAATATTGAACTGAACTCTTTCCTGATTTGAATCCATTCTCTCCAATAGAAAACAAAGGCAAATTCTAATAAAAATATTTTAATTTGTGCTTCTCTTTTGATATAAGTATAGTGGTGCTGATGATAGTGTTGTCTCACATATTTCTTTAGATGCGTATTTCAAATAATGGCACCAAATGACAAAGTGAATATTTTTTCTCTCTCTCAACCCTTTTACACACTCATGCACACATATATACCTATGCACTCAAACATTTAGCAATTTAAAAAACACATTATTTAAAATAATTTTGGTGATACTGGTCAGTAAATTAGCAAAGGAAAAAAATGCAATTGTTTGGTCAAAAATGATTTTATATAAAAATAGTATTTTGGGAATTGATATGGTAAGCAGGCAGTGACAACCATAACTTCATAATAGGTCATAATATTTCCAACTGACTTACCTGATTTTGTGAAAGTCATAAATCTTGAGTATGTTTATTAAAACTAAAAACTAAGGTTAATGAGTGATACATATAAATTTTATGTGAACCATTAGATAAATTATTAAAAAGTATTTAAAAATGTTTCAGAAAGTTACTGCAGACTCTAAAATTAGAACTAAATATCTCACTGAGAACCAGGTACATCAAAATATGCCCAATGAAAATTAGACTGACATTTTATTTAATGATATAGAGAAACCCTGAGATTAAAAAGGAACACCCCCCCCACACATACACACACACACACACACACACGCGCACACACACTGAGTTTTCATTTTAGAATGGCTTTGGAAATATTAGGAAGAGGCTCAGCAAAATTACCAGTCTTACCAAGATAAAGACAGTTTGGATTTTTATTAAAAACAGATTAAAAATAAGACAGGATAAAATTATATAAGAACACACAAACATGCACATAAATGAATGTAAGGTTTTCATTAAGACCCTATAGTTTCATGACTATCCATATTTCAATAGTTTCACATATCTTGTTAAAAAAGTTTTTGCACTGTTTCCCTTTCAACACACAGCAAAAAAATGCATAAAATAAATTTATGGTAAAATATATTTAAAAAAGACATGAAATAAAATCAAATACATTAATTTATTCACTCATTTATTGAACAGATATTTATCGGATGCTCACTGTGTGCCTGGCATTTCATATTATTAATATAGCACCTAATGTATATTCTAATAATAAAATCTTCTTAATTGTTGTCTTTTTTATTGAAGGAATAGTTTTCTTTGTACAATTTATATATTAATTATTGTAAATTTTATGATGAAATAAAATATGTTTTATATAACTCATATTTTACAATTTGAGGAACTATATAAATATAAGATATGATTTTGCAAGAAGTGTGAAATCAATTTAGGTGGATAAGGTTAACAAAATTTTTTAAAAAAGAATAAAAGAAGCAAAGAAGGAAGGAGTAGTTCAGGAAGGACTCGAGGGAAGAAAAAGAAAAAGAGGGATGGAGGGAGGAAAAAACAGAGACAAAAATCTCAAGAAATGCAATTTACATATTAAGATGTGGAGTATAGATTCTTCATTCTGGAAGTACATCCTGAAGTTATTGGGCTGGGGAAAAGGGCTTCAAAAAATAAATTGACATGTGAAATGAGGCTTGAAAAATGTAGTATTGAGTGAATGCCATTTGAAAGTAGTAAGAAAATATAAGCAATATATATGGAAGTGAAAAAGCATAATCTGGGACACACTGAAAAATAATCTTTTTAGGGAATGGAGGGATGTCAAGAAGAAAATAATGTGTTGGGTTTGAATGACAGTCTAAAGAATTTGGGTTTGTTCAAAAGCAACAGCAAATTAAACTTATTTAAGGAAGATTATTTTCAGAAAAATATGCAAGCTAGATTTAAGAAGAAAAACCTTCCAGTTTGACATGGCCCTATGGGGTTCATCAGAACAATGATGCTCAATGGCATAATATTACCATGTTTTGTAAAAAGTAAAGTATATCAGAACAATGATGCTCAATGGCATAATATTACCATGTTTTGTAAAAAGTAAAGTATCTTTGAAATGCTGGGTTAGACAAAGTTGGATCGACTTTTACTATAGAACTTCCTTAAGCACTAAATTTTCGTATAAAGATTTTTAAATTATCCAACCAGGGGGAAGTGTATGTACCATTTTTGTTGTATTTGATTGTGGGACATAGGAACATAGTTTATGAAATGCTATTCTAAGTAATTATTGAGTTAAAATTGCAAATATTATACAGGTCATTTGATGTAACCACTCTCTGGCCATTAATTCACCTCTGAAGTTTCAAAGCCATGGGATCCTATGAACTCTATTGAACATTTCTGAGATTAGCCCTCATCCTCTCCAACGCCAACACTTGGTTATCTCCCAAGACAACACTTTCTTTGTAAACTAATGTAGTTAAGTTCTACATATTGTATTTACCAATAATCAATCACAATTTTTGCCCTTATATTTTTCTCAGGAAAAAACGTTGATATCATACTATTGAAATTTGCATAATTTAATTAATATTTCAGCTCAATATGTCCTTATAAAATGGTCCTAAGCAGTGAATTTTGGTTGAATTAAAAAGCAATATTCTCCTGGCCCAATAATACAGTATGAACAAAAGGTTTCTCTGAGGCTTTGACATCCATATGAGTTTGGAACTTCCGCTTTGCAATTGTGTCATTACATACTTAGATGTGGGTCAACACGACTAAACCAGTCAGGGTCACTCCAGGAGAACTAGGCTGGCACAAGATAATCACACAAAGACAGAGAAATACTTTTTGCTTTGGGTTCTGAGATGGTCCCTCTGACAAAGGAAGCAAGGCAGGCAAGAAAGAGAGGGAGCACATCTCTAACCTGGGTTTTATTGGGGAGAAACCATTCAAATGAGGCAAGGGGTCAGGTTTCAGGGAGTTGATGTCTTGCTGTGAGTAGATGGACTGACATCTTGGAAAGTCACACCCATCTCATGTGTTGTGTGGGGATCATAGGCTGAGTGATCGTAAAGGACACCTAGGTCACCAGCCCAAACAGAGAGGCAATGTCAGTCCAGTCCACTTATGTGCTCAATGCTCATAGTTCACACACACACACACACATACAACCCATGGCTGCTCACCACATTTAGAGTCATAAAGTTTATTTCTAATAACTGCTGAAAAATTGTGCAATCCTGAATCCCAGAATCAGGTGATCATGAAGGATAGTCTGATTGAGCAATAATTTTATCTCCAAAACAGAACAGAGTCTGATACTCCAATATTGTGTAGACACAGTTGGTCATGGCATAACAACTCCTTCAGTTGCTTTTTAAAAAATTTTTTAAAATTAATTAATTAATGTTTTTATCATTATGAATGTAATACCTTCAGTTGCTTTTGAAGTAACTGTGGAATATCATGTGTGGCTCTCTATTGGTCTCTGTATTTTACTTTTCTGCTTCTATGGGAGTTTCATGGATTTATTAATCATTTTCCCCTTGCTATAACAAAAATGACTAAGAAAATCACCTTATAAAGGGAAAAAGTTTATTTTGGCTCACAATTTTGGAAGTTTCAATCCATGATCAATTGGCCCCATAGCTTTGTGCCTGTGGTGAGGCAGCAAATCATAGTGAGAGAGCATGTGGTGGAGAAAAGCACTAATCTTATAGCCAATAAATGAAAAGGCATGAGGAGGTAGCCAGGGTCTGTGAATTACTCTTCAGGGCACACTCCCAATGACTTGAAGACCTCCCACAAGGCCCTCTCAAAGGTACCAGCACCTTACAATAGCACCACCCAGGGATAAAGCCTTTAATACCTGGGCTTTTGGGGGACAATCAAGATGCAACTGCAGAAATAGATAAGCTGATTTTGTTTGGAAAGAGAATATTAAGCCGCTTTATGCACCTAAAGTCTCATTTTTTGTTAAAGGACATATATCACATTGATATGTGGAACATAAAAAAATAATAATAATAATAATGGAACTAGAGATTACCAGAAAGAGAAAACATAAAACACAGAAAAACAGACAAATATTAGCCAATAAACTAGGATACATATTTTTTTAAGAATTTAACCTTTATTTATTTGTTTTTATGTGGTGCTGAGGATCAAACCCAGTGTCTCACTCATGCTAGGCAAGCACTGTACCACTGAGCTACAACCCTAGTCCAAATAGGAAACTTTTTTATAACACTATTTAAATTATCATTGCATAATTTATAAGATTACAGTAACTGATATGGTGATAAGTGTTTTGTCAGTTAGTGATCATAGTAAAAGTATATATTTTGAAATTAAGGGATGTTATGTAAAGTTCATTTTAATAATAACAGGGTGAAGATATCTGACAATTACCTTGACATATCCACTTAAGTAAAACTAATATAACAGCAATTTTGTTTATGATATTTATCTAATTCATGCTATAAGATTAATATATTAACATGTCATATACAACAGAGATCATCCAAGATACTGGAAGAGAGAAAAAGATGGTTTAACTCCTTCAGGAGTGAGAGAAATCTAATTTTTATTAAATACTAGAGCAAATTTAGTGAATAAAATAACACTGAGTCTTATAAAAAAAGTTATTATCATAGTGCCATGTGAAAGTGTATTTTTGACAACTTTATTTATATCTTATCTATGTTTATTTACCAAGGACCATTGCTTTTCTGAAAAAAATATGCAAATTTTGCAGTCAGCACGAAAATAGAAATAAGACGAATAATTACTGTAATGATGGAAATAGTTGGAAATGCAATGTTCAATTTCATATTAAATCAAAGTCAGAGTGGTTTTTGGCCTGGTTTGCTAATGCTTTCTGCAACCATAAAATTTGGCTGCAATAGGGCAATACAATACTGGTGAGAAAACACTGGTATGAGTACCACGTTTTTAAAAGGAGAAAAAAAGAAGTCACAAGAATATAACCATTGCTTGGAAAGCAGTGAATGTTTACTCCCATAACAATTGAAGAATCATAGCTATTTTGGATTAGAACTGCAGCCTGGAGACTGAGATTGCCATTTGTGTTAATATCTTTAGGCGCTGAAAAGCTTCACCTGGCACGTGTCCTGCACAGGCTTGGGCGATGCTACCCTGGCTGTTGGCTCTGTGTTTTCATTCACAGCACGTTGCTGATTCTCACTCTGCTGTAAAGGGAATGAGACCAAGAAGCAACACAGCACATGTCAAAACCAAAATGAAATCAATGCCCTGCATTTCTTCTTGATGCAGCTCCCATATTCACTATGAAAACCCAGAGTTCATAATCCTAATGCTGGTGCAGGAGCCTGAGAAGAGTTCTCGCAAGTACTTCTCTTCCTAGCAACCTTTTTTTTCCTTTTCTTCCTCCCTTTTCTGGCCTCTCTTGGCTGCCGTAGTAATGGTTTATTTCCATGAGAGATTCTGAAAAGAACTTGACTTTAACATATTAGGTTTGTTTATTCTCCTTCTTTCTTTGGATTTCTTTTCTAAGATGGAGAAAATATGAAAATATATTTATTCTTGGTTTAAAATCATTGTTTCCTTGAACCTAAAAGCTTTAACACACACACACACATACACACACACATACACACACAAACACACACACACATCAGGACAAAACAGTGACAGTCTACAAGTTTGAAGATGAGCAATCAGCTTGATTTTAATTTTTTTTAAATTTTATTTTAAAGTATATTCAATTTAATTCATCTTCCCACAATTCACTTCCCTTTTATTAACTTAGGAACAACATAAGCCCCTTCAGAACCCAAAGCCCTCTTCTGAGACAATTTTCTTTGTGTGTCCAATCTCCTGTCAATATCCTGTTTATAATGCTGTTTTATATAATAATTAATATTTAGGTTAGATTAACAAGGTGGCAGATCTTAAGATTGATGGTTGTTTCTTTTTTGCAGTCAAATTACTTTTTGAGTTTCATTCTTTTAATTGTGTTTTCAAAAATAACTTTAATTTTTTTATTCTTTTTTTTCTTCCTCAGAACAATAAGGGATCTTTTAGAACAAGAGTTACTGTTGTTTTTGCAAAAGACTTAAACCCTATTTGATTGCTTTTATACCAGGAATCAGATTAAAGGTGATCTTTCTCAAAACTTCAGACCAGTCATTTGGCCCTGTGTACAAGAAATGACTTTGTTCTTATGGCTTCAATCATGCTTTGGTGAACCTAACTGCCCTTAGAGCTATGGTGCTTTTGAATAAAAGGCACCTCAGAGGAAGTTAATGCATAATAGCATATTGCTTGAATCTGTGGATATTTTGAGTTTTTATTTTTCTATACACACAATGTGTTTGTAGGGCCATTTAGTTGAAAATATATCAGCAGTGTTCAAAATAGAAGTATGTGTATCTAATTATGTGCATAAACAATAGGCCAAGATTGCAACATCTGGTACTTTTGTGTAATCCCAAATACCTGACTTGAGGTTTCCCAACAGGGGGGACTAGTTTGGACTTGCAATGACACTCCCAGGGCTCAGATGACAAGGGCCAGAGAAGAGATGTGAATCTCCCTGTTCTTTTCAATCCTTGGGGATTTGGGAGCCTGCTTTTCTGCTTTATATTCACTTTTCTTCTAACTTTTGCACAATGACCTCTATATTTTTTTCATTTCCTCTCTTTCCAAACCAAGTTGGTGTTGAGGGGAGGGCATGTAGTGTCCTTTTCCTGTTATAATACCTTTTTTTCCCCTTTTTTGGAGTTAATTATGCCCCTTGTTAATGTTTTCCTGTACCTCCCATTAACTGTTTGCAGACTACACAGGAATTTGAGAAGTTGCTTTGGAAAAAAGCACCTAGCATTTGCAAAGTAATGACCAAGAACCAGGACCAAGAACCTGGGTCAATTCCTTGCCCTAGGGTCTTCAGACCCAGGAAATCTGGAGCGAGGAAGAGACATGACCACAGTATAATCCAATTCTTCTGTTTTATTCAAGATGCCCAGAGAGGTGAAATGATTAACTCACTTTCTTTAGTGGAGCTTAGTGGGGGTAGGGAGTGAAACTGAAAATATGAAATCATCATCATAGGAACAATAAAAACAACCTGTTCCTCTGAGAGAACAAATGTTTGTGTAATTGCAGACACATTTCTTAGTTGCAATAAGCCAAATTCTATTTTTATTCTCAGTAGAAATTAACAGTTGTTCCCTTGTAAAGATTCACCCATGATGTCTTATTAAACATACACAGAAAATCTTGCCTCAGCACTGTCTCCCCATCCCCCCTAAACACACACAGCCAAGCGTGTTTAGTATTAGAATTCTCTAACCTGTGGGTAGAGACACTATTTAGAATGATCCAGATTCCAATCTGTTTTCTGCCCACTGGACAAGGCTCCTCTGAGACAGTGTGGGAGGTGACCTGAAAGTCAGACAGTGTGAAAGTCATTTGAGTCTGCTCACTACTCTGTGAGCCAGAGGGAGCTGTATGAATCAGTGGGAAGAAATATTGAATTGCTTGCAAGAAAATATGTGAGAAACAATTGGACAAAACTCAGTGGTAATCAACACAGGGACCCTGGCGCTATTTTGAGACAGATGCTTCTAGACTCCTGGTGGAGAGAGAAGGGGTAGAATGTCTTCTCAAATTTCTTTTGAGCCCTTCTATTTTCAAAACAATGAAAATGAAGCATGGGGGGGGGAATAGTTTCTACCCACATGATCCCATAGAAATAGAAGCCTACTATATTTCCTAGTGTTCTTGGGGATTAATAAATTCATTTCTAATGTAAATAGTTCACAAATTTTTGTCTCCACTTATCTAAGCTATCCACAATATTTCTATCTCTTTTAGGTCAATTAAGATCCTACTGATCTAGAGGAATTCCTCCAATGACTTAAGCAATCTTTTTTATTTTTTATCAATTTTCTTTCCCGTTTCAATTTAGCCTATGTAGAACATTTCTCTCTCTCTCTCTCTCTCTCTCTCGCTCTCTCTCTCTCTCTCTCTCTCTCTCACACACACACACCCGCCCCATAATCTTTTGTAAAAAAATATCTTTTCCTTTATCTGTCTATTCCCTCTATTTCAGCATTTAATTTTTACTTATTGCCCTTTAAACTTTTTTTCATACTGATGTTTGTGATTCTGTGTTCATGTTTATGTCTACAACTAGGCTGCTGTACACTTGAGGACAGATGCCACAGCAGAAAGGAGGCCTTTGTGACTTTCTAGCCGCAGACTCAACCTAATTTCTTGATGTAATATAATTCCAGCATATGCTGCAGAACAGATGAGGTCTTGGTTAATTAAATATTTTCATGTGCCTAACTCATCTTTCAACAACATCATAAACAGTAAGAACTATGCATTTGAATCCCTGTGGTACATGACAAATGGTAGATATTTAAAATAAATATGAATGAGGTAAAATCAGACAAGAGACAATCACAGTGGGGAAGAATCTGTGTGAAGCATATGCTGGCATTCTGCTATTACAACATGCTACAAACATTGGCTGAACATATATTACTTGTCATACACTACCTCTGGTAGTTTTCATGCATTATCTCATTTAATTGTTTCTCTTATCTTATGATATATAATTATTATCTCTACTTAGTGGCAAGATATTTCTAATGCAATGAGTTAATTTGGTTCACTTACTCTGAAATGACAGAACTGATACTGCACACAAGAATTCTGATTCTATGATTAAGCCATTATCCATTAATATTCTAGGTAATTCATATCCTATATGACTTGAAAATATTTTGTACGTTTCATTAAATTAAACTATACACAGAAAAAAATTTTCCTCTTTAGGGCATAGTTATATGAGTTTGACAAATGTGTATATTCATGTAACCACCAACAAAATAAAGATGTAAAATAATTCTTTCATCAAAAATATTCACCATGTTTCATAAAAGTCAAACCTTCCTCCCAACTCCAGCCCCAGGCTACCACTTCATCTTTTTTTTTTAACCTTATGCTTTTGCATTTTTCAGAATGGAATTTCATAGTATGTGGTCATTTGAGTCTGAATTCTTCACTTCCAGTAAAGCTTTTAAGATTTATCCATGAAAAATTGTTTTTTCAAATCATTCATTCATTTTCATTAATGAATAGTAACCAATTTTATAAACACCACAGAGTTTATCCATTCACTTGTTGAAAGGTAATTGGTTGTTTTTCAGCTTGGGGCATTATGAAAAAAAAAAGCATAAATATTTGCATAGAGGTTTTGTGTTAATGTAAATTTTGTTGTACTTGGAATAAGGAGTAAGATTGCTCAGTTCTATGATTTGAATGTATTCCTTCAAAATTCAGGTGTTGCCAATATGAGAGAATTAGGAGGTGAGGCCTTTAACCTGTGATTAGGCCATAAGGCCTTCTCCCTTGTGGAGGGGATTAGGTGTCCTTATAAAAGGGCTTGTCAAGTTCATAGCTTTTGCCCTCCTGCCCTTTACCCTGTGAAGACAGAGCATTCTTTCCTTCTGGCGGATGCCATCTTAGAAGCAGAGACCAAATTCTCATGGGACAATAATCCTTCTGGCGCCTTGATCTTGGATTTCTTGGCCTCCAGAACTGTGAAAAAATAGCTCTGTTCTTCATAAATTATCCACTCTTGAGTATTTTGTGTTTTGAAGCACACACACACACACACACACGCACACACAAAAAGACTACACTGGGCCTCTGGAGATTATTGGGTAACTAGCTATCTCTATGAGAACTGCCAATCAATTTTCTGTACTATTTTTCATTTTTATCAGAAATGTGAATTTATAAATATTTGCTGCTATTGCTACTATTTAGCATTGTCATTTTTTTTCTTTTGGGTCAACTGTTTTATAAGTTCAGTTTTTCTATTCACATCTATGATGCATTTTAAGTGTTTCTTTAAAATATTAATGCAATTTATTGATCAAAGTGAAAAGTGTATGTTTTACATATGAATGTTCTAAATTGTTATAGCACTATTTGCTAATTTTTTTTTAAACAAATAATAGTCTGTGCCATTTAATAGTCTTTTACCTTCGTCAAAAATCAACTGATCAGTGCGATTGTAGCTCATTGGTAGAGTACTTGCCTAGAATGTGTGAGGCACTGGGTTCGATTTCAGCACCACATGAAAATAAATAACTAAAATAAAGGTTCATTGACAACTTAAAAAAAAATATTTAAAAAAAACTGATCTTAGATGATATGTGAGTCTCTTTCTGGACATTCTATTCCAGGACTTAGAAAGCTTTTTGTAAACAGAATAGAAAGTAAATATATTAGGCTTTGTGGGACATGCAATCTCTTGCATGATCAATTCTATCATTTTAGCATGTGAAAATAGGCATAGATAACACACAAATGAAAAAATATTGCTGTGTTGTAGTAAATTATATTTACAAAAACAGGCTGTGGGCTTACTTTGGTTTTGGTACCATTTGCTGTTCTTTGCTCTGTTGTGATCAATTTTTTGTTATCTTGAATTTTTTATAGCTTTAGAGTAAGTCACCAAATTAAATTGTTCATCTTTCTACATGAATTTTAGATAAAGGTTGCTGATTTTGTTGATTTGTACAATAAACCCTTCTGGCGTTTTTGATGGAATTGTGTTGAATCTTAAAATTAATTCAGAGCCAATTGACATCTCAGCAAATTTGAGGTTTTGTAGCAATTAATGTGGTATCTCTTTCTACATATATATGTTTATATATATATGTGTTTGCATCTGAGAACTTCATTCATTATTTTTGATACTTTGAAAATTTCAATTTTCCATTGTTCATTGCTATGGAAAATGTAAATATGTAAATATCATTGAGATTTGTATTTTGACATTATACCTTGTGACCTTGTAAACTCATAATTAGTTTCTTAGCTTATTCACTGTTATTATAAAATGTTCTACATAATTGTGTCATTTGCAAATAGTTCCAATTATTTCATCCATATGCATTTATTATTTTTTCCTTATTGCACTTGCTAAGACTTTCAATATGATGTAAATGAAAATAAAAGAGCAAACAACTTTTTTTTTTTTAATTCAATCTTTTTCCATTAAGTGTGATGCTGGCTGCAGTGTTTTTACTTATTTATTTTTTGCGGATTCCTTTCTTCACTTGAAGAAGTATCCATCTATTTTTAGTTATTTGAAGTTTTTGTCACAAATATCAGATGTTAAACTTTATCAGTTTTCTTTCTGTATATGAACATGATTTTGTTCATCATGTTGACAAGGAGAATCACATTATTTTGAATATTGAACTGGACTTCATTCCCTGGATAAATCCTACTTGGAATGATATGTTTATTTATTTAGTTTTTATGTGTTGCTGGATTTGATTTGCCAGTATTTTTATTGAGGATTTTTTCTGTTCCTCTAAATATCATTTCATTGTCCTAGTCAGAAAGGCTTTTTTATTTTCTCATACCCTTAGAGTTTCTTTGAGGCTATGTGATTAGTTTGGGCCAGATGGATAGAAGTGATGCATTATTATTTTGAAGTGGAAGAGTGAGTTTTCTTTCTCTCTCATTCCCTACCAAGTGATTGTATAGATGTTATGGTACCTCAATGTAGAAACAGATTCAATCTTTGAGTTCCTCAAGCTACCTAAGAGAACACTTGAACCTGAGGGTAAATGGACAAGAAATTTTGTTTATTAATATACTGAGATTTGAGGTTTCATTTGTTAATACAATATAAAATTCCATCAGTTAAATATATGATATCACAGTAGATATTATGGTTTGACTGTGTTCTCCAAAAACCACATGTTGGAAATGTAACCCAGTACTAAGTGATAGAACATTTAAAAGGTGATTAGGCTATGAATAGATTAATTAGTCCATAAATGGATTAATGCTGCTACTACTAAATGAATTTGTTGTAACAGGAGTGGTTCCTTATAAAAGGATGAATTTGGTCCCCTTTTGCCTGATCTCTTGTGCTTCCCCTCCGCCTCAGTATTTCTCCCTCTTTTGCCCTTCCACCTTCCATCTATAGGGTGATGCAACAAAAAGGCTCTGAACAGATGCTTCAAGATCCATAAACCAATGAATTTCTGTTCATTATAAATGACCCTGTCCATAATATTTTAACAGCATGAAATTAACTATGACAAAATTAATACAAAATTTTTATTTATTGAAGCACTGATATTTTGGGATTCATTTTTGATATATTATAAATTAGAACACCACATCAAGTAAAATAAGGGGTTATGATAGGTTAGATAAAAAGAGATAAAATAACTTAAAAATGGTTGATATTTGACATAAAGTACTCAGTTCAAGGCCATACATCTCTTATTCAGAATTTGTGCCCTGAGACTTACTCAAGAATAAAAATGAAATATTCACCCAACATTTTAAACTGAAATTTTTTTCTACTATAGAATCTTCTAGAGCAGTTGGCCCATTTCTGAGTCATCAGACCATAGAATTAAGAATTTCTAACATAAGTATACAATAGAATGTTTCAATTAACTAACTATTGTGAGTTATAAAAATAATCATTGAATACCTCTGGCATCAGGTAAGGCCAGATAAGCAAAATGAAATCTGTCAAAAGAATTTACACGGAGAAGGAAGATGGCGGCGAGGGGAGTGCATTACCCCCGTGTGCTGCTTCACTGTGTGGGAGTATGACAAGTCAGGACGGCTAAAGGATATCTTGTTAGGAATTTCCAGCAATAGTGGGGTGCTCCGGAACCTGGAGGAAGGATTTCCATCGCACGAGGATCCGCTATGGGGACTCAAACGCGAGAGGTTTGTCTCACGGAGGGTAACACTGCTTATTCAGCAAATCGCCCCGCAGCTAGAGTCTGCAGCGTGCGCTGGGATAGAGACGCAGGGTTACAGCGCTGCAGTTTCTGCCAGCTGCGCAAGCACCGTACTCAGGGCTGAATTCTGGGTTCGAGATGGGGGAAGGAAGCGGTCCATCTCGGTTCTCCACACCGGTCAGACCACAGAGGAGGCCAGCAGCCACCATGTTGGTAAACTGACGTCACCTTCCCTGTTTTCGACTGACCGCAGCTCATTCAGCCATAGATCAGGTAATTTCAGGCTGCAATTCGCCTGCGGCTTGCAGACAGATTGCTAGGGTTCAGCGCCTGGGTGCTTCTTAGAACCTGAGCTTATCGGAGCGAACACCGAGCGCGGGGTGGCCGAGTTCCGGCTCCCGGAACCGTCCTGCGGAGCCTGCGGAGGCTGCTTCTTGGACCCTGCTCCTATCAGAGCATACACCAAGCACTAAGCAGCCGAATTCCGGCTCCCGGAACTGAGCCCGCGGGGACTGCTTCTTGGAGCTTACACTTATAGGAGCTTACACCGAGCACGGAGCGGNTAATTATTCAGTAGTAGTCAAGAACATAATTCAGTTAGTATTCCTACTTATTCTATTTAAAGGTAAATAGAATATATAAAATGAAATTGTGCTAAATTTTCACCTGTGTTAGGGGGTTATATGAGTATGAGGTTTTGTGTTTTTTTTTAATTTTATTTGTAGTTATACATGCCAGTAGATGTATTTTGGCAGATTATACATATATAGAGTATAACTTGTTCTCCTTAGGTTCCTATTCTTGTGATTGTACCGATGTGGAGTTACATTGATCGCGTATACAAATACAAGTCTAGGAAAGTTATGACCAATTAATTCTATTGTCTTTCTTATTCCCTTCCCCACTCATTTCTCTTCATTTCCTTTTTTCTAATCCAATGGATTTAGGAAAAGCAATTACAGAAAAACTTGGTAATCTCTACTTTAACCTATAACCTTACACAGGAAAAATTAGTTGAATAATTTTAATTCTTTTATTCTACTTTGTTTCTATTCTATTCTTCCCCTCCCACCCTCCCTGATTGTGGGTTAGTATCCACAAGTCACAGAGAACATCCAGCATTTGGTTTTTTGAGATTGGCTTATTTCATTAGCATATATTCTTCAGTTATCTTCAGATATTCTTCAGTTCCATCCACTTACTGGCAAATGCCATAATTTATACCTATGAGTTGACACAAAGAATTCTCCAAGCTATAATGGATCTTTAGTAATACTGATATTGTCTATGTTACCAATACATTTCTCTAACCTAACACTATACTACCTATATAATGCCACACTACAATTACAATTACTACTACTATTGGTACTATTATGCCTTAACATTGCACAACCTTTATAATTTATTTTTTAAATGTTCAAATGTTTTTATTTATTATGAATTTACTTTTAAGTAACCTGGAACTATAATAAGGGAAAGAGAATAAAATTAATCCTAAGCCTAGTAGTATCTTCAGTTTTCCAGAAAATGATAAGTCAGTGTTTTCATGCTGCAAGGTCCTTGTGGAATACTCATTCAACTATTAGTTTTGGTCTCCATTCTAGTTATGGTATCAAAATAGCAAAGGATTCTGAACATTTGAAATATTTTAGTCAAGCCCTATAATTAGCAACACTGACTTGTCTGGAAGGAGAAAATTCTAAGTGAGACCAGCTTAGAATCAGTGCAATTGAACTAATGCGGTTTGAATACCCAGCTATACTACCCATAAACTACTCTGATCTCTCTGTGGCCAGATTTCTCAAAACGGTGATTTGCTGTTACTTACTTTCAGATAGAATTAAGAGTCTTCAGTCATCCCTTAATGGCAAATATCTTTTTGTGGCATTGGTTGCTTCATGTTCTATCCCTTTTAAATATTTTCTTGACAGCAATCATTCTTTCCTTATTTTTCTTCCTCTTACCTCAATGATTGATAGATATTCCTTTTAAACGTCAATTTTGTTCTCTGATCCTGTTCCTCCAAAGTTATGGCTTCAATCCTTTTCTCTTTTCCCTGGATATACTCGGTGTTTGAAGATTCAGTTTCATGTATTTAACACTTACTTTTATGATTATGATGAACAATTTATCAATACTTTTATAGTTGAACTTTTATTTAAGTTTTCCCCAGTTCACAAACATCATTTAATATTACTGAATGTATGTTATGATTGTGGGAGTAACAGAAGAAATATAAAACCCAATCATGTCTTACATGAGCTTGCATGGAGAGTTCTAAAGATCATGCAAATTACATATTTATTAAATAACTGTATCCTCAGAAACAACATGTATACCAAAAAAACAACAACTTGTCGATTCCTGACATTTATTAATATCTCCTTTCCTTATATATAATTAATTAAACTCTCTTGAGAATTGCTTATTGACCAATTCCCTTTTGAGCTGTCTTAAAAGTCAATATATGATGTTATGCTGATAACATATCTCAGTGATTGATTTTTTTTTTTAAATGTCAACTGCATTCTGGATCCTGTTCCTCCATAGTTATCACTTTGAAGACTATCAAAATTATCACTATTGAAGACTTTTTGGATTCAGAACTATACCCATACTTAAACTGTTGTCTTCACACTTGGATAGTTGACAATTTCCTAAGTAATCTTCTTCCTCATCCTCCTCTTCCAAACCAGACTATTCACTGATACTAACTTTCTAAACACATCTTAAATACCAAGAATTTTTCCCTTACAAAAGTATTCTGTGTTTCCATATTGTAATATAATTTTCTCACATCAAAATCTCCTTACTCACTACTTGGGTTTATTGAAGTCCTATATTTTCAAGACCTGGAGCAGTACTTGACTTCTCCAGAAAGCTTTATCAGATGGATTGCAGATCACAGTGATTTTTTTTTCTGGTATCAAATGATGAGTAACATATTGATCTATTTGCTTTAAGCATCTCATACCAATCTGTCTTTTGTGTCAACCTCCCTTGTAAGTTCCTTGATGCTACACTGTGCCTTTTCATTGCCTATAAAAATAGGTATATACCCAATTATGGGTCTTTTTACCCCTCTCTATTTCATATTTTTAATTTAAAAATAGATCCTTTATGTAAAAAGTAAAATTAGTATCCACGTGATTGTCTTGTTACATTGATTCACAAAGAATTTTGAAAAATAGCCTCTTCATGTAATTTATTAATTTATCATAAATTCTGTTTTAGTCAGCTTTGTGTCTCTGTGACCAATAGACCTGACAAGAACGATTTAGAAGACAGAAAGTTGATTTTAGTTCACAGTTTCAGAGGTTCAGTCCTTGGTCAACTGACTACATAGTTCTGGGCCTGAAGTAAGATAACATGGTGGAAGGATGTGATAGAAGAAAGCAGTTCAGGACATGACAGGTAGAAAGCAAAGAGAGAGCTCTGCTGATCAGGGGTAAAATATAAACCCCAGAGGCACTCCCCTAGTGACCTACTTCCTCCAGGCACATTCTACCTGCCCAGTTAATCCATTTCAGTGGATTAATCCACTGATGAGCTTATTCTTCTAATAATTTAATCATTTCACCTCTGAAAATTCTTACATGGTCTCACACCTGAGCTTTTGGGGAACACCTCATTTCTAAACCATAACAAGTTCATACTCACATTACCAAGTTGCCCTGCTTCACTCTGATCTTAGATGTCAAAAAAGCAGCTTCAATTCACACAGACAATAAACCATTTTCAACATTAAGGAATCTCAGATTAGACTGACAATTAGATTCATTTGTGAAAACACGTATTCCCATTGTGTTATGAAAACAGAAAACAGCACATCCATTTCAACTGATGCATGTTCAGGGAGTGAAAAACTAACCTTTACTGACAGGTTCATGTACCAATTTGTGGCCAGAGTCAATGTCCCATGATTTCCTTCTATTGTAATCTATGGCACATGCATCACACATACAATGCCAGTTATTGGTCAATGTTCATTTCTGAGAAAAATAGCACAATGCCAAAGAAGAGTTTGCCACTTCTCAAAATGTATTAGCATAAAACACATTAAAAATAGATCAATGGATTACAGAGACTCAAACTAATCTTTGGCTTATAAATTTCTTTTCTTTTCTTTTCCCAAAGGGTCATTTGAGATGGGAATCATGTTTTTTTTTCCAACAAACACATGTCATTATTACACAGAAAATCAATTATTGCTGCTGTTCTTACAGGGACCAGTATAAATAACATTGTAAATAAATTAATTCATGGCCATGCTTTTATATCTAAATTGAAATGATAGAAAAATATTAATAAGGAAAACATGGGCCTTTCTCTTTTTTGTAATATGTGATTTTTTAAATGTAAAAACAAATGTTGACACATATTATTTAGAAAGAATAGACCTCTCAGTTAAGATCCAAAAGAAATGAGTTTGATTCCTGGCAAGTTTATAAATAGTTGTCAAAGCAGACCATTTCTAAAAAATCATGTGCTTGCTGCTGCTGCTTCTTTTTTTTTGTTTTGTTTTTGTTTTTTTGGTACCAGGGATTGAATCTAGGGGCACTTAACAACTAAGCATATTTCCAGCCCTTTTTATATTTTATTTCGAGAAGTGTCTCACTAAGTTGCTTAGGGCCTTGATAAATTGCTGAGGCTGGCTTTGAACTTGCGATCCTCCTGCTTCAGCCTCCCAAGCTACTGGGATTACAGGCATGTGCCACAGTGCCTGGCTTGAAAGCTTCTTATTAAATAATTTGAAAGGTTATCTGCAACACAAAAATACCTGCATGGCACAGCTGATTAGGGTCCTCAACACAATAAAGCTGAAAAAAATTAATGGAAAATTTGAAAAGAAATGTTGAAAAATAAGATAATTGGTTGTCTTTGGTAAGTGACTATTGCAATTGGTATTAGAAATTTATTCCCTATCAGTGGTAAAATTTGGAAAAACCTTGAGGGAACCATAGAATGTAATGGACTCTGGAACCAAGTTATCTGTTAAATAACTCATCTCTACGCCTTGCTACTCACATGGCTGGGGGCAAGCTACTGAACCACTTAGTACCTCAATTCCCTCATCTGTAAAATAGAGATAACAATTATACTACTTACATGCATTTGTTATGAGAAGTAATTAAATTCTCATGAAACACTTTAAAACGTGTCTGAAATACAATGATTATCCAAATGTTGATAGGAACTCTTGTTTGAATGTGATCATTCAATTTTAACCTCTTTAAACCAAGGCCTCTCAGGGAGAAATTTATCAGTAGATTTGAAAATAGACATTTATGTCTCGAAACCAAATCCCTTAAATGTAATACTGGATAAAATATCAAAACAAGCATTTGACCTGGATTGAGAGAGTGTTTTGTCATAGTCCTCTTCTCAGCTATTGGTTTGTTCTGGTCTATCCTGGGGAGTTGCAAAAGCATTGTGCCTTCTGTTCAGCAAGGTCAGACAAATGTCTATGATGAAAATCATATGGTATGTGAGCCATATTTTTGGATACCTATTATTTTGCCTGAAGTTAAATATTTAATATTTGTTTCAACACTACTTTTAAAATATGAGTGTATTGAGTCAATATTTTTAAATATCAGCCAATTTTTCAGACCCTTTTTGAATGGCAGCATGATGTTTTTGCTTGCTTACTTCCCTGATTGCAATTACTGCTGATCATTAGATTCTGTAAGCTAAATTTGACTTGGTCTCTGTAAGCCAGACCTTCACAGAAACTGTGCAGTAGGTAAAGTTGATGATAAGCCTTTTGCTACTTCTTATTTCATCTACATACAAAACTGCTTTGTGTTTCAACATGCTTTTTTCTGCTCAAAGCCCTATCAGGGTTTTGTTTTGCTCTGTTTATAAAAATGGTTTTATATGGTTCATTTAGTAAATGAAATCTAATTCTAGGACCACTGGGATTGCAGTTTGTTTATTATTCAAAGCCAAAGTGCTATGAAATTCCACTGTATGTTGACAACTAATGACTTACAAAGCATAAAACCAATAAGATTGTCAGTAGTTATATGCCCCACGCCCAAATCCTAAAATTAGCAGTACCTATGTTATTAAAATAAGTCTTTGAAAGACGACAACATGGAGCTATTGAAATTATTGTGTATATACATGGTTTGCAGAAAGATGAAAGTGTGAAATCCCTGAAAGCTTTGGTAAGTTATAGCTGGAAGACTTGGCAACATTTTACATTTTTAGGAATTAGATTTTGAGTTTTGGGGGGTGGGGATGAAAACAGTAAGATCTATATTGTTCCCATATCTTCTTAAGAAGGGAGCTCTCTGTAATCTCCAGCGAATTTTCAACAACCATAGTTTTGGAGGAATTAATGTTCTGAAGAGTTGTTATGAGATCCATGGAATTTTTTTCTGTTATTTTTCCTTTTAACTGTAGTCTTTAAGAAATCTATCTTAAAATGAATGTAAAATTCATCAAAGACAACAAGTTGAAATCCAGGCTTACCTTCAGAGTGCCTGTGACATTTAAGAAGGTAATTATCAATTCATCATGGTAACATCAAGAATAAGCAGAACATGTTAAGTTTGGGTGAGGCAAAGAATGGAATGAATGTGAGAAATGTATATTATGCAGCTTGATTAATGAATAAGCAATTATGACCATTTAAAAATAAAATTGGAGTACAAAATAACTTTGAGATTTAAAACGAACAAATTCTGATTAGCATAAAACAAAAACAACTGGACACAAATAGCTTACTTTGAGACAATCCCTGGTGGTTTTAGTATAACATGGCTTGGCACAAGGAACAATGTCAATGATTTCCTTTCTGTTTGATCACTTTGATTTCCTTCGTTCAAGGGCACAACATGTATTTTGAATGCATGGCTGTAAGATGCACCCTTTATTCATATAGTCACTCTTTTTTTTCTGTTGTCCTCGCTCATTACCCAGCTGGTAATGCTTCTCTGGAGCTAGCATTGCTGCTTGCTTTTCCCTATGGTACATAGTTAGGAGGATATCTGGGAAAATATCAAGGTTGACGAAATCAGAGAAAAGGGAGAGAGAGGGCAAGAGTAAGTGTATTTGTTTTTTATCTATAATCTGGTTTTATTCAAATTGTATAACTCTTTGGCTTTTTGATTTTGAACCAAATAACATTATGTTTCTTTTACTTATTTATTTATTTATTGGCACTGGGGATTGAACTCAGCAGCACTCAACCACTAAGCCACATCCCCAGCCCTATTTTGTATTTTATTTAGAGATAGAGTCTCTTTGAGTTGCTTAGCACCTCAATATTGCTGAGGCTGGCTTTGAACTTGTGATCCTCCTGTCTCAGCCTCCCAGCCGCTGGGATTACAGGTATGCACCACTTCACCCACCTAGCATTATGTTTCTATAACAGACCTAATTCATAGGTTAGTGCCACCCTGTACCAATGTTTATTTTTAAAATTTATGGATATGCTTGTACAGTTTGTCTGACATCCATTTATCAGCCAGTTTATGAAAACGTGATTAAAATGTGACTCATATGCTTTTTCCTAATATTTATGTTCACTTTCAACCAATTTTTGAAAAACCAATTAAAATTGCTATTTAAGTAAAATCCAAATGAGTATTCCCCCCCCAAGACTGTCAAATAGCAAGAATCTCTCAGATTAAACACAAAATCTTATTATTTACTTTACTAAGGAGATTTTAGATCAGTAAAACTAGTTGTTCTTTTAAAAGGTATATTTGGTTTCTTCACTCAGCAATTAAATGTTTGAAAAATAAAAGCAAATGATACGTGGATATAATTAGTACAAAAATATAAAATTTTTGTCAGATTAGGTAACTTCATTGCTCACATCTATAACTCCACTCCTGCCAATCTATCTAATGAGATTATTTAAGTACTAAAGAAAATAACAAGCTTAAAAATTGCTTTGGGATCTTTGAAATGTGTAAAGACTATCCATGTGTAAGATAAAATGAATGGTAAATTTTTCAAAAAATTACCTTTTCACAAACTGTAAGTCATGAGGAAAATGCATGGGGAAGTAAAACGAACATGTATTTTAGAATTCAGCATCATTATTCATGTCCTGAAAGGCGATTCTCAAGTCTTTTTATGTTTATGCTATTTGTTTTCCTATGTATAAAATTTGAAAGATATTTGTTTGTTTAAGATTTCTGTGACCATGAATGAGACAATGTAAGTAATAGAACCAGTATATACATATATATTTTCTTTATTTTCCATTACAACATTAATGTCAAGAATATTTACTATATTTAGAGTATTGAAAATTTAGAGAGTTATAATGATAATTCCTGAAGCAGTAACATTCATTGGAGACACAAGACTGAGAATTTGCCTCATTCACCTTTTATTTTCCCTAGAATCTGACAAAGTAATTGGAGTATAATGGATGCTCAGTAGTAAATGATCTAAAGATCAAATATTTAAAATGAACAAAATATATTCATGAAAAAATATATAATACACATACAAAAATAAACATGATGTTATAAACATGCCCAAAACAAATTAATTGCAAATATAATTAATTGTACATTTTCTTTGCCCTTTGAAATTACATGTCCTCTGGGGATGACTTGGATTTTATAGTTGTTGAAGAAAATTCTCCTAATGTACATTTCTTCTTGATGAGCTTGTAGTTGTTCTCTCCATGCTAATAAAATAAACCACTACCACCACCACTAGGATATATAAAATCTTTATCAAACAAAAAAATCAATAAATAATCAAATAAGGTTAAGGGTTGATTAGGAAGCTAGGGGAAAATTAAGAAAAACCCTTCAGAGTAGGAAATCCTGAATGCCACTTGATAATTTCAGCTTCAGCAAGAAGGCATCCAGGGATTTTCACATCCAAGAAATATCACTGAAACAAATGAACTAAGGTATTTTAAGCAGAAAGAGATTGAATACAAGGAATACAACAGTTTTGCAAGAGCTAAAGTTGTAGGAAATGGGATTACCAGTGACTGCAATTTAGTTAGAAACCACTGGCATAGCTTTGATCCAGGGACCTAGATCAACTTGCTAGCACTGCCATTTCCACTGCCACAAACACCTCTAAATCTCCTCACAAGATGCGTGACCAGAGAGTTGATTGCCATGGCTGGCCTCCACAGCTCTCCTGAGTGTTCCTATCCCCTACAGTGTTATGATGGCTGTCAACTCAAAAACTAAAAGATAATATCCAGGGATAATGTGAATCTATCAAATTTACATCTCAGCCATATTTACAAAGAACTCTGAGAAATGGGCTTTTAGATCTTTAGCCTCCATAGATAACATAAGGCACAAAAAAGGAGGTATGTGTGGATATTGATGGCCAATTGAACATATTGAGAAACCCTGAGTATGATAATATTTGGAGAATAGGCTGAAGATTACCTGAGTGTAAAGTCTTTTGGGGATGCGGAGAGGAGAATGGGTTTAAGAAATGTGAAGAGATCTTCACAGAGACAAAGGAAAAAGGGGTCAGATTCCCTAAAATGTTCTGCTTCCAGTACAAGTCTATTGTGCACTTTTACAAATCAGGATATAAAATAGTCTACCCCTGTATGCCAAGGGGAAAAAATAGAAGAGAAGATGAAAAACATATACTTTAAATATTTATCACTTAATTATACATCCACAAATGAAAGGAGCTTCTTGTGCTGAAATAGGAACAGAACAAATGGAATTCTAGTGGAATCAAATAATTTAAATGCTGTCTAAGTACCTTCTATAGTACATAGGAGTGGTTTGGGGAGTAAAGTTTATATTTAATTTCTGCTTTTAATCTATCCTAATTCAAGAAACTGGAAAATGCAAAACTCACTTTTCCTACTAAAAATGCTTAAAAAGCATTAGTTGATAGATGTCTACTTCAGTAGATAAAATATTCTTTTAAATTAATGCCAAACTCTTTTTTCCTCCCTCAAGTCTTCATTATCCTGTAGTATATAGCTCCCTACCCTCACTTGCTATGGGCAAAAATGACTCATAGCTCAGGTGCTCAGGAAGCTGCTCATCCTGTTGCTTTTACAAATGTGGAATATATGTATATGTGTATGTATATATATTTACTAATTAAGCCAACTCTTCATGCATAAATTTATTTGAAAACTTAATTAGGAGTGTTGATTTTTAAAGCAAATTATTTCTTCAGATCATGTAGTCCATAATAATATTTGTCCCAGTGGGCTGCAATTCTAAGAATTTTAATCATAATCTCCTTTTCAAAGTAAGAATCTTTCTCAAGCCTCTTTTCATTAAGCAAACTATTTATATGAAATGCTTGGCAAGCAAGAACAAATCCCAAACTATACTTAGCAAATAATAACAACAAAATCTTTAAACTCATAGTTAATGCTTTTCAACACTTGAAAATCCAAATCTGGAGTTTATGTTTAGGTTGTGTGTCTGTGTGCGAGCACATATGTGTTTCCAATGCAAAAGCATTAACTTGTTGTCCTTTGAAATAGGAAACATCATGTCAGAAAGAAAGTGGAAAACATTGGAAGAGGTATAAAAATACCTTCCATTTCTAATTTCCTTTCTCTTCACAGTTTCTTTATTATCTAGGATATAATTGAAATAACGTTACTTACAAAAAACTTAAACAAGGCCCTTTTCATGCAAGCTGAGTTGGTGAGAAGCCCTCTCTTTCCCTGTACCCTAAAAGGTCTTGGGTTGTAATATTGGGACTATGAGACTAAAGAACCCTGGAGCTCTGCACTGTTTCTTGAGTGAAGCACAGTCACCAGGTAATCACTAGACCTGCAATGGACCAACTCTGTGAAAGGATGCACATCTTAAGATGCATTCAACTGTCCTCCAGGATATTGGAATTATAAAGATGTAAGTAATTAATCATTCTGTTATTAGAGGGTCAAAAGGAAAATATCACCGAAGGAATGATCTTAGACAAGTCATGAGAAAGAATTTACCATACGAAGAGAATGTAGAGGCTCCAGGCAGAAAGCTCCAAGGCAATTAAAAAAAAAAAAAAAGCAAGGAAGGAATAAAGGATCTGGCAAGGATCTGGCAAGGAGATCAGGGTTAGGTACCACACTATCCATTAGTTGCTGTTACATCTTGTCTAGAGACCTGAATCATTACTTTCCAAAAGTTCAGGTATTATCTTTTCTTAAATTAGTGTCTAATACTCAAAACATTTTTTAAAAAAATAACTGAGCTCTTAAATCCCTAGACTATTAAATAAGCATTTCTCTGACCTACGTATGGATCACAATTTAAAATTTATAGCTTTTATTTTTCCAAAAGTGCAGGGTGGCATGGACCTGTAGCTATTCAGGAGGTCGAGGTGAGAGTATCACTTGAGTCCATGAGTTTGAGACCAGCCTATGCAATATAGTGAGATTCCATCTTTTTTTAATAAGTTAATTAATACCATTAATATTACTGACTGCTTTGGTGGCACTATTTCCTTGGTGATTTTATTCTGGATTGCTGCCTTACTACCCCAAACCAAAAGGTTAAAAATGTCCATCTTTTTAGTTTTTCTCACTGTGCTGTGTGTTGGGAATTCAGGCAGTTCACTCCGCTTGTTTCAGATGCAGCCAGGAGCATTATCTTGGACGGCTCAGCAACATTCAACCAGTAGGTGTGCTGTTGTGGAGGGACCACAGAGGCTCCAAGCACATGCTTGGTGTCTTGACAGAATCATCTGGAAGCTTGAAATTTGCTGGGTCCCTGTCTTAATTCTTGGAGCTTCACAATAGGGTCTCTCCAATAGGGTGATGATACACATTTACACAGTGGATTAGTGGTCTCAAACTCCAAAGTAGAAGGGCCAGTCCTCTAAAAGTCCAGATCCAGAACAGTAACAATGTCGCTTCTGCCACACAGTGTTGATTAAAGCATCACAGGCTAGTAAGGAGCAGGTGGGGCAAAGAGGTGTATCCTGTCTCTTGTTGAGAAAGCCAAAGGAAAGTCGTCAGAGTCTCTATGGCTATCTTCACTCTGCCACAGCCTCACATCAAAGGACCACACATGCAAATGTAAAAAGCGTAACCCCAAGTCAAACCTAGAAAGCCTGAAGCCTGATTTAATTCTAACAATAATAAAAAACCAGAATAGACTAATCCTGCATTAAAACAGTGCTGAAATAAAAGATCTCCTCATTCCACTCAAGAACTTTAACTGTCATGAACAAATGCAACATGAAAATTTAATGCTTTGTTTTTAGAAATAACAAATGAATTCACTCTTTGCATCTGCTTGTCCTTCAATATTTATCTTACTATTCCTATCCCACTTTTAGAAGTAATTTACAAGAGTTCTGTGTATGATCATATATTTCCATAAAAGAAGAAAGTGTCATTATCCAACATGTCTAAATCTCTGAAGAATTCTAATGCCAAAGAAAGGATTAAAGTAGTAAGATACAAAAATGTCAAACTGTACCAATCTAAAGAAGCAAGGAAGGGGGAATTCTAGAAATATCTGCAACATCAGGGTCTCATATTAATTCATGAATTAATAAAAAGGACACTTCATCACACTTGTGTCATGTTTCTACCTACTTCCTAACCCTGTGGCATGTTTTGATGAAACTCTGAGTTCTTAACATTGTATTAAAACATGAGGAGAAATCTGAATGTAGAAATAAAAAAGCAGAATCTTTAATATTTATATTTGTATATATAACAAGATACACATACAAGAATACATAATAATTCAATTCAGTATTATTTCCTATGCTTTACAATGAATGGTATTTTGTTCAGGAAAGCTTAATCTCTCATTTCCATGTATTCCACAGTACATGACTGAAGGATCATACTGGGGAGATGCCATTCTTTGAAAACATATTGCTTAAGTGTAATATAATTAAGATAGCTCTAGAACAATACAAACAATATTTTACTGAGAAAAACATTATTCCTTTTATGGATAATAAATGCATTTATAATAAATGTTGAATATTTAAAAAGTCAGCCTGATTATTTTCATTGCCTTATTGAAAAATCTGAATCATTTAATGGCTAATTAGACTAATCCTACTATATGAAATAGTGAAATGAATACATGGAATAATACATAAAAATATAGCCATATAAGCAGGCACTGAGGTCATTATAAATAATTAATTCAAAATTTTGAATGTACTTTTAAAATGTTAATTTTCATATAGTACTTCAACATATATAAATATTATAGCTTCCAACTAAACTGGTTTGCAATGGAATCTACTTAATGATTCCAAAAATTTTTATATTCATAGTAGTTTTTGATGCAAAGCATTTACATAATAAACTATTTTTATCAATTTTATTTATTGTTTATATTTTTACACTTATATATTTGCCTGTCTTAAATTTCCATTTTTAAAGTATTTTATTCAATATCACTCTGGGCTAACTTAACACTTAAGTTCGTTTGAATAACTCATAAGGTTTTGAGGTTCAAATAAATGGACAGGTAGTTTTTTTTTTTTTTTTTTTTTTGATAAAAGGGATTGAACCCAGGGACACTTAACCACTGAGCCACCTCCACAGACTTTTTCATTTTGAAAGAGGTTCTTGCTAAGTTGCTTAGGACCTTGCTAGATTTCTGAGTTTGGATTTGAACTTGTGATACCCTTTCCTCAGCCTCCCTAGTCACTGGGCTTACCTGTGTGGGCTCTCCCTAGACCATCAAAGAGGTCTAGGGAGCAGGGTAGAGGAGAGTGTGGCTGTAGAGTTGCTAATCAAGACCTCCGGAGACCAAGCAGGAAGCAGGTCTGAATTTATTGTGTAGTTACCATGTATATATATTCAGGCAGTAGCTAAGCAGATTATAGGCAGCCACCAATACAATTTTAGGTCAACTGTCCTTGCAGTGACCAGTGGAGGAGCCGGCAGTGGGGCAAGCACAGGGACTGCAGTGCGTGTCCTCACGCGCAGGGCTGTGCCTACAGGGTTAAGTGGTTTGCCACTCAGATGACCTTAATGTATGCCATGTATGCAATACTCCACGCACTTATCCCCACTTCTACAGGCATGGGACAGCATGCTGGGCTAGAGGGTTACTTTTAAGGTGAAAATTTGATGGCTTCATAAGCATCTTTAATAGATTCACTTTTTATACAGCATTTTTTTTAAAGAGAGAGTGAGAGAGGAGAGAGAGAGAGAGAGAGAGAATTTTTTAATATTTATTTATTTTTTTTTAGCTTTTGGCGGACACAACATCTTTGTATGTGGTGCTGAGGATCCAACCCGGGCCGCACGCATGCCAGGCGAGCGTGCTACCACTTGAGCCACATCCCCAGCCCTATACAGCATTTTTATATTTGCTCTTTGTTTGATGCAATTTACTTCTACTTATTGGGCACATAAGATGACAAAACTCTCTTTGTGATGCTTGTTAGTAAAACAAAATTTAATTGAAGCACATGTTTTGAAATTCACAGAAACTAAAAGTCATGGCTTTCTTGATCCAGAGTCAGCATTCATCTATGATAACAAGATTTTATTTTCATTGAGTCTTATCATTTTAATTCATCACTCACTTGTATTCATAATTATCCTCACTGGACCTACTTAAATTGAATTATTAGCTATTTCTTTTCACTTTCCAATTTGGAAAAAAATAACCTTAGTTAATATAAAGTTGACTGAGCCAATTCTTAAAAAACGACTCTTAAAAATTAATTTTGTCTTAGAATGTAGCATAGAGTATGTATAATGTCAGGTAAAATTTTGCTGCACATGTGTAATATAGTTTTGAACTTCTCATTTAGAAGGCTGTCAGCCACCAGGACAGAAGACTTCAGAAAGTCTCTTATGGAAGCAACTTCACTTTTAGTAAAGACATAAGAACTTGAAGGGCAGAGGGGTCAAGGCAGATACAGCAGGTCACATCATTACACTGAGCACAGTCAACCTTTCAGGCAAGGTACATTCTCTTTCTCCTACAGCCAAATATTATAGAAAATACAATGCTGCTATAAGCAAGAAAACTCAGATTCTAGTTCAGTGTCAGGATGATGAAGCACTTTTTTCCAATTATTAATTTTATCTGAGATAATTTTATCATCACAGTACTATATTCACTTTGTGTTGCTTACTTGACATTTATGTAATCATTTATGTCAGGATGAAAATCATATACTATCACTTTGAAAAAGTGCTATCTATTTCATTATCTAAGACATTTTTCTTTCATTGTAAAGTATTAGCAAACTTAAAATATATTACCCAATATAGATAAACCACAAATAGCTAATATTTATGTAGGGGTTACTATATTCCAGGTGTTAAGACTTAAATTAACTCTTCTGGTTTGCAAAGATACATTTGAAGTAGAAATAATTATTATTTGGTATTTTATATAGCACAAAGAGGTTAAGTAACTTGACAAATATCATAGAGGTAAGAATAGTTGAATGTAATATTAAAACCAGCATGTCTAACTTTAAATACTGTACTACAATTTAAGAAAAGGTGAAAATTCCTTGTGCATAATATTTTAGTATTTATGGCAAACGTTGTTTTATTTTATTTTTATTTTTTTTACTTCTCATTACATTGGAATGATATATGTGTAATAATTCTTCCAGGACATTGATAATTAACTCTATATATAGTCATATTTAATCTGAATCTAATTCTGCTGAATTTATCTTATAGGAGACAATGTAAATGCCTCTCTCTTATTAAATTCAAATATCTGGGCTGGGAATATGGCTCAGTGGTAAAGCACTTGCCTAGAATGTGTGAGATCCTGTTTTAGTCAGCTTTTTCACTGCTGTGACTAAAGGATCTGACCAGAACAACTGTAAGGAGAAAGAGTTTATTTGAGGGCTCATGATTTCAGAAGTCTGAGTTCATGGAAGGGCTGCTTCATTCTTTGGGGCTGGAGGGAAGACTTAATATCATGGCAGGAGAGTGTAGTGGAGAGAAGCAGGTCACATCACTGTGATCAAGAAGCAGAGAGAGACACTCCATTCTCCAGAAACAAATATATACACTAAAGCCACGCCCTAATTCCCACCTTCTCCAGCCACATCCTACCACTTCAGTTACCACTCAGTTAATCCCTATACTGATTGGGTTAATACTCTTACAACCCAATCATTTCTTCTAGGAACCTTCTTGCATTGTCTCACATATGAGCTTTTGGGAGACAACTCACATCTAAACCATAACGGGCCTTAAGTTCAATCATCAGCACCTCCAAAAAACAAATAAAGAAAGAAAGATATTCAAATTTCTTATCATTACAAATGAGAAATATTATAAAAGTTTTGTATAGAATATACATTACTTTAGAATAACATAAAAATATATTTATTAATAATATGAGGTCATCCTTGAAAGTTTGCCACATTGTATAACAAGTTAAAAATGACTGACCTTTAGAATAATTTGTCTTTGGGAATGGCTATGAATATTTTAATTTATGAAAAATAACTATTGAATAAGGATAGGACCAGGAATGGTGAATATCTGATGGATCCAGTCTCATCACAGACTCAGAAACAAGCAGTTATAATACCATGTTATTACTATTGAATATAGGTAGAACACATAGGCATGTGAGAGACAGGACTATTCCTTAAGTTTTTAATTTGTAACATTATCTGTATTATAAGGAATTCAAACAACTTGAGACATGTTATCATCCATAAACAGAAGAAAATAATTCAGATTGCAATTGTGATTATTATTGATTGTTTTTTGCTTGTACTTTTTACAGAAGAAAAAAATGTTGCAGAATCTCTAAGGAATGAAGAGACAGAGATGGGTAAATATGTAGATAAATCTAAACAGGTTTTCTGTTTATCAAAAACAACACAAATTTATGAGATTAACAAACAAGTAAGACAAAATAAATGATGAACATAAAACCAAGTTGGGATGTGCTTAAAGGATTTAAAAGTATTCTAAAATTCATGTGTGGTTCAAAAAATATTGCTGTTAAATTTTAATAAGTGAATGTTGGAAATTTTCTGGTAACTTGTATAGAAAAATTGAACCTAACTTACAAATATAAATTAAAAAGTGGCATGATTTCAAATAGCTCAATCCAAAAGAAAACATTAAAAAAAAGAAAATGAAAAGTTAACGGGTGTGATAAACATAACTCATAAAACTGAGGACTTAAACCAAATGAATCCGTGTTATGGTTTGGATGTGAGGTGTTCTGCAAAGGTCCTCTGTTAATGCAAGAATTATCAGAGTTGAAATGGTGAAATTATGAGAGCTGTAACCTAACCAATATATTGTAGTTTGCATGGATTGACAAAGTTAGCATAACTGTAGGCAGGTGGAGTAGGGCTGGATGACGGGTCACTGGCAGCATGCTTCCTCTCCCCTTCTCTGCCTCCTGACCTAGCCATGGCCTGAGCTGCTTTCCTCTGCTGGGCCCTTAACCCATGATGTCCTCCCTCAGTTTGGGCACAGAGCAATAAAGTTGGCAGTCTGTGGACTGAGACCTCTGAAACTATGAGTCCCAGAAAAACTTTTCCCCTTATAAGTAGTTCTTATTGGGCATTTTGGTCACAGATATGCAAAAGCTAATTAAAACAATTAGTAACTGCAATATANNNNATATATATATATATAAAATAAGATCCAATCTTTTAAATAATTAGCATTATTTCCCAAGGCTTTTAAAAAACATCCTATCTTGTCTAAATCATAAGGAAGAAGAATATTTGAAAATGATTCAAAATAAAATAATAGGACAAATCAAACTGAAGTAGTTATAATTGATTAATTAATAATAGTTAAAATATACTTCAAACAAATAAATTAAATATTTCTAGAAATAACTTGAGACATTTTTTAAAGATAAAAATGACTTAGGAAAACATTTGAAAACTTTATGTTTCTTAAAACAGAAACTCAAAATATATAAATCAAGAAGAAAGAGACAAAACAACCAAAGTGGAAAGTATTAGCATATTTCCATCAGTAATCTGAGAACACTCAAACCTTATATTATGATACAAAAATGAACAATATAATTAGAAAACATTACTTAAATAATAGAATTATGTATCTAAAAATCTAGAATACACATTCATTTTGAACATACATTTAAAATTATAATAACTGATAATACTGCATCATAAAAAAACTCTAAGAAAAATTCAAATTGAAATATTATAGAATATATTTTAATAAAGCAGTTTAATTATATTGTAAATCAATTCAAAAAAGAAAACTAAAGTGAGCCTGGTGGTGCAAGCCTGTAATCCCAGCAATTTGGAAGGATGAGGCAGAAGGATCTCAAGTTTAAGTTCAGACTCAGAGGTTTAGTAAGAACCTCAGCAACTCAGTGAGACCCTGTCTCAAAACAAATAAATATAAAAGCCTAGAGATAGACAGGAAGATGATGGAGAGGAAGTGGTTGCTTTCCAAGCTGCTCCATGGCTTAAAACTAGGAAAGTGGATAAACAGCTTCTCATTGAAGTGGGTGATAAGAGCAATTTTACAGGGATTCAATACTGGATTTTCAGACAAGCTTAGGAACTCAGAAGATTGGATATAATAAAATGAAGGAAGGAAACCCATTGTTGGCACCAGTGAATGCTGAAGCAGATCCACCCCAGGCAAGTAGGGGAGAGGGACTAGGAAAAGTCACATTTCAGTGTGACACAGAGAAATTAGAGATCAATGACAATGTCAGACTGATCCAGTAGGTGAGCTTCACTATATCCTAGTGGAAAAAGATGCTGCATATCTCCAAGTTATCCATGGAGAGCTGAGACAGATGCCATTTTTCCTGCCTATGGGAGCTCCTCACACAGAATGCTACAGTGACTCCATGCTGAGAGTGGAGTAGACAACCTCTACTATCCACTGTACCTCATACTGGCCAGAAGGGAAACTGAGAATTATTTAACTCCAACTGGCAACTTGAGGAACAATACAAAAGGAGAAAGGTCTTGAGAGCCTGCAGACACTATTCTTGTGGACAATACATACATCAAGAAAAAAGAAAGTAAGACACTTAGGAACCAACATATATTAACATTGACATTCTTGATCACTGAAACAAACAATTTCCTAGTTTGTCATCATAAAAACTTGTCTTTTCTCTCTTATTTCTCTCTCTGTCTCTCTCTCTGTTTTTTTTTTGATTGTTTTGTATTGTTTGTACTGAATGATTCGTGAATGTTTGTACGTATACATATTTGTCTCACTTTTTTCATTTCTTGCATTTTTTGAAGCTAGTTTTTTCTTCATGATCTATATTTTAAGGGCTAGAGTTTTTGATTAGTGTATTTTGTTTTTGTTTTGCTTGGTTTTGTTTTTACTTGTCTAGTTCTCTTGATTCTCTTTCTTTATTTCTTCTTTTGCTAGCAGCCAAATTCTATTGTTCTTTCTTTCACTCTTCCTTTAGTTTTTACTTCAACCTTCCTTCACTTCTCTACCTTCATAATCATCACATCCTACATCTCTTCTGCATTTACCCTGTTTACCTTTTGAAACTGCAAACCCTTTTGCAAACTTACTGTTGGCAATTGCTTACCATACCATTTTTGTTTACTGTGCCAATCAGAGACATACTGATAAATGGGTAGACACAAAAGCAACATGAAAAAGCAAGGGAACAAATTGTTCCAAACAAAAAATACACTAATAACAGAAAACACTGATACCACAGTGGAGGAGATGTCAAAAAAGGAATTTAGTTAAACTGATCTGTGAGGTAAAAGAGAATGTAATGAGTGAAATCAGAGCAAATACGAGAGGTAAAAGGTCACTTCAATAAACAGATTCTGCAAAAGAACCAAACAGAAATCCTTGAAATGAAGGAATCAATAAACCAAATTAAAAATTCAATGGAAAGCATCACTAGTAGTATAGACCACTTGAAAATTGAAGACAAAATATAAACATATAATCTTGAAAAAATATAATCTTGAATAGTTGATCATGGAGAAGAAATCCATGGGATAAGATGAAAAGGCCAAATTTAAGATTTATCAGGATAAATGAAAGCTCTGAAGCACAAATTAAAGGAATACACAATCTCATCAATAAAATATTTTAGAAAATTTCCATAACCTTAAGAATGAATTTAAAAATCACACACAAAAGGCATACCACTCTCAAAATATACAAAATTACAGTAGAACAAGTCCCATTGTTATGAAAATGCCTAATATATATAAAAAGAATAGAATTTCAAAGGCTGCTAGAAAAAACTAATAGATTATATTTAGAGAAGTACCAATCCAGATTTCTGCTAACTTTTTCAACCCAAATCCTCAGAGCTAGGAAGTATTGAAATAATAAATATCAAGCTCTGCAAGAAAATAGATGCCAACTAGGAATACCACACCCAGCAAAATTAAACTTCAGATTTGAATATGAAATAAAAATCTTCCATAATAAACAAAAGTTCAAATAATTCACAACTAGAAAGCCTGAACTATAAAGCACCCTCAATAAAATATTTTATCAAGAAAAAATAAAAAGTAAAATTGAAACTCTGCAGAGGGAGGAACTACACTAGAAGAACAGTCAATGGACAGATAAATACAAATTAACTACTAGAAATAGATACAAATCAAAATAATACAAATTAAAAACTAGAAATAAACAAAAATGGCAGGGAATAAAAGTCATTTCTCAATAACAACATTGAATATAAAGGGTCAAAACTCATTAATCAAAAGACATAGGCTTGAATATTTGATTAGAAAACAAGATCCAACATGCTGCCTCTAAGAGACTCACCTCATAGGTAAAGACATCCACAGACTGAAGGAGAAATGATGGCAGAAAACGTATCTGCCGCAGTCTGGCTGGGCACAAAATCACGAGCCACCACACAGCTTGTAGATTCAAACAGCAACTCTTTATTCCCGAACTCACACCAGCTGTCTACAATCACGTTCTGGGGAAATCCACGTTCTCTGCCCAAATCCACTCCCACTGGGCTTCTGTCTCCCAAAAAATACTGTCTGAATCCCGTGAGAATCCAAGGGGAATTCAGGCAGCAGGATACGCCTTATTCCCAGTAGGAATAATCTTAAACCTTAAACCTGGAACCTAAACCGGAACGCCCTAAACCCGATTATCCTAAACTGGGAACACCCTAAACCTGGAACCGCCCTGGTCCTTGAGCAAGGTCACCTACATGCAATGTCACTGCAAAATGTCCTATTTCCATGAGTCCTTCCACTAAGCAACATGGGGTACGCTGGCAAGGAAATTGTCATACCTACTTGGCTAATGGCTCCCAGCATGTATCATTCCCATGGATCTTGTAAACAAGCAGGAATTTCTACCATCATATCAGATAAAGTGAACTTAATGCCAAAGTTAATCAGAAGGGACAAAGAAGGTCATTTCAGAGTGATTAAGAAAATTATACAACAATAATAAATAAAAATTAGAAATATTTATGCCCCAAACAATGTAGCATGAACGTATATCAAGAATCAAATAGACCACAGCACAATAATACTGGGTGAAACTAACATGCCTCTCTCATCACTGGATTGATCCTCTAAGCAAAAACTAAATTTAAAAAGCTATAAAGCTAAAAAATACAATTAATAATTTAGGCTTAAAGGACTTACATAGAACATTTCATCTATCAATGACCAAATACACTTTCTTCTTAGCAGCCCATGGATAGTTTTCTAAAATAGACCATATCTTAGGTAACAAAGCAATATTTAGCAAATAAGAAAGAGAGATTGAGAGAGAGAGAGAGAGAGAGTGAAATACATTGCATTTTATCAGATCATAATGGAAAGAAATTAGAAATCAATGAGAAGGTAAAAGGTAGAGCTACTCTAACACTTGTAGACTAAATAATATGCTATTGGATGATGAATGGATAGCAAAATAATTCAAGGAGGAAATAAAAAAATAGAGAGAGGTAACTGAGAATAGTGATACAACGTATCAAATCCCTGTGACACAATGAAGGCAGTTCTAAAAGGAAAGTTCATAGTGTTAAATTTATCCATTAAAACAATGGAAAGTCAGCAAATAAATAATCTAACATTATGTCTCAAGGCTCTAGGTAAAGAAGAACAAATCAACATCAAAATCAGTAAAAGACTGAAAATGATTGAAATCAGAGCCCAAATCAATGACATTGAAACAAACAAAAAATTCAAAATATCAAGAAAAGCAAAACTTAGCTCTTTGAAAAAGTGAATTGAGAAGCTTTTAGCCAAGCTAACAAAAATCAACAGAAAAACTCAAATTATTAAAAATTGTTATGAAAAAAGAAATAGCACCATGGACACTACTAAAATACAGAAGATAATCAGAAAATATTTTGAAAATTTATACTGCAAAAAATTCAAAACTCTTGAAGATATCCACAAATTTCTAGAGATATATGACCTACCCAAACTTAACCAAGAGGACATAGAACATTTAAATAGATTAATTTCAAGTAATGACTTTGAAGATGCCATCAAAATCTTATTAACAAAGAAAAGCCCAAGACCAGATGGATTCTTAACCGAGATCTACCAGACTTTCAAAGAAGAACTAACCCCCATCATCCTCAAATTGCTCCACAAAATAGAAAAGGACAGAAACTTTCCAAACTCATTCTATGAAACTAGTGTTGGCCTGATACCAAAATCAGACAAAGACATATCAAAGAAAGAAAACTTCAGACTGATATCCCTAATGAACATCAATGCAAAATACTTAATAAAATACTGGCAAAGCACATAGAAAAACCACATTAAAAATACAGTGCACCATGATCAAGTTGGTTTCATTCCAGGGGTGCAAGTTTGGTTCAACATACAGAAATCAATAAATGTAATTGATCACATGGATAGATTTAAAGACAAGAACTGCATGATTATTTCAATAAATGGAGAAAAAGCATTTGACAAAGCATAGCATCCATTCATGTTTAAAACATTAGAAAAAATAGGTATAGAAGGAACATACCTCAACATTGTAAAATCTATATATGTTAAACCCAGAGCCAATATCATTCTAATTGGATAAATACTGAAAGCATTTCCTCTAAGAACTTTATAAGATAAGGATGTCCTCTTTCACCACTTCTATTCAATATAATCCTTGAACTGTAGCCAGAGCAATTAGACAAAAGAAAAAAATTAAATGAATAACCACAAGAAAAGGAAAGCTCAAAATATCTGTGTGCCATTTACATGATTCTATATTTAGAAGACTCCAAAAACACCACAGTAAACCTCTAGAACTCATAAACAAATTCAGCAAAGTAGCAGGACACAACATTAACACCCATAAATCAATTGTGTTCCTATACACCAATGATGAATCAACTGAAAGAGAAATTAGGAAAACTATCCCATTCACAATAGCCTCAAAAAAATAAAATATTTGGGAATCAATATAAGAAAAGAGGTGAAAGACCTCTACAATCAAAACTACAGAACACTAAAGAAAGGAATTAGGTCTTAGAAGATGGAAAGTTTGCCCATGTTCTCAGATAGGCAGAATTAATATTGTTAAAATAGCCATACTACCAAAAACATTATATAGGTTTAATACAATTCCAGTTAAAATTCCAATGATATTGCTTATAAAAATAGAAAAAGTAGTAATTAAATTCATTTGAAAAAACTTGAGGCCCAGAATAGCCAAAATTGACAAAGGAACGAGATTAGAACCTTTATTCATCAAAATCTGCATTAAGAAAGTGAAAAGTCAAACCACCAATTTATTTTACATAAAACTGACAATTGATTAATTTCCAATATCTATAAATAACTTCTAGAAACAAAACCAGATAACCCAATAAAAAAAATTGGGTCAAAAAGTTTTACAGGTACTAATCATAAAAGAAAATCTCTAAATAATATGTGCTCACCTACGTATATAAACATCCATATATATATATATATCTATATACATGCAGTACACACAAAACACACATATGCATGTATATGCGTGGCTTATATATATGTGATAAATTTATCAAAAATCAGAAAAATTCAAATTAAATCACTATAATTTACAATTCATAAAACCAGAATGTTGGTCAGAAAGTAAAGGAACTATCATTTATTGCTTATGCAAATTTTCCAGGTGCCTTGTGAAGCCAGAATTAGACAGGCAGTCAGTATAGATAGGTAAATCAAGTCAGGTCAGACCAAGGAAGCCAATTTGAATGAGTCTGGAAAGTTGGAGACTGCCCCCTGAGGGACTGCAATTCCTTCAGAGCCCTGCCTCTACCCTTATCAAGAACCTCCTCCCCCTGGTTCAACCTGTTGTTAAGGTAACCTGTCCCAGGAATGGCCCCTCCCTAGAGGGAACGATAAAGTGCTAATTAATGTGTTCTGGGCGCTCCATCCTGCCCTTCCTCCTTCAGCCCGCCTATGTACCACCTTTTGGCCAACCCACCCAGCATTCCTGGGCCTAGTCACAAACACAGAAAGGAGAAAGATAAAGATTAGGGTTAGAGTGAACAAAGGAAGCCTAAGACATAGAAACAGGTAGAACACCTGTATTCTTGGGATACCGGGATACCAGCTATGGCCCCTTTCTCCCTTCTGGGAGAAGTCTATGTTACCCCTTTTTAAATAAACCCTGCTTTATATGCTTGCCTCAGCGTGCTTCTCTAATGTTCAAACTTCAACATGTGAGGGAGCAGGACTCGTCACCGATAACCAGTGGTATCACTTGGAAAGCTACTATAATTTAATAAGTATGAAGATATACCATTTGAGTTAGCAATTGCACTTTGGGAATATACCTGGGAGAATCTAAATAATGTAAAATAGTGTTCACAGCAGCATCTTTCATGAAAACTCAAAGTTAAAAACAATCTTGAAGTCCCTCCAACATGGTGATAAAATATTGTGTAGTAGTTATACGATGGAATGTGATACAGGAAAGAAAATAACTACTGCAGAATATCCACAACATTGATTTCTACCACAGACATAAAGTCAGAGGAAGTAATGCAGAGTATAATGTATATAGCAAAATTCCATTCAAATAAAATTTCTATATATCTTCTCCAACATTTGTTTTCTGATTAATAGTGATTATAATGGATATGAAGTGGTATTTCATTATTATTTTGGTTTTCATCTCCCAGTTTGATTTAAGCAGGGATAATTTTCATCACATTTACACCACCACTGCTCCCACCCTGCACCTTTTGTTTCTTTCCTCTTTCAGGCAAATACCATTGTTAATAGCCAAAAGACATAGGGTCTTCTAAGTCGAACTCCCCATGAGTCCCTGGCACTTTACAATAAAGTCACTTGCATACCCATTTACACATAAAAAAGTTTTTATTATTTATACAATTTTGCAGTTCTTGTGACTACTCTGCTTAGATCCATCCTTTAAGGTACCACGAGTAAAGCAAGAATCTTTCCTTACTTGAGTTGTTACATTAAACCCAGAATGATTAAAAGATACTGGAAAACCTCTTAAGGATTCTAGGTTCTTTTGACCTTAGTTTTAAAATAAAAAATAATCAGGAAATGTTTTCTTGTTGGGACGCAGCCAATGATTCTTAGCCAGAAACAAGTCTGTAGAGTTCCTTTGCAGCTGGACCCATGAGGCTGGGCCTTCAGTGGAGTTCCTGGAGTGGTGAGGACATGGCAAGTCCAACGCCTCTCCTCTGGCTTGTGTACACTCAGAGGCGATCTGAAGGGAGCTGTCACCTTGAACTGGATCCAGTTTAGAAAAGGTGACTGAGCTCCAAGCTCTGGGAGAATTTCCTCTCCAAACCCAGCGGGTAGGGCCTCTGAGCTGTAACCTTCCTATCAGTTTATTTTGATACATAGACAGAAGTCAGCACATTTTTAAAAACACTTAAGCCCATTGTTTCCTTTTTGGGGGAAAAAAATGTGCTAAGGAATTTTAAGCTTCTCTAGCAGCACCCTTACTCATAGCCAGATTAAATTTCTCTTTCCTCATAGATTCCCTGAGGCATCATTATAATGAAAAAGTAGGCATCAGGAAAACATTTACCCAGTTGTGTCTAGAGAAAAAGTCACTTTTTGGATGACCCATGTAAAACTCTCCACACATTTTATTCTAATTACAGCTTTGCAGTCATTCTCATCTCCAGTGAATACTAGTGAACTGCTGCCCCCTAAAGGTCACGACCTTGGGCACCAGAAAGTGTTTGTCATCACAAACAAGGACTAAAATAACACTGATGGCTGCTTTCAGGAAGTCTGGGAATGAGAGCTGGACAAGTGCTGCTTTCTTGTTCCCCTACATGGATTTACTGATGGTTTTGCTCAGTGTTCTCTACAGTTTATCTCTAGTTTTCCTAACTCTCTCTCTGGCCTTCTTATCCCTTGGGTTTCTCATTCATTCCAGATTCATCTCTTTTTTTTCCTTCATCCTGTCTTCAGCCAGCCCAGCAGATAAAGGGTAACAGAGTGCTGAATATGACTTGTGGTAGGAAAATGCTGTTCTTTAGTTTGTTGACAGCTGTCTTCTGTAGATTTTACTCTTCAGAAGGGTAAGGATTGCCATGTTGGTCAATGTTCCCTTTGAGCCAAGACCAGCGTTTGGCATGTATTAGGTTATTATTAAATTTTTAAGTAAATTACCTCTGGAAGAAATAAAATATCATTTGGTTTTCTTGTACTCTTGCCATATAGTTCTTTGCTTGCCTTTCTTTCTTTCTACATTGTCTATTAAAACTTCCTACTCTGTTACTCTCTTTGTGCTGTGTTTTTGTAAAATGCCCTTTATATTTCAGCTCATGATTTGTTTTTGGAATTATCTTATTTTCACATTTCCCAAGGGTCTTCCCATGGCATTGCACGTCCCAACTACTATATGATTTGTAAATTTATCTGAATGGACCATCTCCGTTTTAGACTTGTCCTTTAGAATAGTTGATATAGATACAGCTAAAAGCAGAAAACAGTTTAACACAGTATTGTTTGGGATAGGACTAGTCTTCATGGGAATCAATTTTGACACATGCAATCAGTTTTTGGAAGACATGAATGTGATTCATACTATGGTCACATAGTTGCTCAACAGTGAAATATTTTTAGAACACTTCTTACTTTTTAAACTAACTTCCTTTTAGATTTAGATTTTGGTTTTTCAGATTGACTCTGTGGTAGCAACAATAGTCCAGATGTCCTTATTTCATAAGAAAGATGTTGAACAAAAAGCTAAAAGTGTGCCTTCTCTATATAGGCACATGTTATGTTGCCTTACACACAGGAAATATCTATCACATTCTCTAAGGGTTTATTTTATTTTTTCAATAAACACTGATTTAATTTCTACTGACATACTAGGTTACATTGCTAAGTTTTGGAACCACAAAAAAAAAACAATTTAAAAAAAATCACAGACTATTGGTGAATTGACAACAATACTTATTTTTAAGAATGAATTTGAAGCTATTTTCATTGACCAAACTAGTAGTGAAATAAACTGTTTTGGACAATCAAAGATTTTGTTATTTGTTAACAATTCCTAGGGAAAACCCAAGCTGAAAGCTGAGATAATGGTAAGAAGAATTATTTTATTTGTTCTGTATGTCTTTTAAAGACCCATAAAATTGGTACTTTAAATAAGCTCTAAATTGGCTTATTCTGAGAGCCTGAAATACTTGTTAGAACAAATTATTTATTCTCCTTTGAGTGAACAATAAAGCTCTAAACAGAATAATGTCAGTACCCTTCTGTTCTAGATTTTCTCAGGTCCCTGGAGGACCCACTGCTATACAAAGTACTTCATCAACACATTAAAGATTCATTTAGTGAAGATATCAGGGCCTCCACTAAAATGCAGTCTGGGCTCTCCAGAGTACTTACATCCATTTGTGACTCATCCCACACTTTTCTAATAGTGAATTTTTAAATGGGAAATGGAGTCCAGGGAGAGCATCAGAACCTCAGTGAAGGAAAGAGTGGGTCTGGCTAACACTGTAGTCCTGTTTCCAAATTACTCAGCCACTCCTTCCAGTCATGCATCTCCTGCCGAGGCCTCTGCTTCTTGGCTTAGCCAAGACAGAGGCATTGCTCACCATCCAAAAGGTCAACCTTAACGGAAAGTTGAGCAGGGATGAGGAGACATTGCCCACATGGATAAAGAGAAATGAATAAAAAAGTAACCTTATTTCTTTTGCCATGTTCCATGTTGCTTCATTTGTTATAGTGGTCCATTGTCTCCCTTTGTTTCTACCAAATCAGCACGCCTCTGATTGGCCTAAAGGGGCCTAACTTTGTTCTTGTTTCCTTGACTGAATATACTTTACAAAGTCATCTGAGTTTTTCAACTTTTGTCAACTGTTTGAGAGAATCAGATTCTTCTCTTAATGAAGTAACATGTTACAATTCTTTAGTTTCTTATCAAGGTGACGGAATCCAATAATAGAAGAAATATTATTCATCTTTTAAAATAACTGGACTAAGGTTTGGTAGAGGTCAATTTTCTTCTGTGGAAAACTGTTAAAAATCCAAATTCACATCTCACTTCACCTAGAGTCAGGATGTCTCCTCCATAAAAACCCAGACTGTAAAGAATCCAAGTGAAAGTGGGCTTAAAACCAGGAAAAATGTTTCAAATCTGCCAGTGAAGCCACTATGAACACGATTCATGAGTCACTAAGCCAAATAATAATAATAGAACTCTCAATAATAGAACTCTTTTTCCTTCACAGTACACTTTTTTTTTTTAAGTTTCCAATGTGTTTTCAAATGTATTGTTTCAGGTAGGTAAAATAGATATGATATGAGGATATTAAATTGCAGACAAAGAAATTCAGCTGATTTGCAGAAAACCTAACAGCAGCACCAGGACTATTTTCCTTTCGGGCAATATCTGTGTGAGTTTTTTTTTTTTTTTTCCTTTCCACTTAGACCACTTGGAGCCAGGAAACTGACATCTTATACCAAACAGCTATCCCTTTTGGTAACTATTCAAACTGGTTTTGGCTTTTGGTTCCAACATCTTTAACAAACATTTCTGTCCTTTTCTACATGTAACAGTATAATCACCAGCAAATAATTCCACATGAATTCCCAAATACAGATAAAAGTACTGATTTTTTATATTTAATAGTTAAACTTTCCAATTATACTACTGGTGCATCAGTAGGAAGAATTGCCATGTCTGAATTCCTGAAGTCATATGATATACTTAGGCATTACGGTGACCCTGCATTGTTGGAATGTATGAATGGTTCATAAATTTAATTTTGAAAGAATTCAACAGAGGAAAATAGGTTGCTTTGTGAAGGCATTTTCCCACTGTTAAAATATATAAAATAGCTTTTCCATCATTTATGTTGGTATTTGACTTCCAAGTTTTACTCTTTATTGTGATAATAATAAATTAGTAATATCGTAATCTTGATTTCAGAAAAACTTAAAAAAGAAGGATAGGTCTTCATTGCTTGATTGAGGCCAGTTAATGAAATCAAATATGTACCTACGTGAGGAAATTTACTTTACCAAAAAGCCATTACTTTCAAAGTTAAAATCCAGCATCTCTTTCCTTTAATTGTCAACCTCTAATCCTTTTCCCTGTAACTTGGTTTTCTTGATAATAGAAAAAAGAATGGTACCATTAAGGAACATTAAAAAATATAATTGGCAGTATTGCTGTGCTCTTAGCTTGCTTTATAACAAATTATTCCAGAGATGAAAAATTATTCCCTCTCTTCTTGATGCCTCAGCTCAACTTTATTTCCTCTGACCTGTTGGTACTGACCAAACATATTAGGCCTGGTGGTCTGGCACTCTTGTCTGGAAAAAAACTTCTTATTGATTCTGATTTTTCACCTCCTTCATCTTCCTGCAGGCATTTTTTACCGTTTGTGTTAGTCAGCTTTTTGTGGCTGTGACCAGAAGACATGATATGAACCACTTAAAAAAGGAAAAGTTTGTTTTGCCTCACTGTGTCTGAGGTTCAGTCCACGTAGAGTAGATTCTTGCTTTAAGTCCAAGGTGAAGCAGAACATCATGACAGATGGGTGTAAAAGAGGAAAGTCGCTCAATTCATGACAGCCAAGAAGCAAACTTGAGTGCAAGGATTCAGGCATAATATAATACTAAAGGGCATACTTCCCAGTGATTATTTTCTTCAGTCATGCCCTGCCTCATTTCAGTTACCACCCATTAATCCATCTAAATTATCAACCCATCAAATGGATTAATCCACTGATTAGTCAACAACTATCCTAATCTAATCATTTTACCTCTTAATATTCCTGAATTGTCTCACACATGAGTTTTAGGAGATACATCATATTTAGACCTTAACACCAGGCCTTTTTAAAAGACTACTCAAACTAAGGTATGGCTCTGTGTGTAGGTGTGCACATGTGCATGTGGGTTTAGGCTTGCTGTGTTTTCTCTATCCTTAATATCTTAGATGAAAAGAAAGAGATTTGCCTTGGGTTGGTACTATTGGTGTCCAGATATTTGCTGAGAACTTACAGAAAACTTGCCATAATATCAGGATGTCAAGACTACCAGAACCTTCTTTGTTATTGAGCACCTGTTGACACCATACCTACTAGGGTTATCGTGCTTCCCATGAGAAAAAGGAGAAATTGATAGGGGGATTTTTAAGTATCTAAGAAACAATGATGGAATTAATAAGCTAATGGAAAAAAACTGCTTTGAATTTTCATATTTATTGCTTTCAATTTATGTATTCCTGAATCATAGTTGGTCCTGCCTTCCTAATGGCAGGATGGAGGAGCTTTCATGGACCAAATAATCCATCTTTCTTTCATATTCTCACTGTTGGAGTGGAGTCTTCATTCTTTAACTCAAATAAATAACAACTTCTTCTTCTTCTTCTTCTTCTTCTTCTTCTTCTTCTTCTTCTTCTTCTTCTTCTTCTTCTTCTTCTTCTCCTCCTCCTCCTCCTC
>NW_026000016.1:4629412-4655255 GCF_001458135.2 Marmota marmota marmota | reverse complement strand
CCTCCTCCTCCTTCTTCTTCTTCATCTTCTTCTTCTTTTTCCAATAGTTTTAAATTATATCCTGCCTTCTTTGCCTTCTATTCCAGCTCATTTACTTTTTACCACATGCTGGGAGAAAAGTAAAAATAAAAATATTCATTGTTGTAAAGATGCACCAAAAGCAATAACAATTACAGTAAAATATAAAGGATCAAAAAAATGAGGTTAGAGAAAAAAATGGAGATATTTTAATTGCATGAACTACAAATTGAGGGAAAACTTAAAGAGATGGTCAGTGTAAGTGGTTAGAAAGATTAGAGAAGGCTTGACTATTTTGGCATCCCTCATGCCTATCCTGTTCCATGTTAGGATTCACAGGTGTCAGAAATTTGGGTGACAACAAGAGAGTGAGTCCTGTGTTCCATACATTTTTCACTGTTTCCTTCAGCTTCATTGACTGATTAAAATGTCTTTGTTTGAGAGATTTAATTTCATAATTTCATATTTGTATCCTCTTTGAGGCTTATTAAAATATCTTCATATTAAGAGATTTAATCTGATATTAAAATACTCTTTTTAGAATATAAGAAAGTTATTACCTGCTTTTAAAAAAGAAGTTTAAAGCATAGAGAGTTTATGACATTGTTCTTGAATTTTAGAGTGCAAACCCTATGGCCAGCTATTTTACTGTACAGTCTCATAATTTTACTAAGTATTTGTATAATCCTAAACAAAACAAAACAAAACAAGCTTTCTTGACTTGTTCTTTCTCCAAATCGAGATGATAAGATAGAAGTGGGTCTTTGGATAAGAAACAGGACGTTGAGGTGCTTACTTCTAATGTGTCTTAGTTGCTATCAGGGAAACAACATTACAAAAGGGCTATCTTCAGGGAGAAGAATATTTAAAAATGGTATCTGACTACATCTTGTTTCACAGTGGGTTGGTGGAAGAATGACACTAATATTGAGTTTCAGGTAGTTGTAATTTTAGACTTTTAAACATAATTTCACTTACTACCTAGCATAATTTTGTGATTAGATCATTAGCTCCATTTTTAATAGATATATGTGTTCATATTCTATGATTTTAGTTACCATGCCAAAATTCATACAAACAGTAAATGCCAGAGCCTGAGTTTGAACTCAAATCTTTCAGCTCATAAGTCAATAGATGAGTGAAAACCAGCCACAAAATAATATATCAAAGGAAAGCAAATGGTGTAGTCAGAGCATCTAGAGCTTCCAGAGATACATACGAATGACAGAAAGATCTGCTGCCTAATAAGGCCATCAAGGCCTTTAGACCCATTCTTCCTCTTGGGTCAGGTATTCCTCTAACAGCCATGTTAGAGGCACATGTCAATTAGGAAAACTACTTTGGGCACATGTCAATTAGGAAAAATGTGTGACTGATAAATTTTATTTTTACTTTTCTATCCTCTAAGTATATATGTTTTATTGCTTTTTGGTTTGGAAAAGTCTTAAAGTGTATTGTACTCTTCTCAATATTTGACCATGGAGAACATAATTTAACCATGTCTTTGTTTCTCTGCCTATTTATTTTTCTATTTCCAGCTCATTTACCTTTTACCACATGCTGGGAGAAAAGTAAAAATAAAAATATTCATTATTGTAAAGATGCACTGAAAGCAATAACAATTACAGTAGAATATGAGGGAATCAAAAAATGAGGTTAGAGAAAAAAAGGAGATATTTTAATTGCATGAACTACAAATTGAGGGAAAACAAAGAGATGGTCAGTGTAAGTGGTTAGAAAGATTAGAGAAGGCATGAAGATTTTGGCATCCCTCATTTCCATGAAACCAATGGAGTATTTCATTAAGCTGTTTAATGGAAACACGAAAACCTCTTGAATCTACTGAAATCTTTTTTTAGGAATGTTTTATTGCAACAACTTTAGAGACTGAAACATTTTCCAGCATTTTTTTCTGTGAAATTCCAATAGCTTCTCACATAAATCATGAGCGCTGTACCCACCCAGAAATAACAATAACAACAAAAAAAGGGACCAAAAGTTCATATTACTAAGAGAAAAAGAAACAGATTCTGTTTTTCCATGAAAAATCTCTAACCAATTTATGTCTCTGTGGAAAATATTTATCTGGAGTAAACAATCTCTAATATTTCCCTAAACATATTTTATTATCTCCATTATAATGTAAAATATCTAATCTTGAAAGTGCCAATGATTAATTTCCTAAATATTTACTATATATAACATGCTCATGGAGTTACTTTACAACTAGAAAATATTAACAATGATCCATTATAGGACTCTTAGAAACTGCCAGGATTATATTGGTGGAGTCCACCACATTTGGTCTCCAGGACTGTTGTTCTTAATACCAGTCATCATTTTCAAACAATCAGCCACAAACAAGCTCTTGAAAATTACATTGCCCTGAATAAATTCAGGCTTCCAAAAATGTTGGTTTAGGGTTTCAGTCTAAAGTTGACCTTCATATTGAAAACAGTGTGCTCTGAAGAGTTCTGCACTACATCATGGACATCATCCTCTTACAGCTATGAGGAAGCTAAGTTAAGAAAGTTCCCTGAGCTGGGTGCTGTGGTACACGCCTGTAATCCCTGAGTCTTAGGAGGCTAAGGCAGAAGGATAGTGAGTACAAAGCCAACCTCAGCAAGTCAGTGAGGCCCTGTCTCAAGATAAAATATAAAAAGGGGACTAGGGATGTGGCTCAGTGGTTAAGTGTCTCTGGGTTCAATCATTGGTACCACAACAAAACAAAAGGAAAAGAGTTACCTGAGGTACAGATTAGAACCAGGATTTGAACCAATGTTATTCTGACTTCAGAGAGCAAGATTGTGAATATTTCAATACATATTCAGAAAAAAAAATACACACACACACACAAAACACACACACAAACACACACACACGCACACACACACACACAGTAATTTTGGAATAAAGCCAGATCAGGAAAACATGAAGACACTGATTTAGAATTTCATCACCAACTCCTAGCTCTATTACATTGATTTCACTTTGTGATTTATACAGTGTCTTTAGTCAGATTTCTCCAGAAGCACAACCTAAGAGGTGCTTTTGGAAGCACATTGGATTATGTAGGCAGTGATCTCAGGACAGGTAGTAGAGTTAGTAAGAAGATAGAGAAGGAAAATAAGCCTCTAGAGGGTGTGATAATGTGTAGATTACTGCTGACTACAAGTACTGTCACTATTATGCTGGGATCTCTATGAAGTATAGAATACTTGTTCTTCCCAGAGAGCCAAAAAAGTCGAATATTTAAACACTAACCCCTGACTCTCATTGGTTGCACTCTATTATGCTCTGTAGAAGCTAATTCTCCAATCCTTCTGTTCTGCACATTCTTGACCTGTTACGGTTTAGATATAAAGTGCCCCCCAAAGACTCATGTGTGAGAAAATGCAAGAATTTTCAGAGGTGGAATGGTTGGGTTATGAAATCCTTAGCCTAATTAGTGGATTAATACACTGATATGGATAACTGGGTTGTAACTGTAGGCAGGGAGAGTATGGCTGGAGGAGGTAGATCACTGGAACATATCTTTGGGGTTTATATTTAGTCTTTGGTGAGCTTAGTCCCTAGTTTTCTCTGCTTCCGGATTGCCATATCCTGAGCTGTTTATCTCCTTCACATATTTCTGCCATGAAATTCTGCATCACCTCAGGCCCAGGGCAGTGGAGTCAACCATCTATGAACTAAGACCTCTGAAACTGTGAGCACCAAATAAACTTTTGCTCCTTTTAAATTGTTCTTGCCACGTATTTTTGTCACAGTTGTGAAAAATCTGACCATGACCCTAGTAGTCTCCAGGGGTCAAGTAAACATTTTAGACAATCATGGTGGCTTGCCACTAAAATGCACTGAATTGATGAGTACTGAGGAGATGGGAGGGACTAATGACACTATCTACTACAAGTAATGCATTTAACTTATTATGTAGTTTCTAATTATGGCAGAGAGGAAAATGACATATTTCAAATGGATTTCTGGTTAACAAGAGTTCACAGAACTGTGGGCAACTGTTATTTCTTTTTTTTTCTTCATGATGTTGTTTCCCCCTCCCCCAAATTACATCACCTTAAGTGTAAGAGCTCTGTATGCTTTCTTATTGTAACCATATAATAAAGCTGTAATAGATACTTGATAATGATATATATTTGCTGATTTAAATTTAATTTATCAAGCAAATATTTTCTAAATACCTATAGTGTGCATTGTAAAAACTATGCTATGGCGTACACACAGTATATCTTTGTGTTTTTTTAAGCAGATAATATAGAGATAGTTAAAGTGAAAAAAACAACAGAGACACATACAAGCTGAAATACAACTAGTGTTTATAGATGTAAGTAAAGAGGCAAATATGCCAATTTTACTACAAATGTACAGAGGCTTTAGAAATGATATCATGGAGAAAAAAATTTTCTGAAAAGACTGGTAGATTGCATATGGATGGGAAGAAGCAGGAGCCTTCATTCTGGCTAGGAAAGAAAATACTGGTCTTTGGATACATTGTGTGATATGTTCTTAAAACAGATGACATTGTATCTACTAACAGTTGGATTATATAGAACAGCTACTGAAGAGTCATTTAAAAGTTTTGAGTTCAGTGATACTATGATAAAACTAGTATTTTAAGAAGATATTTTGGCAACAATAATCAAGTTAGCATAGAAGAGTAAAATTTAAATTTGGAAGTCCTTGTAAATGGCTATGATATTTTAAACAGTGACGGTAATTAGGGAAGAGCTAGATAAGGAACATTTTCCCTTTTGGTATATGACGTGAGAAGTACTTGTTTCTGCTAAGAAATGGTACTAAGTAATGGTACTGAGCCATTTTGATTTTAGAGTGATAATGTCCATCCAGACAACAAGGAGGTTAGTTGGTGACAGGTAGAAAGGAAATATGAGCTGTGGGTATTGATTTAAATGTCAAACAAATGCGAATGAACTGTGAAGTTGAAAAATGTGATAAGTTTCTATGAGGGAGAATATAAAAAGGAGTAAGCTTGAAACAGAGAATCCGAATCTTCATCTTAGAAACTCCTCAATTCACAATTTAAACTGTATAAATTGCACAGTTTAAAAAAATTCAAAAGAAAAAATAGGAAAAAATAAAAGAGAAGAGAGTCTTGAACATATAGTGCTCTAGTCCTGAACTGAAATCACTTTCAAGAACTATCAGACGACTCTCAATAATAACACCCCAAAATGGTTTCACTTCCTATGGTTTTAAATCATTATTAAATATTTGAAATTTAAAGAAAGCAAGTTTGAAGACTGAACATTCTATTTTGTGATTCTGTCCACATTTTAAAAACATTAGGTTGCATTTTGGGTAATGTGTCCACCCATTCTCCCCTGCCACACACACACACACACAATACACTGTGTTTATATTTGAACCTGTTAGGTTCCATCTAGTCACATTTCTCCTTAATTGGGAAATGCAAAACCTTCAAACTGTGTCTTTGAGTCCATGGCAGTTATGTCGGCTCCAGGCTTGTTCTGCACTGAAGTAGAATTGAGTTAAAATTGTCTTTTGTTTACTTAAACACCTAACTGAACTAGGAGACAGCTTGTAATAGAATGCTGACTATTACTTTTTATAGCAATATAAAATGCCTTCTTTAAAAGGGAGGGATTTAGTTGATTTAATTTTTTTTTCAGATTCCAAAGAGGATTAAAGGCGGTGTGGAAGAGCATCTCCCACCCTCCCAATTAATTTAGCGGTGTTATTAAGAAATGTGTTTCATTTAGGGAAAAACAAAAATTGTAAACCAGGTCAATGTGTTTAGAATTTTGTTGAACTTGGAATGATGTTTCTATTATAAATCTGTGTCAATTATCTTTTAAGCATAAATGAACAATAATAGAAATATAACTTTTTCTTAGAGACATGGTGGAGTTTGTAGTAAACAATATCCTTGGTTTTCTTTTATACTAACTGGTGAATTTATTGACAGGGGCATATAAATAAAACTTTTAAATTTAAGAACATTATAATCTGAAATCAAATGATTCCTGTAGAGTTTAGTGAATGCACATGACATGTTGACTAAATGATATTTGGATTATTGAAAAGCAGAAGAAGAATAAAAACAATAAATACTCTGAAATTACTGAAGTGAAATATAACTGGATACATAAATTCCATATGGGCAATTAAACTCATTATCTTATTTCCCTTCAAAGCTGCTTCTGCATTCATCCAAGTGCTAACGATCATACTTATTTTTCTTCTTATGCCTCTTCTTCATATGCAATTCACTCTCTGCTGGATGTCTCAAACCTATCCTTGTTCTTGCCACCCCTTCGATTTAGACTTTACCTCTTAGTTGCTAATTAGAATAACTCAAGAAGATAAATCTTGGCTGAACACTAATAAATAAATGTATGTTTAAACAGTAAGACTTGAGAGAATTCTCTTGAGGCAGAGTTTGACTTTCCATTGAAATGTGCTAAAAGTGAGGTAAAGCATTCCTTTTTAATTCAACCTGCTTAAAGTATCTTTTGTAGTCTATTGCTTTTAATTCTAGCTCAGAAGATACCTCTTGTATGGATTACGAGGTTGATCCCAAAGTGATACTTTTCTGTGATTCCTAACACTTTGTTTGTGCCACAATTGTGGGACAAATTACATTTGCCTCTATTACTCATTTTAGTATAGTTCTGAGGAAAGGACCTAGTCTTTTCTGAAGATATGGGCCAAATTATATTGTTATATTATGTGCCTGTACAAATATGTAACAAATCCCACCATTATGTAAAACTATGATGCACAAATAAAAAATATGAAAAAATTTCTAAAAAAAGGAAAAATGTATTTCTTTCAGTGTATAATATTATTTTTAAAAACTATATTAAGTATTATGTATTTTAACGAAACTGGACAATATCTCCAGATCTCCATCCTTTCTGTGTGCAATGTGATGGGCTATGTGTCTAAAGTCCTGCCTCTCCATTGAACACTAGGATTCTATGGTTATGAATCTGCATAGTCATTAATGTAGTGTATAAGAGTATTTTTGACAAGACCACTGCCACTTCTTACACAAAGAGTAGGTTCATTCTGCTGTGCTAGGGGACATCTATGAATTCACTGGCTAACCCCATCCATTCTCTTGTTTTCTTCATTCCCTCAGCCCCTTGTCCCTCCAGCTTGGTATAGAATTTCCATTTCAGGCTATACTTTTATCTCTCCTCTGAAGTCATTGTTTCCTGGAGGATATCACAGTCAAGAGCCCTATTTGCTTGGCCTTCTCTTGTCCTGCCCCATTGTTCTTTCTCATTCACTTCCTTTGGAAACCCCTCAATACAGACAGAATCTACTGCATGATGAGAATTTCCCTTCTCTGCTGTGTTTTTACCTGATACTTGCTATTATGAAAGTAGGATGCTTTTTAATATTCTCATAAATAGCTAGGAAACTCATGCTTGCCAACTTAAGAGGGGCCTTTAAAACCTAAAGGAGTTCAACATCTGCTTTTCATTGGGTACACATTTTCCAAGGGCGAGGCATTTCTCTAGGCTCCATGGGAAATGAGGATAAAACCTGACACCTGGATCTTATCCTCAAGAAACTTGTAATTTAATTGGGGAAAACTTGACATAAACAAAGGTAACATTTAAACAACAATAGCAAGCTAGTATACTTTTGAAAACTGCTGCTAAAAAGAAACAGATAAAAGAGATGTTGAAAAGCTAACTTTTCAGCTTGTGTAGCAATATATCAGTTTAATTTTGTCATCTATCTACTAGTGCCTTGATGAAAGGCATCCGTTTTGGTTAACTGCTTTTTCAGTACCATTCTCTGAATACAAATATTGTATTGAATACAAATATTGTACTTTGAATACAAATATTGTACTTTTTTAGAATGTTTTTTAAATAATTTGTGTTATGATCTTGTTCGTAATCTAGATCACTTTTAAATAAAAATCTTTAAAAAATTTTTTTAATTTGTTTTAGTTAGTTATAGATGAAAGTAGAATGCATTTTGATACATCATAGATATTAGAGTATAATTTCTCATTCTTCTGGTTGTACGTGATACAGAATCACACTTGTCATATAGTTATATATATACACAGGATAATAAAAATTTTATGTTCCCTTAGTATATACAAGACTCATTTTTAGTGTTGTTTGGTTCTGTCCAAACAGAGCAGACAGTGGGCTGGAGCTGACTCATACTGGTTCAAGAGAACAGACTGTTAATATTCAGGAATTTTGCCACCCATTTTCAAACTGTTAGTAGCTCTAAATTGGCCACAATGGGAGAGTTTGCATGATGGAAATTGGCAGACAATGTGAATGAGGATTTTATTTTTCTCCCCTGATACAGCCAGTTTACTAGCACACCATGGGATGAGGATGTCCTAGAAGAGAAGCTAAATGTATACTTGGCCCCAAACTTGATAAAGCTGGAGCAGAGAACTGGGTAGAAACTCAAAGAGTGATAGTACCAAATGCTGCCCCAGGACAACCAGGTGAGCCAACTCATCAGTCACACAAGCAATTTTTGTCCTGTAAAAAGTTTAAAAACACCTATTCTTTTCCATTTCTTGGCACTATATATTTTGAAGCACACCTTGTCCTTTAATGTTCTTCCTCTACATTCCCACCCTGTTCCCAAGAAATACACACAAATACATTGACACACTTGAATACATACTACCTTTAAATATTGCATCCCAATTCAGAACACATTAGGAAGCACTGGAGCTCACAGATAGTAGCTGAATCCCACCCCATCTTTAAGTAGAGGTCTATTTAGTTACTGAGAACCACACTGGTCCTCCCTTACTGGTTGCTCTGTATTCCTTAAACTGACTTCAACATTAAGGGAGGGAGATGAGTGAGGACATGAGGTTAAACAAATCACTGGACAGATTATCAAAGAATATTCACCTTGTTCTGTGTTCTAGACTAACATACATAGACCTTTTAACATAAGGCTTTGTGCTATGGGTCAGAGAAGTGAGATTTATAAAAATAATTATTCTTTACACCAATATGCTTAATTAGATGAAAGTGAATTTGGAGCAGAATCAAGATCTAGAACTTCTGTGATTTTAATGTTTCTTTTAAAACCCTGACCAAAATAAAACTTTAAATCCAACATCTGCAGCGCCACTGAAGCATCTCTAGGAATTAAACTAAAAGCAATGTTTGCAATCTCCTGCCTAGATAACTTCACTATTGTGATTCTTGTGCGCTGCTTGGAAGGATACTATCTCCAGCTATTTATCAGAATAATTTAACAATAGATGAGCTAGTTTTAAGTTATTTGGGCAGCAATGAACTTAGAGCAATGGATCTCTGATGATGGAATTTCAGGCACTGCTCTGAAATGGAGAGGAAACATTTATTGACTTCCGGGGATTTTCTGTTACCATAAAATTACACAGATGGATAGATGGTCATGAAATCCTACTATATTCAGTGTATATAAGTCAAAATAAATGACTCTAGTGCAGAACAAAGTCACAAAGTCACCAATAAGTAACAACTTTTTGAAGAAAATCAAGAGATGTTAAATTTTGAAAGGATAAACTCTCTACCTTCATCAGGATAATTAACAAAATTCCCCAGACTAAGCAAAGTAATTTTTTTTGTTTTTATTTTTTTTACTGGTTGTTCAAAACATTACAAAGCTCTTGACCTATCATCTTTCATACATTTGATCAAGTGGGTTATGAACTCCCATTTTTACCCCAAATACAGATTGCAGAATCACATCGGTTACACATCCACGTTTTTACAAAATTCTGTATTAAATTAGTCACACATCATTTAAGAACAGATAACTGCACAGGAACTTTCTGACACCAAAGAAATAAGAATATGTTCTATTGAGTAGTACTTAGAAAAACACACCAACGTTGACTATTCTGGTTTAGTGTAGCTCTTTTTTTCTTTTCAAACAGTATCACAAATTTTGGCACTACAATGTGTTCCTAGCTTATAAGTGAGTTTCCTTATGAAAGCCCATTTATAAAATAACATGTTGAACTTTTCATCAACTTTCCTATAGAGACAAAATTAAATTGATAGTGAGGTATTTGGACTGACTCATTAAAAAATAATTAACTCATAAAATGCCCAAGGGAAAGAGCAAAAAAAACAAAATAGCACTTTGAGAAACTATCAACATCCAAATGAGTTCTCTTGATTTAGCTGTGCTTCTTTGGGAATCCAGTGAGTTCTAGTCCTTTTAAAATATAAGAGGACAAAGAAATGAACAAGGCTAAGCTTTGCTGAGAACAACAAATTTCTCAGAATGCCAAAAATCAATGACCCGATATCATGCAGTTGATATGTGTTTGAAGGCATAGAAGTGTGTTCATGCCATAGTTTTCAAAGTCAAAATATCAAATACTTCTCATTGCCCTTATCTTTAACTACCAGTAAAAATGTGAACTTAAAGAATAATTCCTCTTCTGTATTCTTACTCTAGCTTTGCCTTCCCTTTAAGTTTGAAGAAAACACGAAGGAAGAAAGTCAAGAAATTCTTCATGGTTTTTGTGCCTGGCATAACAATCTTCTTTCCAACTTCCTGTTTCCAGTGTTATTCCTTTTATTCATAGATTGTTTTGGCTGTTGATTTAGAGATGTTATCTCCATCCCTGGTATAACTCTCAGGCCATGTTCTATCCAGCGTCACCATCTATAAAGTCATCCATATGAACCATCTTCACTAATACTCCATTGGAACAATCCATTCCCCAACCTTCAATACAACCTGGAATTTCTCTCCCATAGTATCTTATATTTTCATTCTCAGTATGGCTACATTGCTTACAGCTCATTCACTTTCTTATTCCTAAAACCCCACTATGCAGTTGCTCCAAAACTGGCAAAATACAAAACAGAAAAATTAAATACAGTTTCCATAAAACTACACTTTATGCCACACTGTCAGACTCACTCATCTTCGTTCTCACTTTTTAACCTAGCTCCCAGGATATATCATTTTCTCTCCATTGATCTGCTATTGTGAATTTTTCTGTCAAATATCTCTTGCAAAATCTATGCTGGTATTAATCTAAGAGTCTCCTTTTTGCTCCTTCACCAAGGCAGCTGAGTACTAATTGAGACAAATCAAATAGTTATGGAGACTGATGATCCTAAATTTGGGGCCCTTGTTGGATTTTGGCATTTTCCTTCTGCAGTTCTAAATTTTAACTCCTATAAACTACATTTTTCATACTGAGACCATCAAACAGGAACTTTCTCAATTACCTGGCCTGGTACCAACAAAAGGAGAACTTATTCATGAAAGAAAGGGCCTAGGGCACTTCATGCTTTTAGGAGTCCACTAAAAGCTTTTATCTTATTATCTTTTCCAATCAGAAGGCATAAAAGAAAATTTTTAGGTAGAATAACATGTTTTTAGTGTGTAATATTAGTATATTCATTTTTATACCAGATATGATATTTGGAATTTTAGGGAGCTCATAAAGGCAAAATTGCCAAGGCTTATGAAAGTTACAACACAGCTACACATGCACTCCCATTTACTAGCTATGGTGGTTCCTCTGTCTCAGAGACCTGATGATCCCCTTCTCAATTATGTCTCAACTTTGTACTAGGGTGTAAGTCCTGCTCTGCTTTGCCCCTTTGAGGACCTTATTCTATCAGACTCCTTCCAGAGTCCTGGGATTTCAGTTTTCCTGCTTTTTCAGTACATATCCTTCAGAAAGTACATTTGATTCTTCTCATGCATGGTAGGTATGCTCTATAAAGACACCACAAACACTGATTTAGTGAATACTAAATCATTACTCACCGGAAAATGTAGGGTTAGTTTCCTATGAAGATCTGGTCATATTATGATAAATTAACAATTCAAATTGGTTAAATCTTACCAAACATGCACATTTTCTCCATAGGTACACTTGTGTCTTGGGACAGTAGCCAGCATTTCAACAGTTCATTGGGGGCCATATTAAATCAGTGAAATCACCACCAAAAAGCATAAAAACTTGAAAACATGGAACTATAAAGACCATGAAAAGGAAACTTGTTTATAGTATGAAAGCCGTCCCTCATTTGACCTCAGTTGGGAATGTATCTAGTGAGGTACATTCCCCCTCCTCTGCACAATATTCTGTGAGTATTGGTTTTGTAGATACAAATAAAATTTACTAAGTAGGTGAATTCAAAAGTGCAAAATCTGTGAATAATGAGGATCAATTATGTAGCTCTTGACTGAATTGTATCCCTTCAAATTCACATGCTGACGTCTTAATCCCAGTACTTTAGAATGTGACAGTATTTGGAGATAGAATCTTAATGAGGTAATATAGTTAAAATATAACTGATATCCTTATAAAAAGAGGAGATTAGGACCCAGAGATACTAGAAATATACTAATACAAAGAAAAGGCCAGACAAGGCACTGTGAGAAGATACTATCTACATACTGAGGAGAGGAGGTCTCAGGAGACACCTAGATCTCTGACTTCCCCTCTCCAAGCTCTGAGAAAAAAATAAAAATTCTGTAATTTAAGACACCCAGTGGTATTTTTTTTAAACATCAGAAATTTATTAGTTGCTCAAAACATTACATTGATGTTGTGACCACTGTAGTAAACTAATACTATAGACTCCAATCACTCTTCTATTTCTTTTTTTTAAACATTTCCAAGGCCAAAAAAACAATCTTGTATATTTACTTGATTTGATTTCTCAGTGGCATTTGACACACAGGACCAGCTTTTATCTTCTTAATATTTTTTTTTCTTTTTAGTTATTACTCCCATTTAGTGTCCTGCTACAACTTTATTCCTACCCATTTTTCTTGGGAGGGAGCTCTTGATTCACGGGTGCATAAACATTGCTGTCACCTAAGAAATTAAATTCATCTCCTTACTCTTTTAATTCTGTACTTTGAAACCCTGGCATGATTCACAAGCTCTATGAAATCTTTCACCTCTCTGACTTAACCTGCAGCATTATCCCTTGTCAACCACGTCAGAATTACACTAGCAGGTTTGTCCTTTAAAATGACCACTGTTCCTGAAGGTCTGTTTGCACATGAAGGCTCTCTGTCCAGAGTGATCATTTTTGGAGGTGGTGTGACTGACTTTTCAGGACTCCTCAATATCCCTTCCTTTAGCCAGGGCCCCCTCTGTCACATACTAGATTGTATTCTTTTTGATATACTGAAAATCTATACAAATATATCTATTTACTGATGTGACATTTACCCATCTTCTTACTCTAGAATATTAGATCCACCAAAGGAGGAAAAATGTTTCAAGCAGTAAAATTATGATTTTCAAATTAGAAAACTCTAAATTGTAATTATTCTTGTAGTATTAAAAACTAGAGGGCTGGGGTTGTGGCTCAGTGGTAGAGTGCTTGCCTAGCATGTGTGAGGCTCTGGGTTTGATTCTCAGCATCACATATAAATAAGTAAAATAAAGGTCCATTGACAACTAAAAAAATATTAAAAGAAAAAAATTTAAAAAGCTAGACAACATCAGTAATGATTCCATAGCTTATTACATTTTTATTAAAATTATGGCCAAACAATATTACCAAACCCATTTAAAAATAACTGGAAGGAAAAATTCACTAAAATTCATAGATACTTCTTGCAAGTATTTGTTCATTCAAAGGATTGTTGAGTTTCACATTCTATTACTTGGATTATGGCAAGTCATTTTTTTGTGAGACAAAAAATTATGTTTCAAAAAACAGTCATATAACTAATATGTTAGAAAGATAATGTATTTTTAGTGTTTCAGTGAATGAATAATGTACATTTTCTAAAATTGCCCATGTAGTTTTACTGGGATTGGAAATCTTTTAAATGAAACAAAATTTTCCCTTTCATATAGAACATTTATATTGGTATTATGACTATTTTTTTTTTTGCAATTGAATACATAGCACCAAAATTTTGCAAAAGATGCTGATAGTGTTTTAATTACAAAAGAATGATTTAAAAAACTGAGTCCTGGTGGATTATAAAAGGCTTTGCAGAACATCTTCATAAAACACTTTGCAAAAATTCCTTTTATGTTTTTAATTGTGAAACATTCCTCAAATATTATCAATTATTTAGTGATCTAAAATGCCCTGTGCTTACTGATTGAAACAACAATCAAAATATAGCTTTGCAGTGTTTACACCTATAAAACCATTCTTTTTCCTAATCTGAACTCTATATATTAAGTAATTTGAATTTATTAAAGAAGAATCTGCAGAGGTATATTTCTCTCTCTCCTTAATAATTGCATTTTCAGAATGTGTATTGTAGAGTACCTTACAGAATGCTAAAAGCCTCATTGTCATTTTTAAACAATGTAACAATTTGTATAATGCCTTTTAAGTGATTTCCTCCTAGTGGAATTGTTGCAGGTTAACCTAAAAAATACCCAAATTATGGTTTCAGTGTTTTAAAATACAGGGTGCATACTGTGCTCTGTGTTGCAGAAAGCATTCATTATGCAATGTATTTTAATCTGTTAGTCTCCTTGAAAACGTGCTGTCTACGTCCTCATAGAGTTTATGCACATTTTCTTAATAAAAACATGTCATCAGGAAAGAACTTCTTTCTTAAGGCCTATCATCATGTCTGCAGAGCTCCAAGAAGAGAATGAAAATTTCAGGGCAGCATAAAACTATTCACTCAGTGCACATTTATAGCAGATACCTACAAGTATTTGCAAATATTAGCTCAGCTATAATTCACACTGTGCATGTTTGTAGAATACCAGTAGCCTGAATGGTGACAATATGTGGGTGACAAAGACATTTCAATGTTATTAACAAATGCTAATTTTGAATACACATAAGTGTGACTCACAGCCAATAGCAAAGACCAAAGTATTTTAATTCTCCTTTCAGTCATTTTGGGCTTTGCAAAACTATCCATTCATTGAAGTAAAGGGAAGATATATACCAATTTTTAAAAATTTCAAACTTAAAAAAATTGATGAATATTATATATTATCAATATTTAAGGGCCTTCAGCTCAGAAAAGTTTACAGTTTTAGGCTTAAGGAAAAATTCAAACAATAGGAACTATGTTGCTCTTCCCTTTCCCAACCCATGGATTTTTATGTTTATTTACTGGGAGAGCTTGTATGGTGGGAATTCTGCGTTTCATCACTTTTATGAATTTGTTCTTGTATTTTGATTTCTCTTGTAACTCTTAATTGTGATTTTGTTTGCCATTTGCTTTAATCCTTGTTTAACCCATGAAAAAGCCCTTGAGAAAACCTCCTTTAATGCAAATCCTAGAATTTAACCAACTTTATAAGATATTTGTTTCAGGAACTCATTTCAAGGTTGAAGAGGCAGTCTCTCTTTTGCTTACTGACATGATTTGCAATGCTTTGGGTTTAATTAAGTGACAGAATAAATTGACCACAACGATCAGGAAATGTTTTGATCCAGATTATTGGAATGGAAATTCTACTTTGCTTTCTCAGTAAGTTAGAAGCCAGAATCTTTCACCATTAGATCTGACAACAGAAATTTACTCCACATCCCCTGATATAGCTTGTAAGGAGCAACAGGCCAGGGTGTATGTGACCAGAGGTTATAACATTCTGATTCATTATGCTGTAGTCATGAATCTGCTCCGTTAGAGACAAGCTCCATCCATCCATTTAGCTGTCATTCTGACCATGAATGTAATGCTATTATGGTAAGGGCCAAGTCCACTGCTCATGCCAGATGTTGTTAGGAATTCAATCCATCCTATGTTGAACACTGGCTCCTTCAAACAACAAGATGTTGAGTGAATTACATATTGAATGGTGAGTTTTCTTGGCATTTAATTATCCGGCTCAAAGAAACATACTTCCTTAATTGTTTCTGAGGTTACTTCCTAGCATAGAAGTAAAAGGGATTTTGTGAAGACATAGTATGATATTAGCAGCTGTAAAAACATTTCAAATAATTGTAATGTCTCTTTTTGTGATTTTTTTTGGCTTATTTCTAATGCCTTTATGTCACTGAAAGTTAATCTTCTTTTAAATGTGATATCACTGTCAGATAAAATTTTAGGGAAAAAATCAGTCATAACATATGACAAACCTATTTTAATTTTTGTATATTATCTTACAAACCTTATTTATATAGTATTTTACAATATTACTTGTAAAGATAGAAAACCTTTCTTTCTCCTTTTCCTTCCTCCCTCCCTCTTTCTTTCATTTTCTGTTACTGAGGATTGAACCCCAAGTGGCTGTTTCATTAAGCTATATTCCAGCCCCTTAACATTTTTTATTTTTTAATTTTTGACACAGAATCTTGCTAAGTTGCTAAGGCTATGCTAGAACTTGTGATCCTCCTTCTCCAGCCTCCTAATTCTCTGAGATTAGAGGCACCATCCTGGCTAGCAAATATGTCTTAAGCAGAAAATTTGTTTAAAGAAATGAAAATTCTGCTTACCTTTATTTGATTATTACACTTTGTATACCTGTATCAATTATCCCACATGTATGCCATAAATCTATACAAATATTGTTTCTCAATAAAAGAAAGATAAAATTTGTATTTCTTTTAAAAAGTGCACATAACCCAATTTATTATTAAGATAACTAATTTTGGTTATTTTACCAGAGCCATTCAGATAATAATTAATATAGACCTTAGTTCATTTAATATGACATCATCCAATATAATGTAATTTTATAAAATACCAGTTTAATTGGGCTGACAAAATTATATTACCAATGTCAAAATTATATCCTTGTTAGAAAATAAAAAAATATTTGTGTAATTTTAAAGATTTCAGGGTCTTAAAATAAATTTTGTTTTCACATTGCCTTTCTCAGTAATTTCAGGAATGTTTCTAACCTCTGAGAACTTTTTGTATAAACTTCCTACTATGCATCATATATTTGATATTGAGGTTACCCATAAATATGGGAAAAATTAATTACACATTATCTTTACCAAGTAATTTACAAATTACTAGCAGTAGATTGCTCTAATACCCAGGAATCCCAAGACCTTTGAAGACAAACTACTGGGTAGATTCTTAACTCACCAAAAAGTATAGGAAAGAATGATGGAATGCTCCTAACTTCATAATACATAGGCATGTCACACATTCTATTCAGAGACTATGGAGAATATTATAACACTTGGTTTTGGTAGATGACTTCTGCATTTGTTTAAAAATAATTTATTAATTATGTCACTCAGTAAAATATTATCTAACCCAATTAAATTTAAAGTGTTTATGAAATTCTTCATGAATTAAATCTGTCATGAAATACAATAAGTTACTAGAAGTTACTTCTTAAATGATGTTCAACATCATTCATTATTAGGAAATTACAGTTAAAAACATGCAAAAATATTGCATACTATTTAAATTGTTAATAATCAAATCAAACCAAATCCAACCAAGGCAATATTAGGAAACATAAACAAAAAAAACATGACAATGCCAATTTCTGGTTAGTATGCAAAACAATAGCAACTCCCATTATTGGTAATGAAAATGCAAAAATGCTACCATTATTTTGGAGGAGCATATAGAAGTTTCTTTTAGTGCTAAACAAACTCTTGCCACACATTTTAGTACTCACATTAATAGATATTTACCTAAATTAATTGAAAATGTATATTCATATAATAGTCTATACACAAATATTTATATATCAGTCACCAAAAGGGAAAGTAACCAAGATGTTTTTCAAAAGGTGAACAGATTGACAAATTATGATTATAGGATGGGACAAAATATTTCCAAATGTAATACAAATAGCAAATACAACCTCACTGAGAGCAATATGGGAATATCAAGCTTATCATGTAATTCTGGAAATGATCAAACTTGTAAACTAACAAAAAGAATCACTGTAGCCTAGTTTATGAAGTTATTTTCCATAGAGTCGTGGATTAACAATTCTGAAACTGTTATATGTGTTGTAGTGGTTAGTTTTGTGTGTCAAATTGACCAGATTAACAGATACCTAAATATCTGAAAAAATAATATTCTGGGTGTGTCTGTAGGAGTGTTTCTAGAAGAGATTCACATTTGAATCAGTAGACTGAGTAAAGAAGATCCACCCTTACAGGTTTGAGGTTCTGTTTATTGTGTCAAATGTACCATTTGAATGTAAACAGAGTATGGAGTGTATAGGAAATCTCTTTGCACAATTCTTTAAACTATTATAAAATAAAACAAATCTAAAATTTAAAATTTCCCTCATAAAATAATCCAGGTACACTTAATAAAAATAACAACTTATTATTAAATTTCTGGTATGTGAAAATGTGACAATGACAATTAAAAAGAACATAGTCTCAATTTTGGTGCCATAATAAAGCAGAAAGAGTAAAGTTTATTTAAAAGTTATGAAATTACATATAATTTTGTTCAAGTTGCTGACAGGTACTCCTAAATATCTCAAAGCATTTTGGGGATCCATAAAACTAGAACATATGCTAAATTTATGAAAGACTATGCTGGTAAATTCCCATTTCACTCTCTGAACTGTGAGCCAAAATAAAAGGCAATTCAAATGTAATCAATCTCCACAAGTGCCTTTTATAAAATAAATAACAGGTGACAACATGGTTTTATGGATTTTAAGCCTAAACACAGTTACAGTACACTTTGATCTTAATTAAAACTACTTTTAATAAAGCAACATTTATATTAATCTGTTAATCAGAGTCTATGAATAAATTTAAGATAGCAGAACTAACCTAAATTGCTGAATTGAATGAAAACTCTAGAATGTTTATGTCCTTTGGATAACCCCTGTACCCAGGAAAATTCTATTGGAATTATTTTAACACTTTTGAAAGACTTATTAATGAATGAATATCCAAAACAACTAAGGAATAAACAATTTCTTCTGTTCTTGGAATAAACATTTAAATTACTATTAGTAATGAAATAGGTATTGCTAGTAGAGGGAAAATTTCTGATTTTATGTACATCTAAAAATGTGATTCCATGGTAAGAGACTTGGAAAGACTATTTTATGATTTTTACAAGTATATATGTTTTCCTTTGTTCTCTATCATTATTTTCTTCTATTCTGTGTGTAACATCCCTTGGGATCCAAGTTTCTAGCAGGTAGTTGTCATCTGGGTTGACAGTCCATATATTAGTAATGAGACTTTTATCATTTTATATCTTGGTGACACTCTTGTCACGTTGGAGAGTTGATACTATTCTCAACCTCTGACTTATTGTAAACTATCGTTAGTAGTCACTTTATGGCTCAGTGTCAATAATAACTTCATCTGATCTAGCTTTTGATAGAAACTTCAGAACAACAACAACAAATGCAAGAATAAATCAAGGCATGTGAAATCCCCCCACCCATTTTAGTCACATTTATGTGGGATGATGAATCTGTCTGGGTAGAACCCTATATAGGTCTATCTTCTAAAGATTATTATTTTATGGAAGATTCCTAACTGGAAATCATCTTTACATTCACACTGTTCTGAGGCCAATGCCAAAGAGCCACTGCCACCATTTTTATTTCAGTCCAGCTACTGTAAAAATATTGTTTTTTTCTTGATTGTTCCAACATTATTGGCTTGTCTTCCCACTGAGGATATTTTAGAAAAAAAAAAGAGAGATTTTAGATTAGACTTTAGAAAAAAGAGAAGAGGATTTGAGCACAGTGACACACACCTGTAATCCCAGTGGTTTGGGAGGCTGAGGCAAGTGTTACAAGTTCAAAACCAGCCTCAGCAATTTAGGGAGACCCTAAGCAACTCAGCGAGATCCTGTCTTTAAATAAAACATAAAAAAGGGCTGTGGATGTGGCTCAGTGGTTAAGCGTCCCTGGATTTAATCTCCAGTTTTAAAAAATAAAATTATGAGGTCAATGTTTTGTTTTGCAGGTGAAAAAAAAAAGCATTAATTTGGACATCTCATTCAAGATGGCATTTGTATGTACATTTTTATGTACATTTTTCCTATGTCATAATAAATATAGACTGATTTCATTGAATATTTTCCTGTTCAGAGATGTCTTTGATGTTATAATCATTAATAACAAATGGTTTTGAGTACTTACAACATACCAGGTATTATTTCTGACACTGGAAACTCAGAGAACAAAACAAGCAAAAATTCCTGACTTTATGAACTTTACATTCTATTAATTCCCAAAGAGCAAACTCATCATGAAACAGTATGAAAAAGGAACACCAAATCTTCACTTTTATGCTTCATATTTAGGAAAATTTATAAGGAAAAAGCCAAGGATGACTTTCTTATTTCTGGTTTGAATTATTGGGTAGATGGTGATATTACATTAGAAAAGGAAGCAAGTAAAGGGCTCATTCTTTTTCTAGTTTTTTTGACTTGGCTCCCCACCTCCACTTTTACCACACTTTGTGAAATTAGGTGAAATCCTTTTTTTTCTGTTTCAACAATTGGACCTTCAATGAGACAAATTAAATTACTACATGAGTCTGACATTTTTTCTTCAAGTTCAGTTCATTTTTATAGAAGGTCAATGTTTTATTTAAACATTGATTTCTTTAAAAATGCTGTTATTCCTTACAATGGCTCTATTTATTTTGTAATTGAAAAAATACATGTGAAATGAATTGATTTCCAACTCCCATCTCCTAAATTCACTATGTAGTTGATCTCATTCTGACCCTAAACTGATGTTTGCAGCTGCATCTCCACTGTATTTCAATTCTCAAACCAAATGTAAATTTCTAGAGTTATAGCCTGGATAACCTGCCAAGAGTCAGGAAAAAAAAAGAAAAAGGGAAAAAGAAAATAAATAAAAAAAGAGAAATTGAGGAGAGGAAACTAGTCCTATGAGATTATTGGTTCCAGATGTTCCAATTACTCCTTTTGGGAACTTTATTGACTTAAGTTATACAAATCCTCCTCTATAAATTCTTACTGAGTCAAGTTTGGCAAAGATTGTGTTCTGTTTCTCCCCAAACACCTTTATAAACCCTGAGTAGAGTTCACACCTAATAGAGGAGGAAGCAAAAATGTCACGGTCACATTAAATCTTATGGAGTTTTAAAAAGATATAGTTAACTGATTTAATCCTTCTCCTCTGAGAGTTGAGGTATGTCAATAGAGCATAGCATTCTAAGGCAGTTTATTTATTTATTTTTATTTTTAACAAATCTATAAGCCATTCTGTAAATCAAATATGATTGGAGGGATGACTCCTAATTATGTCTCCTATTTTAGAATGTTTAGCCTTTACCTCAAAATCACAGTGTCTTCAATAGCTTTTTTGACTAAATTTTATTACAAACTTTGAGAAAAACAATTCACACATTTTAAATAATCATTATTTATTTTCAATCAAATGAATCTGTTATATTAACCCTTGAGTCTCCCACGGGGCAATAATGTCTTAGTTCTCTTTTGACTGTTTTCATATGAGAAATCTTGTTAAAATAGATTTTATTTCAAATATTTTCATAATGTAATAAATACTACTACTAATTTTTGAGACAAAATATTTATTATTTCTTAATGTATTTAGCATAGAAGTATATAACAAATAGGTTTTATGATATATAATCATCATCTAAAAAGCATGTGGAGTATGTGATGAAAGTTATAATACATGCTTAAGTCCAAGAGTGTGGAAGACCTAATGTATGGGTTCATAAAGATCCAGAAAAGAGACTGAAAATATATTTGACAAAGCTAAAGTTCTTATCTCAAACGGCAGTCTTTGTCTGGCTTATAAGAGCTTAAGGTCAAGAGAAGGCAAATTAGGTGATCTGCTCTAAGAATGATTAGAGTCAACCTGCCAATAAAGAAAGATACTCTGCCTACTTCTAGAGTGATATTCATGAAGGATAAAGTTGGAATCTCCAGTGAATATTCATGATATTAAGTGATAATTCAGAGAACTACCATAATTTGGGAATAATATGTTCAACTGGAAACAGCAGTTTATTTGATTTGAGAGGCAATGGTCTAATTTGTCTCAGGAATTAAAAAAATTAATTTACACACTTGAGGTTGGGGAAGGGCAATAAAAAAGAGCAAAAAATATAGTATTGTTCCTTCATCATTTTATCTGTTGAGTCAAGCATGAAAACAATGAGCATCCAAGGGCCCAGAACCAGAGACATCAGCCCAGTTGGAAAAATGGTCTACTATCTAGAAGATTCTAGTAGATGTTACAATGCATAGAGGTAATGTGGTAGGCTTGCTACGTAGCTTTGAATCTTTACAAGGGTAGCCATTGAGATATGACTAAGTCTATGGAACAGAGGTATTTAAAAGGCCTCCTTGAAGACGGCATTGAATTTTGCCTTAATCTGGAGATTTCAGAGGCACTTTGAAGCCCATCAGAGACATAATTGACTAGAGTAGAGGAATGATGATGGAGTTTTATAAATGTTGTAACAGAAGTCCTTAATTCCCTCACATGGGTAGAAACTCACATTATCAAAGTTTAACCTAACCTGACTTTTGCCTTGAAACTAACTAAAATACAATGTTAAAAGATACAAATTGGAGATTAATTTTCCCAGTATGTAATGACCTTAAAACTTAAAAATGTGTCAATATCGAGCCACAAAATATAATATAGCCTACTTGTTAGTTACAATGATCAGTACTAATTACAGCAGGAAATGCAATAAACTAATATATTTTCCAAATCCTTGCTGTCTCTTTTGCCTATAAACACAGTAAATAGTAGTGTCATGGAGTACAATACAGAATCAGAAATAAATTCCCGTCTCTAAAAAGATTACAATCTAGCTGGAGCTTCCGTAAATGAACATAAGTTACTGTAATAAAAAATTAGAAAGTGTTAAGGATCAGAGAAGGAGTCCTGGAAGAAGTAACGTTTGCTCTGATTTATGAATAATGACTAGCATTATGATGCACAGAGAATGAGAAAGGGCATATAAGATGCAGGGGACAGCATAAGTAAATGATTAGAGAACTAAAAGCTTTTTCCAGGATGACATGGAAGGAGCTTGGAAGTCACCACCTTATCCTAAAAAAAAAAAAAAAGGAAAAAGCTGACAAACTGGAAAAAATCACCAGTTCTTAGACCTATCAGAGAAGTGAGGTCAAAGAACAAAAACACTGCCCTCCAAACTGAAGAGACACACAGGCAAACACAGAGAATTACTTACTGAAGCAGAAACTGTTACAAGAGATAGCAAAATCTGAACTATAAAACTATAAAACAGGAATTGCTAGAGGCTTAGAGTGAACAAATCTAGTGAGCATATTTTTATGAGTTTTTTTCTTTGGGGGCTCCACCAGTTTCTCATAGTGCACTTATACGTGAAAAATCTCCTGCTTTAAACATAGACAAGAATAAGGAACCATTTTGAAATAGCCAAAGCACTCTTAACAAGGCCTGCCCTCAGGAGAAACAAGTTCAACAAAGCTTAATCTAGAAGGAAAGTTCTCAACTCCAATCCACTCTAGCCTCCCATGCTAAAGAAGGAAACTGTCTAACTGTAGCTCCCTCTAGCCATCCTGACCCACTGGGTGGGGCCAAGGAAGGGGTGGGGGCACACATAGAAGCACTTGTAAAGTTCACAGTTTAGTGGTTCGGGAATATTATAAAACTAAGACTGCACAATGCTTCTGTTCCCATATGCATCACCACCTCATTACTACAGGCCAATTGACTCCATATTCTTTTATTCAGTACATCATGCCCAGCTATCAAAAAGAAAACAAGAAAGCATACTAAAATGGGAAAAAAATAACACATTTTAAGAGACAAAGCAAGCATCAGAATCAGACTCAGATATGGCAGGGATGTTAAAATTATCACCCTGGGAATTTAAAGCAACTAATGGGCCATGTAAGCAGAGAGGTGGAAATTCTAAGAAAGAATGAAAAAGACATCTATCTATCAAAAGTACCATTAAAGAAATGAACAATGTCTTTCATGAAGTCAGTAGAATGTCAGACATGTCTGAGGAAACAATAAGAAATGACAATAGAAAGTTCCAAAGGAGAAAACAAATAAGCAAACAACAACACCACCACCCACGTAGAATAATCGGGAACAATGGGACAACTATAAAAGGTATAATATACACATAATGAGAATACCACAGGATAAGAAAGAAAAATAAAAATATTCAAAAGAATAAATACCGAGACTATCACCAAATTAATCTCAGACACCAACCATAGCTCAGGAAGCATGAACATTAAACAGGGTAAACAAAAAAACAAAACCTCAAAATAAACTATACTAGTGCACATTACATTAAACCAACAAAAATTCAAAGTTAATTAAAAAATCTTGAAAGAATCCAGAAGTAAAATAAATTTCACCTAGATAAGTGTAAAGATTAAAATTACATCCAACTTCTCTGAAACCAGGTAAAGCAACAGGAAAGCAAGGCAAAATGCTGAAAGTGTTGAAAAGAGGAAATGAAACCCTAGATTTCTCTACATTGCAAAATTACCCTTCAAAAGGAAAAAGAGACTTTCTCAGACAAAAGCAATTCATAGAATTTGTTTGTAGTACGCCTACAAAAAAAGAAATTTCAAAAGAAATTCTTTAGAGAGAAGGAAAATGGTATGAGCCAAAAACTCACATCTACATAAAGAAATGAAGAACATTGGAGGGTGAATAATGAAGGTAAAGTTTGAAAATATTTTATCCTTAATTAATATAATACATAAAAGTTTATTCAAAATAATAGCAACATTTGTTTCAATTATGCATCCTCATATTTTCTTTTTTTTAGTTTTATTGATTTTATTTTTTTAAATACACAACAGCGGAATGCATTACAATTCTTATTACACATATAGAGCACGATTTTTCATATCTCTGTATATAGAGTATGTTCATCACATTTATGCTCCTGTATGCTTACATATAAATGCAATTAATGATACCAATGATATAAGGGAGGAGGAATTGGAATAACTTTTAATTACAAGGTGCACGCACTTCATATAAAGTGGTATTGTATTATTTAAAAGTAGACTCAAAATAGTTTTATATTGAAAACTCTAGGACAGCAAGTAAAAAAAGTTAAAAAGAGGTGTAACCAAAATGGTATGAAAAGAGAAAAAAAAATCACATAAACTGATCAGTTAAAACCACAAAATTAAAATGAGCAAAGTAAAAAGGGACAAGTGAAAAACAGAAACAAATATAGTACACATTAATTCAATTATGTCAATAATCACTTTGAATAACAATGGTCTAAGTGCACTAATTAAATGGTGGAGATTGTCAAAGTGGACCATAAAACAAGATCTACTGTATGCTACGTGCAATAAAGCCACTATAAATACAAAATTATACATAAATCAACTAAAGGATAGAGAAAGCTGAACTTGCTAAAAATGATCAAAAGAAGGCAAAAGCAGCTGTATTCATTTTGAACAGAACAGATGTTAGAGCAAGAAAAATTATTAAGGTTAAAGAGGGGGATCCAACATGGCAGCGAGTGGGGAGGCAGCACTTTCAGTACCTCCTCAATAACGGGGTCAGAGAGACGCATTGATACGCTTAGATTCGACCTGCTGAGAAACTCCTAGCAAAATTCCACTAAAGAGAGACTGGTAGGATTGGTAGGATTTTTGGAGGTGACAGTTTGCCCCAGATGAGTGAATCTCCGCCATGCAGTGCAGAGGTCCAGACCCGCCAGCCGCTGCCTGCGCGACTCGGCGACTGTCGGCTGCCTGCACGCGCCCCCGCGTGTGGGCGGATAGCCTCCGAGGCGCAGCGCAGCAGGAGCAGTGCAGGGACTCTAGGAAGAGGCCTCTCGCCAAGCCTTTATGAAATAGCGAACCGGGAGCTGAAACCAACCAGAGACAGACCAGTCCCACCCCTCCCTTCGGACACTCCGGCAAGGAGCCTGGGGCCCGCCATAGC
>NW_026000016.1:4585328-4626093 GCF_001458135.2 Marmota marmota marmota | reverse complement strand
ACTAGAAATACAATTGTTTATTGAATCCTCGCAGGAATTTTTACTCTTATTTCACAGTTGACCAAACCAAAGCTCAAAAAGTTGACTTCACTGTTAAAAATGATGGTCAGGAGTCTGGTTCTTTTTTCTCCTGCTAAACTCAATTCCTTAAACTCCTTGGGCCTGGATTTATTCATTTTATAATTGTTGTGTTGGTGATTTGGGAGTGTTCAGGGAAGAAGTCTAGGAGGGTTGGGGAATGAAAGGATCTTCCCTAAGGGAATGGAGATAAAGCTAATTTGTACTTTCAACAAGATTTGGACCAAGTGGTCCAAGAATGCTTTTCAAGAAGAAGGGGGATGTCATCTAAGCAGTCAAGTGCTGATGAACATGCTGAACTCTTTTTTTTTTCCTGTGTCAGACTCCTGCATTTATTGTATCCCAATATTATATATCCTGTCAGTATCCATGCAAGTAACTGTTTTTCAATATTCAGAGTTACTCTGTGTTATAAGCATCTTCTTCCTCTGAGTATGCATATGGAAAGGAGTCTCTGAAAGCTTTAATGCTTTTATTTTTTTTTAAAGTCACATGATAACTAGACATCAGGAAATTTGATTATAGGTATCTCTGACTCCAAAGTCTGTATATTCCAATAATATAATAATTCTCTCTTCCCCTCCACTCTTCTCCCTTCTTCTTCCCTTTGAATTTGTGAAAGGATTTTTATAGAATAGTAACAACATTGAATAGGACACAAGTTGTAGAAGATTCAATTCTCTTTTTTTTGAGAGAGAGAGAGAGAGAGAGAGAGAGAATTTTAATATTTATTTTTTAGTTTTTGGTGGACACAACATCTTTGTATGTGGTGCTGAGGATCGAACCCGGGCCGCATGCATGCCAGGCGAGCGCTCTACCACTTGAGCCACATCCCCAGCCCAAGATTCAATTCTTGATGTGAGTGCAGCGTAGTCACATCTTTCCCAATAGAACAAAGATTTAAAATTCAAATATTGGTTTGCATTTGGCATGAGGAGTAAGACATATTAACTAGGACCAGGGAAGTACAGTGTTTTATTATCAGTTCAGCTCTGGGCTATGCAAAAGTCAACAATAATTTTATTTATCTGTCTGTCCTAAGCTGGGGGTAGTTGGGGAGATGGGCTGTGCCATTGCTATCACTTCTCTCCTTGCTCTGGCTCTATGCCTAGCACATGACCTGTGATCAGGAAATATTATCTAGAATGAATAAATATAGGGGTAAATTATTATATAACATGATGTGGGTAATCTATGTTCTATTCAGCCTTTTTGTTATTCCTCAAGCAGTTTGTAACACATATATGAAGTATCTGAACAAGATATGTTTAAAGTGGAGTTTTTAAACCAAATAAATTTCACTAAAAATAAAAAAAAGGTTAAAGAGGAGCATTACATAAGATAAGGAAGTCAGTTTTCCAAGAAGACATAACAGTTCTTAACTTGTCTATGTCTAAGAACAGAGCATCAAAACATGTGAGCAAAAACTGATAAAACTGCAAGGAGAACTATTTTATTTGGTATTCCTCTATTAGAAGTAGACATTTCTGGTAGCAGAAAATCAGTGAAGAATAGTTGAACTTAATGTCATTAATTAACTGGAAATAATTGAGATTTATCACTTATTTCAACCAACCACAACACAATATGCATTCTTATCACTCACATGAGATGTTGAGCAAGATAGAGCACATCTGTGTCATAAAAACACAGCTTAACAATTTAACAGAAATCATACAATGCCAGTTCTATGAGAACAACAAAATTAAACTAGAAATCAATTACAGAGAGGTGGTTGGAAATTTCAAAACTTGAAAATTCAGCAATCCATTTGTAAATAAAATATAAATAACTTGCAGTTCTGAGAAATTAAAAAAAAGTATTTTTAAATAAATGAATATAAGAATGCAATTTCTTAAGCAGTGCTTTGAGGAAAATCTAAAGCTTTGAATGCATACATTAGGAAAAAAGAACTTAACCATCTTAGCTACATCCTAGAAAAAGAAGAACAAGTTATATTTAAAGAAAGCAAAAATAAAAGTAATAAAAAATGGAGCAGAAATTATTGAAACTGAACATAGGAAATGAGTAGAAAAAATATCAATGAAACCAAAAGCTGTGTTTGAAAAGATTGATAAAATTGATATTTCTCCAGATAGTCCAAGAAAAAAAAGAAAGAAGACACAAATTACTAATATCAGAAATAAAAGAGATGACATACCTACATATAGATTCTATGGATACTATAAAGATAATAACAGAATATTATTAATAGCCCTGTGCTCAGAATATAATAAGCTAGGTGAAACAGAACAATTCCTTGAAAGACATATTCTGCCCAAAACTCAAACAAGAAGAAATAAATAAGTTGAACAGGCCAATATCTATTAAATAAATTCAATCAATAGTTAGTAATCTTTTATAACAGAAAGTACAAGACCTGAATAGATTCACTGATGAAATCTACCAAACAATTGAGGTATGAATTATACCAATTCTATTCATTTTTTTCAAAAAATAGAAGAGGGAAAGTTTTCTAACTCATTATATGAGGTCAGAATTACCCTAATATCAAAGCCTGAAAAAGACATTAGAAGATAAGAAAATTATCTCTCATGAACATCAATGCCAAAATCCTCAACAAAATATTAGAAAATCAATCCAAAAATGTATATAAACAAATTATCTTCCATGACCAAGGGAGATTTATCCTATGCAAAACTGGTTGAATATTAGAAAACCAATTAATGTAATCCATCACATGAACAAGTTAAAGAAGAGAAATCACATGATAATATTAACAAACATAGAAAAAGAAAATAATTTTCCAAAATCCAGTAACTATTCCAGTTAAAAATACTTGAGCAAAAGTAAAGATATTACCTCTCATTATTCTTCTTTAATATGCACTGGAAATTATAGATAATATAATAATACTAGAAAAGGGCAAATAAGTCATACTATCTGGGATGAAATTAAAATGTCTTTGTTTACAGATTATAGTCACAAAAATACAAGGTTATAGAATATAAAATTAATATAAAAAAGTTATTCATTTTTACATTATAGTGAATGCCCTTTCTATATAATGAAGAACATGAATAATTTAAAATTAAAAATATAACATCATTTACATTAGCACCCAAAGGAATTCAATACTTAGTTAAAATTAACAAAATATGTACAAAATCCATAAAAGGATAACTATAAAATACTGATGAATGTAACAAAAGATGAAGTAAATAAAAGGAGATTGCTCATGTTCAAGAAAAGGTCAATGTTGTCAAGTTTTTCCCAACTTGATATATAGATTCAATGCAACCCCAATCAAAATCCAGCAATTTATGTTTATTGATAATGATAATATTATCCTAATGTTTATATGAAGAATCAGAAGACCCAGAATAGCCAAATTTTATTGAAGGAATACAGATTCAAGGAACTGAGAGTACTCAATTTTAAGACTTACTATAAAGCTACAGTAATTCAGACAGTGTGGGATGGGCAAAAGTATAGACAGAGCCATGGAACAAGACAGAGAACCTTATTTTATAGGCAATTGATCTTGGACAAAGGTCCAAAGGCATTGCAAACCAAACAAAGATAATATTTATTAAGTGATGCTGGAACAACTGAGCATTTATATTTTAAAAAATGCATCTAAACATATACCTCACAACTTCACAAAAATGAACTGAAAATGAACCACAGTCCTAAATGCAAAATGAAGTAATCTCTTAAAGATAATTCAGGGGAAAAAAAACCTCTATAAACATGGCTATAATAGTTATTTTTTTTCTTTTAATTTTGTTTGTTCTAATTAGTTATTCATGACTGTACAATGCATTTTGACACATCAAACATAAACAGAGTATAACTTCTCATTCTTCTGGTTGTACATGATGTAGAATCACACTGGTTGTATAATCATATATATATATATATATATATATATATAGTAATAATATCTAATTCATTCCACTATCATTCCTAACCCCAGAATCCCTCTCTCCCTTCACTTCCTTCTGCCTAATCCAAAGTACCTCTATTCTTCTCTAGCTCCCCTGCCTTATTGTGAATTAGTAGCCACATATAAGAGAAAACATTTGGTCTTTGGTTTTGGGGATTAGCTTATTTTGCTTAGCATGATATTCTCCACCTCCATCGGTTTACCTGCAAATACCATAATTTCATTCTTCTTTAAGGCTTAGAAATATCCCATTGTGTATATACACCAAATTTTCTTTATCCAGACATCTGTTGAAGGGCATCTAGGTTGGTGTCATAGTTCAGCTATTATGAATTTAGCTGCTAAAAACTATGATGTAGCTGTGTCACTGTAGCATGCTGATTTGAGTCCTTTGGGTATAAACCAAAAGGTGGGATAGCTGGGTCAAATGGTGCTTCCATTTGAAGTTTTCTGAGGAATCTCCATACTGCTTTCCATAATGGTTGCACCAGTTTTCATTCCCACCAGCAATGCTTGAGTGTACCTTTCCCCCCGCCATCCTTGCCAATATTTAGTGTTGCTTGTATTCTTGATAACTGCCATTCTGACTGGAGTGAGATGTGTAGTTTTGGTTTGCGTTTCTCCAATTGCTAGAAATGTTAAACATTTTTTCATATATTTGTTTATTGGTTGTATTTCTTCTTTTGTGAAGTGTCTGTTCAGTTCCTTAGTCCATTTATTGATTAGGTTTTTTTTTGTATTGAGTTTTTTGAGTTCTTCATATATCCTTGAGGTTAATTGCTCTCTCTGAGGTTCATGTGGTAAATAGCTTCTCCCATTCTGTAGGCTCTCTCTTGACATTATTAATTATTTCCTTTGCTTAGAAGAAGCTTTTTAGTTTGAATATATCCCATTTATTAAACTTGATTTTACTTCTTGTGCTTTAGGAGTCCTGTTAAGGAAGTCATTTCCTAAGCCAACATGGTAAAGATTTGGCCTACTTTTTCCTCTATTAGGTATAAGGTCTTCTATTAGGTATCTATGCCTTTGATCCGCTTTGAGCTGAGTTTTGTGCAGGGTGAGAGAAAGGGGTTTAACTTCATTTTGCTACATGTGGAATTCCACTTTTCCCTGCACCATTTATTGAAGATGCTATCTTTTTCAGTTGAAGGTTTTTGGCAACTTTGTCTAGTATAAGATAACTGTATTTATGTGAGTTTGTCTTCTATTCTGTACCATTGGTCTATGTGTCTGTTTTGGTGCCAATGCCATGCTATTTTTGTTACTATGGCTCTGTAGTATACTTTAAGGTTTGGTATTGTGATGCCTCATGCTACACTGTTTTTGCTAAAGATTCCTTTAGCTATTCTGGGTCTCTTTTATTTTTTCAAATGAAATTCATGATTCCTTTTTCTATTTCTATGAGGAATGTCATTGGTATTTTAATAGGAATTGTATTAAATCTATATAGCACTTTTGCTTGTATGGTCATTTTAACAATATTAATTGAGCCTATCCAAGCACATGGGAGATCTTTCCATCTTTTAAGGTCTTCTTCAATTTATTTCTTTAGTGTTCTGTAATTTTCACTGTAGAAGTCTTTTACTTTTTTTGTTAGATTGATTTCCAAGCATTTTTTTTTTTTTTTAGGTTATTGCGTATGGGGTAGTTTTACTAATTTCTCTTTCAGAGGATTCATCACTGGTATATAAGAATGCATTTGATGTATGGATGTTGATTTTATATCCTGCCATTTTTCTGATGCATTTATTTGATTTATAACATCAATAAACTTAAAGACAAGAACCATATTTTCATCACAATAGATACAGAAAAATCATTTGACAAAATATAGTAAGTACTCCTTTGTGTTCAAAACACGAGGAAAATCTAGGGATAGTAGAAACCTACTTCAACATTGTAAAAGCTATCTATGCTAAACCCAAAGCCAACATCATTCTAAATGGAGAAAAATTGAAGGCATTCCCTCTAAAAACTGGAACAAGACAAGGAAGTCCCTTTTCAACATAGTCCTGAAAACTTCAGCCAGAACACTTAGACAGACCAAAGAAATTAAAGGGATGCAAATAGGAAAAGAAGAACTCAAATTATCACTATTTGCCAACAACATGATTCTATATTTACAAGATCCAGAAAATTCCACCAGGAAACTTCTAGAAGTATGGTACTTACTTTTGTGTTACAACACCAAAAGTACAATCCATGAAAGAAAAAAATTGATAATCTGGACTTTATTAAAATTTTAAACTTGTGTTCTGCAAAATGCACAGTCATGAAATAAGAAAATAAGCCACAGATTGAGAGAAGATATTTTGAAAGAAATACCTGGTAAATGCTACTCCATAGAAATGAAATACTTTTATCTAAAATATACAAAGAATCCACAGAATTCGACAATAAGAGAAGAAAACAAACAGAAACTTGATAAAAAGTGGGCATAAGACCTGATAGCAAATAAGTCTGTGAAATGAATTTAATATCATATTTAATTAGGAAATTAAAATTAAAACAATAAGATACCTATATACACCTATTAGAATTCCTAAATCCAAAACACTAATAACAACAACAACAAATGCTGGTGAGGATGAGGAACGACAGAAACTCTCAAGACATTGCTGTCAGGAATGAACAAGTTATAACCACTTAGGAAGATGGTGTAGCAGTTTCTTACCAAACTCTGATACAGCAATTGTGCTACTTGATATTTACCCAAATGAGTTGAAAAATTACACCCAAGGTCGTATGTGCACACAATGGTTTATATCAGTTTAATTCATAGTTACCAAAACACAGAAGCATCCAAGATATCCTTCAGTAGGTGAATGGATAAATATATGTGTCACATCCAGATAATGAAATATTAGTGATAGAAAATAATGAGCTATCAAGCCAAAAAAGAAATAGGCAATCTGATAAAGCCAATCTGATAAAACTACATACTATATGATACCAACCATATGAAATTCTAGAAAAGGCAAAACTATATAAACAGTAAACAAATTAGTGTCTGCTAAGGGTTAGCTGGGAGAGCAGAATGAATAGGTGGAGCTTAGAGGATTTTTAGTGTAGTGGAACTATTCTGTATGATATTATGATGGTAGACACTTATTATTACTGTCTGTTAATGCCTACAGAATGCAAATCATTACAAACACACTATTATGTAAATCATGAACTTTGAATGATGATGAGATGTCAATATAATTTTACCATCTGAAATAAATAGACCACTGTTTTGAGGTTGTTATTAATGGAGAAAACTGAGTATATGGTACATAGAATATATGGGCAATCTTTGTATCTTCTGTTCATTTTTACTGTAAACCAAAACTTCTCTAAAAATTTATGTGTATTAAAAAATAAAGTTAGAGAACTTACACTATTTGTGTTTTGGTCTAGCATAACATGTCTCAACTGAAATAGTGAAAAAGAAGTTGCGTATATCAGTTGATAAAGAACTTACTGAGTAGCAAATGCTTAGATTTTTATGTGTTCAAATAACAATGCATTATAGAATTTAATAGTGTGGGTCTTCATGTATTAATGGATTTTTATTCTATTGCAGCCATGAATATATGTCATAAAGGGAAAGGGAGTCTGTGAGTAGAGTCATTTAAATTCTTTTTTTTCAAGAATTAGTAGGTATGTATGAGACTTAAGATAAATGGGATTTAAAATTTATTTGTAAGTCATTACCTGTTCACATAATACTTGGGAAGTTTCTAGGGATTTCAGAAAATTGAGTTATTTTAAATGAAAAATACATATTGTATGTAGTCAATAAATAGCTGTTGATTATTTAATTGGACAATAAAACCAATCTCCACTTTTTTAAAATGAGGTGCTATTTCATCACCCATCACTGGAAGAATATATCTATTCTATTAATCTTAGATTTTAATTCATTTCATAATCAAACACATTGTTTCATTTCTATGGAGTAGCATTTGTTTTCTTTCTTCTTCTAAATTCATATTTAATTTAACCTTGTAACTAGGGCATTACATTGTAAATGATGTAATTCCCATTTCTTCAACCCAACTGACATTAACAGTTTATGCTAGAGACATTGATTTTGTGTAGTTTTCCTTAAAAAAAATTGCCTATGTATTATGTCATCATGACCAACTCACTTGTCACTTCATCAAGATCCTAGTAAAGTGTCAGCTAAGCTTTTCCAGAGCATGAGAATGGTGAATAAATATGCCTGTGTGAAGAAATATTCAGTTTATGATGTCCTGGTACAGTGTACATTGGCAAGGAACCACTGTGGCAGAGGGAAAGAAAGGAGACCTTGTGAAATGCATAATATGAAATGAAATGATGAATGTGGAAGTGGGGAGCACAGAACCTGGTCCACACTAGAGACTCAGTAGGTTTTTAAAAATCTATTTTTCTCATTTTACTGAAGAAACTGAATGTGGAAGTTCTTTAAAAAATGTTTGCTCATTTCTTAATCAAGACTTGTTTTGTTTATTTGTTTCACATTTTAAATAAATTGTTTCACATCTTATTTTAGTAATGCTAAGAATATGCCTGCATGGTGTCAAAATATGAAACAAAGTGAAAAAACAGTGGTACTAATATTTAGTTAGACTATAATTGTATAGATATGATTCCTATTTTTATGCCACCAAATTATTAAACGTATAAAAAAGTCTAATGTAACTCAGGGAACTATAGAACCCATGACAATGTTGAAATTTAATGTTAACATTTGCAATAGCTTTATTACTTCTGGAAACATTTAGTAACATGTATGCTAAAATAATTAATTTATTCGCTATTTTGAACCTGAAAATGACTTAGCCATAACTACAACCCCATTGAGTGCAAGTAGATACCTAACTTCTTTGCTCAGCTCTTTTCAGGTGTGTCTTCTTCTAACTAGAGCTTAAAGAATGAGAATAACCTTCACATGCTTGGGGTCAAGCATATTTGATTATCTTGAGTGTCTGGTTGAAATTTTTAATCATATTCTTAAGGTTTATATGTGGGAGACCTTAGAATGTCAAATGACCAAGACTGAATTTTAATATACCTGTTCTAAGCTCCAGATTCCTCACAGACAATTTAATAGTAAAATGAGTTCACTTCTCAGTGGGATTCACTGCTATCTAATTATCTAATCAAATACATCAATTAAAGGTCTAAAATATTTAGTTGTATGTGTTATTTTAAGTGCAACACTGCTCCAATGCTACAGCATTCTAAACACTTTTGATTGTCTGCAAAAGAATCAGGGAAGTAATGGAATTGTCTGATTTAGCTGGAAACTTGGCTTTTCTTTCTCTATTCATATGTGACTTAGTGTTCTAGCAAATCTTGTTTGGACATGTCAAATTTACTGAACAAACCTTTCACATGATGAAGAAAATGTTCATGTACATCTGGGAGCCTATATACCACAGGCCTAGGCAGAGGTGGAGAATTTCAGAGAGGAAGGCCAATTTATGTTTTAGTGTTTATGGAGATAGCATTCAGCATCCAGCAGTGGAGTCTTTGGAATAATATTAAATTGTAAGAGAATGAGAAAGTATTTTAGAGGCACAAAGTTTTGATCAGACATTGACTGTGGCAAATGTTTGAAGATGGTGACCATTTTGACATTTGGAGAGCTAAGAAAATAATTTAATATTTGGCGATAGTTTGCACAAACAAAATAAAACAGAAACAACTAGTATCACTGGCCAGCAACAGCTTGTTGGGATGCGACTCAATTTTTGTTGCTAGAAAAATTTAATATGAATGTGACAAACTATTTAGTATGTTTTTTCTCCTGATCCAGAAACACACCATGTGAACTGAATTATATTTGTGTGGTAGGATACGTTCCTGAAGTCCTAGTGGTCTCCCAGTGGGCATTAAGACAATTATCCTTCTGTCCATAGAACAGAAAAGTTTTCAGGCCAAAGTAATATGTTCAGGTTCGATGGTTTGCTAAATCCTCCAACAAGATGGACAGGAAAGAGAGATGGTAGGAAAAGGTAGCAAGCAGACTAGAGAGGCTATCATACCCAGATGGCAGTATTACACAACTCCATGTATCCTTTCTCTCTATCTGGCAGATCAGTATTCCAAGTTGGTGTGGTGTCAAGGTCCAGAGTGTATGTAGGACAAGCAATGGCTTCAGACAGAGCCCTGAGGCTGTCACTCACTTCCTGCAGTAGAGAGGCACATGTTCAAGGACTCCTGGCTCCTGATGGTAGCTCACTGGCAACTTGCTGAAGAGTGCTGAAATGTATCTGCATATCTCAAATAGGAGTCATGGAGCCAGAATAGAGCTCACCAAAGATTGACTAACATTGACGTGTCCCATTACCATCCAATGCTTGCTTGGTTCTTTCCTTCCTTCCTATAAATGTCTGATACACATGGACTTCCTATAGTTTATCTGCATCTAAATATTCTCACAAGCTACTTACTATCCATACTTATTTTGATCCCTTCTCCTAATTTGTTCCTTTGTCTTCTTAAGAAGAAATTAACAATATTAAAGATAAAAATAATACCCTTTAGGTTGGGATATCAAAATATCCATGTTGTTGAAATAGATAAATAATAAAGTAAATTTTTGGAGATTTCCTTTTATCACTCAAGCTTACTAAAGATATTTTTGTAGGTTCTTATAGCTTTCTTGGACCTTCCGGGTAAACTCTCTTCCAATACCTTTCCCCAGCAAGGGAGCAATGTAGCCAGAGTTTAGAAACATAATAAGCAAGCATTGGATAGTAATGGGACACTTCCATGTTAGTCAATCCAAGCTGAGTTAGTCAAGTTTATTTGTCTTCTTTCCACTCTTTTCTACTTTTTCCTCATTCTTTTTTCTCCCGTTCCTCCTTCTATTGTTTCTTTTTTTCTCTTCTACTTTCTTACCCTCCTTCTTTTTTACAGAAAATTATGGTTTGGAAATTTGGGGTTACACACTTATAAATCGTTTACCCATTAATATTTAATCCATCTGTTATATATTTACCTCATGTGAGTAGTAGAAAAATAGAAACTCACCAGTACTAAATTAATTGAAGTCTTTCACATGAATTCAGCATCTGAAATATTGAGTGCAAGAAAAGCTACTCAATAAAGTAGCAGAAAGCTTGTTTAATTGTGGTTACTGCCCTCTAGCATCAGGTAGGTGTTATTGAGGGTCTGTTTCTTCTATTTTTGACATGGACAAGCTTAAGCTCTGGGTGAAGATAAAATTTATCAGAAAAGAAGAAATACCAAAAGTTATGGTTGGTTTATTAAAAGAACAGGTTGGAAAGAAGATATAAAATTGAATATATTCTGTGCACCAAGAATTCTAGATCTATATGAACATGATCAGAAATGTTGGTTAGAAGGATAAGGTAGAACAAAACATATCAGGAGGAATATATCCTTCTCACACCTTAGTGTGGATATAGTGAGTTCTCAATTAGCTATGCTATATAAAAAGTATAAAAAATATACATACTGTAGAGAATTTTTAATACATGCCTAAAAAAATAGTGCCTATTCCTTTTTCATTAGATCTTTCTTCTTTCTTTTCTCTTTTCTAATGTACACTTTATGTTTATCCAGAACTAAAGAAAGAAAGTGGTTTGGGATATTGTGTATTCCTTCTTTAACTTAAGTTTTTTTTTTAAATATTTAATTGACAAATAAAAGTTTAATTTTAAAATTTATGTATTAAATTGAATTTAAATATTTAAATGTGCAATTTAGATTTAAACATTTAATTAAAATATTTAAATATATTTTCAAGACATGTTTGTACTTAACAGGATCACCAAAGATGTAGGGATCTGAAAAAGTCTTGCATATATACTAAACAAATATATAAACTGTGCAATGACTTCAGCTTACCTTGAGAATATAATTCTTCATAATGGTTGTAAAACCAAGATTACCTTTCTTTATAGGCAATCTTCTCAATAATATTCAATAGGAGTAAATCTGAAATTTCATCTCCATCAATCATTCATTCAAGGCTGAGACCCTAGAATATATTTCCAGTAAATGAATGCACTTATTTTTTAAAATATTTTTTTAGTTGTCAATGGGTCTTTATATTTATTTATTCATATGTCATGCTGAGGATCAAACCCAGTGACTCACACTTGCTAGGCAAGTGGTCTACTATTGAACTATAACCCTAACCCATTAATTTACTTCTTAACTAAGGGTGAGATATATGGTATATTTATAACTATTTTTATTAGACAATAGTTTTTTATTTCAAAATCATACTGTTCCTGAATTCAATGTCTCACTGAACATTTCTAGATGTTCACATAGTGTGTGTAACTTGACATATTCAAAGATTTTATTTTTTTCCCTTTAAATCCAAGAAACTTCTGTGTTTTTCTCTCCCTAGTAATACATTAAAGTCCTTTTAAAAAAAAATGGCTCTAATTTTTTCTTCTCCCTTAGTCTACAAATTATGGCAATGTGGTTTTTTAGCTCTTTCCTTCAAGTAGTATATTTTCAAGATGGGGAAAATATACTAGGTTTCTTGGTAATATATTTCCACATTCAAAGTATACAATGCCACACAATACCACTTGGCTCAACTTATTTTGTTAATAGAATGTGGAGAAAGTGATGATGTATTAGTCTGGGACTAAGGACATAGGCTCGCATCATCCTACTGTCTTAATACCTTGCTGAACCTCCAGCTGAAAACCTGGACTATCCTGCTAAAGGATAAGAGACCACATGTAGCAGGAGCTAGCCATTCTGACTCAGGCCATCCCAAATCAGCCAGTCCCAGTTCACCCAGCAACTGACTGAAAACACATGAGCAAGTCCAGTCAACATCAATTGAGCTAGGCCCTATTCAGCAACATGCCTGATTGACCAATGTATTCATAATAAATAATAAACGATTGTTGTTCTTAGGTCTTTTAGTTTGGATTGTTTTGTTACTCAAAAGCTAACTGACGCACTAACCTTCTAGAAATAAGAAGTCAGCATCCTTTATTCTTTCTCTCCTTAAGTCTTTACAAGTCAGTCATTAAGTAAATCCTCTATATTTTAATTAAATGGTATTTAAAATATAATTGTTGTTTTCAGACTCCTGAAACTTTTCTAATTCTGAGCTTTGTCATTTCTTGGGTAGTGATTCAACAGCTTCTTACAGTTCCCTGCCTCCATTCTCTTCCTCTTCAAATGATGTCTCCCAAACACTGTTTCAATCAAGAAATCAAATTATGTGCCTTTTTCTTTAAAAATCTTCTATTATTATTATAATTGATAGTAGGTAAACACTGTACGCAGCTCACTTCTGATACCTCAAATTGCTTACGATGGGTCCATGGACAGTAGACCTATTGCTTTTGAATTTGTGACGAGGCAGAATATCATGGAGGGGAGCATGAGAAGGAGGAAATTTCTTACCTCATGTCAACCAAAAGCAAAAATAGAGACAAGAAGGATCCAGGGTTCCAATATCCTCTCCAAGTTCACACTTAAATGACCTAACTTCCTCCCACAAGACCCTACCTCCTAAAGGTTCCACCACCTCTAATAGTGCAAATAGAGCACCAAGCCATTAATACTTGGACCTTTGGGGGACATTCCAGATCCAGACTACAGCAAAGTCTTTCCTGTTTTTATTCCTTTCTCTCTTACTAAGTGTATAAGTTATCACTGTCATCAGAGTACCACATTCTCACTAACATTTAACTTCATAATCACAATTCTAAGTCACAGATCATGTTGTTCTCTTTGCTTAAATTTCCATATCTGCCTTGTCTAGCTGTCAAAATTTTCTTTACCCTTCAAAGTTTATCACAGATAAAGTCTGTGCTGAGAAGTTTTCTGGTTTCTTTCAAACAGAATGAATTATACCTTTCTGTGTGTTTCCCTGGCATGACTTTCTAAACCATAATTTCTCCTTCTCCATTCCATTCCCTTGTCTCTGTCACAAAGAATAAGTGAATATTTTAAATATACTGACTCAAAGTCCATCACATTTAAACCCTCAGAATCAAGGATAATGTCTTACATTTCAGGAACTCAGTAAGTATTTTCTCTCTCTCTCTCTCTCTCTCTCTCTCTCTCTCTCACTCTCTGTCTGTCTCGGTTAATTCATGGACAATAACAGAAGGGAAGAGTAAGTGGAGTAGGATTTATTTTTTATTTTATTTTATTTTTTATTTTTTTGGTACTGGGGATTGAACCCAGGGCCTTATGCATTCAAGACAAGCACTCTACTAACTGAGCATATCCCCAGCCCTGAGTAAGTATTTTCTAATGTACACATAGTAAATAATATCAAGTTAGTTTATCTGATAATATATAAAAATCTTCATTTCTTAAGATAATGTTTTAGAGGGTTGAAATCTGTTTGCATTTAATTTCCTTAAGACCTTAGTTACATAAGCGCTTATACAATAATAAATACATGTTATAAGAGCAATATATTTCCCTGTAATATTTATTTAAGGGGAACTCTGCTTAATAATATTTATAATTCCTGAGCACTTTGCTTTTTCATAAAATTATAGGCAAAGAGAGCCTACGAACATTGGAACTTATTAATCAAAGCAAACATGCACAGATAACATACCACAGCATTCATTTTAAGTGGAGATTTACAACAAACAAGTCATATTTATTCTGTGGGTAAAATACCCTACTGCTGAACTATATCTCCAGCACTTCATGTTTTCCTTTTACTTTGTTTCTTCCTTTCTTTCTTCTTTTTTAAATATTTTCTTCTTTATTTTTTCACTTCATTTATCCTCTCCTTTAACTTTCCTGTTTTATGAATATCTAGGTTTGCAGTTTATTTTCAGGAATTCAGGATGTATTCAGATGTTTTTAATTCCCAACCTCACCCCCACTCACACTAGTTATTTTCTAGCCAGGATTTGAATGCATATTTTTAAGAGTAATAATTGCTTAAAACTCAGAAATCAGTAGCTATAATTCATAACTACTGATCTTTATTAATTTGTCAATCATATTTTATAAATCCTTTGGTTGATGATTATATTGAATTTTTAAAACATTGGTGCCATTTAAAATTTCCATGAAGAAAATAAGCACATTCTAAAGCAGAAAATAAAAATCTTCATGCATTCTTTATTCGTAAAAGTTTGAAACTATCATCCTAAATTATCAGTTACTATAATTAATAATGTTTATAATTATAATTAATGTTTATTATTTATTATTGGATCTCATTGATAAGGAAATTGTATATAGTTCTACAAGCAAGCCTCATTTATTTTAGAAAAATAACAATATGTTTTTAAGGATTAGAATAAAGAGTAAATTTTTAAGAAAAATAATATCATTCAGTTAAGAGGTACTGAATAAAAATATGATATTTGAAATAAAGTTAATGTCATAGGCGGTTCTATTAAGTCCGCACTAAATACAAACTGCAAAAGAGAGATTGAAACCTTTACAAAGACATAACTACACTGAATTTGTCTAAAGTTAAAGTCAGTGAAAAATGAAGTTTTTTTTTGTTTTGTTTTGCTTTTTCCTCTGAGGAAAGGAAAACCAAAATGAGTGGAATCTTTTAAGATGAGTAAGACAGTAACTTTCATTAATTATAATAGATCATTTAATTATTTTCTAAGCAAAATGTTCCACTAGTCTGTCTACTCACCTTGGATAAAATTACTCAGTAAATTTTGTTTTTTGTTTAATCTGTGACTAGAGTTTCAGAAGCATATTTTTATTTCAAGGTTGATATTTTTAAATATTTTATAAATCATCCTGGACTGTTACAAACTGTTTTGGCTTTTACATTGCATATTTATTTTGAGAAATTTTTAGGAGGAGGATAATATTATCCTTGATTAGCTTGATTCACAGTTAAGCTTGAGTTATTTCTTGTCATTGTTATGACCCCTCTTTCAAAACATAACACTCTCAAAGATTAGAGGAAGAAACTACTTCAAACTGGAATTTGGCTACAGTTTTACACAATTTGGGGCACTCCTACCATTTGAAGACATTATAAACAAGCAAATTATTACACTGCTTGTCTATTTTGAAGTCTTTTTCCAGGAAGCAGTGTTTAGGATCAACTGTAATCTTATGTTCCAACAGTTGCCTGTTAAAAAAAAAAAATTATCAGCGTTTGGCTCAGGGACAAAGTGCTAAAATAACAGATGGAATCAATATTAAACTTTACAAAGGAATCATATAGGAAAATCAAGAGTTCTTTGTAACAATTGATGATGATTGTGTAATTTTTTTTTGTTCTGTCAGCAATTTTCTTCTTTGAGAGAGTTTAAGTAGATTCCATAGATGCCAATTATGAAGTAGCTCCAAGTAGATATTGAGTTCCATTACAGGCTGAGATCAATTGTAAATCAGCAAATAGTATAAGAGTCACAAAAGAAAGTAAAGAACTGAAGTGTCTGAATTGATGCACATACATAAGGATTCAGCATTTCACATTCAGGTCCCCTTCAAAACACACGCACACACATACACATACACCCATACACTTCTATTCCTACAGTTTTCCAGTATTGCTGTAGACAACATTTTGGTAAAATCTATGTTTAGTGGCTCACATTATAAAAATACTGTTCATGGATAAACCACATAACATATATATATGATTTCATTTTATTTCTTATATACATATGCATTTTTGCATGGTTACTAATTTCTTCATTTATTAATTTAGTTATCTGTAAACATAATACAATTTTATTTACCATTTTGCAAAACCATAAAATTTCAATGAACAAATAGATAATAGATTGATAGACAGAAAAATAGATAAATATGCTATATGTAGGTATATATTTTAACCAAAGAAATACATTCTGCAGTGTCTTTCCATTCTCCATTTCAATTTTTATTGTTTTTTTTCTAAATCTGCTACATCATAATTAATATAAATTTTTCATCAGTATCATTCAGGCACTTTTTAAATTCCATATACACCTGATTTATTGAATATACGACTTATATTTTGGTTTACTGGCTCATTCTGATAAAACGTATCTTCCAGGAGTAACATTTTAGACACCATATAAGCTTTGCCAATTAATAATTATCAAATTTAATTTATAGTACAGTGGCTTGGTATAGAAATCTGGGATAAAAAGGCATTTTTCTCCTAATTAGAATGTGACGGAAACTAATTATGACAGAGATTAGTTCCATGTTCACAAATTTCTCTCTTCTTCCTCCTAGGAATTATTTGCACTACACTTTGCAGCCTCCTTTGAGGTCACAGTCATATTCAGTCAGGTGACCTCACGTTGACCAGTGCAATGTGGGGGCAAAGTTTTGTGCAAACCTTTATAAATTTCTCCAAGATCCTTTATATTCTCTTTTCTTCCTTATTTTAAAAGCTGAATACAGAAAATCAAGTGGTAGATTCCAAATGGACAGTGGAGCCACTGAACAGAAGCCTGGAGCCTAAGACCTACTCATACTGGAGCACCACAGTTCACGTTGGAATGACACAGCAAGAAATAACCGATTATTTCTAGAAGTCACAAGAATTCAAAGTTCTTTCAGCAAGAATATTCGAAGAATATTCTTGACTAATATGTAGTATGAAGATTGTATTTCTAAAAAAAACCCTTTGGATTAAAAATGTATATACTCGTTTTTCCCAAGAATTCATACCAAAATGCAAATCATTTCTGTCACTTTATTTTCAATATTATTTTTACTGTGAAATACAATAAGTATACAAGGATATTAACAAATGAATATAGTAGGAATGCTCATACTTTTTCACTTTTGTTACCATGTGAAACGTTCGTACCCCAAAGCCCCAGGCATATACCTTACTCATTCAGCCATCTAGAAGTAGCCTTATTCAGACTTTTATAAAAATAATTTATTACTTTGTATTTATCAACCTTAAAAATATAGTTTTGACTGCTTTGAATTTTTAATTATCAAAATCCTTCTTGTATACCTTGCTTCCTTTGACAAATAAATATTGTCTATATTGTGTACATGGATGCAGCTTCTTTATTTTCACTGTTGTCATTGTTATTTTTCAAACATATGGGGATAATCTAGGAACGATTTGTTGTGTATTTGTAGCATAGTTATTTTTCAGTTAGAGAACTTGTCAGCAAAGGACTTTGAAATTTGTGGAGAGTTGCTTTCTGACTCAATAGATGGCTAATTTTTGTAAATTTTCAATTTTTGTAAAATTTCAAATCTTCACTTTCTGGTTGTAATATTTTATGTGGTTTTATTAAATCTATGTTATTACTCATATTGTTCTAGTCTTCTGTGGTCTCCTGATTTCTTATAATTCCATGTTATGGATTTATATATTTTGCCTTAAAGTTCTGGTAAGTTGTACTTTAGGTACACTTTAGTGTCTATCACTATCTATATCCAAATTTAAGATTATTTCTTTGTCTTAACACATTTTGTGATTAGGAAATGTTTAATTTTAAAGCAAGAAGATTTTTAAAAATATTTTCTAATATTAAAATAAATATACTAGCTTTTGTAACATTGGTTTGCCAGACGCTTTCCCATTCTTACTTTTAGTTCTTCTATGTGTTGATGTTTGTACACTTACAAGCCTTTATTTATTTGATTTGAATGTTTATCTTTAATTTGAATATTTAGTTATTTTAATTTACTTTATTCATTATATACTACTATTGGAGCAAATATTTTATATTATCCTTACCATTTGATTCCCATATTCTACATTCCTATTCATTTTCTTTCCTTTTTTTGTATATTTTTATATTTCCAATTTTCTACTACTTTTAAAATTAAAACTAATTCTATTTTCTTAATAAGTATTCCAGATATTAAAACCTACATTCTTACATTATTTCAAAGATGTTAAAACTGCTTCTACAGTAGAACAAAGAAGAAAACATCAACACTTTAGTTCCACTGAAGATTTTGGTTGGGTATTTTATATCCAAAATATTTTTATATGTCATAGGTCATGAGTTTTACTTTATAGAATCATTATTAAATTAGATATATTTACATATTTTCCACTTACTTTGTACATCATTTCTTTTTGCCATCAGAAATCAAGCTCCATGTGTCAGGAGTACTTTCTTTAAAATTTCTTTGACAAGCTTCTGCCACCAATGAACTCACCAGGTATTTGTGCAAAAATATTGAAACTATCATTCTCAAAATATTTTGCTCTGGATATTGATTTTAGGCTGGCAGACATTTTTTTCAGCACATTGAAAATATCTTTCCTTTGCTCTGGTTTTCGTTGTTGGTATTAAGATATTATCCTCTCATTGTCTGATTTTAAGATCTTTTATTTTATCTTTTTTTAAATATTTTTTTTAGTTGTAGTGGACATGATACCTTTATTTTATTTATTTTTATGTGGTACTGAGGATGGAACCCATTGCCTCGCATATGCTAGGCAAGTGCTCTACCGCTAAGCCCCAGCCCCAGCACCCCCCACTTTGTTTATAACTATAGTACAGCCATATATGAATTTTTTTTAATTCTCCTTTATATTTATTCTCCTTTATATTTATTCAACCTTTTAATTTGTACATTGGTAATTTATCATTTTGGGAAATTCTTAGTTATTATTTCTTTAGTTATTGCCTCTGGACATTCTTTCTCTCTTCTTTTTTGCATTTTAATTAATTTAATATTAAATCTACTCATCTTAATCCTCTCAACTTTTTAAAAAAAATCTTTGTGAACATTATACTTTCTTCTAATCTATTTTTCATTTAATAAATTCTTTCTATAATTCTTTGAAACTTGATATTATATTTGAACACTGTTTCATTTTAAATATTTTAACATTTACAAGTTTAAATATTTTATCATTTACAAGTTCTACTTGGTATCTTTTAAATTGTTATCGTTTGCCTATTATAGTTTTCTATTTCTGAAAGGTGTTTTACACTTGATTTTTATTTCTTTAAACATGGTAATGCAAAGTATTCGGTCTTTATTTTATTGGCAATAAGAAGGTTAGCATAAATACTAAAACCAATGTTCCAGAAAATTAATATTTCTGTAAAATATAAATTCTGGACTTAAGAAACATAATTTGTAACACTCAAATTTGTAAAATTTAAATTATCTTTCAAAAACGTGAACTGTGCACAGTTCAGAGAATATTTCAAAAAATACTACAATGAATTAAAATTTTTATTTAGATCCTATACCTGGATTATATGTATTGATTTGTGATTGATAAAGTTCCACAATCATCATATGATGTATAATCAAACAAAACTAAATTCAGCTTATTTGTACACATTTACAAGGTATAATATGATATTTTAATTAATGTATATATTGGGTAATTATCAGCCCAAGTTAATTAATATATTCATCATCTTGAACTTTTATCAAAATCCTGTCTCTATTTTGAAATATGTAATGCATTATTGTTAATTATATTCACTCCACTGTGCCATCATACACTAAAAGTGAGTCTTCTTGTCTAAATGTAATATTGTACCTGTTGAGTAATCTGTCTCCTCTCCCTCTTACTCTTTCCAGTTTCTGATACTCTTCTACTCCAAACGTCTATGAGAGTAACATTTTAGGTTGCTATTCAAAAAGTCACTTTTAGGTATGACTTTTAAACATATTTCATTGTGCTCTGCACATGCATTTATCTGTTATTATGCATAATACAAATATACACACATATAAATATACCTGTGCATTTTTAAAACCTTTTTTTTCAAATTTTTATGTCTCATTAATTAATCTTTATTTTTTATTATTATTAACTTTTAAAAAATGTTTATTTGTTCTTTTTAGTTATACATAACAGTAGAATGTATTTTAACATATCATACATATATGGAGTATAACTTCCCATTTTACACTATTAACTTTTAAGAATTTAAGTTTTTTTTTTTTAATTTTGTTTGCTTTTATTTATGTTTTGGTACTGAGATTGAACCCAGGGGTGCTTTATCATTGACCTAAGTTCCCAGCCCTTTTTATGTTTTATGTTTAGTCCGGTCTCACTAAGTTGCTTAGAGCCTTGCTAAAGTGCTGAGTCTATCCTTGCTTTCCTCCTGCCTCTGCCTTCCAAACCATTGGTATTTTAGGCTTGTACCACCATGCTCAGCTGAAATTTTTTAAAATCTCTTTTTATTTTATTTATTTAAAAAACGTCAATTTGTTATATATGACAATAGACTGCATTACAATTCATGTTACACATACACAGCACAATTTTTCTTATATCTGGTTGTACACTCATTAATTAATCTTATAATTCATGTTGACTGGAAGAATTAGAACAACTCTGAATAAAGATTACTGACATTATTTTTCTTAATTTTAACATTAAAGAGAATGATCCTGTTGTATCAGTAAATTTGATGGTTAATAAAACTTTTTTTATTAAAAACACTATCAAGACAAGGAGGTTCCTGTATTTATTCCTATTTTGTTAAGGTTTGTTATAATAAACAGATGTTGAATTTTAAAATTGAATGCTGTTTTGAAATTATCGATGCAATTTATATGGTTTTCCTGTTTTGATCTTTTAATACAGTGAATTGTGCATTAATTGATTTCGTGTTATAAAATTAACATTAACTTTATATGTCTATACTTCCTTGATCACTGTATATGTGTGTGTGCGTATATATATATATATACATATATATATTAGCATTTTTATTCAATTTGTTTTTATATTCTGTATATAAAGTGCTTTTGAAGTACTTTGTTTATTGTCTGTTTCTTATTTCATTAATTTATGCTCTAATCTTTTTATTTTCATCATTGTAATTTCTTTGAGGTTTCTCAGATTTTTCTTCATTTTTTTAGATGAAATTTGGCCCAATTAGATTTAAGCTTGTCTATTTAATGTGTATATTTAAGATAACTAAAGTTCTCTGCTTTATGGTGTAGATAAGAAATAATCATTGCCCAATATGGAAGCCTTGACTATATAAGGTACAGGGTCTTGGTTAACTAAATTTTGAATGATGGAAGAAGCAAGAACATTGAGGTGAAACAAATGTAATAGTTGCAGGAAGCCTTTGTTATGGAGGAAAAGAGGTAAGGAAGTGGGTTACAACAAAATATGAACTCAGAAGGTACCCTACAGAGATGGGACTCTGAAGATGATGAAGAAAGGATGATTTGTGCAAGTTTTGAAAATACAAGATCCCTGAAAAATTTTCACTGAGCAATGGTCCACTGCTGAGCTGATGGTAAGGGTAAATGCTAGGAAGTAGGACAAGGAAGAATCTTCTCATTTCCCCCATTTATACTTTATTTATAGTTCCTTAAATGGAAACCAAATGAGAGTGAAGAAATAGAATTTACAGATCACATGTTCTAGTCTCACATTCAGAGAGAATAGACAGGTGTGTTTGTAAAGGCGATAGGTAACAAAGTGGCAGGAATTTATCCTAAGCATTTTAGTTCACAGTGAACTTTGGGGTAATTCAATGTTAATTAGTTTTAAACTTCAGATATAATTTTTCTTTGACGAATGAATTATTTTAAAGCATGATTTTTCTTTTAAAAATCTAGTTTTACTGTAATTTTTATATTATTTAAATATTTCATTGATTTTTTTCATCTCAATGAAACATATTTAGGCATTGTTACTTTTCTTTTATAAACTAATATGTGATCACTTGCTAAATAGGTTTTAAAACATTTTGAAAAGGTTAGCTCCTGTTTACTATGTACAGGTTTCTATGTCCTCTGTAACTCATTTATTTATTTTATATCAATTTATGATATAGAAATTCATATTTTCTCTATTGCAAGTGATTTAAAAAATCTTTTTAGAAACATTAATTGTTTTTCCTAGTACTAGTGTGTAGGTTTCTACGTCACTTTTTTAATGTCAGTTTTTGATTTGTCCTAACTGTATTTTATCTCCTATGTATACCTTTTGCTGAGAATTATTTTTAATTTTCATTATTGTATTTGAATATATGGAACATGTATTTCTTTATTAAACCTGTCTTTTTTTCAATATAGTAGTAGATATTTTCCCATCCTCAAATTCTACATAGAAAGTATGGTTCCAAGTTACTTGTTTGGATGATTAGGCATAGTTTCCTTGTTTTAAAATAAAACTAACATTTTGAAGTCTGTGCTATACCAGTAGAGGTTTGAGATCTATCTCCCTTTTCTCTACTTGTTTGTTTGTTTAGTGCATAATAATTATACATAATAGCAGATTTCATTGTGCTGTATTTGTGATGCACATGACATTATTTGATAAATTTCAATCCCCAGTTCCTTTCCTGGCCCTCATATTTTTCCTCCACTAGTCTCTTCCTGTGCCCAACTGGTCTCACTCCTATTTTCACAAGATCCCCTTTTATGCCTTTTTGCTCTTTAGCTTCCACAAGTGAAAGAAAACATACAATCCTCATTTTTCTGCTCTTCAATTCCATCCTATTTTTCTGCAAGTGACATAATTCCATTCTGTCTTAAGGTTGAACGAAGATCCATTCTGTTTATATGCAGCACATTTCTTTTTTATCCACGTATCTGTTGATGGACACCTAGGCTAGTACCATCACTTGGCTATCATGAACTGTGCTGCTATAAACATGGGTATGCATGTATTGTTATAGTACGCTGCCTTTACTTCTTTAGGATAAATACTGAGAAGTGTTATAGCAGAATCATACGGTGGTTCCATTCCTAGCCTTTTAAGGAAACCCCATACTAATTTTCATAGTGCTGGTACTAATTTACATTCCTACCAACTGTGTAAAAGAAGTCCTTTCCCCATCCCAACATTTATTGTTAGCTATATTCTTGATAATTGTAATTCTAATTAGAATTACATGAAATCTCAAAGTAGTTTTAATCTGCATTTCCCTGATGGCTAGAGATGTTGGAAATTTTTTTCATATAATTGTCAGGGTTATTCGTACTTATTTAGAACTGTTTAGCTCATTTACCTATTTATTGAATGAGTTATTTGGTTTTGTTTGGTTGGTGTTGAATTTTCTGAGTTCTTAATGTATTCAAGATATTAATCCTCTGAAGAGAGGCTGGCAAAGATTTTCTCCCATTGTGTAAACTCTTTCTTCATGCTCATTGTTTCCTTTGCTCTGCAGAAGCTTTTAGGTTTGATTGTTGGTATAAATTTCTGACTAGCTATTTTCTTAAATGTATGCACCTTTTCTATTCCCACATGAGCATTAGAAGAAAGGGTTCAAGGTCATAAACCCAATATAAGATCTAAAAATGTTACAAATCTTGCAGGCTTTGACTTCCTCTACTCATGCCAGTTTTATATCCCATTTTCTGATGCATGGTTATTTCCTTTTCTTGGAAAGTATGCTATTATTTTTGATTCAATGTGTATATCATAAAAACATCAGCTCAGTCTTTCATGTTTTCAAAAGTTACTATTTTATATTTTAACATGATTCTCACCATGTGTCATTTTGCGGAGGATCCTACATTTTCTCTGTTACAAGGCTTTATTCTAGAATAGAGGCCTGCCTTATTATTTTCTGTCCATTCTAAAGCTTTTGGGAATATCTCAAAAGGAAGAAGAACTCATCCATATTTGGGCAGCATTAGACCTCTCAGATGGAACAACAGTTCTTCACAGACAGTATAGCTGGCATATCCATTTGCAAGAATCTAGATATGTGTACATGCAACAGCCTCATTTGCTGGATCCTCCCCTAATTTCTGATCACTTATTGAGAAGTATACCAGCTCTTAGTCCTTGATACTTGCCAACTCCTTTATTAATTAAATTTGTTCTTATTATTTTAAAATCTCATCTATATCACAATTTCTCCCAACTGTTATTCTCCAACCCAAAGGTCTTTATGAAACCCAGACTATTTTATCTAGCTGTATCATTGAATGTAAAATAGATTTCTCAACAGCATGTTCAAAACTGGTCTTGATAGATCCTTCCCAAACTGCTTTACCTATAGATGAGATGTCTATAGATTGAGATGTCTCCATCTCAATTAAAAAGATGGGATTCATCCTTCTGATTTCTCAAGTCAAAGATGTAGATTTATTTCTGACTCCTCACTTCCACAAAATCATCCAATGCAACAGGAAGTTCTGCTGGCTCCCCTTCAATATATTTCCAGAATGTATATGTTTTACCATTTCTTTTACTGGTACTCTGATCCATAGCCACCATTGGTATTATAATTACCTCCATTGGAAGGACACTGGCTATTATTTGATATAAATGGAGATTATAATAGTATTTTGTTGAGAGGAGTGTCATAATTTCATTAGTGTCTTAGAAGAATCATTCAGTCTGCATTATTGAGAAAGATTTCAGTGGGCTTGGGTAGAGAAAGGAGACCCATTAGGAGGTAATTATAATACCAATTGTGGCTATGGATCAGAGTACCAGTAAAAGAAATGGTAAAACATATACATTCTGGAGAAAGCTGCTCATCTCATGGTGCCAAGAAGCAGAGGGGTGGGGGTGGGACTGGGGACCTGATAAAACCTTCCAGTGAACTATTTTCTTCAACAAGATCCCACCTCCCAGTAGTCCATTTAGCAACCACTTTATAAATCTGGTATATGGGTTGACTCACTGATGAAGTCAGAACCCTAATTATTGCCTAAAAGTGACACCTCTGAACCTTGCTGTATTGGGGGCCATACTTTCAACACATGAGATTTGTGGACATACTAGTTCCAAACCATAACTGGTTATATTCTATTTTATAAACAGTAATTAATGCACAGCAATTTATTTTAAAATAATATGTTCTTCAATTTCTAAAGAATACTGGCTTTTCTTAATTAAATGCTAAAAGTTTTGATAAAATAGACATAATTAAAATCAAACTGCCTCCTTATGTAAAAAATATAAACATCAGTAATAAAATGAAAACCTGTGGAATAATTATACCTGCTCTATGCCAAATAAATTCCTAACTGCAAGATTTGATATTGTGAAAAGTGGTTCACTTCAGTAACCTAGTTCTTTTCTAAATGCAAAGTGAAAGGCAGGTTTAGAATAATTTGTTCTTTATATCTTGCTTCAAAATTGTCAACAAAGACATAGAGAGCATTAATTGCCTCATCATATTTGCTTATGATTTTGCATCTGATTAGCCATGGGAGGAATGTGTGGATTTTACATAATGATGTTAGAACTATCTGGAAACTACCTGTCAGCTCAGTGACATTCTATGTTATTAAATTTTTTTTTCTTTGAGATCTATCTCCAGATTACATTCTAAGAATTAATATTAAGAATTATTAATGCTTAGTGAAATCAATTTGTAGCTTCTTTGTATGTTTAAGAGGCTGTTAAAATATGTAGAGAAGATATATTCATTTATAATCTAAAGAATTCCAGGTTCATTAGTTTGTGAATTGTTGGATAAAAGCTGTATAACATTGCTGCTTCTATTATTTATACAGAATTTTTTGTCTTATATTTTTATTGTGCCATTGTAGTTTTTTCCTGTTTTCCACAAAATAAAAAAATTATAAACAAATTTAATATGAGATATTTATATAATATTGCCGCGACCCCTCGCCGGCAAGGGAAAACACGACACAGGATTCTTCTTTCAGCAGTTTATTCAGGCCTTGATTCATGTATCATCTTCTAGTGACCCGTCGCCGAGCGCCCAAGCACAGCCTAATAAAGCCTCCAGCATACCAATCGTAAGCTGCCACGTGGACCTTTCTCATAGGGTGGTAAGGGATTGCGTGCCAATTCTCCATATTAGGAGTTGTTTATCACAGGCCACAGTGGAAGCCGGCGCCATCTTCTAATGGCGGCCACGGTCCAATTAGAACGGCTCACCACATAATATGAAAATATTTTTCCACCTAAAACTAACAGAAAAGACATTTGACATTGTGATTAAATAATAATTCACAAAAGTATGATTTTTTAAACTAGTGTATATTAATTCTGCATATCAGTGGGGTTCAGTGCAATATTTCCATACATGCATACAGTGTACACTGATAAAAGTCATCCACCCTTTCCCACCACATCCCCACTCCACACCCTTCCCAATCCCTAGTAATCACTATTCTACTTTCAGGTCAACTTTTTTAAAGCTTTCACTTATGAGAGAAAACATGTGGTCCTTATCCTCCTGTGTCTGGTTTAATTCATTTTACATGGTGTCCTCCAGTTCTAACCATTTTGCAGCAAATAACAAGATTTCATTTTTCTTTAACGATGAATAATCCTCCACTGGGTATCTGTACCACATTTTTAAAAAATCCATTCCTCTGTTGGTAGGCACCTAGACTGATTCCTTATCTAGGCTGTTGTGAAGAGGTCCCCAGTAACCATAGATATGCAGCTATCTCTTCAGTATGCTGGTTTCTTTTCTTTTTTGTATACACCCAGTAATGGGATAGTTAGATCACATAGTAGATCTATTTGTAGTTTTTTTTTTTTTTTGAGGAATCTCCAAGTTGTTCTACATAATGGATGTCTCATTTTTATTCCTACCAACAAGTATATAAGAGTTACTTTTCCTTCTTCACCTGCATTTACTATATATAGTTTTTAATTTTCAATAATAATCTTTCTAACTGTAGTGAGATGTTATTTCACTGTAGTTTTGATGGCTGATGATACTAAGCAGTTTTTCATATATTTGTTGATATTTTGTATTTCTTCTTTTAAGAAGTGTCTATTCCAATCAACTGCCCATTTTTAAATTGAATTGTTTGATTTATGTGTAAGTTTTCCTGAGTGTCTTATGTATTCTGGATATTAATCCCACAGAAGTACTTCTTTGAAATTGTTATTCTTGAATTTTGCCTATTAGAATATTAAATAATTCAAATTTACAATCTAAAATGTGAATAATGTATGATGTATTATTCAGATGAGGCAAGGACAAGCCTTCTGTTTCCATGGATGTCTGTATTCAAGAGCCTTGATAACAACACACCTTTTGAAATCTGGCAAGGATTTGATCTTAGCCTATTTTTTGGTATATTTCTATAAGCCTTCTAGAAATAGAAAAAAATTAAATAAAATATATCATGTAAACATATACATAAAAATCAATATTTTAAAACTGCAAGATTTTATAATGGAACGCAAGCTCTTTTGAAAAGCCCATTCTATTTTTTTTTGTTTGTTTTGAAACTGAAGTTTGTCTAAAATTTAAAATACAAATAATTCACATTGTTTCCTAGACTGAATTTCTAGAATTCCACAGTATAATGGTGACATCACTAATTCTATTACAGTATATAACTAATTAACATTAGTTATTAATATTATGGATGTTTAATTAACATCCTGTGTCTTCAATTACAATATAACTGAAACAGGAAGAAACAAGTAATTGAATTCATATAATACACAATCTATTACTATATGAATTCTCTTCCTGGCTGGGTAATTTCATCAGTCCTGAAATATTCTACATTCAATATCCTGCAACAATTGACTTCATATATTTTTATCATAGCTTCAGACTAGTATATTTAAATGCTCACAGGATGTGCCTCTATTACAACAAGCTAAGCTTGATCCCTCAGTTTTAACAGTGGTTCTATAGCAGGAGCACACTAAAGAGAAGTTGCAGGGAGACAACTGCTTAAACAGCTCAATTTGAAGTAGAATGGAGGACTCCTTGAAAGAAAACTTAGGACAAAAAATAAATTTAAATTGAAAAGATTTAATTATTGCTTTGAAAAAAAATAGAACAAATAATGGTGAAGAAAAAGAAAAAGAACTAGAAATTCCAGGAAAAAATTAATTGTTCAACAAAAACATGACTGACATAGGAAGAAAATTAACAGCAGCATAATTCCAAACAACTGTCAGTGTTATAAAAGGCAAATAAGTAAAAGGCAAAACAATAAAATTGTTTGTAATTTTAAATAAAATAGAGAAACAAATGTAACCAAAAGAGAAGGTGCCTTTACACACATGTACACACTTAAAATCATTATAGAATCAGACTGCAATTTTACTAAATCCATATTTTTCTCATCAAGTAATTAGTTTGTGTTTTAAAAAATTGACAGAAAATTTTGATGAAATATAATATATATAATATAACTATTTAAACATGATTTTTTAAAAAAGTGTGCACAGTTTTCCAAAATTTCTTCAGACTTTTATGATCACTAGTTTAATTTTAGCTTGGTTAGCCCAATCCTTGGGCCCTGCTCTCTATTATTTCATCATCTCTTCTGCAGTCTCACCCACTCAACTTCTTTCCTTCCCTGGGATGTGCCTATTTTCTCTCACTTGAGGCATCGCCTATATTTTCCTAACTCTTCCTAATCCTCTTTACTTACCTGACTCCTTAAACTTTATGTTTTTAGGAAAATCTTTCTAAGAAGCCTTTCCTGAAGGGCTCAGGCCTTTGCTGTGTATATTCTGAATGGGTTGTAGATTTTCCCCTCTTGTGTCACTTCTGCACTCTAAAGTAACTATGGTTCATATTTTAATCTTTCATAATAGATCCTATGAGGGCAGAGACCTTGTTTATTGCAACACAAAACACAGCAGAGCCAAAGACACAAAGCAGATGCTTAGAAATTACATGTTAACTCACAGTGCTGACAATTACCTGAAATGAACTAACAAAAAAATATGTGCAGAGTAATCCGGCACCAGATGGCCCATTTTTTGGTACCAAAATCATTTTCATATAAAAAATATTCATTAAAGAAACAAAACACATTCTAAATAGTTAGCATTATTCTTATATGTATATATATTTCAAAATCAGTGCCTGACTCAGAATAAATGTACCATATATATTTATTGGATTCTGAATAAATTAGTGAAGTCACAGTATAGCATTGTGTTTAAGATCTCAATTTTGCTGAGTAAACTTGCATGAGATATTGGGATTAGATGAGATGTGTGGAAAGGGAGATTTACAATGCGTAAAAATCTTAATATTTTATCTGTAAAACAGGGTTAGTATTGCACTTTGAGTGCTGTAAGGATAAAGGAAAATAATGCAGCTGCTTCCAGAGGGTATTAATCACTAAGTTGTAGATGTTATTATTGGGTTTTGTATTTTCAAAAATAGATCATGACTATATTTACTGATCATATTAAGCTGAAACATTTTGACCAGTGTTCACCATTTTCCCATGGAGCACATTTATCTTTTTTTTGTTGTTGTTTGAAATATTATATATAGATGGACACAATACCTTTATTTTATTTTATGTGGTGCTGAGGATTGAACCCAGGGCCTCACACGTGCTAGGCAAGCACAAGTGAGCTACAACCCCTGCCCAAGCACATTTATCGTCAAGAGAAAAGCAGCTTAGAAAAATTAGGCTTCAGGCTTTCTTGGTCTGAGGCTATGTCTAAAATAGTTAAATTCTTTTCTTCACTTTATTTTTTAAATTATTTGTACAAATTTATGAGATACAGTGTGATAATTCAAATACATTTATCTAGTGTATAGTGATCACATCAAGGTAGTTATCATTTATCTCCTTAAACTATTAAAAAAATTTCATTAACACATGTAATTGTACATATTGCAGTGCAGTGTGATATTTCTATACATGTATATAATAGGAATTGATCAAATCAGGGTAATTAAGGTTTTCTTCTCCTTATCATTATTGTGTATTTGGAACCTTCAGATCTTTCTTCATTCATAAAATATTCATAAAATATATTATAAGTTATTGTATATAATATACACATATATTATATATTAGGATATATAGTTTCTATATAATGAGCTATTATAAAATATTATATTGTTATTAATAACCAACTCAATAGGTTATTAAAATGCATAATAGGTTATTATGGACAGTAATCACCCACAATTCTATAGAATACTAGAACTTGTTACTTCTAAATGTGTTTGGGTACTCATTATCCAATAGCCTACTATTCCCCTCTCCATACCATTTTCTATGGAAATATTTTGTTTTCTCCTGTGGAACTCTTGGGTACTCATATCTCTCAGTTTTACCCTCAAAGTCTATCAGTGGGATGCTTTGTTCCTTAGGTTTTTCTCCTTGGGCAATCGCATGATGTGGATTTCTTCGAGAAACATATTTTGCAGTTATTCCTCTTGGAACACAAAAGCTGATAAACATCTGTAGGATGTTTGGAAATAATGCATTTTGTATATTAATTGCTAAGGTAGCATTTCACAAAACTTTTAGTACATTTTCTGAAATTAGTAAGTTATTAGGAATTGATGTCTAATAGAATTAGTAAATGTAAGGTTCAACTGAGTAATTTTTTATTGGTATGTTGAAATCCTAAAATATAAGGGACTATTTAGATACAAGAGATACAGAAAGATGACTATGTTCTTGGTTTTGTGTGTTCTCCCCTAAACCAGAAGTCATATGAGTGTTCAAATCAAGTGATTAACAATAAGTTTATAATTGAAACTTTTAGTACAATTAGTACATTCTGATTTTATCAATAACTACTTGCAGGAATTAATTTATGCAAATAAATTAATTAAAGTCAGTAAGTTATACTAAATTTAAAATACAAAAATTTAAAGTGTGATGATCCTTTGTGATGTTATTCTACCATGCTTGTTTATTTAGATTACATAAGAAGAAATGAATTATAAAAATATCCTGGTTTTACAAAAATAAAAATGTTAGATCCTAAATTGTAAGGAAATGAAATGTAAAGCCTGGTGTCTTATTTTCATTAACAGATTTTGTATTATTTAGAACAACTAAAATGATTAAAGGGTTTCAGCAACTACTGTATTCATAATAGACTGAGAAGATTATTATTCTTCAGGCTGGAAATAATGAAAGCAGACATGAATGAAATCTCTCATATCATGAGGGTTGTGGGTAAGGTGAACACTTTTTCACCCAAATCATAGAATGTTATAAAGAAAATGCTTTGGGAATTTATTGCAAAATTCCAGAGTAATCGCTAACAGAAGTTCTTTTGTGTTCATTACTTTCAAACTCTAGTGCCACTGCCCAGTGGATCGAAGCCTTTCTCTTCTTTACACAATGGCCTTAGAACACTGCATGGACCCTTTGTCCTCATTATGACGTCTTCTCACTCATGAATCATATTGATCTTTACACTCAGCCTGCTGGATATAAAATGATGAGAACTGTGATTTAGTGTTAGGAGTTTGGGGGGATGAAAACATAAATTTGGAAGCAATTATCTGCTATAAGTTTAGCAGAAGAATCCATCTTGATGTCTAACAAACAATCCTTACACTTTCCCTTTCAATCCATTTCTCCTTTATGATTGTCTTAAGAATAAAGGTGTTTTTCTGGTTAGTTTTTAGTTAACCTCTTCCAGTTTGAATTTAGATTTGAGCAATAAATTTTTTGTTTCCCAATTTATTCTTCATTTTCTAGAGTGTAGGCAAATTGATTCCCTTATAGTGGATGTTACTTTTTGCTAGTGAGTCACATTATGAGTTTCTAGCATTTATTTAATCATTAATTAAATATATTTATTTAGATTTTTTCTTGGCCACTTCTTTTGTGAGATGCTTTAAAACCAAAGGAGGACAGGCAGTGTTCGTTCCTGTTTTCATGGAAGTTTCTATCAGTGAAGACAAGATTTATACAGTAATTACAATAAAGTCTGATGAGGGCTATGAGGGAAAAGGAGTAGGGCACTACGGACACAAGTAGAAGAGTCTCCTACATGTGGGGTAAGTGAGTGTTGTGTGTAGAATGTGAGCATTGAAAGGTTACATAGTGTAATCAGGAAGAATTTTGTAGACTTAATAGGAATTTACCAAAAGTGATTCTGAAGAGCAAGTAAAGGGCAGATTTGTTGCAAATATGAACATTTTTAAAACTAGGAAGGCATTGTTTTTCTTCTCTCAAATTATATTTGCAATATATAAATATCACATTGCAGATAGTGTGAGAAGCACTGAGAATGGGGATATTGGAACTGTTTATAAGCTATATGTTTCTAAGATTATATCTGAAGAAACATTCACCTAAACTAGGAAGGTGCCATAGAAACAGAAAGTCAGAAACATATGGAAGATGTATTTCCTAATGCCCTTTTGCTAGATGGTTGCTTTACTTCAGATTAAAATGCAGAATTTCTGGGTGCAGTGGTGAACACCTCTAATCCCAGTGGCTTGGGAGTATGAAGCCAGAGGATCCCAAGATCAGAGCCAACCTCAGATAATTAGCAAGATGCTGAATAACTTAGCAAGGCTGTGTCTCAAAATTTAACACACACACACACACACACACACACACACAAAAGAAACACAAAACAACAAAGCAGGCTGGGGATGTGGTTCAGGGATAGGTTAGATATCTCATATATATGTGTGTGTATGATATATTCATGTACAGATATGTATGATATATAGATATAGCTATATATCTCCAGGTAGAGCTTGAGTAAACCCTGCTCATTATTGTTTCCTCTGACTGTAAGAAATTGCATTTACAAAAAGAGAAAGTGTGCCCTCCCTTCCCTGTGCCCTGGTGATGATGAGAGACCCCCAGAGGAATTACAAAGGTCAAAAGTCTGTTTATTTTCAGGAGGCTGTGACTGGATCCCTACCCCATCCCCCACCTAAGAAACTAAAAATCATAAATATATATATATATTTTTTTCTTCCTTCTTTTTTCTTTTCCACAAGAAGCTTTCCCAGGATCTGTCCTAAGAAATTATAGATTTTGTTGACACAATTGATTGAGTTCAATCTGTGATATCAAAAAAGAAAAGAATTGCAGAAATAGTCTATAGACTGGGTCAAAATGATGCATTTTTTAGAGGAGAACTTCCTAATTTTGTGTACATTCTGGGAAACAACTGGGAAGGTTAATGAGTGTCATTAAGATTGGTTATGCATTTTTGCCACTGTGCTTCTTGTAGTAAAACAGGAAATTTTAAAACTTTGTCTTGCAGAAATGGAATGTCAAAATTCAGAACCGATGAGAATCCTGGGTTTTCTGTGGTACAATCACCTGAGATTAACAATAAATAAATGAAGTACATAATGAAGAAACATGTGGTGCTCAAACCTCTGTCATTTGAAGCCCACATGTAATTTTATCAAATAAGTAACATGAAATTAACCAACAATGGCATTCCTGTATTATACGATATCACCTATGAGCCTAAGTGAAACATACACATGTTTATTTTTCTTAGTCAATGAGCAGAAATTGAATAACAAGCAGAAAGATGCCTAGGGCAAGAAACAGTTTCCATCCCTCCCTCCTCTCCACTATTTTCCATTTTCTTTCCTCTTGAGTCCACATGTCATGAGTGATTTTTCAAAAGAAATATTATATTTTATTAGTCAATTTCCAAGGAATTAAACATAGACACAACATCATAAATTCATGGCATAAGAAAAGACATCTTTTTCAGAGGCAAAATGGAACTAGAAGGCTTCTCTTTGCCCTTTTCTTTCTTTCTGGCCACTACCAGCAGTAAATTTCAACAAAGAAGCAAGAGGAGAGGGGAAAAGTAAAGACAATAAAGTAGATACCCTCCAAAAAGCAAATATGCTAGGTCCTAGTGGGGTCTACTTTCAGCTTTTTCTTTCAGCTGCATCTGCAATATATTTTGCTTTGGCTATGTATTCTTTAAGAATCTCTTGTGAGAAGATCAGCATAACCAAGACAGGTTAGATATCTCATATATATATATGTGTGTGTGTGTGTGTGTGTGTGTGTGTGTGTGTGTGTGTATGATATGTTCATATATATATATATATACACACACACATATATATACATATGTGTGATATATGTAGATATAGATATAGATCTCCTGGTAGAGCTGGAGGAAACCCTGCTCATTACTATCTGTTTCCTCTGACTGTAAGAAATTACATTTGTAGAAAGAGTAAGTGTGCCCTCCCTTTCCTGTGCCCTAGTGATGATAAGAACCCCTGAGAGGAATTAAAAAAGCCAAAAACCTGTTTTATTTTCAGGAGCCTGTGACTGGATGCTTCTCTCCACCCCATCCCCCACTCAAGAAGCTAAAAATCACAAACTATATGTATGTGTGTATGTATGTATTTATTTATTTATTTTCACAAGAGGCTTTCCCAGGACCTGTCCTAAGAAATTGTAGATATTGCTGACATGATTGATTACAATTTTCCTTACCTTATCTTTATTTTAACGGTGGCTTTCTAAATATACTGTGTATAAATCCTACCTTCTGTTTGTGCAGATTATTTCTAATTGGACTTGTGGATTCACTATCAAAGGTACTAAAGTCTAATTTTCATACTGGAAATATTATCTACCATGACAGATTTTTAAATGAGTAATCATTTAACATTAAAAAATACATATTTGTGTATTTTGTATGTAATCATATTTGGAGATGCTTCAGCAGTTTGGCATATGTAGAAAGAATATCTGAATTACTGTTTCAAAATTTCACCCAGTGTTTTGGTGTCACATTCACATGACCTTAAATTCTTTGTGTTTTAAATTGCTAAAAGCTTCTGGAAGTGAATATCACTTCCTCATTCTCAACCAATCTTTGATAACTTCACTCAAAGAAATATAAACAAATGGTGCTTTGCTGCATTACATCTTGATCCCTTATTAGAATATCTATCTGTACTTCAATTTTGGAAAGTGAAGCCCAAACATAAAAAAAAAATTAATTAGCACTTTTTCTACTCAGATGTGATGTCTAACATTTTGCAGAGAGTCATACTTCAAAATTTTTTTAAAAAAATCATGATATTAGTGTTCTGAAATTTGGATTTAGATTCTAATAATTTTTGTTTAATACAAGTAGTGGGAATTTCTTGTTAAAGGGATCTCAGCAGTCCTGGAATCATAATGTCATTATCAACAAACAGTATAAATTCTGCAATCCTAAAACAGGTAAGGCACTCATAAGATGTTTTTGTTGTGAACTGTGGTTCAGATAGTATACATTAATTAAAAACAGCAGACACCTACAAGAATTAATTCAGCTGGTTCTGTTTTTAGTTGTTAATCTAAGTTAAAGCAGAGTCAAAGCAATGAAAACCAATATCTTCCATATGACAATTAATTAATGTGTGTCATGTAATATTCCTTCTATGATTAAGTCATGTTATGATTAACTTGTACATTATTCAACTTTTCTGTACTTTATGACCTTTTATACTGTATTGCAAGTACCAAGAAGACTATAGAGATGCTACATTTTTAATATTCTCTATCTTTGCCATGTCTGAAAATATGCCTAACATTTAGTAGCTCCTGAAACTTTTTGGCTAATTAAACTGAATGGTTACATGATTTAGCAGAAGTGGAAATTACTGGAAATTGGTCTCTACTCATGTAAAAAAAGGTTTGCTAGATGGGAGCCTCACTACTGCCTAGAGGGTGAAGACACTGTATGTCAGAGATGTTCTAATGTAAGAGATATTCTAACTTAAAAAGAAAGGTCCTTTATGATTGAGAAATGATCAAGCTCTGATAAAGTGACTCATTCTTTGAACTATTCAAAAATTTAAACTCCCTGGATCTCAGCACAGCTACTTACAGAGTGCTATTTCAGGAATGAGAAGTGCTTTCACTGATGACATATCCAAAGAGTCAAGTGATCTTAGAAGATGGGGCTTAATTACATGGGGCTTAATTATGTTTTAAAAACATACAACTGTAGTGCAGCAAGCCATAATGGTGACGAAAATTATAATTATTCATTTGGTCTATCAATCATAATTTTTTGTTAATTTCCTGAATTTGACCTCATCGTGTGGACATCTCAGTTATGAGAAAACTTGTCTGGTAAAAACTAAAACTGCCCTCACAGAACCAGCAATTTTCTATCATAACTTCATTTCTGTGGAACAAAATGGGCACCAGGAACCTAACCACAGTAGCCAGCCATGAAGACAGCATCAATTATGCTCCCATAAGTTCTAAGAAGCAAAGAACAAGACAACATCTATTTCTCAATCTCTAGATCTAGAATCATGCCACAGCACTATTTGAATGCATTGATGATGTGTGTTAAGTTGGGTGCTCTGTTCCAAATCACAGACTTGCTTGAAGTGTTACAAAATAAACTGTAAGAAGTTGCTGTGTTTATGAGCACAGAGCAAGGGTCAGAAGTGGAATTCTGGGAGCTGCTGAAAATTGACTTCTCAATATTGCTTAAAACTGGCCCCAAGGGAGAAGAGAGAATGGAAAGTGGTTCTAATTTCATCTTTCTCACTTGAAATTATGGGGTGATATTTACAGCCTTCCCCCAGTCAACTGACAACAATTCTTTCCCTAGGATTGCAGGGTGTTTCCTCACTGAAGTGAAGAGAATGTGCTAAAGGAATATGTGGGGCAGGGTGAGAGAGTTGCACTCTAAGAAAAAGCTTCCATTGATACAAACTCATGACAAAACTTGATGATGTGGCTGTAAAGCAAGCCCAAGCTCTGGAGTATTTAACTCTGCAATCTCCTGAGGCCTAACACATGAACTTGCAAAGTGTGAGACTTTAGGATCTGGTGACAAATGCAGTCATCAAGAAATTCTGACATTCACTGAACTCTGTCAACATGGCTTCAACATGAGGGCTATGCGGAATATATAGATTTATTCAGTAAAAGACTGTACAAAGTCAGGAATTGTTGGGCTGGGAAGAAAGAGCCATTAAGCTCCTTAGGATGGTTTAGCACAGCTGATAGAAAGCCCAAATTCACTTTATACAAGCAAGTCATGAGGAGTCCAGGCTTTGAGAGATTCATTTCCAGTGTTTTTTTCCTTTTATATAAACTATTCATCCAAATGGAAAATACATTTTTTGAGTGTCATTAATAATTATAACAATATTTCAATCCAAGTGAATTTCATTTGTGTTTTTTAACCACAGAGCCACATTAGACACTAGGTAAAATTGAAATTTATACATGTATTTATTCAGTTTATGATGAAACTATCAATAAAATACTTTGAAATAATAAATGTAACAAATTAGGATAAGACTATATGAGAGGAATAGGAAGAAAATACAAGTTCCAGAAGAAAAATAATGATGTATCATTCATGACTATTAAAAAATAGATATTGTTATGTATATCTTAAAAGACTGAGAAAGCAAGAGACATCAGTTAAAAACAATAATTCCATATATTTTTATCACTAACAAGAATTATCTTGATTCATATACTAAATACATAGCATGACTAATACAAGTATAGTAATTCTCTTCAGTTAACAATAACAATTGAAATTTGTCACTTTACTATTACTAGGATTTGTTAATGAATATTAAAATTAATCATGTAGAGGCTAACAGGCTCTCTGAAAGAATCATTAGATATATATGTGTGGTGATAATTTATTTTTGTAACAAAAATCCTAATCATGTATTAGTTTAGTAAAACACTATCATAATAAACAAATATTGACTAACATTGAATTCCAATGAAATGTATAAAATTTCAACACACTCAAAGACTGTTTAGGTATGAGCAAATATTAACAGATATTGTTAATGTAAACCTTTTATTTCAAAAATTATTTATCATTTTCAGGATTCTACCCAATGAGCTTATTTGTTTACATTCTCTGTTGTGAATATTATTCTGGATTTGTACAGTAGCCAAACACAGCCTACAAAATAGGCTCTGTTATGGTCAGCTTTTCCACCATTCTGAATAAAGAACCCAACCAGAACAATTGTAAAAAGGAAGAAAAGTTTATTTGAGGGCTCACAGTTTCAGAGATCTCAGTCCATAGAAGTCTGGCTCCATTCCTTGGGACTCCAGATGAGGCTGAATATTAGGGTGAAAGAGTGTGGCAGATGGAAGCAGCTAACATGATGATAAGAAAGTAGAAGGTATATTTGTATATTTGTATAATTGCCATATACAAATATATACCCTAAAGCCATGCCCCCAATGCCCCCATCTTCTCTAGCTAAACCCCAATTGCCTTCAGTTACCACTCAATTAATCCCATCAGGTGATTAATTCACTGATTGGGTTAAGGCCTTTATAACCCAGTCATTTCTTCTCTGAACCTTCTGGCATTGTCTCAGATGTGAGCTTTTGGGGGACACCTCACATCTAAACTATAACAGCATCTAAATATTCCATATTTACTATATATTTACTATATGTGTGCAGATTGCCTATAGTGTAACTTATACACAGGTAAGTACACAGACATGTCTCTGGATACACATACATTAATATACAATTTGAGTGTCATATAACAACTAAATTTGTTCTTACTTTTTTGGTAATATCATATCTTTTGTGAAAATCCAAAGAATCCAATTTAATTTGTGTAAGATTTTTTGTTTTATTGCTTAGATGAGTCAAAACCACAAAGGCCCTTTAATCTGTTTTAGCTAGGGTGTGATAAGTTGAAGCTCTGCAATTTATTTTTTATTAGATATTCACCTCATTCAATCTTGTCAACATTTAATGAAGAAAATACCTGCATTTGTGAAAATTATGGGACACTGGATCTGTCTTCTATCACATCTAGGGGAGATATGGTGGTGTTAGATAATGATTAGGAAAGTAAGTTCAACACCACTAAATTATATACAGATGGGGATAAAGAGCAAGCAGTGAAGGAAATGCTGATTCATCTCCTTTTTGATTTTGGTCATATTTAGAATAAAAAGCACTATTCATGTTTTTCTGTTTCCATTCCAATCTTTTCTAATCCAGTTGTTTTAAAAACCTTTGAATATTATAAACAGTATGAAATACATTGATAGATATTCACAATGGGAAAAACACCGGTTATCAAGCCCAGCAGACACATATATATATATTAACAATTAAAAATATAATAAACTATACTTATATATGGTATGTAGACTCATATTATTATAGCATACTATGTATTTTAATAGTTTATTCATCCTATTTTATTGTTTTAAAATTGTTTTTAAAATTATCTAATTTCTTGTCACCTGAAGAATGTGAAGCACTATTTATGCAGTGCTTTTCAATTGGGAAGATTTTTATCCCTCAGTAGGTATTTGACAATATGTAGAGACATTTTTGATTGTCACAATGGGAAGGGGAATACAGACACAGAAGGTATAGGCTAATCACCCTACAATCCATAGCACATTTTTCACAACAGAAAATAATCTGGCCCAAAATATTCACAGTATTGAAGTTATGAAACCCTGGTCTAATGTAATGTCATGTGCCTAAAATATTAATATTATGTTTCTCAGATTTTTTTCCTTTCTTAGGGACCTGATCATGACTTGGAGTTTGCTATGTTCTGAATGTTTCCCCTATAAAATTCAGGTGCTGCCAATGTGATAGTATATTAAATGGGATCTGTAAGAAGTGATTAGGCTGTGAGGGACCCTCCTTTGTGAATGGGATCAGATGTCCTTGTAAAGGGAATTGACAACTTCCTTCAGTGACAGTGGATGATTTCCTAGGCACAGAGGCAGTGTCAGTCCAGGGTCCAAGAGCAGTTTGTGAAGACCAAGCATGATTTCTGCTTCATTACATAATGCCTAGTAATGAATCCTTGTTTGCTCAAAGCATCTGGATCCACATGAGCTATCAGTAAATAAATTTAAAATATAAAATGTCTACAAAATAGAACTATACAATCCCTCCACAAATCAACTGATAAGCTTGATCAATGTGACCTTATTTGTTTGGCTACCATAGCATAGGGAAATACTAGTATACATGCACATGTGGAGTGGGCTAGGGTTTGGCTAAGTGGTAGAGAATGTCCCTAGCATTCATGAAGACCCTGGTTCAATTCTAGCATACCCCCCCAACACACACACACACACACACACACACCACATAGTAGCCAGGAAAAGTTAAACACTTGTATTGTGACTGCTTAAATACAAAATTATAGCCCCAAATAGACACATTGAAAGTAAGGTATAATCAGTATAAAGGCTTTTTCTTTTTTCTTTTTTTTTTTTTTTTTGTACCAGG
>NW_026000016.1:4529428-4585306 GCF_001458135.2 Marmota marmota marmota | reverse complement strand
TTTTTTTTTTTTTTTTTTTTTTTTTTTTTTTTTGTACCAGGTATTCTACTCCTAGGGCATTTAACCACTGAGCCACATACATCTATTCCTTTTATTATTATTACTTTTTAAATTTTGAAACAGAGTCAAGAATCAGAGTTAAGTTGCTGTGGGCCTCTAAGTTGTTGGGGCTTGCCTTGAACTTGCAATTCTTCTACTTCAAACTCCCATTCTCTGGGTTTACAGGCATGTACCACCACTCCTAATTTGTAAAGGCTATTTTTGATGCTACACCATCTGGCATGAGGGTATGCCATCTGGCAAAAGGGTGAGGCAACCCCGTAAGTTTCACAATCAACCAAACCTGATGTTTCACAATCATAATTACTGATGTTTTCATTTTATTTTTTTTATTAAATATTTCTGAAGTATATAACAAAATATTAAAAAATTTTCTTAGTGGGTCAAGATTTTTTTTCTTCTTTCAGACATTTAATACTTCCATTGTCTAAAGTATTGTTTCAGGCTGAGAGCATGTTTACTAGTTGAGCATTTGTGTAGCATACACTAGGCCCTGAGTTTGATCCTGGTACCACAAGATACATAAATAAAATAAAATTTTGTTTTATCATTACACTGTCTGTGACTTTGATTGTAGTAATATTATCAATAGGTTTGTAGATGGAGGAAGCATGAAAGACCCACCAAAAAGAAGATTTTAATAGGACTAAATATTTCTGAAATTTGCTTCAAAGAAAAATGAAGAAGACAGATACAAATTATTTCAAGTAGTAAACGTATTTGTATAATTGATCATTCTCTTGCTTCACAAAAATGGGTAACTGAAGCTCAGAGAGATTGATATATGCCCTTAATCTCACAACCACCAAATGAAAACCACAGTGCAAACATGTCCTCTAGTTTTAATGCCAGGGCTTTCTCCAATTCATTCTGACACACACATCAAGAATCTGATTTAGGGTAGAACACTGACCTGAAGAGGCTTCTGTACTGAATAAAGTTCATGGATCCAGGCTGCCTTCTCTGTGATTATGCAAAAATAATAAAAAATAAAAATTAACACTTCATTTTCATCATCGTGCTTAGGATATGTTTATTTATTAAACATACAATTGACTTTGTGCTACTGATAGTGACATCAACTAGTTATTTGACTTCTATCAGCTTTATTTACTTATTTTTATTATCTCCCAATTGGAGGAAATAATGATATTTTCTCAGACTGTGGGATCATTTATATACACATACATATGTACATAAATTTTCAGCTGGAAAATATGGGTGCATATGTAGGAAGGATGAGCCATTCACAGGATTTTAAGAATTCCCCTGAAGTGACCAACATTTATTGATGATGGGCAGTATTCTCGCCTGTCACAGAAGACAAGTAGAATTTTACTCTAACTTCCAATGTGATATTATTGTCAAAACTAGAGCCAGTCATGGTGGCGCACACCTGTAATCCCAGAGGCTCAGGAGGCTGAAGTAGGAGAATCAAGAGTTCAAAGCCAGCCTCAGCAACAGCAAGGCACTAAGCAACTCAGTGAGACCCTGTCTCTAAAAAAAATTAAAAATAGGGCTGGGGATGTGGCTCAGTAGTTGTGTGCCCCTGTTGTGTGCCCCTGAGTTTAACCCCTGGTACCAAAAGAAAAAAAACACACACACACACACATATATACAACAGGATGTAACTATATTAACAGCAAAGTAATAGATCAACTACATGATGAGTACAATAAATGTACATAAATTACATAAAAGCTATAAAAATATTATTAGAAGATAAGAATTAGAAAAATAGAAAAGTAGATCTTAAAAATTTAGCTAAGGTTTTTAAACACATACTCTTCTGTATTGATAAATAATATTTGAAACGCGTTGACAGTGAATGAGATCTAGAAAGTATTAAAAGCTTTACCATAGGATAAAATCCTCTTATACTAAACAATTGTGTGAACTATAAGAATGTGGAGTATTTTCCCCATGTCTAAAACTAGTGGTGAAACAAAAGGAAAAACAACCTTGTTCTCAAAATGCTAATATTCTTATTGTATAATAACATTTTGGAGTATAGTTTTCAGATTTAACAAACAAAAATATAGTATAATTTTTATCTTAGGTACCCTCAAATCTTTCTAGTATAAGTATTATAAGAGTATAAGTATGTTTCAAATACTGTATGGGATACACACAAAAAACAATAGATTATTGTTCATTATTTATTGCTCACTTGAAATTTATGTTTAACAAGACATTGTGTGTTTTTTTTTCTAGTAACCCTATTTGAATGATTTTTTTTTAAAATTTGAAATACTTCTAGCAGATGTAAAGGACAAATTCTCCAATCTCAGTATATTAGAACTATACAATTTTTTTCTCAGTTGTAACTGATGAGAATTTTCTTATTTGAGTAACTCTGTCCTCAGAAGAAGGAATGAGGGCCCAATTCTATATTTTAGATCCATTTTCACAACATAGCTTGCAAATTCAATCTGGGTGTTGTCTCCCAAACTTACAAGGGAAGCCTTACTCTTGGCTGTAGAGGAACAAGCCCAGTGACTTATATGTTTTCTGCTCACATTTCATTGTCTAGAATTCAGACACATGGCCCCACTTACCTGGAAACCCTAATGTAGCTGTGTGGCCCAGGACAACAGGGAGCAAATTAGGTTCTCAGCTATCAATCTCTACCACAGATGCTGAAAAAGACCTAGAAATATAAGAAGTGTGTCAATGGAAAAGCTTTGCACAGTTTGCAGACATTCAAGAAAAGACAAACCATATTAATATAACTTCTAAAAAATGGAAAATGTGGCTTATTTTAAAAAACAATGTAGAAGCAAATAACTACTTAGAAATATGTCAAGTAAAATGCAGATATGTGATCTATGTATATTTCATTAACACTTGTGCACAGAAATGTTACACAATGGGCATGATAATATTCTATTAATTATTATACCCTTAAGGACTTCTATTTGAAAATAATAGAGCTCTCCTGATGATCTCCTTATAAACTTGCTCGTGTTGTCAGTTTTATCAGAATTAATAAAACTACATATCTTCAGTTCTACAAATTACACTAAAGTTTTTCAGATGGTTGCAATTGTGGTTCAAAACTCCCAGGCAAATACATGCAAAGTGCAACATAAACATCCTGATGAAATATTAACTGAGGTAAATGATCTAAGCTAAGACAATAAAACAGATGAATTATGAATAAAATTTACAGTTAGAATTAGCCAATATAAAGGAGTTGAGTTAAATAACAACCTTTCAGTGACATTTAACACTTAGGTAAGGAAATAGAAGTAAATAAAAAGTACAAATAGATTATAAAATCCAGAGGAAACAGATTAATCTTCAAATAAGAGTCCAGTAAAAAGAGAGAGGTGACAACAAAGATGAAGATGTCAGAGAAACAGAAAATAGCAACAAGATTCTTCAAACCTAAGAAGAGAAACAAATGGGAAATATGATTTCAAAGAACTTATAAAATTGAGCTGCTGCTTTTCTTTTTCTTTCTTTTATGGATGTGGAAGAAATATAATCTTGATTTGAAAGAATAACTAAAATATAAAGCTAGGTAAGCCACGTGTAGTAATGTACAAGTGAAGAAGTATTTTTAATGATATAAGTAATTAGCTTTTCATTGCTTTTTTGATGTAGTTCTAACCTTAACAAGAGTTTTTTTTTTTTTTTTTCAGTTGATGCCATTATCTAATAACCCACTATTATCGATTTTCAGAGAAAACACATTATCTGCAGGAAAACTTTCTGAAAGTCACAAACAAGCATGAAGAGCCCAGAGGCAAAAGATTTGTAGAATCTTTAAAAGATAGCTAGAGGCAAGAGTTTGAGCAGTGGGAACAGATCACCAAAGAACTCTAGTCTGCCTAATAAATGCGGCACAGAACAAAATCTATTCAAAGCACAACCCAGAAAATAGCATTGGCATCATGCAGCTGCAGCCTGCAACCGTGACCTTACTAGAAACAAGCCACAGGTCTGCCACTGACACAGGATTATTCACAAACAAAACAGCCTGCCTGCAGGAAGAGCAAAAAACACTTTCATAATCAAATCCAGTGACAACATAAATATTTCACCATGTCACTCTCAGGGCGCAAGCTGGTTTGTCTTCTAGAATAATTCAGGGAACAAAACACGGTTCTGTATAGTAGAAAATATATTGGTTTAATACTTTATTTTTAAAAAAATAAGAAGCTATAACTGATTTCATTGAAAGATACAAGCTGTTAAAGAAACTTAAAAGAACCTTACCAAAGATCCACCAAGATCCAGATTCAATCCCAGCTTCAACAACAAAAAGTCACCTTCAGGTGCACAAGTCTATAAATCTATCCCTTTAGGTTAACTTTTTTCTTCTTCTGGTGATTTATAATATAATCACTTATATAGACAAAGTAAGACGAGGCAAATAGGAAACATTTTAAGGGTAATACTATAAAATGAGTTGTTATCTTTGTCTAGTTTAATATTAATATTAATAGTATGGTTTAGACTAGAAAATGAGATAAGTAGAAATACACTTTCTCCCCCTTTTCTGCCTCTGCCCCTTGAAACTCAGCTATCCTTTTCTTTTTATTTTAGAACTACAACAGGCATTTTAATACTCAACAAGGTAGAATTTAAAGAACTGTCACTATGAAATGATATGATTCCATAGGAAAGATATCATGATATCTTTCAGGATATCATGTTACATAAAGTTGCAGCTAAATATAAAAGTTAAAAATGTACAGAAAATATACAAAATAAACGATTACATAGGAAGACTTCAAGTTTTTAAATTTGATACATATCAAATCAGCTATCCTTTTCTATCATATTTTATTCAGTGCTTTTTCTAGGCTATGTGGCTAATGACAAAGGAGATCATTGTTTGTTGGCACCCTATTCCCTCTTTATAGTACCTCTGACTGTTGTGGGTCCTTTCCCCTTTGTTGCCCCATGTACTTCATTTGGCTTACATTGGTTCATTGAACTTTTTCCCTTTGGAGTTTTCCTGTCTCCATTAAACCTCATTGTTCTGAGTCTCATTGTATTTTAATTGTATGTCATGATGAAAACAAATCTGAAAATTATGTTATAAGCTAATGACATAATTGATTAATGTTCACTCCACAGGAGTAATTATATTTAGACTATGTTAAATGAAATATTGGAGACCCTAGCCCAAAAGAATGGGGACTGTATTACCAACTATAATTTACCTCTATTTAACACAAGACCTGATCAGAACAAATTATGAGATAAAAAATTTATGCTATAGTTTGTAAGGTTTTGGAAACATACTATTATTTCTATAAGAGAACACTGACATGATTTGCCAAATGTCATGGTTTGAATGTTTGTGTCCTCTCCAAAATTCATGCTGAAATTTACCCAAAATAAAAATATTAAGAGGTGGGGTCTTTGGGAAGTCATTAAGTCATGAGAACAGAGCTCTCATGAAAGGAGTAAGTCTCCTTATAAAGGGCTGGAGGGAACTAGGTAGGCCTATTATTCCCTTTTGCTTCTGTCATATAAGGATGCAATATTCATCTTCTCCAGAAGACACAGAAACAAGGTGCCATCTTGGACAAAGAGAAAAACAGCCCTCACCAGACACAGAAACTGCTGGTGTTCAACTTCCTATCCTCTAGAACTGTGAGAAAACAAATATATGATCTTTACAAATTACTCAATTTGTGATATTTTCTTGTAATGTCATAATGAATTAAAACATCAAATTTCCTAGTTTTGTAGCCAATAAGTGCAGATACACTACCCATGTGCCATACTTTATGCTAAATATTTATCCATTTAGTTTTCTATATAACTCTTTGAGATATAAACTATGGTCCACATTTTCAGATAAGAAAACCAAGGCTTCCTTGATGAGTTGAAATAAGTTGTCCAAGATCACACAGATGCTAGGTGCAAAGGTAACTTTTGCTACCTGACTACAAGCCAGGGCTCTTACCCTTATGCTTTACTACCTGATGGAGAATGAAATTGATGCACAGAAAGTTATGACTGAACTCCTCTGGTTAGGGTTGGACACCCCTGAGTATAATGCAGAGCTCCTTCCAGCTATTTACCACCCACCTCATATTAAAGGGGCCATTTGTGTCTTAGGGTGAGTAGGCACTAGATGGGGCAGGTAAAAATCTAGGCAATTATGTAAATAAAAATAATCCTCTGGGGTGTAGCTAAAAACAAATATTAAAGATTCCAATTCCCCCTGAAAGATGAGTGAGGCTGGATCACATATTAACATAATGATATAAGCATGAGGACTTATTTGAATGAAGAAATATTATTCAAATATTAAATATGAAAAGTAAAAGACTAGATTAGGCAATATCTAAGTATCATAACAATTTCAATCTTCTTCTTCTATCTTAAAACTATTTTCCTATTAAGTAAAATATATTTTAGACATTTAACCTCCTGAGATTATGTTGCTTAGGTGGCAGATTTTACATTAAAATATCTTCATAACTAATATTAAAATTGTCATTTCTTCTGTGATGTCTTTTATTAAAACCCAGTATACAAACCAAGGGCTTAAAATTCTTACAGATATGCAAATATAATTTTTCATAATAAAATCTAATGATTTTGAAAGACATTTTTTACAAACTACATTTAATTTAGAATAATGAATATCTCTGTTTTAAAAATAAATGTGTGAACAATATTTAATGTCAACATTATATATAAACAATAGCTGATTTGCAATTTTAAATGCATTGCTTTCATTACTATTGGTCCCTCAAACTTAAAGGAACACCATGTAAATAAAATCAATCTATTTCCTTAAAAAATTACTTCCTATGTATATCTGATACCTGCTTCCTATGACCTAATCCCATACATTTTCCTCTTATAAATGGCTAATAGAAGTACATGAATGGGAAATGGTGTATACCAATCGTTTCCAAATTTTGTTTGCTCATTTAAAATTGAAATTCAAATTAAAAAGACATACTTATCTTTTCATTTTAGATTTATGGTAAAACATCAGAAATGGAGAACTGAAATTTATTTTCAAGACAAGGTCACCTAAGCATTATTTTTCTTGTCTTTGCAACTAGAAATACTTCTGTTTATCTGATTGTTTTTGCAGTGCCTATATATGCATGTTCAAGTCTTTATCCATTTATTTAACAAATATCTTTATTTTCCTTCCTTTCCTTGTATGAATTATGAAGATGCTTCTTTAAAAAAACACATTGCTAAACTTTCTGTGCTGAGTTTAACTCATTCACAATTATTAATATATATAGACAAATTAACTCTAAATGGGCCTATGTATTAATGGAGACATTCCTACTTTCTAGAGTAGGCCCATTGGCTTCCCCTTTGAATTATTGCTCTGAGATACAAAAGCTTCTGCATTTTAATTATCGTGATTTCTTTTCAGCCAGGGGTTTCTGACTGTACCTGGTTGGGTTAAAACGCAAAAATGTAGGCTTCCTAAGTGTTCTGGAGCCTTGTTTTCAGAGTGGGAAAGAATAGATGATACACAAAGTACTAATTAAAGAAGGTTTGGAAATTTCACAAAGCTAAACCTGTTTCTTTTCTACAGAGCCTCGCAGAATCTGTAATGTAGCAGCATCTGTATAAACTTCCATGTACTTGTAGGTAAGAAGTAATTTGAAACAGTTTCCCTACATATTTTTACCCACAAAACCTCTCTGTGGTGCACATCCCTAGACCATTGTTCTGCCTAAGCTAAATTGGGAAATGTTTCACAAAATAATAGCTTTTCAAGGACAAAAATGTGATCTTTCGCAAAACCTCAGGAATCTCATTCAGGCAGTGGTTGACTAACCATGGCAGGAAAGGGAGAGGGAGGAAGGAGCTGTATGGGGAAGTACTCGGCTTATTCCCATTTGACTGGAACATTTCTTCAATAGTTGCCAAATTAGTGGTTCATTCCCAGGAAAGCGATGTTTTTAAAAGTGTGAATGACAGAAAATGTGGTTTAACAAACAACATTATGCAAAGAATCTGCAAAGGAAGAAACTATTTGATGAAGCCATCAACTGGACAATATAACAAGGAAGGTTATTGATCATTTAAATTTGTATACTTAAATAAACAAAAACTTTCCTGGTAGTTGTATAGTGTTTTATAGTATAAATAAGAATTTATAAGCTAATTAGTGGTCATGAAAATTGAGGATTGCGCTTAGTAAATAGCTGTATTATTTACTGTTATTATTAAAAGAGAAATAATCTGTGGTTAGCATATCACATTTATTTCATTGCAATATGATCATTAGAAATGAGGATATCTAGGCATACACGAATCTGCTCCTCATCATGTAATCACATTAAAGACATTTTCTCAAAAAGTGCAGTTGGGGATGGGATAATACTTGTTAAACAGAAATTCTGAAAACTATTGAAATTTTTCTATTTTAAAGGAAATACCAAATTCATTACTAATGAACCTTTTTACTTCTGAGGTTCATATTACATAAGGAAGCTTTGTTTTCTATTATAAAGTGTAGAATTATCATTTTCAAAGTTTAATTTTATTGGTAAGTTGTAAATTTTTTCTTAGGAAGATCTTTTTCTTGAGAATTAATTTATTTGTAGATGCTAAATTAATTTGAGTTTAATTAAAATATTTTTCTTATAGAATTTTATTAAATTATTTGTGATTCAAAGTATTTGTTTAACTTAAATGCCAAGGATTAATATAATTAAGGGAAAATAAAGCATAAGTAATAATATCTTTTTATAAAGGGAAAATATGAAAGATATTTATCTCTATATTTCTGAGTAAATATAGCAGCTATAGTAAACATAGTAAATTAAATGTTCACTGTTATCATAATCATAAATGCTTTTCTAATTTAACTTAATCTTTATGGTTCAACGTTAATGGTAGATATTTATTTCATGTTCATTTAACAATGAGGAAATTCATCAGCTGTACTAAGACTACCCAGGTGGTAAATAATGGAGCTATGATGCAGACATAGATGAACTGAATTCTGAGGTCTGCTCCCAGAGAGCTAAGATCTGCAAATCCTCAGTGCAGTGTTCACAGCATAGGCACCATCACTATTGAACAACAGTTCATTTGATGTTGTGAAAATATGAGGTCTTCAGAAATTTATATCTTATTCATAAAAATAGTTTATCTTGGGTGCATTGTAAATCAAAATACACAAATTAATCTTCATGTTTTTGTTTTCTGTTGGATCCTTTAATGAAATACAATATTAAATGTGAGGTATAGAATAAAACCATTAAAATAAATCATCTTGTGTTTCCCTGTTTATTTTCTTATTCTTTCAACATGTATTTATTAAGCATTATCTAGGTCAAGTGCAGAGTAAAGTGAATAAAATTGAAATTAAAAAGATAGAAAAACAGATTAACATTTAATCTCAAGGAAGTTACCACTTATTATTAGGATGGAAATCTACAATATGAAAAATATTTGAGAAACCATTTTGGTACTGCAATAGACTCCTATAAAGCATATAGAGGCAGGCACCCAAGAAGGGAACAGGCACTTCCTTGATGCTACTTTGGGTATAGGATTTGAGGTCAAGAAAGGATCACCAGGGGGAGACATATTAGCTAAGGCTTGAAAGATGAAGCAGTCTTTCTCCACATAATGGAGGAAAAACATTCTGAGCAAAGGAAACAGCAAGACCAGGGGTAAAGTATTGTATGTCACAGCTACAAAAAGACAAGTGAATTGGCAGGGCTGGCTAGAAACCCAACAAGAGCTCCTAGAGAACAGATCCAAGAGGTAGAAGAGTCAAGTTACAAGTGGTCTTGATTTAATAAGCATAAAGAGTCTAGACTTTGTTCTTTTGGCAGAGAGGTCATGGAAAGGTTTCAAGAGAGGTAACATATATTTAAAAAAACTGCATTTATTTGATTACACAAACATGATACATGTGCACGGTAATAACTGTGAACAATAAAGGAGGTTTAGAAACTGAAGGTGTGCAGGTAGAATAATGGGACCCCCTAGAGTTGGGCAGTGTATCACCTGTAAGGCTGTATAGATATTCGTAATCTAAACATAGAACACAGAAATGAAAATTTATAATGATTCTCACTCTTGGCAACAGCATTAACATTTTATCAAATTTCATTCCAGTCTTTCCTATATGTATTGACACCCCATTATTAAATATATTTCATTTATTCTTTCATTTTTAAACTTTTTATTTTTAGAGGAGTTCAGGGCAACAGAAAAATTAAAAGTACAATTCAGAAATTTTCCATAGACGGTGCCATACTATGAAAATCTTGCCTCAATATCCACATCCTCCACTATTACAATTGATGAACATAAATCACACATCATAATCACCCAAAGTCCATAGTTTTATTGAAGTTCATGCTTCATATTGTGCCTCCTATGGGTTTGGACTAAGAGATTATTTTTTTTTAAGGAGGCAAACTCTGGAAACTGTCTTAGAGAAATTTTTGAAGTTAATTAGAACAGAGGCAGAGAGAGTAGGTAATACATTATTGAAATGAGTCAGGTCAGACAAGTCATGGGCCTGTAATATTAAAACAAACATATGCATGATGGATCTGTTCATCTGTTCATGGATTAGGTGTGGATGATAATGGAGTCAAAAAAGTAAATCATTATCCGTATAATTATTATACTTTTGGACATAGTGCTTCCCACTTAGTAAAGTAAGGAATAGTGGAAATTGACTAGATTTGGAGGGAAAAGATGGCTCTGAGTGTTCATGTAACATTTGGGGTTATTAAAAACCCACTACATGTGCACTTTTTTGTGTGCTGAAGATACAAAAAATAAATCAGGTTCTGATACCAAAGGGACTCATATCTTGTTAAATATGCCTGATTAGATTTCAGATATTTATGTATGCTTCAGTATAGAGATTTTGACACGATACAGAGACTTGTGACTTATTAGCAAAAGTGTGATACTGGATGCCATGTAAATAGATAGAAGCACCCATGAGAAACATGGAGAATGGTAAGGGACAGGGACAAAGTCAGAAGTCAGTGGAGCTGCATCACTCAGCAGCCACATAGGAAAGTAGGAAGGAAAGAATAGAGATTATAACCATAGAAGGGCATGTGCATTCAGGAGTAACCCAAGAGAGAAGGCTTAGGATGGTAGGTTCATACACCCCAGTGTGTTCAAGCAAAGTGAAAATTCGTCAAATTCACTGGGTGTTCACTTGAAATGTTAGTCTGCAATTTAGAGAGAGCAGTCCCTGGGAACATGAGAATGTATCACGCAGAACCAGTAAGAAGCTATAAAGTGGAAAATGTGAGCATATACTTCAGTTGAACTTCAATTTTATTTTGAATGCTCTCAAAAGATAATACAATCGCCTTTTTCAATTTGAGAGAAAATCTCTACACAAATATTTGACAAAGTGTAATATCAGAGAATAAAAAAAAAGCTCTTTTTGGCTGATACTGTACAGTTTAGTCCTAAAATTATTTTAATTTGATTATGAAACAGAGGAAGATATAACCATAATCAATAGAATATTAGAAGCCACAAAAAGATGCACTTTCTCTTTTGTGCCATGCTGAAGGTCCAACCTGGAGCCTCACACATACTGTGCAAGCCTGTCTACCACTGAGCTATATCCCCAGACCAGGATGCATTTTCTTAAAAGTAAAACCTAGGTCTAATATAAATAAAAAGCACTATTATGAAGGAAGTTTCTGTTTCTTCAATATATAATGATGAGTCGATTTCTATTACTATATAAATATGCTTTATTTTTTGTGCTATAAGTGCTCTCATTTGATCTGTAAAAGGTCATTAAATAGTATGATGGATACATATGGTCACATGGAATAGCCATCAAGATAGTGGGATTTCCTTGTAATTCTAATTAAAAACAGACATCTGTGGGGTTGTAGTTCATGCCACAGAAACACGTTTATAAATGACCTGGATCCCTGCCAGTTTGTGGCTAAGTGGAATATTAATTCAGGTTTATTCCCAGACAATTGCTCTTTCTTGTGAGACATGCAATGAATACCATCCCTATTTTATTCATTCATAGATAGCACTATAATTCAATTTCTCCATACATGCTAGTTTTTTTAAGCATTTAATAAGAAGTGATAGCAGAACTTCATAGAACTTTCCAACAGAATAGTTATTCTATAATAATATTTTAGGGGACAGTGCAACTGAGTGTAACACACTCCAAACAAGAATCCCAAAGAAAAAGATTTGAGATCAGAAGCAAATCTTTCTTCTTTTTATTTAAAAATCCATCCCCAAATCCTCATGGGGGAAAAAACAGTGGGAGTGTGTCAGAGCTGGACACAGAATCCCAAGAACAAAGTAGCCAAGCAAGAGAGTGGTGGCCTGGCAGGAGGTTGCAATCCAAGAAAGTAAGGTAACTGACAGGGTAGAAATGTCTCAGGGGAGGGTAAACTCCACAGTGACAGAGTCCTAGATCAGTTCTCCTGGGTAAATGGGAACTGATTACAAATAGGGGAACTGAGCAAAAGTGCATTTACTGAGACAATGGGAGACAACTGCTCTATGTTAGGAGGAAATTACTAATATTGCAAGGGAAAAAAAAAAACAAAACCATGAAGCTTCTAGGACTGACTTGGGATTAGGGATATTAGTGTGAACTTGGGGATGTAGCTCAGTTGTAGAATGCTTGCTTGGCATGTATTAGGCCCCAGGTTCTTTCCCCAAGACTGAAAACAAACAAACAACAACAATAAAATAACAAATAAATAAAATCCATTAAAATACAAATGCTGATAATGTGTGTGCCATAAGACATTTCCAAATCTCAATTTCTCTTTTTAAATTTTTCTCCACTAAGGAATAAATACATGATTCCAGAACTGAGCTAATAAAGTGTCAAATGAGCCTGGAATACTTTATTCTGTCTGAAGATAAATTAGTGCTCCAAAAATTCTGGGAATATATCAAAAGATATAGGAGCCAACTTGAAGGGGCTTTTAATCAGTCATATCTGTAGCAACTTGGGCATCAAAATAAATAATGATGACAGCAAATTATAGCCTATAGAATAAAATAGTAGTTCATGAGTTTACACAGATATGAAATAGATGAATGAATAAGAGGAGGATAGAGAAATCTCTTCCTTAGAGTACAATGTCAATAAATATATGTAAAAATACATAAAGTGAATAATGAAATTGGAAGATCACGATTTGGCAACAGTTGATACCCACAGTTATCCGTCACTAGTACTGCTTCTTCACATGTTGAAGTCTGAACATTAGAGAAGCACACTGAGGCAAGCATATAAAGCAGGGCTTATTTAAAAACGGGTAACAAGACTTCTCCCAGGAGGAAGAAGGGGGTTATAGCTGGTATCCTGCTATCCCAAGAAGAGAGGTGTTCTACCCTTTTTATACGTCCTAGGCTTCCTGTATTCTCCTGTCCCCTTCCCCTATCTTTCTCCCTCCTGAGTACTTGACTAGGCCCAGGAATGCTGGGTGGGATGGCCAAAAGGTGGGAAAAGGGGAAGGGCAGGATAGTGTAGCCCAGGACCCATTGATTAACAACTTTATAGCTCTCTGGGGGGAGGGGCAACTGCTGGGACAGGTTACCTTAGCAACAGGTTGGAGCAGGGGGAGGTTCTTGATAAGGATGGAGGAAGGCTCAGAAGGAATTAACATTTCAACCCCTCAGGGGACAGTCTCCAACTTGCCAGACTCACTCAAAATTGGCCTTCTTGAACCAATCTGACTTGATTTACCTATTTATCTATACTGACTACCTGTCTAATTCTGGTTTCACTGTCATAGTAAAAATTGATTTTAGAGAGATGTTTGCATGTTGTTTGTGTGTGTGTGTGAGTGTGTGTGTGTGTGTGTATAAACATTTTACGAAGATATATAGCTCCGTAAAATGTTTGTTTAAAAAATAAAAGAAAATGTGGTAGCAACACCAAGGAGGAAAGACTTCAGCAAGTAATAGGAATTAACACACTGCAACTTTGCCTACAAATTTAAAATTATTTGAAAATATTAAGAAAAAAAATAATACTGTGTATTTTTGAATAGACTGTGTCAGGGGTGGGTGAGGATTAATGAAACAGGATCATAATAATAATCATAAAGTAATAATTGTTGAGTTTGTGTAGTAGGTAAATGTGAGTTAACTTATATCCTTTTAATTTTGTGTATGTTTTTGTAATCATGGGGCGATTTATTTCTATTTCTGAGGCATAGCACAATGGCCCAAATAGCTACTAATTACATCTATTCATAGAGTCCCCTGTGTTCAGTTCTGTGGTATGCATAATTAAGTTAATAGTTTACTATACTTAATAAATTGATATCTTGCTGTATTCGACAAGATAAGCAGAGACAGGCAACAAGGAGGGATATAGGGAAGCTTTTCTGTACTCTGGAGATGAGCCAAAGATGTGCCAATGCAGGAACCAGAGATCTGCTCCCCAGGAACTGATCACTTACCTGCTGCTTTATCATCACTTTTGCTGAAACTCTTGTAACAGTTTTCTAAAATACTTTCCTGTGGGCCCCCAATTAATTTTCCTACCTCTCCACAGTATGTATTCAGTGGAACTGGCAGTGGAATGACTTAAAAGAGAGTCTAGGACTCCTTTTTCTGAACATTTGACTCTCCAAACAGCCCACAGTGAAAAGATATTCCTCTTAATGCAGATAATTTTTTATGTTATTGCTTAATATTCTCATTTTCCTGTTTCTTCCAGCTGCTCTGGTTTTTTAACCATTTGTTTAACACATGTCAGGCTTGCAGTCCCCAAAAGTTAAAGGTTGAATGTTTCTCTGATATGTGGAAGATTTAAAATGGGGGAGGGGGAGAGATTAATTTAAAAAAAAAAGAAGGAAAGAAAGATAAGAGAAAAAATGAGGAGAGAGGCTTTCATCAAAATAGAGGCAAGATCAGTAGACTAGATTAACACAACTAAAGAGGAAGAAGAAAGGATGGGGAAAGGGAAGATAGTGGAAAATATCTGCATGTATGAATGTGGCATGGTAAGTCCTGGCATCAGATATATCCACAGGACACTAAATAATTAACTTAATGCATATAATTAAAAACAAAATAATTAGAAACAAAAAACAAAGAAAAAAGTAAACTGTAAGTGGATTGAAGAGGGATAGGTGGAGGGAGGGGAGCAAAGGATGAAGAGGGGGTGAATAGGGGACTGAATAAGAGAGGGTTGGGTTTCATGCCTTTCTGATTAGTCAAGGTATATCCTGGTTTTATATCATAACTAAAAAGATATATATTTTTTTAAAGTCAGGCTTATACCTGAATCTATGGCCCTTCCTATATATTCTTTGCCCAAAACATTTCCATTAAACTATTACTGTTTCCTTCTTTACTTTCTTAAGGTCACAATTTAAATATTTTCCAAGGATACCTGTTTGAAATTGAACCAGGTAGAGTCTCCCATCCTCTTTTCATGCAATTTATTCAACTACAATGTTAATTTTAATTTTAAATACTTTCTCCACTTTTACATTTGAGAGTCAAGAAAGTTTGTTTACTATCATCACTGCTAGTCAACATTAGACTCAATACAAGACATTTCAATAAGGCAAGACAAGGAAAAAAGGGAGACATAAAGATGAAAAAAAAATAAGTACTTTATTAGCAGACTGTTTACTGGAAAAATCTAGGAAATCTAAAGAAATAATAAGTAAAATTAGAAAGGCTTATATATAAAACTGGATCATGTATTTAATTTTTAGCAGCTAACAATTGAAAAAATTGCAAAGATCATTTATAAGGTAATTAAAAATTATCAAAAATATAAAATATATATTTAAAAAAATATGTAAGTCATATACATGAAAACTACAAATGTTGCTGAAAAATAATTAAATGAATGCAGAAATGTACTATGTTGATCGGTTGGAGGACTTAAAAATGTTAAAATGTGCAGAGGTTGACCTATAGATTCTATGTTATGTCAGTCATAATCCCAGCAGTATTTTATTTTGGAAAAATAATTGTAGGCTTCTTTTAAAAATTCATAAGAAAAATGTATGGGACATGAATAGCCAAAATAATCTTGAAAAAGAACAAAATTAGAGATTTTCCCCTCCTTATTTTAGGATTACTATAAACCTATAGTAATAATTTTTTAACTAAAATATAAAGTTTTTAGTAGTATGACCCTTGAGAAGTTCCTTATAATATTTGTAAAAGGAAAATTAATATACAAGCAAATGTATGATATATATCCAAAGTGACATAACTTGAAACAGTTTGATCCCATACTTGACATAAAATAAATAAATGTTATACCAGAGAAATCACCATTTGAGGGAAATTTTAGGTATATATGTATTCCTAACCCTAACCTTATGTAATTTTTCCTTCAGATTTTTTTAGAGAAGTTACAGAAATACTACAATGGAAGCAGAGAAGACATTTAAAAATACATTTGGAAAATCAATATTAATCATGTTACAAATGCAAAACACTAATAAGCCTATTTATATCATATATTAATAACTATAAAAACACAGTGTGAAATACCTTATGTTTAAATTAAACGGTCTTTCATTTTTCTCTGCATTCCCTTCCTTAAATTGGTCTAAGGAAAAAAAATACACATTCTCATCCTTATTTGCTTCCATCGTTCTTACTATGTATCTCCATTAGATTTACAACCCCAGAGATAAATATTTGCTTTTCATAACTTTATTTAGGCTAGCCATGGCCCTTGAAACTCAGTGCCACATCTTTATATTCTTTTGTCCCTGGCAATAATAAGGATAAGTGGCACATAATAGGTGTTGGAGTTAATTAATTAAAAATCCCATTAACCACATGTTGATGTCACCAAGCACAATAGCTGGAACAAGATGCTGGGACTTGTGGCTTGTAGTATTGCCTCTCTGTATGAGCAACATTGACAATGTTGTAAACAAGTATTACAGGACCCGAGGTTGATCAAGAAAGGCTTCCTATAACCGTAAGAGGAAGGTCTGAGGTTGCTATCAATGGTCTTTCACTATTGTGATTATGGCAAATATTAATAAGGATGGAAGACACTGAGTGCTACAACTGTTTGGAATATTTTTCATTGAATAGCTGTGGTTAGTGAAACAGCAAGTACCTTAGAAATCTGTCTGAAATTTTAGCAAAGAGAGATTTGCTTGGGACATGGGATTGCTGGCTTTCTCACAAGATTACTATATTTCAAGGGGTCATGTATATAAGTGTATTTATCAGTTGTTTAAGTTTTTTTTAATGAAAACTTCCATCAGTTTTTGTACTACTTTCTACACACTTTCCTGAATAGCAGTGTACCAGAGAGGTAAGACCAGTGTCCCACCTAACCCAGTATCTATTTTTGACAATGGCCTGAGGGGGTATTAGATAAAAAAAACATTGTAATTGTTCTTCACAATATTAAACTCATAAGCCTAAGAATGTTCATAGCACACTTAGCTCACACCTTTCATCTTTCAAATAAAAAACAAAAGTAGCCCATATTCTTCTTCAGACACATAAGTGATTTAGATGATGGATAACTTATTTCAAGAGAAATTTAATCTACAATAATGTGCTATTTTGGTGATTTCTTTTCCTCCTTGATTTAAAATGGGAAAAGAACATATATCATTTCAAAGGCTTTAGATATGTGAATAATCCACTCACTCTAGTTCACTGACACAATAAGCCACAGAATTTTATTGTATGGCTCATTGGCATGGCCATGATACCACCTCCTGTGGAGCTATTATAGTTCATCTTGTCGATGGCAGCTTCCTTACTTTAAAAGTAATGCCCTCTATGTGGTCGCTGATCCAAATGTATCTCAAAGAACAATAGAGGACCATGCATTGAATCTGGCTTTTTATTACATTGATATCATCATAAATTTCTAAAATTCAACTCACTCTATTAGAATTTCATAGCTCATAATAGATAAGCATTTGAAGTATCTCTGTTTAAAATTCATTCAGGTTTTCCTTAAATGACGATGACAAAACTAAATAGAGAATAACTGTTATACTATATATACATATCTTATTTGGAAATTGCATTCTCAGGGTTAAAAAATAACGTCAAAAATAAGAAAAATAAGCCAGCATTTCTAAACCTACATTTTCAAATATAAACACATCTATACTAATCATCATATTGATAATTTTTGCCAAGTTTAGAAAATCATATATCAGTGGTTTTCAAAATGTGATTTTGAGAGCAGCAACAGCAACACCTGGAAATCTGTTCAATATCAAATTCTTTCCCACACCCCAAGACCTATGAGATCAGAAACTCTGCTTGTGGGACCTAACAATTTCTTTTAACAAAGCTTAGTATCTTCATCCCATTAAAACAGATGTTTACATCCAAATCACTGGAGCAGGTGAATATGTTACATTACATAAAAAAGGGGACTTTGCATATGTAACCAAGGGTATGGACCCGGATTATCTGTGTAAACCTGATTTAATCACATGGCCCTTAACTACAGACAATATTTCCTGGCTGCACTCAGAGAGCTATATATGAGAATGCAGAGAGATTCCAAGCAGAAGAGTATTTGAAGTTCTGATACTGATTTGAGAATGCAAGGGCCACATGCAAGGACTAAATAGATCTCTGTAGTAGCTTGGGTGGCCCTGCAGGTGACTGCCTATAAGGAAATGGGCCCTCACTCCTAAAACAAGACAGAACTGAATTCTTCCATCAAGGTGATTAAACTTACAGGTACATTTTACCCAAAAGCTTTCAGGAAAGAAATAAATCCTACTGACACCGTGATTTCAGTCTTATGAGACGCAAAATAGAACTAGCCAAGCCACACTGTATTCATACTTCTCATTTTCAGAAGCTGTAAAAGTAAACATTTATGTTGTGTTAAGCTTCTAGGTTTGTGATACTTGTAAAGCAGCAATAGGAAATAAGTACAATATTTGAGTTTGAGAACTAGTGCTGAACACAGTCATTAATTGTCATTATCATCTGTTCTATCGATGGCATGTATTTGAAACCAAAATGGATGAAAAATATTTCCACGGTTTATATGCTTATTCAAACTTGTGTCTATATAAAATAAGAATATCTCATAACACATTGAAATCATGGTTAGCCTTATGGCTTGACAATTCTGATGTCTACAAACTTTTAGTTCAGATAACCCTGGGCTTAATTTCAGTTCCATTACTTTTAAATGAGTGACTTGATTAAATTTATTCAAACTTTCAGAAACATTCTTTGTAAAATGAGTTAACAATATCTACATAACACTACCACTTTGAGGATTAAAATAGATAATATATGCAACACACTGCACATTTAGTAGGTGATCAATATTTACTAAATCTTCCTGTAAAACTTTTGAAGCTCAGAAAATGATAGCCCTGAATATGCTTCAAACTGATAGCACCTGAGGAACAATTGATAAATGGAAGGGCTTTCTCCAAACTTTCCTCATCTATTTAAAACAGATCTACCAAAGAATACATATTGCCCTAGTCCTCATGCTGAAATTTCATTAATGGGGAAATGAAAACTAAGCATCACACCTAGAGTTCTGAGGAATTTAGTCTCAGGCTATTGTCTATTCTCCAACTCACTTTCTCCCTTAAAAATGATTCACTGCTCCACAAAAATTGCCACCACCTTCCCACCATTTCCCTCTCTCCTAGAAGTTCATATCAAATCCTCAACCACATGGCATCTCTTAGAGTTCTTATATTTTTGTAGGGTTTGTGCACTTTAAAAAATTTTGTTATGGTTTTATCCTCTTAATCTGTCTATTGTCAGTTTATTCCTGCAGACTCAATTACTGAGCATTCAGAGGGAAGTTTACACTTCCCTACAAGAGCAACAGAAACTTTAAATTCATGAGACATAGGCAACTAATGAAGATCATTGCCTTATATCTGTTTTCTCAGAAGCAGAATTTGAGGTGGGTTCTTAAACATGTGATTTATTTTAGGATAAGAAACATGAAGGAAGCATGGTAGAAAAGGGGAAATAAAGCTGTGTAAAAATGTGGACACCCGTGGGACGAGTGCATACTGATCCTATGGGGAAAGCTTCAGAGCGAAAGTTGTACTCAAATTAGGACCAGATTTATTCCCCTGGCCTAGTCAATCACTGGGCTAAGGATAGGGAGAGAAAATGACAATGAGAGAAGGGACAGCTGTGTGCTGATAGCAAGTGACATTCAAAGCACCAGGTATTTCAAACATAAAATGTGATGTAAATTGGGTACCAATAACATTCTCAATAAGTATTTATATTTCAAAATACATCTCTGGCTTCCTTTTAGTTGAGTGCCAAGGTCAGCAGGTTTTACTGAACACTCTTTGTTCTATAGAATTTCTGGCATTAGACTAAGTAATAAATCCATCCACTTAGTAATTCTGCCCAGGCTAGTTCTGCCATTAATTCTTTGCTCCTAAGCAAACATCCTAAAGTTTAACAATACCTCATTCATATAGAGATCTAGACTCATATGTACTGCAATATCTGCTAAAATAGTTATCCATGTAGTGGAATGATAGGGTTGGAAGTGTTCTGTGACAATTTTGTTGCTAGAAGATTTAGAAGACAATCATTAAATGCATTGATTCATTAACTTAGGAAAATCTTCTATAGCTATTTTTTCCCACATGGAATTTTGAAAATAACTTTTTTATTTTATTTATTTATTTTTATGTGGTGCTGAGGATCCAACCCAGGGCCTTGCTCGTGCAAGGCGAGCACTCTACCACTGAGCCATAACCCCAACTATCCCACATTGAATTTTTTTGATATTTAGTTTCAACTTTATCTATCAAGCCACAATGACTGTGCAGTATCATTCTACTTGGTCCTTCCTGGATACATATAGTTTTACTAGTTTCTTACACTTAGACCTCTAGTGGACACATAATATTAAATACAAGAATACTGCATAAAAGCATACAGCAGGATATTTTTCCTCGGTGCTTCTCTGACTCTCATTTATTATATATTTACCCATGTCACATAAGTTACTAATTTCCCAGGCTCTTCAGAACTATGAAATTCTTTTAAGCTTTCTTAATGTCAGTATCGCTATGAGTTTTGGAATCCCTTCCTTTACATAAACTCAAACTGAACTTAAGTCATATTCCTTCTGCATTCTAAGAAGAGATTGGATAATTCAAATTAATGTGCTAATGGATGAAAAGTAAGAGACAGCATCTGTGTAAGCTTTCTCTTATTATGACAAATATCTGTGATAAACAACTTATAAAAAGGAAAGGTTTATTTTGGCTCATCATTTTAGTCCACTTCGGTCCATAACCAATTGGCTTTGTTGTTTCTGGGCCTGTGGTGAAGTAGTATATCATGGCTGGAAATGCATTCCAGAGAAAAATGTTCATTTCATGGCTGAGATAAAAAGAAGGAAGACAAAAACAAGGAAGATAAGAGGCCAAGATCCCACTATCCCCTTCAAGGGCACACCCACTGTGAACTGAAACCTCCCACTAGGCCCCACCTCTTAAAGTTCCCGTCACCTCCCAATAGCTCCACAGGCTGGGGACCAAGCCCTTAACACATTGACCTCAACACATTGAGAACATTTCAGATTCAAACTACAGAAGAATGTGTATTCTGTCATTTGCTATTACCTATAAGCAATACAATTGTGACAACTGCATGTTTTAAAGAACTCTGAGTGAGATATAGCCAGATTGAATAACCCTCAAATCAAAACATAAAACCATTTATTAAATAAATATATATTTAGGTATTATCCTGGTTTATTTAAAGAGCCTGGGGATGGGGGGGCATGTAATTTGATAGTCCATAAGAAGGGAAGAAAATGGCATTGCAGCATTTAAGCAGACAACAGTTGTATTAAATATTTTTTATAATGCAAAATAATATTCCAATATATACAAAAAAATTTTGTCAGCCACACTAAGCAGAATTACACGGTTAAATTTACAAGGAGTTTTCATAAGGGAATGGGGAAAACAATTCTTTCATCATTTTCTCTCTCAAAATACCATCATGTGATTGCCAAAATCGCAATTTCTGATCACTCAAATGTTCTTTGAGATTTGACTTGCAAGCGTTGTGATGTCACTGATGAAAACATCACCTCAAATTTGTTTCACAATCAGTGCTGAGTTGGATTTATACAGAATCATGTCAGAACCAGTAAAGGCACATTTTTCAACTATTGAACAAAAAGTCACTATGTAATGGGTGAAATCTGAAAGGGACTAAGTCCTATGTCTCCTAGGGTCACTAAAAGTGAGCTGACATCAAATACTTCTGATCAATTTTAAATCAAATTGTGAAAATTTGATAATGAAATATTTGTAATAGGGGCTGGGATTGTGGCTCAGCAGTAGAGCGCTCACCTAGCATGGGCAGGACCCGGGTTCGATTCTCAGCACCACATAAAAATAAAGGCATTGTGTTGTGTCCATCTACAAAAAAGATTCTCTCTCTCTTAAAAAATAATAAAGAAATATTTGTAATAATTATTAAATATCAAAGACCAACCAATATATGATTATTTTTTTCAAAATGAATAATACTGTTATAGATGAAATCAATACTTTATGATTTAACTATCTCAATGTTCTATTCTATTGGCAAATTGTAATATTTCTCAATAACACAAACAAGATGCTTCAATCAGCAGCACTGCTGAACACAAACGTTGCAGAAAAAAATAATTACATGAGGACATGAAAATTCAAGGAGACTATTTTATGAAAAGACTGAATTACATGTGTATAGATAAGATTGCTCTTATGAAATTGGATGTTTACAGATCCTCTTTATCCTAATAACATTCTCAATATTGACTATAAATAATAGAGTTTGGCAATTTCATGTTTGTTTGTAATCAGTTGTCTATTATTTGGCTAAATGCCAAAATACTAGTGAGGTCATTAGCCCATATTTTAATACTTCTAATTTCCTCTTCAGCACAGTGAAGAGGAAAATTTCGTCCTCTTTTATTATAACGTTTAGAGACATGAAATATTATTAAATTTCACACTTCTGATGCAAGGTATTAAGAATTTTTTATATAAAATTTATAAGCAGGGTAACTTATTTGATTAAACAAAATTATAAGTAAAAAGTTCAGTAGAAAAAAATTAATCAAGAAGAATACCTATATTTTGAAAATATTTTGGATAATTCTTAGGCAATTGAAATACTTGAATGCCTACAAATTTGAAGAGAAGGTGCCTGAGCCTCAACAGAGGCAAAGGAATTTTCCAAAAACATATAACCAGGCAAAGATAAAAGTACTGAAATTGTCTAAATGTTGCAGGATTTAAATAACAATGATGACAATGTTTTAGATTTTATGTTTCTGAAACTCAGGCTTTGAAAATTTCTTAAAACAGTTGAAGTCAAGAAGAAAATTTACTCATGCTTGTATGGAAAAAAAATTCAGTGAAATGACTTGTTCCATCTTTACACTTGACAAACTCCCAAAATTCAGAGGAAATAGACCTGATTGCTTATCCTAACATTGTGGCTCACAGAAAGTAACAGGGAACTTATACATATTTTGACTCAAAACTCTTTAAGGAACATTTATATGCCAAGTTGCAGAGGTCTTCTCTGTTTGATACAGTAGAGTTGAAAAAGCACAGATGTGCTTTCACTTTCATTATGCCTCAGTGTTTTCCATTGTTTGCAGCAAAATCCAATATGCACTTTTGCCAATTGTATATTCCCTCCATTTTAAAGATTTGCTGACTTACATTATCTGATTTAAAAACAAACAAACAAACAAACAAACAAAAAATTCCTTTGAATCAGGCAATGTTTTTCAAATAGCTTTAAAAAGACTGTTTAAACTCAAAAAGAAGATAAAAACAAGATCAAGGTAGTTCTGATTTTACAAACTGTATCATTACCTTTTAAAATTTGGATGTGGATATAAGTCCTAAACTGGAAGGTTCATGCTCTGGCTTTACTTTCAGAAGTTTAAGAAATTGTGAAAGTATTTGATTTCCTCTAGAGTCCATTTCTCCCTATTTTGATTGACATTTGACTCTTCTTTCTGATGCGAAGCATTGTGCTTCACCTTAAGATCATGATTTTTAATGAGATTCAGTGACAGAATGGACTTGTCTCATTTTGGAGGAAGAAAGTGTTCCATGTGTGAGACATTGATGTTTTGTGAAAGGAGGAAACAATTTTTGCACCGACTAATGGTGAGAGCAACCCAAAAACCTATTTTCTGTTCTTGGATACAAAACTAAACAACATTTTCTATGTTTTGTTTCTTCCAAATATACCATATGAAATTAAATGCTGTAAGAGTGAAAAATTCATTAACTAATTATATTAACATTCTTGAAACTTTTATCATAGCATTGATAAAGAATAACAAAATGTTAGCAAAGTATTTTAATATTAAAATTTTTAAAAGTATATTATAAATGTTACCTAATTAAATCACTTTAATCTGTACATATTAATTTATACATGCACTCATTTTTAATTGTTACATTTTTACTTTCACAGTATACTCTTTCCATGTGATTTTTGTTTTTATTTATATTTATTTTATTTCTATTTTCTTTTTCTTCCTTTCCTCCCCCTCTCTATAAAGGAGATTAAATCCATGGCACTATTCAACTGAGTTACATGCTCAGACCTTTTTACTTTTTATTTTGAGACAGGATTGTGCTAATTTTTCCAGATAGTCTTGAACTTGCCTCAGACTCCAAGTAGCTGGTGTTAGAAGCATACAACACTGAATTTCGCCCTTTTACCAGTCTCTTGTGTACCTTTTAGAAATGGCTACTCATCTCTCACCACCACCATTTATAATTGTTGAATTCCATTCTGTTAAATATTTTCATTATTTTAAGTGTACTATGCAACATTGAATATGAATCCTTTCATGACAAGTGAAAGTATGGATTTCTCATTTCTCAAGTATGTCAGTGATGCCCTAATTTGAATGGAATTTCTGGGTGGTAGGTGTAGGCAGTTTGGGTGTGGCTGGAGGAGTGTGTCACTTGGGACATGACCTGGCAGGGTTCATTGTTCCTGTGATTTCTTACCTCCACGAACAGAGTGCTTCTCCTCCACACCCTTCTGCCATGATGTTCTGCCTCACTTTGGGCCTAGAGCAATTGAGCCAGTCAATCATTGACAGAACCTCTGAAACTATGAGCCCAAACTAACTTTTTCTCCTCTAAGTTGTTCTTGTCAGGTATTTTGGTGACAGCAATGAACACCTAAACAACACGATATAGCACTGTTAAGGCTTCAGAAAACATCACAAAGCAAATCAAAATAACACTCTTGAGGCTGCTTCACTTTAGCTTATCATCTGCTTACAGATTTTAAAGACTATAGATTTTCTGCTGGGGTTATCAGTGCTTTGTCTTCTATGAAAGAAAATGAACAGTCGCCCTTGAAGTATTGGATCTGATAGAAGCAATCACAGCGGAGGGACACTTGAATATTTGACTTGCCAGCAAGTGTTACCTAGTTTCACTTCTCTCCTGCTATTAAGGTAAATGTTCTCACAGAAAAGATACACATGATTTGGGCATTTTTTTAGAAAGAAATTCATATCTACAAATATAATGCCTTCATATTTTCAACATGGAATTTGATGTTTTAGTATCTTACTGTATTCACAAGACTCTAGGGGAGGTCAAAACCAATATCCAGTCTGATAGTTCCAAAAACATTTCACTATGTTCCATTAATGGGCATCTGTACTTACTGATACAATACACATTCAGCAAGCAGCAGTCTGTTTTGCCAGAAACTATCATATGTTTCTTCCTCTGTCTAGGCTTTAAAATAGAAATAGGAGGATTCTTATTCACTAAAGAGGTTATTTATCTTCCATACCCTCCCCAGCTTACATGTGACTCACCTCAGCTGCTATTACAATCTTACTGTCCACCTATTTCATGGCCAAAGACTTAGACCAGCTCCAACTAAACAGGTCATGTAGTTGGAGTCTTGCTACTTCCACTTAACATCATGGAAATTTCAAGGTAACTCTGTTTTCACATGATGATTCATTTTGGTTGCAAAGCTAGATAATTTGTTCTTGCGCCCAATAAACCAAAGAAAAATAACTCAGAGCAAAATAAGAAAGATAGAAACAGGAACCAGATGCTCAAACCCTGAAGTTCACTCACCTCCCATTTCCTCTAAGAACACATTTGGCGAATGTTATCTTTCATATAAAAATAAAATGACATATTCTAGTAGCTAATTGTACCAGTACTTTCTTATTTTCTTTTTGTTCCTAAGAAGCAAATTGATTTGACAGTATGCAGAAATTTTCTTTAGTATGTGCCTAGAAAACTTAAAAAGTGTCTGTGTTTCATTAGACCCTGAAAACTTAGACGTCTATTGAATATGTCTATATCTGTAACTTTCTAAAGGGAAATAAGTCAGCCTTGACCTAACATCTGTCTAAGACATTAACTACTTTATAAATTATGCGTTACTCTAAAGAGCATATTGAATCATATTCCTCAGAAGATGACACAGTGCACTTCTTGAAAATTAATATATGATATTGGTCTTAAAAGGACTGAACTGCACATTCACAATTTTTTTTCTAGTGATAAGAAAAGAGATGAGGCAATAGGAGGATCCTAAGAGACTGAAGGAGTGAAACTTTATCAACAAAATTTCATCTGACTCTTAGGCTTCTAAACATATTTATCTTATGGTATGTACACAATGGGCAGGGTCCTGGAACAGAGACCAAGAGAAATCTTAATTCATCTTTGCACTACTTTAAAGTTTTCAAAATTATTGTCAGTGCGGCATAGGTTCTGCACTGAAATTCAGTATAATCTCTTTAGATTCTGTTAGGTCATAAGGTAGAGCCTTGCCTGGTGAGCTTATACATACACAACCAACTGGAGAAGAGGAATTTCTGATAGAAGTCAAATGTGTTTAAGTACCCAGATTTTGCCTTGGAGAATGATTAAAATGATTAATCATATTTAAGTGAAGTTTAAAATAAGATGTTATACTAATTATAGTACTACAAAATAAATGTAATTTTATACTAAGTGAGATAAATAATATGAACTTTGGGGTACATGAATCAAATTGTTACAAACATAATAAAGTACAATCACTAGACTTTTGAAATATATCACCTAGATTTAACCATTAACAAACATTAAACACAGGGTTATGAGATATGGGCTCAAATTTTAACCTGTCCAATTAAACCTGTGTGACCTTGGTAAGGTACTTAACATCTAAAAACGTCATATGCCTCATACATACTGGGGATAATGGTGTGTATGTCACAGACTTTTAATGAGGATTAAATGAGATGATGGAACTGGAAGCACATATATCTTATACATCCCTAGTGGATGCATACAAATCCTAATTTATATTTAAAATGATATAACTAAGAGAAGGTATCTATTAAGAAAAAAATACAGTGCAATAAAGCAAGGAAAAATGGTTCACCAATTCCACCATTTCCAATCAGTGCTCATATCAAGTGATACTGTTTAGTTTACTCTATCCTTGTGTTCAAACTTCATTCCCTCTTTCTTAAAAATCAATTTAGTACAGAATAACTTTTTAATCATCATTATTTTCCTGACTCAGCAACTCTAGCACTTAATTCCAAGAAACTGACATTTCATTTGTTGACATAGGAATATTTTCAAGACCATTATAGCATTTAAAAAAAGCTGAGTTTCCTTTGGTTGATATATTGACAGCATAATTCAGCCAATGGTTTTGCTGATTTTTTTCTACCCTCAAATTTTCCTCTGATCTAGTGTAGATCTGATTGTTGTTTATCCATCAGTATTTTTCTGAGAAAAAAAAATGAATTCTTTACAATGAAGATGTTTATGAATTATAGACCTGTTACTTAGAAACTGAAAAATCTCCCTATTTTCTCTTTCATTTAAGAAGAGCTATCTTACTGAAAAATAGTGGGAAGATCAGAGTATAAATACACATGTGTATGTTTTAAGAGCCTAAATAGTTTTTTAAAATATTTAATTTGGAACATATCTTATTCTGGAAGACTTACAAAAGACTCTTTGTTTACTATTGGACAATAATATCTTCCTACTAAAACTTTATTTCTCTAAACCTATATCAGATTTTTCTTGCTAGTTTGTGATGGATACATAAGGAGGTTTAATACAATATGATCAGTGTTATGGCATAGATATAACAAGTAAAATCTCTATCACAAAACAGAGAAAACTGTAATCACCATCTATTTTATTTCAATTAAATGAACACTGATTAGAGCCCAGATCTCAATATTGCTGCAAACTTATTATATCTAAATTGGATCCCATACCTTCCTAAATGCTTCTGAGGCCAAAGAGATTTGCAAGTCCAAATTGTGCAATTTCAGCTCACTCCACAGCCACAGTTAGATCTCAGTTTAGCTGAAATCATCATCTGTTTCGTACTCATTTTGACTTATGATTAATTTATTCATTCATTTAAAAAATATCTGTTGTTTGGTATTATGTTCAAAGTACTATTCTAGATGCTGTAAATACAATAGCTAAGAAAACAAGTGTTTATCTTTTATCAAAGTTTAATTTCAGTGGCAATAACAATTGCTTAATTTGTATTATGGGCCAGATATTATCAACATATTGACTTATTTACTTTTTCCTATGAAGAAAGAACTAATATTACCTTAATTTTATAAATGAATAAAGTGGAATGCAAAGAGGTTAAGTAATTTTCCCAATGTTCCTTAGCTAGCAAGGAATAGATTGAGGATATGAATCACATACTCTAGTTTTAGAGCTAGTAGCGACAGCCATTACAATATCTTGTTTTGCCGCTAGTATCTATTAAAGTCAAAGTTCAAACTAATTATCAAGAGATGACAACCTGCCATCCTGGGTTTTCAAGGGAGTATATGATTCTTCCCTAACAAAGTGCAAAGGGGTGTTCTGTCTTGTCTCTTATTGCTCACTTCTAATGGTACTGGTCCCACCAGTGCTATTAGGTCTCAATTGATTTGAAAATCCTGCAAGTCAACCAAAAATATGAAAAACCAGGGAAACATATTTCCATCAAATAAAAGTAATAATAATCTTCCAGTAACTGTCCCAAAGAAATGAATATACTAATTACCTAAACATTCAAAAATAATTGTTTTAAGGAAGCTCAGCAAGCCATAAGAAAACACTGATAGACAACAACAACAAAAACAGGTAACAACAAAACAAAAAAAAATCTAGTAAATGGTATGTAAACAAAGATAAAAGCCCAACAGAAAAATACAAATAATAAAAAGAAATCAGATAGAAATTCTGGAGCTTAAGAATATTATCGTTATCAATAGCAGATCTGAGCAAAGATAAGGAAAAAATCTATAAACTTGATGTCAGGGCACTAGGAAGAGTTAAAAAATTAAAAAGTAAATTCTACAGTATTTATGAAATACAATAAAGAAAACAAATATTTACATTTCAGAATTTATGGGAGAACAGAGAAAAGGCTATGAATCTTATTAAAAGAAATAATGGTGAAAATTTCCCAAATCTGGGTGAAGATATGAAACTCTGGATACATTAATCTTTGTAGTCTTCAGTGAGGTTTAACACTAAGATTTCACTAAGACATATTATAATCAAACTGTCAAAAGTCAAAGACAAAGTGTTAATCTTGAAAGAAGCAAGAGGAAAGTTTTTTTTTCTTTTTTTTAACATACAAGAGAACCTCCATTATTCTATGAACATATTTCTCAACAGAAACTTTGCAGAAGAAAATGTAATAAGAAAAAAACTGCCAACTATGAATTCTATGCCTGGAAAGAAAAAAAAAGTGTCCTTCAGAAATGTTTTTTTTTGTTTTGTTTTTGTTGAACAAAAGCCAAGGGAGTTCAACAATACTGTCTGCCTCACAAGAAATGCTAAAGAGGTTCTTCAAGCTGAAATGAAAGGAAGCTAATTGGTAACATGAAAACATATGGAAATATAAAGCTTATGGATGAAAGTAAGTATAAAGTTAAATTTAGAGTACTCTAATACTGTAATGATCACTGCAAATCACTCATATCATTAGTATGTGGGTTAAAAGACTATTCTAGTAAAAATTATAACTACAATAATTTGTGACAAATACAATAGAAAAATATATAAATTATGACATTAAAAACAAAAAGTAAAATGGGGAGGAGGTAAAGTGTAGAGATTGTTTTGCAATTAAAGTTAAGTTGTTATCATCTCAAAAAAGGTTGTTAAAAGGCATTATAGGCAAGCCTCCTGGTAACCACAAAGTAACAAGAGTTGATACACAAAAGACAAAAGTAAGGAATGACAGCATACCACTACAAAAATGTCATTAAATCACAAAGGAATATAGCAAGCAAGAGAAGAATATAACAAAGAACTTCCAACAGAGGGATTAGGCAATTAAGAAAATATTAATAGTAAGTCCTTATTTAAATTAATTACCTTGTTTGCAAATAAACTAAATTTTTCAATCAAAATAGAATGGCTTAATGAATCAACTATATACTCTCTGTGGAAGACTCATTTCAACATATAAGGTCATCTAATCTTTGGCAAAAGTGTTAAGAATACACAATAAGAAAAGAACCATCTACTCAATAAGTGGTGTTGGGATAATTCAGTATCCACATGCAAAATGATAAAATTTGGTCCTTACACCATACACAAAAAAATAACTCAAAATGGATTAAATATTTAATTGTAAGTACTGAAATAACAAAGCTAGAACACAACAGAAAAGAAGTGCCACAATATTGGTCTTCACAATGATTTTATGGATATAACATCAGAACCACAATCAAGAAAAAGCAAAAACAAATAGGCATTGCAACAAATTAAAGTTTTTTGAACAATAAAGGAAATGAATAGGAGAAAATGTATGCATTATGTATGCATGTCCAGTAAGATATTAGCACCCAAAATATGACAGGAATTTATATAGAAATAAAAAAGAAACAAAAAAAAAAAACCAAAAGAAACAAGAATATGAACAGATTTTTTTAAAGAGAGAGAGAGAGAGAGAGAATTTTAATATTTATTTTTTTAGTTATCGGCGGACACAACATCTTTGTTTGGTGCTGAGGATTGAACCTGGGCCGCATGCATGCCAGGTGAGTGCGCTACTGCTTGAGCCACATCCCCAGCCCTGAACAGATATTTTTCTAAGGAAGACTTACAAATGACCAGGCAGGTACATGAAAATATGCTTAACAAACGTAAGTAGTCATCAAGGAAATGTCAATCAAAACCACTAGGAGATGTTACTCCCTGCGTGTTAGGATTGTAATTTTCAAGAAACCAAGCCCTAATAAATATTGGCAAGGAAGTGAAGAAAAACAAATCTTCATAGATTGTGCAAGAGAATGTAAATTGCACAGCTATTGTTTGAATCAGTATGGAGGTTCTTAAAAAATTAAAAATAAAACTACCATATGATCCAGCAATTCCATGCTGGGTATATATCAGAAAGGAACAGAATCCTTATCTAGAATACCTGTTTGTTCCCTGTAGCATTCTTCCTAATGGCTTAGATTAGGAAATATTTACGAAATATAAAATATTATAATATTATTTATATTACTAATATAACATCATAATATAAATATATTAGGAAATATAAATCCTAAATATTTGTTGATGGGTGAATGGATAAAGATTGCATATCATTTAGCTTTATAAAAGAGAAAAATCCTGCCATTTTCAACAAGATGAATTTGCCTTGAAGAAATTTTTGTTAGGTAAAACAACCAGACACAGAAAGCAAATACTGCAAGATCTCACATGTGGAATCTGAAAAATTTAACTCTTAGGGAGAGATAATAGAGGCGTGATCTTCAGGAGTGTGTTGGTAGGAGAAATGGAGAGATGTTGGTCAAAGTATTCAGTGTTTTCAGATCTAAGATGAATAAGTCTTAGTGACCTGATGTACAAAATGGAGACTATAGTTAATAATGTATTGTATAATTGGGATTTGCTGGATGGTAGATGGATATATTAATTATCCTAATATTGAAAACAGTAGAAGTGTATGGATATGTTAAGTAGCCCAATATTGGAAATCTTTTTACAATGCATGTATGATATACATACACACAAAAATATACACAAACATCACATTTTGCACTTTGAATATATACAATTTTTATTTGTCGATTACACCTCAACAAAGCTGAAAAACAGTGTAATGGAACATCCTTATAAAGTGTTGCACAATATTTAAAAATCAAAGAGTTGAAGTTGATTATATAAAATTAAAACTCATTTGGAAAGATATTTTTTACCTTGAAGAAGACGTTCTAGAGAGATGGAAGAGCAAGCATAAGTCATTCATGATTGTCTCATCTTGCCAACAGACTGGCAAAATTTTTCTCCTTTCTGCCTTTGTAGCACTATACGTACATCTCTATCTATGATATCTATGTGATTAAGTTATGAGTGTTTTCATCAGTGTTCTCTCAGATCTTGAAAGCAATGATTATAGCTTTACTCTTTGCCCAGAGCAAATGCCAGGCACACAAGAAAGCATTTAACAATGGTGCTAAAGACTGGATAAATGTTTGTGGTTGAAGAATACAGAGTTTAGGAGGAGATACAGAAACCTAGAGGGTTGAAAACAGGTCAAATATGAAAATCAACAGATTTTTGAAGTCATCACAGCAATAATTTGTGTCTTCTAGACCCAATAGTTCTCCAAATGTTCTTTGTGGAACCCTGGGCCCAGCTCTTTTAAGAACATCTTGTATGATCAAAATTACTTTTATAATTACATTAAAATATTATTTTCTCTTTTTACTTTTATTCCTTCACAAGTATTCAATGGAGTTGTCCAGAAGCTACATGACATGAAATACACTGTTATTTTTATGGGAAATAATGTAATTGTATATTGTTTAATTTCTAATACAGTAAGTGGAGAAAAATATAATGAACATTAACAAAATTTTCTTCATGTCCTCAATGATTCTTAAGGAGTATTAAAGTTTCCTGAGATCAAAAAATTTGAGAATTGTTGCTCTAGGTAAGCCATTACATTTTTGAAACAGGGTAGTAGAATTATTATATCAGTGCTATTCTGCTATGAAATCTTACCACTGTAAGAAAATAAAGTCTGATGGGTCCAAAAATCCATTATTTACGTTTTCACCTCTCTTGGTGATGCATTGCCATATTTTGCTTGTTTTCACTGAGAATTTTATATAGTCACCTTAGATATATCTTTGAAATAGCATTCAGACCCATAAATTCAAAAGAAGTAAACATTGAAATATTATCAAGTTTTCTCTATTTTGCCATCAAGGGAAATTCAGTTTAGACCATGACTGGGTGAAGAAGATGAACGTTTGTAGTCATATGTGCATACTATTTATACATACAACACACATAAATTCATATGTCACACCACATGTTTTGTTATTAAGGAGGATACTGACTGATGATACAGTTAATTTAAAACCTGCTGCACCCACTATGGAATTTATAGGTCTTACCATATGGTCTGAATTAATTTAAAATATTTTTAACAGTTTGATTATTCCAAAGTGCTTGATAACCTCTGTTACCCATTTGAAACTCTGGTTTTTGTTCTGATGAATTTCTTACCTCAAAAACTTTATATTTCATTTACTTTGAATGGCAGACTCTAATTTTGAGTGCTATGATATTTTGGCTGGAGTTTGGGAACTTCTTAACCTGATAACAATAGGGTGCTTGCATATGTAATATTCATTTTCTAAACTCATTTTCACCTCACTTGGATACTTTTAATTTTCCATTTTCTCTTAATGTATAAGTCAAAGATGCCATCCAAGTCAGTATCAAAAGGAGGACTCTGAAGAAACCCTGTTGTGCACACTTTTTAAATGGGTACAGAGTTTATTATCAAATTTCTACTTTCATTTATTGTACTCTCCAAAAAGAAAGGTAATGAATATTATCATAACTATATTTTCATAACCATTATTGCTTATCTAGGTATTTATTTAAGTCCATGTTTCTTTATTTTTCTGGCTCAATATAGAGAGCATTATTTATCAAATGTTCATATTAATATTTGTTATAATTCGTTTTTGTTAATCCTCCCAAGAACTTTACCAAATTTACCCACACTTAAATATAATTTATCTAAAATATACTTTCTAAAATTTCTACTAAAAACAAAACCAAAAAATATCAGTCTTACCCTTTTATTTCTCATATCAACACCACTGTCCCTGTGAATTAAAACCCAAATTCAACAGGAAGTAGATTTGTGATATAAAACTCTTTCTTATAAGGGATAAATTTATAATCACTATTTACAAAGTCATGAAGATTTTTGGCATTATTTTATTTTTACATATTCTTTGAGTTTGGGAAGATTATAAGCAGTTTTTGAACATACAAATAGATAAAATCTTAGCCACAAATTATGACAAAATTCTCTCTCTTCATCCATTCACTGTCTTACACTAATATTGAAGTAAAAATTAGGAGGCACTGGGTTAAAACTGATATAATTTGGATTTAATATCTAAGAGTCCTGGTATACTCTTTGCTATAAATTGCCAGAGAGACAATACAGAAACAAAGAGACAGAAGAAGAAGATTTAAGAGATGAGGGAATAAGAAACTACAGGCCAAAGGTGTAACAATCATTGTCATTAATTTTATACATAACTTTTACATATAACTTGTAAATTGGAAGTCTGAAATAACCTTATGAAGAGATTTAGCAGAGAAGAGATTAATATACTTATTATTAAAATGAGAAGCTATGGAGAGACTTGAGTTTCATCACCCAATAAGCTGGCATAAAAATCGTAGACTTAAGCACCTTTCTTTTGTATTCAGTATATTTTGTAAAAGATATTGGAGGATGAAAATATAATTTTACTTTTAAGAACAACCTTTGCAGGATAAATATTTGGAGATTTGTCCAATGATGTGGAACTTTCCAGAAATAAGATTAGGGCCTCAGATGTTCTGAAGCAGAAGAATCTGAATCTGAATTTTTTTGTTTATAGAACAGTTTCAGGTTCACAGTAAAATTGAGCAGAAAGTATAGACATGTGTACACATAGCCTATTCCACTGTTAATATTTAATTATCCCCCAGGTGCTTATATTATAATCAATGAACAACACGAGTCCATAAGGCTCTTTCTTAGTAGGTTAAATTCTATGGTTTTTGACCAATATACAGTGACATGTATCAACTGTGGTATCAACAGATTAGTTTCACAGCATAAAAATCCCATTTTTCACCTATTCATTCTTCCCTCCCCCAAATCCTTGCAACCATTGATCTTTTTTTGACTCCATAGTTTTAACTTTTCAAATATATGTAGTGTCAATTATACAGCATGTAGTCTTTTCATAAATATATTTTTACTTTGTAACAACATTTAATATTTCTTTCTGCCTTTTCATGGCTTGATAGCTCTTTTTTTTCCTTGTACTCAATAACATTCCATTGTTTGGATACAACACATATCTATCTACTTTAAGGGGTATTTTGGTTGTTTCTAAGTTCTGAAAATTATGAAAAAGTTATTTGAAACATCTAAATACAGGAGTTTTGTGATCACATGAGTTTTCAACTCTTTTGGATTAATACCAAGGAGCACAATTGCTGGATCAACTGGTGTACGTATGTTCAGTTGTATAAAAAATTGCCCAGGTGTCTTCATGGTTGTATCATTTTACATTCCCATCAGCAATACTTGAGGATTTCTGTTGCTCATGTTGTCACTGGAATTTGGTATTGGTAGTAGTGTTTTGGATTTTAGTCATTCTAATATATGTTGTAGTGGTATTTCTTCTTGTTCTTAATTAGCAGTTTCCACGATGATATCTGATGTTGAGCATCTTTCATGAGGTTATTTGACATCTGAATAAGTTTTTTGATGAGATATATATTCTGATATTTCTGTCCATTTACTAATTGTGGTTTTCATTTTTGTTGAATTTCAAAATTAAAAAAAAAATGAATGTCCTTTTTTTCAAATCCATCTAAGAGTGAATGAAATCTGTTTTAGATGGTCTCAGGACTATAGAATAAAACATCTATTTTTCCCAAGATATCTGCCTACTTGAGCCAACTCCCCCCCACATCCTAGTAGTTTTGTTACCATGGAGAACCTTGAATAATCCTGAATAACACTATAGATTTAGTTTAAAAGAATGTTATAGAGAAACAGAATCTTGAGGATGAGTTTTATGAATGGATTATAGGATTTCTAGAATCAGTTCTCTAATATAATTAGTTTTAAAAGCATTAATGATTATTTATAGTAGTAATGGAGAACAGTGTGGTTCATAGAATGATGTGGCAATAAAGACACCTAAAATATCTCTTTTGAATACTTCTCATCAAATAATTATAAGAGGCAAGGCTCTAGGTGACCATGTACCCTATACCTTGGAATATTTTTGTCAAACTAGTGTGTATAATAAGACCAAATGATTATTTGAAATTGTATTGGATAGAGTAGATAGAGAAAATGATTCACTCAGGGATTTGAATTCCCAGTTTGAGCATGACATTAATTGTGTGAAAATATTTATGTCTGTTCTCAGGAAAACCCTTGTCTCCTGTAGCCAGGTAGATGAGATTGCTGAAAATCAGACCAATTAATACGAGTAGTTAAAATACTATGAAAATTGAATGACCAATCTTGCAGGGCATCTGTGATTAAATGAAAACACTTGTTGGAAGGAAATGGAATTCTAAAATCAGAATTGGGACAAATGAAAGAATCTTTCTGAAGCTGAAGACATTGAATACCGAAATAAATATTCTTTGCCAATAGAAGTAGCTTTCCAACCTCATCTCAGAATATAACTTCTGTTTTGCCTTTAAAAAATCTAAATTTCTTCCCTGAGGTTCTTGCTTTGCCATACTCTACTGATTATCTTTTGGAACCACCTCCATCAGACTTTTCACTTCTAGTGAAATCCAGTTGGACTCCATAAATAAGGAATAACATATGACTTCTGAAAGGGCATGATAAACTCCTAAAGAGTCACACTTTTTTTTTTCCAATGTGTATGGAGAACAATCTGAGAAGTGTGCAGAAATGAATATTTAAGAGGGTGGAACAGTGGTAGAAAAAAAATAAAGCTGAATCAGACTGAGTTTATTGATATGAATCCATTAATCAGAGATTCTAGAATAAATGTAGCTACTAAGAAATCTTATAAAGGGCTCTAATTATTTAATTAGTTGAAGCATGGATACAATTTTGCTGTTGAAATGAAGTTGAAATACTAGAATTGCCTCCGTATACTCTAAAGGAAGAGATTCCAAAGCCTAGAGAGACTTGAAGATTATAGTGTTTCTGTTATTTAAAGTATACTTATCCAACCTGTAATGGTACAGGGGAAATACATTTCACTGTAACTAGGGAAATAAATTTGCCTGGAGAATCCCAGTACCCCTGAATAGCTCTGTTATTAGAGCAAAAGGCCAGAACTTACAATGGCAAATTTTCCCATTAAATTGGAAAACCTAAATAAATTAAATAGGGTTAATTGGATCTTGGGGTGGCAGGGACTAAGTGGTGGCCCCCAACAAGCAAACATAGGGTAAGTGTGGTCACTATAGTGGATGGCACAGTCAAATCAGCTATCAGAATAATGTGACTGGCAGAGACAGATGCCATTGGATAATTTTTTATGGTGTTCCTAGAAATGAAATAAAGGAAAATCTACTGGATTCTAATTTAATCTGCATAAATAGAAGAAATTTAGGTCAATTGAACAAAATTGATAAATCATGATAAGGGTCATGGTTCTTTAATCAGTTTTGAGACTTGAGCGAGTTTATGCACTTTAAGTGGAAAATGAGAGCCTAAGTCTTCTTGAGGAATGACCCCGATATCTTGGCAAATGTTCTTATTGTTTGGCTGGGATGGTGGCTCAGCAGCAGAGTGCTTATCTGGCATGCATGAGGCACTGGGTTCGATCCTCAGCACCACATAAAAACAAAACAAATAAAGGCATTCTGTCCACCTACAACTACCAAATGTTAACAAAGAGTGTTTTTAAAAAGTTCTTATTGTTAATATTTCTTTCAGCCTTCCTCAATGGGAACTGCAGTCTTTATTTTTTTAATACCTTTACTTTATTTATTTTTATGTGGTATGGACAATTGAACCCAGTGCCTTGCACATGCTAGGTGAGCGCTCTACTGCTGAGCCACAACCCAGCTCAGAGACCTACTGTCTGTATCAGGGTACCTGTGCATTAGGGAAAAGAAAATACTCAGACATTCAGAGACTACTGGATGCAAGTTCTGACCTGACATTAACTCCTTGAATGGTACATTATTCTGAGTGGGGGCTAATGGTGTTCAGGCAAAGAAATATAATTTTAGCTCAGATACAACTCACAATAGGTTCACTGGGTTTTCAAACCCATCTTTCTTTCTTTCTTTCTTTCTTTCTTTCTTTCTTTCTTTCTTTCTTTCTTTCTTTCTTTCTTTCTTTCTTTCTTTCTTTCTTTCTTTCTTTCTTTCTTTCTTTCTTTCTTTCTTTCTTTCTTTCTTTCTTTCTTTCTTTCTTTCTTTCTTTCTGCCTCAATTTTAATTGGAAAAGGTTTATTCAGCAACTGGCAGAATCACTACATTGGTTTCCTGACTAAGGAAGTGAGGGATATGATGGCAAAAAAAGCTAAATGGAAGTCATTAGAATTGTCATTACCTGCAAAAATACTAAACCAAAAGTAATACCACATTTATAGAGTGATAACACAGATTAGTGACACAGGTTAGGACTTGGTGGATGCAGGGTGTTGAACACCTAAATAATTAGCCTACTTGACCTGTATAGAAAAGAGGTAGATTTTGGAGACAATGACAGTATATTATTGTAAAGTGAAACAGGCAGTGACTACAGGTGTAGCTGCTGTACAGGTGAAATTACACTGTTTGAGCTAATTGACATATCCCTTGGTGACTGGTATGCAGCTATGGACCTGGCATATCCATTTATCTCAATCATTGTTATAAAGTCCAACAGAAGTAGTTTGCTTCTTACTTTCATCCTCCTAGGTCAATGGAACAACTCTCAAGCCCTATGTCATCATTTAGTTTACAAGGATCTAAATTATCTTTCCTTTTGACCAGATATAACACAGTTCTATTGCATTGATAATATTATATTTATTGGATCTAGGGAGCAAACAATGATAACTACTAGACTTAACAGAAAAAGATTTATGTATTTCTGTTCCTCAGTCAATTGCTCACAGGAAACTCTCCACATTAGGCCACATGCACAGTTGATTGAAAAGAAGACAGAATTGCGATAACCATTTCTACGTTGAAAGAATCTGTTATATCTAGCCCCTCCTAAACTAAAAGAGTGGCACAATGCCTAGTGTGTCTCTTTAAATTTTAGAAAAAAACAGCCTCTTTATTTTGATGTGCTACTCTGGCCCTGTTAGTGAGAAACTCAAAAACTTGTAGTTTTGAGCACAGTGCAGAAAAATAGAAAACTCTACAATGGGTACTGACTGCTGTGCAAACTACTCTGCCACTTGGTCTACATGATTCAGCTAATTCAAGGGTGCTAAAAGTATCACTGGCAAATAGAGATGTTGTTTCAATTCTTTGGGGTTTCTATAGATGGATCACAGTTCAAAATCTTCAGAATTTACAGTAATACATTGTCATATTCTATAGTCAGTCTCCTTTAGAGAAATAGCTTTTCAAAGACACTTGATTAAAAACTCAATAAAAATGATGCCTGGGAAAGAAGAATGTAGATAGAGCTCTCTGAACAGGCAAGAAACATGAAGGTATTTGTGTCCCATAGGAAAGCTCATTAGAGGAGTGTTTAAAAATTAAGTGGATAAGATGACCCCTTTTGTGGTTACCAGTCAGTTTCTTTCCCAAGGGCACTTGTGTCACCATGTGATAGGCTTATCAACAAAGAGGGCATGGTGGCAGGGATGGAGGTTATGCAAGGGTTCAGCAATGTAAACTTCAGTTCACCAAGGACAGCCTAGCTAAAGCAACTGCTGAGTGATCTGTCAGTAGTTGAGACCGAAACGGAATCTCCAACATGACATCATTCCCCAGAGTGATCAGATCGGTCAGTTGCTTGATAGCAGGTCAATTACTTTTCACCTTAGAAAAAGCAATGGTTTGTTCTTACTTGAATATGCACTTTCTCTGGATATGGATTTGCCTTCTCTGGATGCTACCGTAATTTCAAAAGTACTACTCATGATTTTATAGAATGCTATAAATACCAACATGATATGCCATACATGAAAGATCTCACTTCACAGAAAATGAAATATGTTGGTGGCCCTTGCAGGTGGGACTCATCAGTCTTACCATGTCTCTCACCATCCTGGTGAGAAGCAGGTAGTTTCATAAAAGAGTAGGCACTATTCTTTCTAAAATATAAAGATGGTTCTTGTGATAATTATTTTCAATCTTGTTAGGGAAAAAAATAAGAAATTCAGTGGAGACCATTTTCATTGCTCATATGTATGTGATTACAGGGCTTTGGATCTGCATTGTAAGACCTCTCTGAAATAGCTATCTCATATGACAACCAATTAGGTGGTGCTTGCCAGATGGACACTATGTTAGTCCAATTTCTATTGCTAAAAGAAAATATTCAAAAATACATTATAAATTCTGGTGGCTAGAGGATACAAAAAAACATGACACTGGTGTTCTGCCTGTGTCATAGTATGGCTGATGGCATCATGATGGGAATATCTGCAAAAAGAAGAGATCATATGATGAGACAGGAAGCTAGAAAGTGATATAGTGGCCAGGATTCCTCTTTTATAACAAGAGAACTACTCACTCCACAAGACCAGTATTAATCTCTTCTGTAGGTGATGACCCCAATAACATAAGTACTTTCCACTTGGCCTTACCATTTAAAGCTTCCACCACCTCTTAATATTGCCAAGTTGGGTATCAAGCTCTCTGACACTTGAGAAAAAAATGCATCCAAACCATAACAAACATTAATTTTATTGAGGGAATCTAATAATATACAATTTTTATTGATGTCCTGGGGATAAGTAATTTATTTTTAAGATCAGAAATTAGAAAAATTAGTCTCTTCTATATAGTTCATTTTCTCCACTCCTCCTTCCCTTTGTCCCTCCCTCTTTCTTATCCTTTTCTTGTTTATGATTAAATGAAGTTTTCATGAAACTTCACTATTAAGTCTAGTAGAAGGGAAAAATAAAATATTTGCTAGCTCACATTATAAATCTAATCTGATTATAAATCTTAAACTATTTTTAGGTCATTTCTTATATTTACTTTTTTTTCAGATTTCCATCTACTACCTTTCTTCCTATTAAATAGATACATCATTCAAAAAGAAGTTGTGTTCTCCATTTGGAAAAGGTTACTTGGTATAGAATTCTTGTTTCCTGGCTGAATGTTGACTATGGAGATGAGATTGGCGGACTGTTAAGTATAGATTGCCCTGCAAGTGTTCAGTGATAAAAATCTGTGATTTCCTTCTGAACTTTGTAATGGCAAGTAGCCAGTATTGACTCCATTGATGAGGCAGACTTCCTACAGGTTTTCTGATGTGGTGGTGGTGGTTGGTTTTTTGGGGGTTTTGTTTTATTCTATTTTTAAGTAGCCTCTGCTTGCCCCTCAGGTGAAAGAGTCCTTTCAGGAACCTCACACTGTAAAGTCACTGTGACACTATCATGGTGACTTTGACAAGATACTCAGTCTTATTTTTAAGTTTGCACTCTGAATGCATGGCCAAACTTCTAAGACCCACTTATGCCACAAAGGATCTGGTAGTGGCTTGGTAGAATCAAAATCCTGCTTCTCTTCTGCCTACACATTGTGCACATTGTACACTTGATTTTACCTTAGTGTTATTGACCTCCCAGGATATTTTCGGGCAGGAGGACAGCTGCAAAAAATTACAGGCAATCTTTTCCCAGAGCACTGAACAGAAACTGGAGAAGAATTAGTTCTGCTCCTGCTATTACCCTTAGCTTATCTAACATATATTCCTTTTCTGGGACTTCAGACCAATAATATATTACATGTTTTGATTTGCCTCCCTACTTTCTTATATTCTCCTTTTAACTTAAAATTCTCTGAAGGAAATATTAATTAGCCTCAGACAGGATATTGGTAGAGAAAAATATGAGGCAAAATGATATAAAATTATGTCAGATTTTGGTTTAAGTTATATTATTTTTTAGTAAAATATACAAACCACTGTATTTTGCAAATATATCTATTAGTTATGGGTTGTCAGCATGTGTGTATATGTGTATGTGGGGTGGTGGTGATGATGATTTGTCTATTCTCTTTCAAAGACTGATGATGGAACTATAAGAGATCTATTTTTTAAAATAAGGAGGTATGTTAGAAAAAGGTTTCTAATTCCACCAGCATGTAATGAATTAAAATCAACAACTTTATGCATTTTATCCAGTAAATGGGTTTTCCCATGTAACTTTAACTCCAGGAGGCTAAATGCCAATGCCAATTGTTTGGACACTAATCCTAGGGAATTTCCTTTATTACTCACTTTGGTAATTGCATTTTCTTTTCTGCTGTGTTAGACCCATACAGCTTGAATACTCACTTTGTGAGAGTAATAGAATGTAACCAGTGTGATCAAAAGAGCACAGTTGGGTTAGCAATGTTACCTGGTATTATGCATTTAATTATTATTTGTAAGTCAGGCCCAGACCATGAGCTTTGATTATTTTATTTATTCAATGGAAAGTCTATGCCAAAAAATGTCATATTTAGCCTAATGTTTTATTCTTTAACCTAGGTTTAGGTATTTGAGAGTAGCCCTATTCTCACATCTTAAATTAAATGAATGAAAGCCATTCATTTCATAATTCATTGAGATGAATACTTGCTACAGGAGAAAGAAAGAACACATATTTGGGAACTATATACCAAAGCAGAAAATGAGGCATTCACAGATGAATATGTGAGGAGGAGGGAAAGGAAGAAAAATGATAAGAATAGAGAAAATTCTTTCTGTAGACAGAAAGGGGTTGGAAATTAAAACAAAAAAAAATGGTTATAGAAGCAAAGATTTAAAGTTCAGTCCATGAATACATATTGTAAAACATAAGTAAGACTTTAGAATTTATGATTTTAAATTATTTTACTACAAATATAATCATTTCAAATATACATACCAGGCTCATATAGTAGGCAAGGAAAATATGCTTATATCCCTTAACAACTAACTCAAATTCAAAACAAAAAGCCAAAAGTTTGGAGCCCAACAAAATCTAAGTACAAGATCAAATTCTTAACTAATTACGTGAGTCTAGTTTTAGTCTGTCTATTCTGAATTTAGACAAACCAAATCATATCTTGTAGTTTAATCTCTCCCAAACTGGGTGGAAAAAAACTCCACCCAGATTAAAGTAAAGTAAATTACCTCTGTGAAGATATTAAGAACATATTAATAATTGGTGTTTTTTACTACTGTCATGGTATGTTTTTGTCTGTTTTTAATTGAAGATATGATTATCATAATATTTACCCAGGAGCATATATTATAATAAGTATTTTACTGAAACGCATTCTCATTAGTCTTTTCAATAGTATTATGAGGGTCTAGGGATGTGGCTCTGTGGTAAAGTGCTTACCTAGTATGCATGAGGCCCTTGATTTTATCCCCAGCACCACCAAAAACCCAACTAACTCAACAATAACATGAAGTGGCTACTATTATTCCCACATTGTATCTGGAAATGCTGAAGTTTAGTTGGTTTGGGTAGAATTCCAAACACATATACTGAGTGATGAATCAGCATTTGTTCTGAATGCAAAAAGAGCTCATTCTACTTTTTTTAAAAAATTTTTTTAGTTGTATATGGACTCAATGCCTTTATTTGTTTTTTCATGTGGTGCTAGGATTGAATGAAGTGCCTCACACTTGTGAGGCAAGTGCTCTACCACTGAGCTACAACTCCAGCCCCTCATTTTGCCTGTTAAATTTACTTTCTTATGTTATTTTCTCCATAGATAGGCAGTTCCAGTCAATAGAGAACTTACCATGGAAAAGATTTAAATTTTGTGAATTACATTAATGTATGGTAATTACAACTCATCTCCATGTTTTCAAATGTATCTTCCAAGGGTTTGAAAAGTTGTGATTTTTTTTCACTATTCTATCCCAATGTCTATTGTTAAGATCTTCACTATTCTTCATTTAAATTTTTTGATTTTAAACTTTAGAACCAAAAAATGTATTGCTTTATCATAACCATATAAAGTAGGTTGATTTTTTTTGTGTGTGTGGGGAGATTGGGGTATTTAGAGATAAGAATAATATTAACATGTTAATTCTAAAAGAAATAGAACTAGTTTTCTCCATATAATTTTCCTGCCTTTCAGTTCTAGATCAAGGAAAAGGGAAATGCTTCCTTGATCTCTCTTTGTGTACATCAACTCTTTCTTACAACATCTGTAATAATTATTTGCTTCATTCCATGGTAATCTTCCACATGTATCTCATTTATGACTTGAGATGATTTTCCAACATGAACTTGATTTACTCTGAGAAAATACAGATAGATGAGTGACATTAATCCTAGAAACATGCCTGACCTCAATTCATAAATCCTGTTTCATTTTAGTGAGAAATATAGCTGTTGATATTTGGGAATTTGGCCTAAGATCCTGACTTTTCACCCTATTTAATACTTCCAGATCAATAATTCTCAGTTCATTGTAAGAAAAGACCTTAAGAAACTGCACACATAAATAAGTGCCCAGGAATATCAGCGGGACAATAAAGCATGTTCAATATATACCTTCCAATATATACATAATTTGTCTTCAATTTAGATTTTTTATTTCATTCGTTTGTCTTGATAAACTATATTTTCAAAGATTTTCTCTTTCATCTAATTCTCTGCTAAAATTTTCTGTCTTGTAAATATGTCAACCTTTTTAAATTTATTACCACATTTATATTTATTTTAAAATTCTTGTTGTAATCCAAACATCTGAGTAATCTCTGAGTCTGCTTCTATTGACTATTTTTTTCTCTTTTAGAAGAAGATTTCACTATGTCACCCAGGCTGGCCTCAAACTTGAGCTCAGCTGGGCCTCAGCTTCCCATGTAACTGGGATTACAGGTGCATGCCATTACTCCCAGCTTCTATTGACTATTTTCCTTCTAAATACAAGGCTCAATTTCTTGCTTTATGAGTGTCTACCTTTCCCCCGTCAATGCTGAGCCTTGTTTGTAAAGATAATTAATGTTTACATTAGGAAAAGGAAAGCCAACTTTTTTTTCTTTTTTCTGACCAAGTAGTCGATGGAAGTCATCTGAAGTAATCCAATTGGTCATTAAGCTGACTCTAGGTTTTGTTGCAGTATTAATTATATTTCATTTTCTAGTTACATATAATATGTAGTCTGTATATCCACAAATCTCCACTGGCAACTTTAAGCTTTCCAGCCCATACATTGCCTTCCCAAACCATGGGAAAGTCCTGTTGTGTCACTGGTTTAGTGTGTGGGAGCCTTTGTGGGTTACCTTTTCTCTTTGGTTCTGCCCAAGGTTTCTTTTATTCATTTGTTTATTTGTTCTTATTAGTTATACATGACAACAGAATGCATTTCAGTTCATAGTTCACAAATGGAGCACAATTTTTCATTTCTCTGATTTGTACACAAAGTAGAGACGCATCATTTGTATCTTCATACATGTACCTAGGGTAATGATGTCCATCTCATTCCACCATTCTTCCTACCCCCATTCCCCTACCCTTTTTCCCTATCCAAAGTTTCTCCATTTCTCACATTTACACCATCTCCCGGGCCCCCATTATGGATCAGCATCCACCTATCAGAGAAAACATTAGTCCTTTGGTTTTTTGGGATTGGCTTACTTTACTTAGCATGATATTCTCTAACTCCATCCATTTAGCTGCAAGTTTCATGATTTTATTCTCTTTAATGCTGAGCAACATTCCATTATTATGTACATACACCACAGTTTCTTTATTCATTCATCAATTGAAGAATATCTAGGTTGGTTCTATTGTGAATTGTGTTGCTGTAAACATTGATGTGGTTGCATCACTGTAGTATGGTGTTTTTAAGTGTTTGGGGTATAAACCAAGAAGTGAGATAGCTGGGTCAAAAGATCGTTCCATTCCAATTTTTCTGAGGAATCTCCATACTGTTTCCATATTGGTTGTACCAATTTGCAGTCCCACCAGCAGTGTAAGAGTGTGTTTTTCCCCCCTGCATCCTCTCTAACATTTACTGTTGTTTGTATTCTTAATTGCTGCCATTCTGACTGGAATGAGATGAAATCCTAGAGTAGTTTTGATTTACATTTCTCTAATTGCTACAGATGTTAAACATTTTTTTCATATATTTGTTGATCAATTGTATACCTTCTTCTGAGAAGTTTCTTTCAGTTCCTGGACCCATTTATTGATTGGGTTATTTGTTTTTTTGATGTTAAGTTTTTTTGAGTTTTTTATATACCCTGGAGATTAGTGCTCTATCTGATGTGCATGTGGTAAAAATTTGTTCCCATTCTGTAGACTCTCCTCACTTCACTGATTGTTTGTTTTGCTGAGAAGAACTTTTTTAGTTTGAATCCATTCCATTTATTGATTCTTGATTTTATTTCTTGTGCTTTAGGAGTCTTGTTAAAAGATGGGGCCTAATCCAATATGATGAAGATTTGGGCCTACTTTTTCTTCCATTAGATGCAGGGTCTCTGTTTTAATTCCTAGGTCCTTGATTTACTTTCAGTTGAGTTTTGTGCATGGTGAAAGATAGGGGTTTAATTTCATTTTTTTAACACATGGATTTCCAGTTTTCTCAGCACCATTTGAAGAAGCTAATTTTTCTACAATACATGTTTTTGGTGCCTTTGTCTAGTATGAGAAAACCGTATTTACATGGGTTTGTGTCTATGCCCTGTTTTCTGTATTGCTGGTCTACAATTCTATTTTGGTGCCAGTACCATGCCGTTTTTGTTATTATTACTTTGTAATATTATAGATTAAGTTCTGGTATTGTGATGCCACCTACTTCAATCTTCTTGCTAAGGATTGCTGTGGCTATTCTGGGTCTCTTGTTTTTCCACATGAATTTCATAATTGCTTTTTCTATTTCTGTGAGGAATGTCATTATGATTTTGATTGGAATTGCATTAAATCTGTATAATGCTTTTGGTAGTATGGTCATTTTGACAATATTAATTCTGCCTATCCAAGAACAAGAGAGATCTGTTCATATTCTAAGGTCTTCTTTAATTCCTTCCTTTAGCCTTCTGTAGTTTTCATTGTAGAGACCTTTCACTTTTGTTAATTTGAATCCCAAGTATATCATATTTTTTGGGGGGGAGGGGCTATTGTAAATGGTGTAGTTTTCTAATTTCTCTTTCAGAGGATTCATCACTGAGTTACAGAAATGCATTTGATTTATGGGTGTTGATTTTATAACCTGCTACTTTGCTAAATCATTTATTCATTCTAGAAGCTTTCTGGTGAGATTTTTTTATATCCTTTAAGTAAAGAATCATGTCATAGACAAATAGTGATAGTTTGAGTTCTTCTTTTTTTATTTGTATCCTTTTAATTTCTTTTGTATATCTAATTACTCTGGCTAGTGTTTCAAGAACTATGTTGAATAGAAGTGGTGAAAGAAGTCATCGCTGTCTTCTTCCAGTTTTTAGAGGGAATGCTTTCAGTTTTTCTCCATTTAGCATGATGTTGGCCTTGGGTTTAGCATAGATAAACTTTTACAATGTTGAGATATGTTTCTATTATCCCTCGTTTTTCTAGTGTTTTAAACATGAATGAATGCACAGATTTAATGCAATTCCAATCAAAATCATAATGACATTCCTCACAGAAATAGAAAAAGCAATTATGAAATTCATGTGGAAAAACAAGAGACCCAGAATAGCCACAGCAATCCTTAGCAAGAAGATTGAAGTAGGTGGCATCACAATACCAGAACTTAATCTATAATATTACACTATTTTGTATTTTATTTAGAGATAGGATCTTGCCAATTTGCTTAGCACCTTGCTTTTGCTGAAGGTTGGCTTTGAACTCCTGCAGAGATCCTCCTGCATCATACTCCCAAAATGTTAGGATTACAGGCATGAGCCACTAAGCCTGGATTATTGTGCATTTTTTTTTTAAAGAGAGAGAGAGAGAGACAATTTTTTAATATTTATTTTTTAGTTTTCAGTGGACAAAACATCTTTATTTATTTTTTTTTTATGTGGTGCTGAGGATCAAACCCAGCACCTCGTGCATGCCAGGCAAGCGCGCTACCACTTGAGCCATATCCCCAGCCCCAATTGTGCATTTTTAATATAGATTTGTTCTAAAACTAATTGGTATGTCTGTCTCCCTCAATAATGATAGTTAGATGTTAAAACTAATTCTAATGACTTGCAACATAATTTAACTTACTGATGTTTTCCTGGATTTTAATCTCACTATATTTTTATATGCTTCTCAACATTTATCATTACTGTCATTATTTTTTATACTATTGATGCTATTAGAGCACATGTTTCTAAATTTTTATCCTTTCAATTGGGGTTTGTGATTTCTTTAATCCAAAATATCTTTTGTTACCAGCTCCTTTCATGAGGGACTTGTTGAAATTCCACCCACTCCCTATATTGCCTTATTCTTCAATAATGTTTAAGGGAGCTTAAAAGTCAAATTTGATAACATTATTTTCAGATTTTTAAATGATATTTTCCCCTTTCTTCTCTCTATTGCAGCAATTGAGAAGTTGATTATCAGTATTATTATTTCTTAGTTGATTGTTTGACTTTCTGATTCTTTAAATTTTTGTCCTTTGGTCTTCTACAGTTGCAAATATTATAAAAATTTCTCTTATATTTCTTTATTTTAATCACTTATAGTATTAATCTGATAATTCTGTTATATGAATATTTTAGGATCTAATAAAAAAATTTGTGAGAATGTGAACCCGCATTCGATGAGTTTTCTCTGGGCATATTGTTTGAAACCTGTTCAGGGTTTCATAGTGACATTGCATTTGCCTTGTTTAGTGATGCAAGTTTTTTGTTTCTTCTCAACCAGAGCCAAGGATCAGGTGGGTAAACCTTCTTGTCATGTCATTTGTCTATGGTTTGGAATTTCATAGGTTCCCCATCCACAACATTTATTGTCTTTTCACCATTTTTTTCTCCAGAGATTTCAATACTAATGTACCACTTCTAAAATTTTTAAGCCCTACTCTGGTTACAAGGACTAGCTTTCTTCCCAGGGGAACTTCAAGTATTGGTTCATTTTTATTCCAATGAGTTGATGGTTATGGTTATGTCATCAGCCACATTGTCAGAAACGAGAGTGTTTTAGTTTACTTTAACTTCTAATTCTGTTGTGCTATCAATTTAATTTTTATCAGTTTGTTTATTACTCAGTATGCTGTCTTGCAATTTTGAAAGCTTCTTAATTAAATAATTTGGAACAAAAATAAACTTTTTCCTTACTTAGAACAGTAAATTTTTCTAAGTAATACATTTTTTTCACACTTTAGAAAGGAAAACAAAAACAAAACCAGGGTCATAGACATTGGGTTTGACAGAAGTTATATAAATATGCATTTAGTTAATATAATATGGACCTCAACAATCTGCATATTTTATTACTTAGTAAATTTTACCACTTTCTACATATTTGTAATTTTACTTTTGTAACTTTTTAAGTTGGAAAATACAAAATGTTTGATTCTGTTAAGATTTTTATATTTTTAATTAACATGTAATAGTTATAATAATTATAATAATAATTAATGTAATAATTTATGGGTAAAGTGTGATATTTCAATATATATGCAATGTGAATTGATAAAATCATGATAATTAAATTCTCATTTTCTTATCATTTCTTTGAAAACTTCAAACTCCTTTTTCCTAGTTCTTCATAAACTCTATAATAGATTAATATGAACTACAGTCATCCTTCTGTGATTCAGAACTCTGTCTTCATGTTATTTATTGTGCTTTGGTATCCATTATATAATCTCCTTCTACCACCCTTCCATGTCTTTTACTAGCCTCTACTAATTATTCTACTTCAGTTGACATAAAGAGAGAGAATGTGTGGAATTCGTTTTTCTGTGTATGGTCTATCTGACTTAGTGTACTTCAAATGACAGAATTTCACTCTATTTTTATGCCAGAATTTTACACACCTCCCTCCCTGCCCCTCCATATATATATACCAGAAATAGAACCCAGGGGCACTTCAACACAGAGCCACATCCTCAGCCTTTTTATATTTTATTTAGAGACAGGGTCTCACTCAGTTGCTTAGGGCCTTGCTAAGTTGCTGAAGTTGGCTTTGAAACCACGTTCTTTCTGCCTCAGCCTTCTGAGCTGCTTGAGGTGCACCAAGGTGCCTGGCTCAGAATACTATTTTATTGCTTATGTGTATTCCACACTTTCTTTTATACTCATCTATTGATAGACACCTAAGTTGATTCTGTGGTTTGTCTTTTTGAATAGTGCTGCAATAAATATGGACCTGCAGATATCTCTGTATGCTCTTCATTTCCTTTGGCTATGTACTCAGAAATTGAATATCTGAATCATGATATATGTAGTGTTAGATTTTGAGGAAACTTCATACTGTTTTCAATAATGACTGTACTAATTTATTTTTCCAAGAACAGTAAGGGCTACCCCCTTTTTTAATGGCACCCTTGCCGGAATTTATTATTTTTTGCATTTTTGATAATCACCATGCTGACTTGTTTGAGATCTTATCTCATTTTGATTTTGATTGGCATTACTCTGATGATATGATGTTGGCATTATCCTTATAAATTTACAGACTTTTTGGCCATTTGTATTATTTAATTTGAGAAATGTCTACTTGGATTATCTGCTTGTTTATAATTGTATTATTTGAGGTTTTGAATTCCTCATTAATTTTGAATATTAATTCTCTGTCAGCTGAGTAGTTTCCAATTATTTTGCCTCAACATGTTGTTTCTTTACTCTATAATAGTTTCTTATAGACTCTTTCTTTTGCTGTACAGAAGCTTCTAAATAGATGTAATCTATTTGTCAAAATTTTTTTGTTTTTCTTTTTGGTTTTTCTTTTTGGTACTTCATGTTGTACTGAGGTCCTCACACGTGCTAGGTAAGCACTCTACCACTGGAATTTTTAACTGATGTATTTCATTTTTTTAAATGATGCTAAAGATTATTTGCTCCTAAATTTATTAGTAATATTGAAACATATTTTCATGTTATTATAATAAATGAGTTTGTCTCCAGAGACACTATTATGTCTACGATATTTAGCCTATGTATATAATTTAGGGGAGGAGTTTAGGTATGTAGTTAATTGCTTTAATTTCTTTATATGTTTCTTCAATCTCAATGCCATTAAGTTTTGATTATTTGTGGAAATTTTAATCCTTCCAATTCAGGACCTTTCATAACCTCAAGTCGAAATCTATACAGTTGGTGCAGGAATGTGTGTTTAACAAAATAATGAAAAAAATTGTAGATGATTTTGATAAACCATTGTGCTAACTAGTTTGAATGACTTTTAAACGTGTATTTGTGCATTTATATAAGTATAATCAATATTAGTATGAGGTTTCTCTATTCCCAGAGTTCTATCTCTTTGTGTAGGTTGCAATATTCATTCTGATAATGAATTCTTTAAATTCTTTATTCTACACTCCTCTCCTCTGGGTTTTGATCATCACTATGGAGTTTTTGTTTAGATATATTTTATTTTACAATTCTAGTTTTAGGCACTCATTTAATTCTTAATTTAAAGACATTGCCTGGGGAAAAAATCATACCTGGAATTGTTAAAGCTAACTGCATTTAACAATTTTTAATGAAGAAGGAAGGGGGAAAACGATTTAGAAATGAAGCAGGGCTAATCTCAAAAGTAGTACATCTAGTTTGGCATTGTCAAACATTTCTTCATTGTATTAATTGAAATGACCTCAAATAAATAGAGCCAATGACTCTTGAATTATGGAATGAAGAAATCCTTTAATTTAAATAAATAGTAAGTTAACTCCAGTAAATTGAGTTTATGTTCATAATGAACTAATAAAATCCACTGCTGAATTGTGTTGAGACAGCTTTTATTTCATTATCATAGCAAATAATCCAAATTAAAATTTTGCAGTGAGGTTTGCCTGTGTATGTCTGTATATTATTCTAGAAGAATAATTAAAATCACTTGCATTCAGCAAAACAATTAAAAGCTTCTATTATTTTATTAATATGGGATAATGTTCAAAACACAAAGATAAGTCTGAGAAATTTGTAGCAGGGGAAACAAATAGCTGAATAATATTCAGCAACCTACCAAGTCCTAGTAGTTTATCATGGGCTATGACTGGCACAAAGGATTACTAGAGATGTTGTCCCTTAAGGTCTCATTAGGTTTTCTATGCTGGGAGATAGAACTCAGTGCACATAATTATCCATTGTATATTAATATGCTCTGTTTTGAATATTGCTTTTGTTCAATTTAATTATGCCTGAAAAATGAGAAGTGTTATTTTATCTGTGTTATCAAGTGATCATCAGCCAAGAAATGCCAATATTTTGAAAGAATTGAAAAGCTGGGTAAAATTAGAGTTGCAGGAACATCTGATCTTTTGATTTCACAGTGTTTTCTGTAGCCATCCTCACTTCTTCCCTTTTTTTCTCTAAGATCCCCTTGAGTGAGTAATCTATGTGTTTTGAACATTTGTTGAGAGTTGGAAATTGCAGTATGTGGCAATTTTGTGATGCTCTATTAATGGGGGGGGGAGAGAGAGAGAGAGAGAGAGAGAGAGAGAGAGAGAGAATGAATCTCTATATAAATGCTGTTGTTCAATGCACTGAAACCCTCATTGTTACTAACTCCTGAATGAGTCATATTTAAAATATATATTTTACTAAATATATGTCTTTGAAAAGATATAGCATGATATATATTATATCCTGTGGATGTGAGGGCAAATGCAGCAGAAAACAGTGAAATATTCTAGAATATTAAGGCAAACAATGAATGGAATTTTTGAAAATGTAACTGAGGATTTTTTCTGCTTTGGTGTGTTCTAGCTAAGTTTGTCAGCACCTTCTTTTTCAAATAATGTAAGCTACAAAACAAAACAAACTATAAAATTGACAAGCCTTGACCTGTTCACTGTTAGCAAATTCAGTTGACACCTATAATCTATCTGTAATCCAACATATGTACAATGATCTTAGACTCTATCAAAACATCTTGGTATTACTACTCATTTAGGCTACATTTTAAATGTTATTGAGCAGAACAATGGATCTGTGAAACAGGAAGAACATGAAAGATATGTTAGAGTAGGAATAATGCAGTAGTTATATGTGCTTAACTTTTAAGATTCCTAAATTAAACTTGAATATTCTTACTATCAGAATATATAAAATCAGTTTTGATCTAGTAATAGTCACCTGAGGAAAAAAAATCTGGTAGATTTTATATGACTTATTTTTTTTCTTCTTACTCTTCCATTATTCTAAGTGCTAAGCAATAAAGCAATGTGAAAGGATGTGTCATAATCAGCATATTTGCTCATTATTCCCCTTTTTGTCAAACAAAGATTATAAATGGCTGACAAAAAAAAGTTTTAAAATATTCAAGAGAAACTAGAATTTCTAAAAACAAGATAGAAAAAAGTTAAAGTCATTACCAAAGATTCAAATGAAAAAAATAGGTCATAAATTCTTATTTACTAGCTATAACTACGCTATAAAATCATTGCATTCATCCATTCATTTATCTTGTTTAAAAATATCAATATTAATTGAAGAATTTTTATGGATCTGTTACCACTAACCCAAGAGAGGCAAAGGTGATGGAAGTAAAGTTCTTACATGCCATCAGTTTATATTCTAGCCGTGATGTAAATCTGCAAGTCATTTCTTATTCATAAAGCCTGTGTCAGATTTTATCTCTGGAGTACTAAACATATTAGGAGTGATTCAAGAAGCTGAATTTGATAAACAGATCAGGGCTTTGAAATACAGAGCTTTAATTGTCTAGATGTCTTTGAAAAGATATGGCATGTTCTTGAATGTCCTCAGTGATAACATAGTTGGTTTTGTTCATCATTATTTTAGTGACTTATAGTCTTCATAATTAGATTAGGTTTCAGACTAAGAGAATACATAATTTTAAACCAGAAAAAAATACAAACAAAAGAAAACATCTCCTTTGTAACATATAAAAACGTTCCCATTTTTGTACCCAGCTACTCTTGTTGTCATCACATATTGTTGCTTTGGGGACCATCCAAAAATCTTATCTCTTACTCCAACCTTCAAATACATTGTGAACATTTTGATTTTTCTATCAATACAATAAATAAACTCTTTTCCTTCCTACTATGATTTCAACACTTATTTTGAATTGAATTCTGTTCCATTGTATAGTCAGAGACAATTTCTTTGGAAGCTCTTTTTTTTTCTTTTTTAATAAACTATTGCTTCAATAGACATATAGGAAAAGTCTAATATCCAAGGCCCTTGTCACCTGAAGCAAAACCCCAGTATAGCATATGATCATCTACTTGGTTACAAATGGAGCTTTATGGAATCTATTTGCACATTAATTATTTTAGAGAGAGAGAGAAAGAAGTGAGAGAGAGAGAGAGAGAGAGAGAGAGAGAATTTTTTAATATTTATTTTTCAGTTTTCGGTGGACACAACATCTTTATTTTGTTTTTATGTGGTGCTGAGGCCGAACCCAGCGCCCCGCTCATGCCAGGCAAGCGCATTACTGCTTGAGCCACATCCCCAGTCCCTGCACATTATTTTTGATTGTATATATGTTGTCCAATGAATGATTCAAAATATATCAATAAAATCCTTTAATTTGTAGTCATTTGTAATTTTTTATTGGTCTACAATATTAATTACCCCAATTTGGCCAAGTTCCTATATAGAGAGCTACATATGCAGGACTAGCTAGAAAATATTCTTTGAGGACCAATAAGCAAAACTAAGAATAATATGTAAGTACCTATATAACTATTAAAAATATAAATATTTAAAAATGTAAATGCCTTTCTTAGTTTGTGTGCTATACAAAAATAAGTAGTGGGCTAGTTTTGGTCCATGGATGGTAGTTTACTGACCCCTGATAAAGATTCTTACAGCATGAACTACTTCTTGTTCATACACTTGTCATAGTTATATGCACATTTTTTTAGGGGGAGGGAGGCCATACCAGGGGTTGAACCCAAAGGTGCTTAACCACTGAGCCATATCCCCAGCACTTTTTTTTCTTTAGGTAGAGTCTCCCTGAGTTGCTTAGGGCCTCACAAAATTGCTGAGGCTGGCTTGGAACTCACAATCCTCTTGCCTCAGCCTCCTGAGCCACTGGGAGGGATTACAGGTGTGCACCACTGCACCTGGCACATGCACATTTTATTAATAACTTTCTTTCTTTACAAACTTCAGCCTCTATGAACTAAGAAATTTTATCTGACTTTAATATTTGACACAAGTGTTCAATTTATAGTAATTGGGTTATATTCTTGAAGAAAAGGGCAAGGCTTATTCATTTGGTTTGTTTGTCCCTAATATTCTTAAAAAAGATTTGCTTATAAGCCAAGAAAGGTTTTTTTTTTTTTTTTTGTAAAGAATGAAAACTTTGCCAACCCTATAGGATATAAGCCAATGTGCTGAAACATCTTTGTACTATAATTCTAAGAGAGGGTGAGACTGGGTTAAAGTATATATGAAATAAGATTCTGATACAGTGTTTCCTCTATGCAGAAAGTGGAAACATTGAACACCCAATTCAATTCAAATTGCTGTTCATAGATTTATGTTGACTTCATTTATTTTTCTTATAGTTGTCAAGTTAATGGCTTTCAAGAGTCT
>NW_026000016.1:4522007-4529024 GCF_001458135.2 Marmota marmota marmota | reverse complement strand
TATATATATATATATTTAAACTGACAATTCTGACAATTGTATCCAACCTCCATAAAACCCTAACCACATGGACAAAAAAGATATTTCATGTCTGTTTCTTAGGAATCCTTACAGCTATAACCTGTAGAGGAATTGCAAGACACTATATTTCCAAGCCAAGAGAACTTAGTATCACCAAGGAGCACTTGGTTACTGACATTATCCAATTAAGGGTGGAACACTTGAAGGCATTCTAATATATTGATGGGCAGATATAAATTTGTATTTTAAATCATTTCTTTTTAATTGTTTCCTTTCTTCTTCTTAGTTCTTCTTTTCCTTGATTTCTTCTATCTTTACCCCTTGTTTTTGTTTTCCTTCTTTCCTCATTCTTCTAACTGCCCATTTCATATGCTGCAAAGAGAAGAGAGATACATATTCTCTTAGGCATCCAGGAGATTCATTAATCAGCAATTCAGGTAAAAGCAAAGTTTGTGTTTCTCTGATTTTCATCGTGATTTATGAACAGTTGACTCAGATACCACTGAAAATGAATAATTTAGCCAACTGGCATGTGCATCATCTCATTGGAAAGCATAATTAATCTCCACATGTTATTTGGATTACCCAAATGTAGCACAAAGTCTCTTTGGGCTAAATATTTTTGGGTTATTTCTGTTATTTATACATTCATTTATTTACTTATTCATTCATTCATTTATTCATTCATTAAATTCCAGTCCTGTCCCAAGACATTGAAGGATCATTTCTTAACTCCATAGTGACACCAACAACTTTCATTCATTCATTCTTTCTTTCTTCCTTTTTTTTGCTTTTTGTTTTATGGTTAAGCAAGATTGATTCTATTGTGAACTTTAAAATATGAAGACTATTGTTGCAAGTCAACCAAAACCAAAGTTTGAGGTCATGTTTAGTTCCTCTAGTATGCCAGAGAATGTGGTAGCCAAGGATATTTCTAATACAGGTAGTTAAAAGAATGAATTTAAAATGACAAAATCCCTTGAGAATTCTTGTAAATTAGTCTCAATTTCAACACAGTTGAAGAAACTGCATTATTAATGTTTCAAATATGTATTTAGTTCATATAGAAGATGATGCACCTTATTAGAATACATGTAATAATGAAAAAATAAATTAATAGTTCTGGAAAATTGAGTAGGAAAATTGTGAAGTTATAGTGGAGGATTAGCAAATTGGTTCAGTAGGACTTCGATAACATAAGTACCACAGATTATATGGCTTAAACAACAAAAACTTATTTTCTCATAATTCTGTAAACTGAGAATCCAAGATAAAAATATTGGCAAGGTTTGTTACTTTTGAGACCTTTCTCCTTGGCTTATAAATGGTCATCTTCTCCATTTGTTCACAATATCTGTCCTAATCTCCTTTTATAATTACACCACACATGTCGATTAAGGACCACCCACATGACCTCATTTTTTTTCCTCACTGTCTCATTAAAGGCAGCATTTCCCAACACAGTCACATTCTGAAGTACTAGGGATTAGTACTTCCACACAATGGTTTTGAGGAGACAGCACTGACCCATTAAGAGTGCACAGGTAGATACATAGGACTGTCTACTGAGGTGCTACAAATCTGGCTTTCAACTGTCTAATAATTCAAGCATCATAAGAATGTAATTAGATTTGAGAGATTTTAAATGATCACAAGATAGATACATTAGTTAAGGAAAGACATACTTCTTCCAATGGCATCTGATTTGGACTCAATAATGTAAATACAAATCAGATGCCACAAACAGGTAAAATTTGGGGGATGGAAGTGAAAGTATTTTCTAAGTTAAAGGAAGTAACAAGTATGCACAGATGAGAATACAGCTCATCAAAATTCACACCTCCTCTCATCAAGAAGCATTAACTATTTATTAATTCCCTGAGTCAGTACTTGTCTTTATTACTTGATTAACTTGGGGGATAGAAGTGATTTTAGAAGAGGCCAAGGAAACCCAATAACATTAAGTTTGTATCAGGGATTCCTGTTTGATGTCTCTATATTGTCTAATACTTGCATCAGTTGCTGGGAACAGTTAATGTACCCCAGCAATGTGTCATTGAAAAACTTGTCTTTGAGAATTATTGAAAATCTATATAGATGTGCTATAAGCCTAAATAATATTTACACATGTTAATGAGAAACATCCATTCTTTACATCTCACAACAGTTATTATAGATGCAAAAGTCTGGAGTGTGGTAAATTAAGAGAAAACCAAGTTTGTCATCACAAATAAGAGGTTTCTACTGTTTTCTATTGCAAAGTTCTCTGTGCTTATGCACCTCCACAAAATAAAGCCAAATTATTGACATTTTAAAATTTATTTAAAGAATTTTTTTAAAAATGCTTAGAATATTTTTCTAAGTTCACATTCTAAAATTATCTTAATTTTCAAATCAGATCATATAAAGATCAATATAAAATGCTTTGAATCAACTGCTAAACAATTCAAGTTATAAATTTATTTTATGTATTGTTAATGCTAATGGCTATGAATAGTCACTATAAACACTGACAGTTTTTCACCTTAATGTGAAGAAAGTCAGAAACTATTTTCTCAAAGGTCACAGTGACCTAAAAAAAGAATCAAAAAATAAATCTGCATCTGCAGATATTTTCCTCTGGCTTAAAATCTACTAACTTCAGTTCATTCATTGTTATACAATACATGTGTGCTGAAATTTGAAAGGAAGGAAGGAAGGAATGCTTTTTATCATGGTTATAGAAAAGCAGGAAGTAGTAAATCGTCCCAATCATACACAGAAGGGTCAACAATACAGTTAAAAACATGGGGTTGAGGATTAGCCTGTGCCAACACAGTTGTCTCACTACTTGTCTTTTTATTGATTTTACCTTGTTTGGCTGTCCTCCACTCTCCCACTGTTTCCCTGGCAACCAAAGCACAGCATCTTCTTTTGTAAGGCAAATTGTTCCTACTCTTGTATTGGAAGTAAGTCGAAGGTTATATGTAAATTCCTACCAATATTGAAATTAGAGGGAAGACACCTACATATCTTCAGAATTATGATTATTCCTTTGACATGAAGGAATAATGAAGAATATATTATTAAGAAAGTAAAGCAATATGCTCATAAAGGATCAGATTTAAAAACTGGCAACATGCTTGAAATTTCCAGGTGAAATTACAGGGTGATTCTTAAGATTTGTCTATTGAATTGCTATGATCTGAATGTGTCCTGTCCAAATTTATACATTAAACTCCTAACCTTCCAGGTGTTGGTTTCAGGAGGTGGGACTATTAGGAAGTGTTCAGGGATTCATGACCTTATATAAGAATCCCCACAGAGATCCTTCATCCCTTCTGCCATTTGAGGTAATAGAGAGAAGACTGCTATCTTTTAGGAAGCAGACCACTATCAGACACAGAATCTGCTGGTGCCTTAATCTTGGAATTTCCAGGCTCCAGAACAATAAGCAGTAATTTCTATTGTTTATAAGCCAGCTATTCTGTGGTAATTTTTAAGGCATCCCACCAGACTAAGATAACTACTTTTATTTTATATATTTTATTATCAGAGACATTTTCTTGCATTTTTGAGAATATGCTAAGTGACCCATGAAATTCGCGATAGGTGATTATTTTAGCAAGTGTAGTGGCCATGAGACCAATGTTATGAGTTCCTTTTTATTGATCAGTTGTTCTTCATTTATGTCCTAAAACCAAGGAATTATTTTTGAAGATTGAACCTATGGGTGGTTTATCACTGAGCCATATAATCAGACCTTTTTTACTTTCGTTTTTTGAAACAAAGTCTCACTAGGTTTCCCAGCCTGGCCTCAAATTTCTCAGCCTCAGCCTCCCAAATTGCTGGGATTATAGGCATGTGCCACCATATGCCTGGCTCGGGGACTTACTCTTTTAAAAGTCCCAGAAAAAAAAATATGTTTTTAGTTAAAATTTGTTTTTGCCAAAGAATGTGAAACTTCATAGAAAACATTCAAAACTGTTTGCATGAATCTGAAGTAAATTGGTTAACTGTAAATTTTAATTTATTTCTGAACTTTCTATAGCAGCAATGGCAAAAAACAAGAATCATAATGGGCTCTGCCATCTTCATTATTCAACAAAAAAGTAGATTTGGGAGAAAGAAGAAATCATTTCCAGGCCTTAAATTGTAAGCACTCATAACATTATTGTTTTATAAGGGACAGTGACTAACACAATGAGCATTGTTTGGGCCACTATGTTATGACTGCCACCAACTCCTTTTTTTTTTCTTTTTTTTTTTAATTTGTTTTAAATAGTTATACATGATAGCAGAATGTATTTTGACTCACTGTACACAAAAGGAGCACAAATTTTCATTTCTCTGGTTGTACACTATGTAGAGTAGCACCACATATGTAGTCACACATGTGTCTAAAGTAAGGATGTTCATCTCATTCCACTATCTTTCCTACCCCCATGTCCTCTCCCATTCTCTCCCTCCCCTTTGCTAATCTAGGGCTCCTCTATTCTCCCCCGACCCCTGGTTATGGGTCAGCATCCACTTACCAGAGAGAACATTCAGCATTTGCTTTTTTGGGATTGTCTTACTTCACTTAGCATGATATTCTCCAGCTCCATCCATTTGCCTGAAAATGCCATAATTTTATTATCTTTTCATGCTGAGTAATATTCCATTGTGTATATGTAACTGCAATTTCTTTATCCATTCATCTACTGAAGGGCATCTAGGTTGCTTCCATAGTTTAACAATTGTGCTGCTATAAACATTGAAGTGGCTGTGTTACTATAGTATGTTGCAACTCCTTTTTTATGGCGTTTCTCCCTTAGTTCCAATCAAGAGGTGAAAGTTGCTATGTTTTTACTTGGTCACCCTGTTACTGTTCTTAGAGAAAGAAGCTGATCAAAATTACTTTGTGTTTTTTAACTTTGGTTCCTCAAGCAATAGAAGATAAAATTGAGGACAATCAATATTCAAGATTTACACAATGTAAAGGAATTGGGTGTGATTTAAAGAAATCTAGCATGCTGAGAGATGTTAAGGCAGAGACAGCACTATTGTGATGAAGGTACACAGTTCATGTCTTTTATCTCACCCCATTTCCTCTGTTCTTAGGGATTTAAACCTTCTTGTTAACTTGGCAGACCAGTAAATTCTCCCCTTAGTGTACAATAGATGTATTTGAGTTTCTGCCATCTGCAACTGAAAGCATCTTGGCTAATACATGTGCAAACATGCTTTATATATTTATAAATTATGTAGATGTTTTAATTGTTATTGTATTATTTACTTCTACTTCCTAAAAAGCTAGATACATCATATTTAGCTTGGCTAGGCTTCTTTTTAAAAATTGTGCTGACTAGAATGAGAATTAGGCATGAGAAAGTTTGAACAAAATAAACAGAAGGGACACTTTCAAACTACATGTCCTATTTCTGGAGAGTGAATAATGTTGACCATGGAGCAATTAATATATCCCTAATCTGCAGTCAGGCACTGCTGTTTGGTTGCACATTTGTTTCGTCTATGAGGATAATCATAGAGTTTGAGTGTAGTGAGTCTCTACTAAATACTGAATAAACACACAAATGAAACATCCATTAACTGTTCTTTACCTTCCGAGCCACAAAATTGGCATTGTTATACACTTTTGGTTAGATAGAATAACCATGTTTTGTCTTCATTTTGCATTGCCTCATGTGAAATTGCAATTTCTTTTTTTTCCTTTTCTCTTATTATTAATTAATTAATTTATTTATTTATTTTGGCATTGGGGATGTCAGGACACTTTACCATCAAGCTACATCTCTAGTCCATTTTTATATTTTATTTTGAGACAGGGTGTTACTAAGTTGCTTAGGGCCTCACTAATTTGCTGAGGCTGGCCTGAAACTTGCAATCCCCATGCCTCATCCCACCAAACTGCTGGGATTATAGTCATGTACCACCACAACAGCCTGTGCAATTTCTTATGGCAGGGTTTTCATCAGCTTATTCATTTCTGTGACCAAAAGACCTGATAAGAACAATTAGAAGAGAAAAAGTTTACTTGGGGTTCACAGTTTCAGAGTTTTTAGTCTATAGAGAGCCAACTTCTTTGCTCTGCACCTAAGGTAAAGCAGAACATCACAGTTGAAGGAGAAAAATGGTTCAAGACATGGTTTCAAGGAAGCAGTGAAGGATAACTGGCTCACCAGGGACAAAATATAAATCCCAAAGTCAAGCCCCAGTGGCCTACCTCCTCCAGCCACACTCTATGTGCCTACAGTTACCACTCAATTAATCTATTCAAGTGTATTAATGAACTGATTCCTTTAGCCTTTCATAACCCAATCATTTCACCTCTAACCATTCTTGCATTGACTCACACATGAGCTTTTAGGGTACACCTAGTATCTAAATTATAACAGGTATACACATACATCACAACATATCTCACTGGTTTCCATAAGACAAACACAGATTCAACTTTGATGCTGATTTCATCACTTTTGGTCTGAGGCTTCATACTTTCACACTGGAAAATCCTCCAAGGACTTCTTGTTAAAGCACTCACTAACCCTCATTTCTTTTTTTTTTTTATTGGTTGTTCAAAACATTACAAAGCTCTTGACATATCATATTTCATACATTTGATTCAAGTGGGTTTTGAACTCCCAATTTTACCCCAAATACAGATTGCAGAATCACGTCGGTTACACATCTACATTTTTACATAATGCCCTATTAGTAACTGTTGTATTCTGCTACCTTTCCTATCTTCTACTATCTCCCCTCCCCTCCCCTCCCATCTTCTCTCTCTACCCCATCTTCTGTAATTCAATTCTCTCCTTGTTTATTTTCCCATTCCCCTCACAACCTCTTATATGTAATTTTTATAACAATGAGGATCTCCCTCCATTACCATGCAATTTCCCTTTTCTCTCCCTTTCACTCCCACCTCATGTATCTGTTTAATGTTGATCTTTTCTTCCTGCTCTTCCTCCCTGCTTTGTTCTTAGTTGCTCTCATTATATCAAAGAAGACATT
>NW_026000016.1:4436845-4516852 GCF_001458135.2 Marmota marmota marmota | reverse complement strand
AATGGAAGGAGACCCTCAGGGTTATACAGTGGAGGGGGTAGAGAGAGAGGAGGGGAGGGGAAGGGAGAGGTGGGGAGGGGGGATGGTGGAGGATGGGAAAGGCAGCGGAGCACAACAGACACTAGTATGGCAATATGTAAATCAATGGATGTGTAACTGATGTGATTCTGCAATCTGTGTATGGGGTGAAGGTGGGAGTTCATAACCCACTTGAATCAAAGTGTGGAATATGATATGTCAAGAAATTTGTAATGTTTTGAACAACCAACAATAAAAAATTTAAAAAAAAAGACATATTTATCTGTTTTTATTTGCTCTGGCTACATACTGAGAGAGCTTGAAAATTGTTTATTTAAGAGTATGGATTGGTGTTTTTTAGAGTAAAGTATTTCCTTGATTTATAAAGAGTTACTGTGGTCGTTGTAAAGAAAGAAGGAATGAGAGAGACAGACACGGGCTGGGGAGAGATCTATTGATTTTCAGAGGGTAGGAAGCTCTCAAGGTATACTTAATGAAATCATTCATAAACAATGTTTTTCCTTCCCTTTAATTCAAAATTTTTGTTGGTTGCTGATGGCTTTCCTAGCTGGACTCTCCTGATCTTTCACAATTAAAACAAAAACAAAATTTTTGAAAAATATTTTGAAAAATATTCCATATTATTTGAAATGGGGTGCATATTTTCACAATATTTTACCTCCTCCCACCTTCTTCTTTGAATTTGCTCAGACAGTATCATTCAATTTCATAAGGTTTAGATAAAATCAAATCAAAATTTGATTTAAATATCAGAAGAGAATGCATGGTAGGGGCTTTATATTTTCTTTCTGTGTGCCTGTCTTTAGTTCTCTGCAAGTGAGTATTTAATTTTTTTTCTAATACTGTGGATTGAACCAAGAGTCCCTTTTTATTTTTTGTTTTGAAACAGGGATTAACTCAGTTGCTGAGGCTGGTTTGAATGTGCAATCCTTCTGCCTCAGCCTTCTGAGTTAATGAGATTAACGGCATGCACCACCACAACTGGCTAAATTGATATTTACTAATCATTTGGGGGTTTTGTTTTGATTTTTTGTGAGGTGCTGGATATGGAACTGAGGACCTTGCACATTCTAGTCAAGTGCACTACCACCGAATTATCTCCCCACAAGGTAGGCTAATTAATGTTTTTTTTTTTTTTTTTTTTTTAAATCAGCTATGTTTATGGGAAGGTAGAAATTCAATGTTTATACTATCAGGTAATAACTAAAGATATTTTATTGAAGAATATTTTATTAAAATTAGTTAATGGAAAGGAGGACTTCAGTGTCCAAAGTGGAAATAGTAATATATCTTTTGGTAAATAATTTAGAAATATTTTAGAAATAAATTTATAAAGAATGAATCTTTGCTTAAATGGATCTGCAGATTAGAATTTGACTCATAGCTGAAAGCAGAAGCTATTATTTGTTAAATAATTATTTTATAAAGTAAACTTATTTTAAATAAAGCAACACCAAAACAAAACCAAAGAAAGTTAATAAATTATGTTGATACATCTCAAAGAACTTTCATAGAACAACATTCTTGTGCAAAATTAACCCAGTACAGGAACCACCTCTAAGTCCCATCCCTCCTGCCTCATTTAGTCTTTGTCTCATTCCAAAGCTACATTTTAGCTTCTAATACCATAGATTGGTTTTCCTGTTTTTCATTTTCTCAAAACTTAGGATCAAAGAGTAAACTCTCTTTTGAGCCAGACTTCTTTAACTCAACATTTTATTTACAAAACTTATTCATGTTGTTGTGTATTGTTACAGTTCATTCAATAGCTGTTTCTATCCATGTGTATAGCATAAAAAGAATTTGGTTATCTATTGTCTTATTAACAGATATTTGGGTTTCTGGTTTGGGGTTATGATAACAGTGCTGCAATGATTGTTTTAAACAAGTTTTTGTGACAACAGATGGATTTCTTTAGGGCATAGTCTTCAGAGTAGTCTGGCTGGATCATAGAATGCATGTAGCAGATGTGACCAATAGTTTTCCAAATTTACAATCCTTTCAATATTGTTAATTTCTTTTATTCCACCTCTGAAACAACATATTTCATAAGTTTTTTAAAGTTACCATTCTGATGAGTGTGCAGAAATATTACATTTGAATTTGCATGATTCTGGCAACTAACTGAGTTGAGCATCTTTGTATATATTCTGAATATTTGCATAGTACATCTTATGGAGTGCCTTTTCTCACTTTAGCCAGTATTTTTTATTACCTATCTTTTAATGAATCATTTAGCTATTCAGAATACATGTATAAAATATTTTCTTATATTCTCTGGCTCATATTTTTATTAACCTAGTAGTACATTTTGATCAACAGAATTTCTCAACTTAAAATATTCTAATTTATCAAACTTGTCCTGTGAATTAGGTTTCTAAAATGCCCTGTTTAAGAAGTACTTGGTTATCAAGGGGAAAATGTTAACATTTGTTTAATACTAATTATATGCTTCAAAATGTGAAAAAGCACATTTAGCTAATTAACTATAAACATTCATTCTTGTAAGTGGAGTGTGTATAAAATTATCAGAGCAATATACTTTGGAAAAAAACATGCATTTCTATAGAGCTATGGACTGAATTTAATTTCCTATTAGACTTAACCTGCTAGGATGCTAGCAAGTTCAAACTTGGTCATTTAAATGTTTTCTCACCTTCTGCATGTCATCATATGTAAACTCTGCATTAAGGAGTGGTCCCTGCCCTTTTTCTACAGTAGGTACTGTATTTACATTTGCCACAAATGTTAAGAGCTTGTGGTAGAATCCCAAGCCCAGCTGTCTGTCCTTGGGTGCTGCTGCTCAGGAATGAAACTCTCTTCTCATTTTTCTAAGAGATCAATGTCTGCTACCTTGCTCCTAGTCTCCTCTTTAGACTCAGAAAACCCTAATGCCTCGGATGGAGTTGGCTTCCTCTACTATCAAAGTGCTTTCATACATTTTGAGATAAGGGAGCACCAGCTCTTTCAGTGGGTGTTGAGATATTAAAAAGCATTCCCCTTGGCAGGAACAAAAGGTGAGAAATGAAGGTTGTAACACAACATCTTCCTTAATAATATATGACATTTATAAAAGAGAATTCAAAATATGAAGTCTGAAATTACATTTAAGAATAAAATTAACTATGATATAATATCCATAAGTAGATAATCAATAATATAAAGTTAACTGATCCTTTCAAAAAAGTATTTAATATCATAAAAGTAAAAAAAATATTTGATATGCAAGATATAAAACTTAAAATTGGCTTTTCTTATACTCCTACCTATTCATCCTATGAGATATCAGTTTTGAGCAAAACAAACTTTACTTTTAACTTAAAAAAATCTTTTCAAGGTATTTTCACTTGTGCTTTATATAGTTATCAGAAAGATTTTTAATTAGAAGAGAAATGGTATATATTCATTTCTAAAATTTAACCCCTGTAAGTATTCCTTGACTTTAAAAAAAGCCAGACATCCACAAAATTGCAGGATAGGATGAAGTATTGCCTGATTAGTTAACTCTTCATTTCTTGATCAGATTGAAGTTAGGATCATGAGTAATAGATTACTGTGCTCTTCCTTAGGAGAAAAGAATGAAACTTGACTAAGGCTGTAGTCTCAGTAGGTTAATAGCCTCCTGTTACTCCATATTCTGTATGACTCATGCCTTTAACTGCCTGGGCACTTGCTTGAAAAACTTTTGGTTTTCCTTCCATCCACCCATGACTCAAATCATTTTCTCTCCCCTCCCTGACACCTTATTCCATGATTAATTTTAGAAAATCTCATTAGCTTATTTTAAACAAAATACCATTTTCTAGAAGAATTTGAACTTTCTTGAACTTGATAGAGAAACTGAACTTGATGTGATAAGACACATAAATAGTACATTTAATAGGACAAAAATGAAAATTCAAAAAATATGCAAAGGGGGTGCAACTTTAGGGTGAAAGTATAAAATCATGACATTCTTTGAATTGTCTCTTTCCTTAACTCATTTGTTAATTTCAATAAATAGTGACAGAATTTTTTTCAATAACAGTTTACACTCTGTTTATCACTAAAGAAGAATGCCTTGGATGGCTCCTAAGTCATCACTGGCTATCAACTAACACAGAAAAATGTTAAATATTTTGGTGATTTGTTTGTATGTGATAAGTCATTGGTCTCTTTCTTCATAGCTCCTAAGCCTATGACCTTTTTGTCTCTTTATCCTTCTCCCCTGTTATTATAGACATAAAAAAGAGAATCCTGTTCTCGGAACAGGAAGGATACTGAGCGGTTTTAAATTCCTTCAGTGTTTTAAACAATTTGACATTAAATGCTTGATTTAATATATATACATGTGAGCATGTATACACACATATACACATGCAGTTATAACACTTAAACAGATGAAAAATATGTGAATTGTGATTATTTCCTTTAACGATTCTCATGTCAATGAGTCAGTATACTTTCATTTTTCTTGTATATACCAGTAATAAGATAAAATTTTATCATTGTTCCAAATGGTAGAGCTGTAATACATTATAATAATTAGAATAAAACTCTGGTGATCTTCCATTTCTTTCCTTAAACTTTCAAAACAGTACAAAATCTAGCAAAAATATACACTTAACTTTACTAAAAATTGAATTATATATCCTCATAGCATATCAGAATTAGTTCAGTGGTATACAAATTTATGGATTCACCCATGATTAGTCAGATAAAGTGTTTATAATTAAATTATTTTAGGTTTTCCCAAAAAAATTTAGCTAAGTGGAGATTGTCTTTCATACTCTGCAAGTAAAATAAAATTATATACTATTATTTATGAATGGCAAACACTTAAAGCATTGACATAAACAACCTTTCTCTATGATAAATACAATAAAATATTTTATCTTTTAAAATATCTTCAATTAACCCCAAGGAAGGATAAAATGGTAGTTTTTATATGATAGCAAACAAAGTAACAAATACAATGTCTCCACAATTGATCTTGGATAGATTTCCACAATTATATTTGTACTCCTCTTTGTATATTCTGGAGGGTAGTTATACTGGCCTCCAGCCATTCCTTGAGAATTCACTTTTTTGTATGTAGAAAATTGCTGTACGAGAAATAATATAGTCTTCCTTCCCTCTTTTCTAGGTATAAATTTTTCATATTCCTTAAGAATAGCCCTAGTCCTATTTTATATGAAAATATTTGAATTTACAGGAGGAGGAAACAGCTTTTGTTATGAACTCCCATAGCACTCTGTGTCTCTGTATTCCAACAATCCTTGTACATTTCATGGAGTTGTGGTCTGGAAAAACTGCAAGAAAGTAATTATGTGATTGATAGAGTGTCATGGACAACAATGATTATAAATTATTATAAATATAAATTTTATATACATATGTATGTATATCTATATATGATATAATATATAAGTATTTATATATATATATGAATTTTTCCTTCTCAATCTCTTTATTCAGATTCCTCCGTGCTCTGCTTCAGAAATAGGCCCATCTATTTGGGAATGTGTCCTATGTATATTTCATTCCACTCTTTGCAGGAGTAATTTTCAATCCCCAGGAAAGAGCAAGACAGGGGATGGGAAGGGGTGGGCTGGCTGCCTCCTGCAGTGAGGAATGACAGCAGACAGGGTGCGGGGAAGGGCTGACATTACACAATCCCCAGATCAGCATTTCTGGGGCGGCCAGAAGGTTATTCCTCAGGGAAGCATGTTCTAAACCAGCAGAAAATAAATGCTGCTTCAAAAATAAATGTTTCAGGCCGTGACTTTCCTGGGTCAAAGAAGCCTTGTTGTTATTCTTCAGAGTAACGTGCACCAGTGTACAGAGGCCACTGCTCTGAAAGTGCTTATTTCTNATATATATATATATATATATATATATATATATATATATATATATATATATATATATATATATGTTTTTATACAACATTATGCTGAGAGTATACTGTGAAAATGAATAAGAAAGAAGTTCTTTAACCTTCTGGGCCTGAATGAAATTGCATTGCTAGAAGCTTGATGTGTGCTCAAGTAAAATTTCCAGGATCTTGCTCTTTCTAGTCTGGGCTGCCACAATGCATTCCCAACTCCTGAAAGCATGCTTAGTTTTCTCTACTGAATTGTTATTTCAGGCATCAGAAACATCAGCTCTGTGGCCTATTGTAGATTACTAAGACTCTATCTATCTATCTATCTATCTATCTATCTATCTATCTATCTATCTTTTTTTTGTACAAGGGTTGAACCCAGGGACCCTTAACCACCGAACCACATTCCCAACACATTGTTTAAATTTTTTATTTATTTTTGTTTTGAGACAGGTTCTCACTAAGTTGCTTAGGGCTTTGCTAAGTTGATGAGGCTTGCCTTGAATTTGTGATCCTCTTGTCTCAGCCTCCAGAGCTGCTCATTATACTTGTACATCACCACAACAGGCTACAGTACTGTCTTCTCAATGCTTGTGTAGCCCCCTCCAAATTCATGTATGTTACAACCTAATAATCAGTGTCATGATATTAGACATGTGTGATTAGAAGATTTGAAAAAGTTTTCAGCAGGGACTCCATTTTGTGATCTAGACTCCATTATGTATTACAGTGAACACGCTATGAACTTGCTGATATGCTGAAAGAAAGTTATTTGCTAAAAATTATAATTAATGTAAGATTATATAAACTAAACTTTTTTTCCTAGAATAATAATAGAGTCTAAGCTGCTCTATGCTATACCAATGAGCTCTAGAGGTAAATGTGTCTTCCAGTCATAATTCTTGACAAGCAACACACTTAAACTTGATTTTGCCTTTAATAGAACCACCTAAACTTCTGTTTTCTGCTGGAACCTGTGCTCCCTGAGTTGCAATTCTAAGACACCAAGTAAATGCCTTTTTTGTATCACGGATCCTCTGAGCCCTTTTGGATGATAGAGGTCATTAGGTGATGAGGGCAAGTCCCTCATGAATAGGCTTAACACTCTGTTTAAAAAGACACATAGAGCTGTCTTGTCTCCTTCTGCCACATGAACACACAGGGAGAAGATGCACAAGCCCTCACCAGACTCCAAATCTGCCAGCACTCTGATGGTGTGTGGTTTTGCAGCCTCAAGAACTGTGAGGAATAAATTTCTGATGTTTGGAAGCAGTTTACTTTATGGTATTTTGTTATAGCCACCTGAATTGATTAGAATAGGCAATAACTATGTCAATATTTGTTATAAATGGACTTTTAAAAAATTTCATGATACTTTACAAAGACTCAGACTATTTTATGTTTTCGCTTCTGTAGAGTTATAGTTGTTAGTTCTTAGTGGAGAGTTTCAACAATTGTCTGTGTAGGAAAAATTCATGTTGGGGGAAAAAACAAGGAAAAAGAATCAGAGATTCAGAGAAGTAATTAAGAATTATTTGAATTTTCTATACACACTGATTAAAATTTTAAAATAATTCTTCTCTGTTCTTTTATATTTCCCATTGAAATATGCAAAAGTCCCTAACTTTTGTGTATGCCTCTCTACAACTGAGACCCTCCGTATTTTCCAAAAAATAATAAAAAAGGTATAACTAAAACTATGTCATTTATTAAACATAGATAATTGTGATTGAGAAATAATAGAATTATAAAATTGACTGTTACAAAATATTTTAAAGACTAATATCAAAAATTCATAAATAAAATACAACTTAATGATTAATTTTGAAGAAAAGAAACCAGTACAGGAGGATTTGTTGACAACAGAGGATTTAAAACATCAACAACCTAAGTATACACAAAACAACAAAATGATTTGCCACCTACCACTATTTTGAAATACAAATTGATCTCACAGAAGCAAAAGAAGCTAGAAAAACAATAAAGTCTTAATACCGGAAAAAAAACAGTGAACGTGCAAATTGCTATCTTACAAATCACACATTAATACTTTTTGAAATAATAAAACACACATTAACAGGATATTTGTGAACATTTTGAGAACAATAGACTCCTGAGCTGCATACAAGGTGAGTGATTAAAAAAAAGATTAAAAAAAAAACCTTGTTAAAAAAAAAGCTGTCACATAAAGAGAAGAAATTCATTTAATGGAAAAAATAAATGAAGTAAACAAATAAATGAAATATACTATTGGATATTTACTACACAATTTCTCCCCAGGGTTACAAAATATACTCTTTTTAAATGTGTTCTGTTTCCACAGGTGAATGAGGTTGACTCCCAGTTTTTAGAAATACAATTTTCAGATTGGGATTTCTTAGTTCAGAGTTAATAATACTAATGAAAACTCATAAAAGTGACTTTAAACATACTTGGAACCATACCAGAACAGAAAAACACTCACTAAATGTTAGTTGTTTTTATTGTTCCACATAAGTCTCATAGTCTCAGATTCCCTTTTACTGAGGGAAAACTATCCAATATAAATCCTGTACTCATGTCTTATCAATTCCATTTCTTTCCTATCTCATTCTCAACTTAGTTTCCTCTTTTATCTTTTGTCTGAAATATTATAGCCTAATAACTCTACCTCAACATATTATTCCTATGGGAGTGACACATCTAAAATAGAATTGTCATGATTGGACTTCATGATTATTTATCTGGGTTGTTAAAAGGTTAGGCAGAGAAGAAGTAGGACACTCAGGTTTCTAGTGTCAATGACTTGAAGGAGGTAAGAAATTACAGTACCTACAGGTAAAAATATTTAATCTGTGGTTGAATATATATATTTAAACTTCAAGTTAAAATTCTAGACTGGCGATGCAGACTTCGAAGTGGCCCAGATTTATAACACCTATATTTTCATGCTTTTCTCAATTTTTAGTAAACTAATATTTCTTAAATAAAGAGACTGTGTCTTTTATTCTTCATGTTCTCAGCTCTTAGCAGAAATTATAGTATTATCCAGGAAATATTTAATAAGTAAATTAATATTCTTATCTGAAAATTGATGTTTTTATTATGTAAAATTATATCTATTTTGTATAAAATGATGTTTTAACAAAATATAACTTTGTTTTTCAGTAGAGCTTCAGGAAATGAGAAAAGAATACTCAACATTAAAAAAAACTATACAGAGATAAGTAAGAAATAAAGGGCAAAGGTAAATGTTTCCAAAACTGATCCATTTATTCATCTATGTTATTTTAAATTACTCAGAAATTTTAAATTACACACAGAAATTCAGAATGAAATATATGTACTAGCAAGTGATAGAAAAATGAATAGTTGATTTTTTTCAGCTTTGATCCTCCCATCCTGAGATTGTCTTGCTTTCTTTTCCTCTTTATTAAAGGCCAGGCATTCAATAGAGCATTCTGCCTATATCAAGTAGCACCAAATAAAAACAGTCCAAATCAGGCCAGGAACTTTTTCTCTACAGATCAAGTTCAAGTCAAAGATTTGTCTGAAATATATATACCTTTCAATTACATAATCTTGTAATTGCCACAATTATTTTGAGTTATAACACATTTCACACACAAAAAAGAGACTTTCAAAACATATACACCTTATTAAATTTAATAATTAGCCACCCACGATTGCATTGATTAGTCAGATTTTCACACTTTTCATATGTAGAGGTCAAGACATATAATGGAAAGAATGTGCTCTAGTGCTGCACAGGCAAGGAAAAGAATGGAGAAAGATATAAAGGTATTTTTATCGAGCAATTAAAGATGGATTTGGTTTAATTGGCTTGTTGTTGTCATTAGCAGATTTTTAGATTTTTAAATTAACTTTTCCATTAACATGTAATAACAAAAGAAGTAGAATGGTGACTCTTGAATTCATTTTAAGTTTCCCAATAGTAGGAGAAATCTAGATGCCTTGAGTTCCCTTGAAGCAAGGGCTGTGTGTACAACTTTTCCTGGAATTGTGGCTCTCTGATTAATGTCCTTAGTAAAAGAGCAAAGCCTGGCACATGGAATGTGATCAATAGAATATTTGTTAAGTGATGTGAAAGTCTTATTACTTATTACTGCATAGAACTAGCTTAGAGATAATTTTGCAGTCATACACAGGAACTAAAGAATTGATGATAATACATAAAATTTATAACACAAAGGTATTGAAGTAAAAGAAACCGAGAAAATCAACTTTGTTTTAAAGTAATTGTCATTCAAGTCTGTGACATTGAATATACTTGCTAATACAAGGAATGCAATACAGAAAGTGTACAAAACATGACATTTATTTAAAACTGACTTTTCCCTTCAAATAAGAAAGGATAATAAGATACCCAATAACATATTGATGGTTGAATAAATGGCATTTGAATATTGGAAAACCAAACATCGTACACATCTCAATTAAGAGAGGCTGGGGATATAACTCAATGGTAGAGCACTTGGCCTATCAAGGCCCCAGTTTGATCCCAAAACTGAAAAATGCAAAATCAAAACAAACAAACAACACTTCAAGCGAGGCACATTTTATAACACCACACCAGCACTCTTCAAATATGTCGAGGTTGTTAAAAACAAGGAAAATCTGATAAATGTCACAGTCCAAAGGAGAGTAAACAGACATGATAATTAAATATCATGTGATATCCTGAATAGGATCTTTGAAAGCAGAATATTAGACATATATGAAAGAACTAGGACTAAAATATCATCTTTAGTTAATAATAGTGTATTTATACTGGTTCACTATTTGTAACAAATTACCAATCACATTACACTAATGTATATTAGCTTACTTACACAATACCATGTTAATAGTTGGGGAAATTGGGTAAGGGAGATGAGAACTATCTGGACTAATATAACAATTTTTCTGTGAATGTAAAATTATCCTAAATTAAAGTTATTTAACCTCATCCCCGCACCTCCCACCCCAAAAAAGAAAGAAAAATTGGAAAACCATACTAATTTGAGCACAAATTCTTTTGACAATTTTGTCTCAAATTTGACAGGTAAGGTTTGCCAAGAGTCAGTAGTACATGAGAGTGACTTCATGTCTTTCTGTCAACTAAAACTTGATATTCAAAAATTTTCTTGATAACTACACCATTATTATGAGGGCTATGGAATTGATTAAATCATTGTTAGAATTCTATTTTACAAACTTAGTAGGAAATCACTTCTAATTTAAGCTTTTTGAAATAAAATTAGTAATTTTCAATTTAGCCACTTTCTTAGTTATTATTTAACTCTAAATTACATTATATTTCTCTAAAATTCCAAATCTACCTCCCAATATGCACATATGTTCTAATTAAATCGATCTGAAATAAGTGATGAGCCCTAAAAGTATCTCTCAAAGAATCACTTTGTGAAAATTTTGTTTAGAAGAAATATTGCTTTGATTTAAAAAGTCCTCCTGAGGTAACTTCATTGAGAAACAATGCTTATTCCATTATATATGTTTTCAGCACTTATTTCCTGGAAGCAGTTGAAAATAACCTCTTTGCATAGAGATGGTAAGTACTGATATTTTAATGAATAATGAATTAGAAACACCAACTTTTCAATTTAAAATCAGAGGATTCAGTATTTTTATTATAGTAAAGTACACATAACAAAATTTACTGTGTAACTGTACAGTTCAGGTGTATTCAGTATGTTCTTATTGTTACGCATGCATCATCAACATCCATCTCCAGATTTTTTTTCATCTTGCAAAACTGAAACTTTATACCCTTTAAAAAATAAATTCCTATTTCATTTTGCCCTTAAGTCCTGATACCTATTATTCTACATTCTGGTCCTGTGATTTAGATTGCTATAAGTGATTCATGTAAGTGAAAAGCATACACTAATCATCTTTTGTGATTCGATTATTTCACTTAGAATAATGTTGTCAAGTTTCATCCATGCTGTAGGACATTTTATAATTTTCTTCTTTATTTAAGTATTAAAATATTATTGGAATGATATGATGTGTCCCCTGGACTTTTTCCCCCCTAACGTATCTCAACTTGTAGCAGCAATTCAGAAATACAACAAGCCCAAACAAAATAATTGGTGCCCAAAGCCAGCCCTCTACAGTAAATGGGTCAGGAAAGGGCAAGCCAAGCAAGACAGAATACTTTTAGAAAACAACCACTCCAACCAAATACCAAACTATATTACTGGTCCCACATTCAACAACACCAGTAAAGACGTAATGGGGAAACTGAACTTTTACCTTTGCTTGGCAATAATGGGGTATTTCACCCCACTTTGCTTCTTTCTTCCATCTTTGATAAGTTTTATGTCAAGGAAAGTTCAGAAAGCAAACAACCTCATGAAACAATAACATGACCCTTTAATCCTGTGGTGAGGAGTCTGGCCATCATATCCACACTTCTGTAGTGAGGCATCCTAATTACCATTGTTGGGTACCACCAGAAGAAATCTAGTGGGGCTGAGTAAGGATGACTGCAATCCCAGTGGCTGGGGAGGCTGAGGCAGGAGAATTGTGAGTTCAAAGCCAGCTTCAGAAAGTTAGCGAGGTCTTAATTAACTTAGATCCTGTTTCTAAATAAATAAAATACAAAAAAGGGCTGGAGATATGGCTCAGTGGTTAAGTGCCCTTGAGTTAAAATCTCTGTAGCAAAAATAAAAAAAGAATGAATGAATCATATCATATCAAATGGGGAGACAGAACTGCCATCCTTGTCTATCAGAACATGATACCCTGACTCAATTTTCAACAGAGATTGACTGAGGAACCTAAACTTTTACCCTACATGGTCATAAATTTTTAGTGATGATCTCTTCCTTGCCAGAGAAGAATCAGAGGAAGCCAGCTGAAACAGAAGGTATAAATAAGATTGAGACTCCATAGCGTAATGTCCCTAAATGACCTAGTTTGTTTTTAAAACCATATATCAAGAGAAATTTACTTATAATGTTTTTTTTTTGTACCAGGGATTGAACTCAGGGGCAATCAACCACTGAGCCACATTATGTATTATTTATAGTCCTATTTTGTATATTATTTATAGATAGGGTATCACTGAGTTGCTTAGCACCTTGCCTTTGCTGAGGTTTGAGATTCTCCTGCCTCAGCCTCCCAAGCCACTGGGATTATAGGCTTGTGGCACTGTACCCAGCTTTACTTATAAATTAAGACACTCAAAACTCTGGAAAAGATCAAGAGATACCAACATCAAATGACACATATGTTAGAACTGACAACAGTTCTAAGGCATCCATAATAAAAACACTTCAATAGCATTATGAAGCATTTGAAATAAATGAAGAAAACATAGAAAGCCTTAGCAAACAAATATAAGACAAAGAAAAAAATAAATGAAAACTATGAATTCAAAAATACATTTTTTAAAATTTTTTGGTCCAAAATTAAAAAAAAATTAATGGATGCTTTTGAATTTGGATCCAGCATGCTCTTTAGGGCTTTGAAAGCATCACTTTTGTCTGTAGGGCAAGAAAAATATACTGAAGATTAAACATTTTCTCTCTGATTTTTCAAAGAATTAAAGACACAAAGCAAACTATTGCCCCCAAGTTGGAGAAACATACATGTAGATAGAATCATAAATTCCCAGAACAGAAATTCACCAGCAGACACTGGTCCTTGAGGAACCAGTACTGGCATAAGAACTGTATTTGATTAATTATGAGAGCAGAGCGTAGGCAAGTTCAAGATTTAAAAATTCCACTGGGGTCCAGTATCAGTGAGGTTTGTTTCCAGGAGTCCTATCAGTTTTTCACAATGAAGATTGGTGAAAAATGCACCTGCTTCTATCAAGGTAAGGTGGAAAAGAGATATTCTGAAATATGCTCACAGATTTATGTTTTTTGAAAGGACAGAACCCTGACTCCAACTTCAGAACCAGTCTCCAACAGGTTAGTAATATGTTAAACATGTTGGAATTATCAGACCTGGAATTTAAAAGCAGAACTAATAAGTTAAGAACTCTAATAAAAAAGGTGAATGACATGGAAGAACACATGTAAGGAAATAAAGAAATTCCAAGATAGAATAAACATGTATCAAAAATAAATTATATAAATTGAAAAAAAATCAGAAATGAAAAATTGATTCATCAATAGCATGGGCACACACAAAGAAAATAATCTGTCAAAATGAAATCAAAGAAAAAAATGTGAGAATGACACAATTTCATATCCCAGAACTGTAGGACATTTACAAAAGCATAGCATGCATGTAATAGCAATGACAGAAGGAGAGAAAGAAGAGGAGGAGGAGGAGGAGGAAGAGAGGAGAAGGAGAAATGAAGAAAAGTACGAAATAACTGAATCAATAATGAATGAAAACATTCCTAAATTAATTCCAGATATTAAATCACAAATTCTGGAAGAAAAGGAAACTCTAAACGAGTATAAATACTACGAAATCTATACCTACACATATCATGTTACACCTGCAAACAAACAAACAAACAAATCAATGGAAATCTTTAATGTAGACAGAATAAGGAAAATGTAAAAAAAAAAACACAAAAAACTAACACACTCTCAGAGAATCAAGGATAAGAATTACATTGAAGTTCTTTTCAGGACACATACAAGAAAATGTGGGATCAAATATTTAAAGAATCAAGTAGAAAAAAATTCTCTAACCTAGGATTCTATATCCAATAAAGTTATACCTTAGAAGTGAGGGAGAAATAAAGAATCCTACAAAGAAAAGTTGAAGAAACCCTTACCGGCAAGAAATGTTAAAAGAAATCCTTCAAAAAGAAGGGTATTATATAATTCAAAAATGCAGGTCTGCATAAAGCAAGAGCATTAGAAAAAATATAATTTTTTATTATTCCTAGTCTTCATTGTTCTAACAGATGATAATTTATTTAAATTGATAATAGCAGTAATGCATTTGATATTTATCGTATAGGGACAATTGAAATTAATAAAGGTGATATTATAAGAATTTGGAAGAAAGAATTAGTAATAGCTTGTTTAAATATTCTAGTGCTACTTGTGAAGTGTTATAGTATTATTATTTTAAATGGATATTGTCTAAGTATTCTAATTTAAAATTAGAGCTTGTTAGAGTTCATTCAAACAAGACCCAGATATGCTTTTTTAAAACCAGAAATTCATTTAAACATAAAGATATAGAAAGATTAAAAATAAAGAGATGGAGAGAGATGTTAGTATTAACATTAATAATTGAATTATTAACATAACTACAGAGTAGACAAAGCAGTCTTCAAAGGACAAAATATTATGAGGGATTGGAAGAACAAAAGGATCAATTCTCCAAGAAGATATTGCAATCATGAATGTGGATGCACTCAGAATACAACAGTCACTAATATGCCATTATGTAAAAATGTGAATGTGTAACCGATGTGATTCTGCAATTCGTATATGGGGTAAAAATGGGAGTTCATAACCCAATTGAGTCAAATGTATGAAAGATGATATATCATGAGCTTTGTAATGTTTTGAACAACCAATAAAAAAAAGAAAGAAAATCATAAAAATTGTAGGGCAAAAACTGATACAATAACAAAGAGAAATACATGAATCCACTGTTACTAGAGCTTTCAATATCCCTCTGTCAGTAGTTGATAGATCCAGTAGGTCAAAAATAAAGATAGAATTGACTTGAAGAGCACCATCAATCAACAGGATCTAAGAGAAATCTATTCAATACTTCAGCCACTGACAAGATGATATACATTATTCTCAGCATTGGACATGGAATAGTCACTAAGACATACTTCAATTTGGGACATAAAACACACCTTAGCAAGTTAAAAAATAGATTAGGCAAAATAAGATCTCAGACCACAGTGGAATTAAACTAGAAATCAATAACAGAATGATATCTGGAAAGCTCTCAAACACTTAATAAATAAACAACCCATTTCTAAATAACATATGGGTCTTTAAAAAAAAGCTCAAGATAAATTAAAATTTGTTTGAGCTAAATTAAAATGAAATTACAATTTATCTGGTACAACCACTTTAGAAAGCAGTATAAATATTTTTCAAAAGACTAGACATGGAACCACAATATGACCCAGCTATTCTATTCCTTGGCATTTATCCAAAAGAACTAAAATCAGTATACTGTAATGAAACATGGATAACAAATGTTTTAGCATCACAATTCAGAATTGTCAAGTTATGGAAACAGCTTAGGTGTTTCAACAAACAAACATCAACAAACAAATTGTTAAAAGAAAAGAAAACATGGTAAATATAGAACATGGAGTTCTATTAAGTAATAAAGAAGAATGAAATACCTCATTTCCTGGTAAATGGGGTGGAAATGGACAACATTATGCTAAGTAAAATGCTACAGATTCAAAAAGTCAAAGGTGAATGTTTTCTCTCATATGTGGAAGTTAGAGAGAAAGAAAAAAGAGGAATACAAAAAGAGAACTAAAGACAAATCATTTTCTTCTTTTCTCTTGTTTACTTGGATTAATTTATTCATCTTTTTATAATTCCATAAGGTAGAAGGAAGTATGGATGACTGAGTTTAGATCTTTCTTTCTAATATGTGCACCATTATAATAAGGGAGACCCAGAGAGTAGAGAAGGGAATGGAGGGGGAGGAAAAAGGTGAGGGTATAGGGAAGAAATAGAGAAGGAAATCTACCATCCTATGTATGAGTATACCAAAATTAATGCATATACATAGTATATATAAAAATATATATAATCACATATATAAATATACACCTTATATACTTATATATTATAAATGTATTAAAATATTTATAAGTATATAGTCTTAACGTACTAGTTAAAATAATAATAACTATTATTCTACTCATCTTATTATTATTACTATTATTATTATTATTATTATTACTAAAGGGAGATCAGTAGAATACAGCAGGTAGATAGATCAGCAGAGGCCATGAGGAGAGATAAAGTGATAGCACAGGAGAATGAGATTGATCAAATGATGTTATATGAATGTATGAACATGCCATAGTGAACCCAATATCATGCATAATTGTAGTAGATCAATAAAAAGTGCAATTTATCAAATTTTGTGGAATGTAACAAAAGTAGTGCTTAGAAGGAAATTTATAGCATTGAGTACTCAATCATCTATATTTCCACCTATAAAAGTAGAAAAAGAAGAGAAAATTAAACCAAGTAAACAAGAAGAAAAGAAGATAAAAATAAAAGATAAAAAAATAGACCAGAAATCAAATAAATTGAACATAGGAACTCAATTAAGAAAAAAAATGAAACCAAAAGTTGTTTATCTGAAATTTTCAACAAAATCAATAAGTCTCTATCTAGGCTAATGAAGAAAAGAGATGACATAAAAAAACAGAAATGCACAAGAGACCATCCCTACTGACTCCGAGGACATTAAAAGATAATAAAGGAATATTATAAATGATATTATTATCATAGTTTTTAACCTAGATTTGAGACAAAATCTTAGAACAATACAGTCTGTAAAATATGTAAAATGAGACAATCTGGAAAGATTAAAGAAATTTAGCTAGGAATTAATAGTCTTTTATTCTTTTTACAAAATTTCATTCTTTTCATATGAATACTTCTTTTCATATGGCCAAAAGAAGTAGACAAATCCATAATTACTCCTGGATATTTTGACACCCCTTTCTCAGCAAATGAAAAGAACAACTCAAATAGGAAAAATATCAAGGGATGTAGGAGACTTGAAGTAATAGGTAATAGGAGACATGAGGTAATAGGTTCTCATAGGCGTTTATAGAACACTTTCAACAGCAGCAGCAGCAGCAGCACATGAATTCTCTTAAAGTATCAAAAAACATTTACCCCAATAGACCATTATGTGTGCCATAAAACTAACCTTAACCAGTTTAAAAGAATTAAAGTCACATTGTGTAGTCTTTGACAACAGAATCACAATAGCAATTCAAAACAAACAGATTACAAGAAAATACATAATACTTGGAAACTGGATAACACGTTTCTAAATAATCCATTATTAAAAGAAAAAGTCTTAAAGGAAAAAAATTAAGATTCCATTGAATTAAAATGAAAACACAGCACATTAAGACTTTAGAACACAGCTAACTGAATCTAAGTGAACACAGCTAAAACTTTAGAATGCACCTAAGAGAGAGAAATTTATACTAATAAACACATATATTAAAGGAAAGAGTGAATTGGACAGAACTTTCCTATGTTCATATATGAATACACGACCAATGAAACTCCACATCATTTACAACCACAAGAATGGCATCCTAATTAGAATAAGTTATAGTCCATGTATGCATGTTAAAATACACACCACTTTCATGTATGTCTAAAAAACTCAAATTTTTAATAAAGAAAAAAAGAGAGAGAGGAAAAGTCTCAAGTCAATATTTAAGCTCTCACTTCAAGACAAGGAGAGAAAAGAGTTAACTCAAAGTAAGTAGAAGAAATAATAAAATAGAAACAGAAATCAGGAAAGTTGCAAACAAAAATAATAGACAAAATTGGGGCTGGGGATGTGGCTCAAGAGGTAGTGCACTTGCCTGGCATGAGCGGGGCCCTGTGTTCGATCCTCAGCACCACGGCAAAAAATTAAAAAAAAAAAAAATAAAGATGTTGTGTCCTTCAAGAACAAAAAATAAATATTGAAAAATTCTCTCTCTCTCTCTCTCTCTCTCTCTCTCTCTGAATAAAGTCTATTTAAAAAAAATGATAGGTAAAATCAATGAAGCAAAGCAAAAGTCCTTTAAGATGATCAGTGAAGTAGAAAAACATCTAGTAAGACTGTCAAAATAAATAAATAAATAAAAGACAGCACTACGGACACTGTAGGTGTCAAAAGGACAATAAAGTAAGACTACAAATAGGTCAAAAGAGAAGATGAAACGGACCATTTAAAAGAAAATACCACAACTCACATTCTACAAAATAGATCATTTAGATATCCTTGTAAATATCAAGAACATTGAAATCATAATTTTTTATAACTTTATTTTATTTATTTATTTTTATGTGGTGCTGAAGATCAAACCCAGGTCTTTCGCACATGCTAGGTGAGCACTCTACAGCTGAGCCACAACCCCAGCCCTGAAATCATAATTCTAAAGCCTCCCAAAATTAATTTGTAAGTAAGATGGTTTCACTGATAAGTCAAATCAAACATTTCAATAGGAATTAGTAGCAATTATATATAATCTATCTTATCAAAAATGAAAGAAAAGGAAAACACTGATGCATTTTATGAACATAGTATTACCCTGATGTCCAACTCTGATAGCACACAAAAAAAGTACAGAACAACATCACTTATGAATATAGATGCAAAAATTCTTTTTAAAATATTATTAAATGGAATATAGTAATATTTAGTAAAATAACTGATGGTAAAATTGGATTTATTCCACGAATGGAAGAATAGTCCAATATCGAAAAGTCAAAGTACTTAGACATATTAGAAAACTAAAGAAGAAAAATTACATGATCACCTCATTTATTGCAGAAAAATATTTGATATAATTAAATATCCATTCTTTATAAAAATATAATATGTATAGAAATTTCCTTTATATTATACCAGACCCAGAAACACTCAGATGTCCTTCAGTAGGTAAATGGTTAAATTAACTTTGGAAATCTCAGGGGAAACAGGATTACTTTTCTTCCCCATCCCAGCAGAGTAAACACCCACCATAGGAACAAAGTAATCCAGACTTTGGGGATGGTACCAGAAGATCTCAGAAATGACTATCTCCCAAATTTACAAGTATATTACACCTCCAGACAGAGAACCCATGGGATGTAATCTTTGAGTCTCCTCTGTAAAAGCCCCCTCCCTGTTCCTGCTGATGGACAGAATCACAGTATTTGGGGCAGCAGTCCCAAAGGAGACATGAGTCTCCTTTGCTAGCAAAGAATAAGGCTTCTTTTTCCTTTTTCTTTAAAAAATAAAAAAAAAATTAAAAAAAAACTTTGGAAGAACCATATCATGAAATACTGCTTAGTAATAAAAGGAGTAAGCCATTAATGCACATAACAACCTGGATGGATCTTCAGTAAATTATGTTGAGTGAAAAATGTCAGTTCCAAAAGGTTACTTACCACATGATTCTATTTATATTACATTTTGATATGATAAAGTTATAGAAATGGAAAACAGGTTAAGGGTAGCCACGGGTTTTAGAATTAGTAGAAGCATAAAGGAAGTGGGTACTACTAAAAATGCTAAATAATTAACTTTTGTGGTAAGGAAAGTATTTTATATTTTGAATGTATCAATATCAATATCCAGTTATGATATTATATTGTAGCTGTGTAACATGTTACTATTGGAAGAACTGGTTAAAGGATGGGATCTTGCATTATTTCCTACAATTACATAAAAATAAAAATTTCATTACAAAACTCACAAATATAGACATTTTTATCCAAACAAATCAAAAAATCTAAACTATAAAAATATAACAAAATTACTAAGGAGAAGGAAAATGTTGGCAGACAGAAACTTAGATAGAAACAAAAAATAATGGATAAATGCAGGTAAAAAAGAAATTTATTTTATCTTATGTTTAATTGCCTTAAAAACAGTGTATAAATTATACAACATGAATTGTCTGATAATGATGCAATTAAACCACAAAACACCAGAAAGATATCTGAAATATCATCAAATACTTAAGTCCATGGCTTCAATAGACTGTCATAATAAAAAAAATTAAATCTATTTCACTTTAAATGACACTGAAATTCCCATCAAATTTGTGAGATGCAGCTATAGCAGTATTTTAAGAGAAATGTGTGTGTAGGTATATTTTCATCATGTTATATTAAAGACCTTCAATAAGTTAGGCAAGTTTCCCCTTAAAGCAATGAGTGAAAGAAGAGCAAATTAAGGTAAAAACAAGTATGATCAGAAATCAATCAAATAAAAAAAAAAGAAACAAATGAAATCAAAGATAATTCTTTGAGAAAAATCATAAAAACTGATCAAACTTTCAACAGTTTTCCATTACTATAAAAAATACCTGAGATTAATCAATTTTTACAGAGAAAAGGTATATTTTGACTCACAATTTCAGAGATGTCAGTAAGTGGTCATTTGGCCTTGTTGCTTTTTGTCCTGTGGCAAGACAGCACATTACGGCAGGGCAGGGAGCACATGGTAGAACAAAACCATTCACCTTGTGGCAGGGAAGTGAAAGAGAAGTAAAGGAAAAGTCCAACGTTCAATAACCTTCCAGAAAGAAATGCTTCCAATGGTCTAAGGACCTCCTCTAGGCATCATTTCTTAAAGTTTTTAATGACCTACCAATACTGCCAAGCTGGGGACAAAGCCTTTAACACATGAATCTTTGAGGGTCATTTCAGATCCAAACTATAGCATTAACCAAGTCACTTATGAAGAAGTAAAATTAGAAAGGACACAAATGTGCAATGTCAGAAATGAGAGGAGACCTAATGACATATCACAAAGAAATTAAGAGAATACAGCAAATAATTATATACTCACAAATTCTTAGACAGTTACAAACTACTAAAATTAATTTCAAAAGAAATAGATAACATTGATAGATATGTATCTATTAAAACATTGAAATTTTAGGAAAGCATTCCAACAAAGGTATCTAGCATGTTGAAATAATTTGACTCATCTAGCCAGTTCACAGCAGAGTAACTTTCCAACCTGAGGAAGAATAAGCAAATTGCAATTGGATGTTCGAGGGAGTCAGAAATGAGGAGAGAAACCCAAATCACTTTTTCCATCTTAAAAAAAAAAAGAAAATAAAATGTTCTATCACAATCTGGCTTCTGTAGCAGGCCTCTCTTGATTCCATGAACTTAGATAGTCTCATATAATGTATAACTACCATGAAGCAGCAAGTCTTTAAAACTAAATGAGTTGTAGCTTTTGTAAGAATTTGTGTCTCTATGATAATTAGCCTTCATTATACTTATAAACTTAGCAGTGAGTTCCAAATTCTTTCTTCTTTCTTTATACACAGAAGAATAAAATTCAAATATATTTTGCCTGGAAGGAAGTCACCACAAGTTAATTTTATTGAATTTCACATAAAAATACAAAATAGGGTGGGTCTTAGCTACTTTTTACTATATTTAGCTGGAGTTTCCTACAAGATTTTAAAAAGTATATTCTCAAACTCTGTAATCCAAAGGTTTTGTGGGGGAAGTTAGCAAAAACACAAACTGATGTCCATTTCCTCTCATTTTCCATGTGTTTCCTTTGGTTAAATAAATACTCTAAAAATACAAAATACTTCATGTGTTGGGAAAATGCTCTGAAAGGCATGCATATTTGTACTCAATTACTTCACCAATAGATTTATAGTAATGTCTGTTGGGTTAATAAATCCTGCCTTATCTCAAACTACTTTTATTGAAAAATGAAACAACATGAAAGCCATTTACTAGGAAATACTTTCAGTCTGCAAAAATGAGTTTCAACCTACCTAACATGAGTGAGCATGTTCTTTAATGTGTTTTACCCATGAATGTTCCCACAGGAAGAGACTTGAGCAGTGGGCAGCAATTTTGCATTGATAGATATGTTCTCACATATTGTATTGCACCTTAGGGACATCTAAACTTTTGTTTTTGCAATAAATAAACAGTACAGACTTAAATGGAATAAAGGGTAGTAAACTGTCAAAACATATTCATTTTAATTATTATTTGTATGTTGCATTTACTAGTTTTGATGAGTTCTATTTGCACATCATTTTGAGAGTAACTACTACTATCATCAGATTTTTTTTATAATCATAGGATGATTAATAGGAACACAGAGGACCTCTGAAAATGGGTTTGTTGTGATCTTGAGTGAAATTATAGATATGACTTTAAATAATAAAAAAAAAAATTCCCAAATGTATTAATAGAAATATCATATATAACATCAATTTAGAAGAGCTACTCTATTTGACATGAGTGGCTTTGGAGGTTCTCCTGAGTTATAAGCTTACAAAGTATTGGAGGAAATAGTATTTAGGTATGTGACTTTGAAAATCTTGAAAAACTAGAATTCATTAAATTCATTATTGAATCATACCATAAATATCTTCTGGTTTATTGAAGTTGTTGTCTTTAACTACAATAAAACTAAACTAGAACTGCAAATATTTTTTTTTCCTAGATGAACAAGACAGGGAGGGAACTTTATCCTGGCTCATACATTAATTCTCTGGTTTCAGAAGTATTTATTGAGAACCTTCTAAGAGCCAAAAGTTGTGTTCAGGGCTTGATTAAAAGAATCCCTTGTCATAACACACAAGAGAACAGACCAACATTCCTGGAAATATCATTGTTGATCCTATTACATTTTAGCAAGTGGTAATGAACTGATAGGGAAAATGATAAGTAAATTCATTCCATTCCTTTAATCTCCACAGGAAGATATTTTTACATAGGACACTAGGAGAATCAGCTCTTTGCACTGAAATATCTTTATAGTCACTTCTTTATATTTTATACTTCTAAAAATGACTAATTTTACACTAAAAATGTGTATTCTTAAAGTTAAGTAAATAAATGTTATATAATAATTATAATAACATTAATTATGTGCCATCCAGTGGGCTAAGTGCCCTTCAATAATTCCTGAGTTTTTTCTTACAACAACACTTTTGTGTCCTAATTGTGGTATTCAAATCACATAGATGAGGAAAGTAAGTCTTAGAGGGATTCCTGACTTGGTTAAAGCTGCGATAAAACCTCAAAGCTGCTTGACTCCAAAGCCATGCTGGAAATCACCACCCCATAATTTTTTTTCCCATAGTTTCACAATATCTGGGAAAATACTGAATCCACAGAAAGTACTTAAGTCTCATGGTGGCCTAGAAATCAAGATTGCAGAGCCAGAAAAGACTTTGTAGTTCATCTAACCTGCCCTGTTCCAGTATCGACACACACTGTCTAGAAACTTAGGAACTTTTCTTCATTTTGTTCCCCTCTATTTAATCTGTTGCCAATCTTTCTGATTTCACCTCCAGAGTATTTTCCAATCTGCTTCTTTTTCTTCTTCACAATCATTAACTTACCTGAGCTCTAGTCGTCATACAACAATCTTCCATTGCCTCTCTTCAATCTCCCAAACCATTCTGCTCAGAATGTGATCTGTAGACCAGTGTCAATGTCATTGAGGAGTTTCCAAAACATGGCAAATATCAGGCCTCATTCTAGATGGACTATCCTAGAACTACATTTTCTTCTTGAACCTTCATACACTGCGGTGGTGTTATTTATATTCATTTTGGCAGTTTGCTGGGGCTTAGAGTAGGGCAGGTAGGGGAGAGCACTGAAACTTCTAGATTTATTGACATTGGCTAAGAATAAACCAATGTGAGGCACAGCAGTTCCAGAGTACCACCAGAAACATTGAACCTTTTATTCAAAATACCAACTCTTCCCTTCATGATAGCATTTGTTATTTGAGACACACATCTTTCCGAAGGGGAAGTTAGCCATGCCGTATGTAGTTCTGACCCTCATTACTCTTTACTTCATAAGATTTGGTTTCTTCCTACATTTTTCCTTTTTATTATAACATCATTATCAAAGTGTGGGAGCTCCCTGTCAGGAGCAACTTTTTCTTACATAATTAAATTCCAATATCCTAATTTCACTGGCTTCTCTTTATTCTTACTATTAAATGAACACAAATCATTCTCAATTGCTTCTCCATTGAGTTTTCATTGCTTTCGTAGCTAAATGTTCAAGATAACTCATTTTCTTTATATGAATTAACCTTGTTTCTTTTCTCCCAAAGTATAATGGAGTCATCCTTTGAATTACACTTACTATTCAGTGATCTATTTAAAAACGTATTTAGAACATCACACTTCCCTGCTTTTTAACTCTTCCATTTCCTCCCACTAGATTTATATTTCCAGTATTTTAACCTGAACCACAAACCTTGAAGGATTTCAGCTTCATCTCTCTAACACCTTTTTGCACAGCTCTCCTCTAACTTAGTGCTCTCCAAATCCAAATACTTTTGTTGTTGTTGTTCTTTAAATTCACCAATATGTCTTTCTTACCTACACTCACCATCTACTTATGCCTAAATTTTTTCCTCACAGTATTTTTCCTTCTCATTATGTTATCCTTTCTGGTAGCATCTGGTAGCATGATGACATAACCAATAATTATCTCTCATCATATATGTATTTAGTTTGTTTAAACTTTAAATACCATAAAAGTAATTTCTGTTTGTTCACCATTGTATGCTGATATATATCTTGCTTTGTTCTTCAATGTATGTATCCAATACATTACTTTATTTGAAAGATGAGAAAACTGAGGTACAGAAGGGTTAAGTTGACTTGTCAAAGGGCACAATTTTGTGAGTAGCAGAGCTAGAGTTTCTGGCATTAACTTCAGTATGCTTTTCATTACATCTCCACTTCATATATAGATTCAGCAATTTAAGACATAGTCCTTCAAATTCAAAATGACTTGGGAGACTTAAATTTTGATCATATAACTCAAATAACCACTCTGCAGTAATCATGGACACTGGACTCCACTGGTTGTCAAAGCCAGCAGTGTGAAAACGGCTGCTTTTCATTGACTGAGGCAAGTAAGTCTAAGATAAATAAAGAAGGAGCTCTGTGCACTGACTCAGGAATCCATTCCAGCAAAGTGGGTGGATGTGAAACGCATACTGGTAAACCAAATTCTGACTCACTGGCCACCAAGTCTGATTCCTCCTACTGAAGTGTATCTGTTGTCAACTCACTGGACTCATTTCTCAGCAAGTGAAGAGATCCAGTGTCACACCCTGTCAGCATCAATTGGTCTTCTCGGGTGATGGTTATGGATGTGGTCTAGTTAGGAATGTGCCTTGCCTTCCACATGCGAGGGAGGCAAATTCAATGCTGGAACATGGTGCTGCAGGGAAAATCCTCGTTTAAGAAAGAAAAATAAAATTGTTTTTAAATGACAAATAATAAAATGTTTTCTAAATTCCAAACTGAAGGATTCACTTAATGACATGATCCAATTAAAAAATTTTATTGCTTTAGGTAGTTTGACTTGGGTCAGTTCAGCAGAAGATTGATTCTCCTAAAACAAACAAATAACAACAAAATGAAACACAATAACTAGAGCACTAAGCTTAGCTATTATAATGCCAATACCACACTAAGTATATAGTCCCTGGACAAGAAAAATATTCCCTGTAAAAGGACCCAGTGTATGATTTTGAGGTCTATAAAAGGAGCATGATGACAGAATTTGAAAGAAGTAAAAGGTCACATAAAATCAGTTACATTGTTCACCTAACTTACCCAGGACATCCTGTTTTGTTTGTAGGTCATGACTGAGGTTGGGCCGGGGTCTGACTCAGCATTCTATAGGTACAATAGTTATGTGGCTATAGCTCTGAGTGTTAGTGCACAGCAACCAGCCAAGCTCAAAATTATATTAATTGCCTATAGTGCATGTCTGTTGTTCATCTGTTTTCCATCTGTCTGTTTTTCATCTGTGGTTGCTGAAGACACATTGAATTAGGCAATATTCCTCTGTCTAAACCAAGAGCATGTGTGATAAACATGTCTTTTTTAGCCACAATAGTGTCTGCTTGCATAATGGCATTGGTAATTAACAAACTGAACATATTTGGGGATGCACCTGCAATGAGCAGGCCATGTAATGAGGGTTAATTGTTGGGTTAATAGAATGATAAACTTTGCTATCCTCAGCAGCTGCAGGCAATATTTCAGCAAAACCATTCACATATGCAACTAATTTAGGAGCTGCCTCAACCTAGGCACCTTTAAGAGCTAGTAATAAGAGCACATAATTGCATGTGTGGTATAAATAGCCTTTTAATTATAGCTCAAAAAAGCACTTCTTCCTGCTACATGATGCAGAGCATTCATGGTTACCCAATATGTGGTTTCAGAAGAATTAAAACCACATTAGGAGGCTGGGGTTGTGGCTCAGTGGTAGAGCCCTTGCCTAGCACATGTGAAGCCCTGGGTTCAATCTTCAGCACCACATAATAATAAATAAATAAATGTACTGTGTCCAACTACGACTAAAATACACACACACACACACACACACACACACTAGGAAGACCTATTTCAGCCAAGCATGCTCTTTTTATGATAAAGTCTAACGAGGGCTAATTTGACCAAGTGCTACTGAGGGTTGAGTGCTCTGTGCTCAAGTCTGAGTGTGTGTGTGTGTGTGTGTGTGTGTGTGTGTACTTGGGAGTGTGATTCATAGATAAGTTTGGGATAGTTCTCGGTGAAATATATCTTGCTTTATTTCAGTTTGAATGATGATGCCACTTGTAGACATCACTAACTCTGAGTATCCGTGCTGACCCATGCAAGAACAGTATTCATTATACAACCTGAAAGTAAAACAGGCAAAACTGATTTGATTAACATTATTATAATATTGATTAAAACTGAGAAATATACCAAAGAAAAGATCTTTCTTTGGCACTTTCCTAGCCGGGCTAGCAGCATCAGAGAAGAGATGGGAAGAGTGACTGTGGATGTATATCTCTTGTTATGTATCATGCTCATTTACTTCCCCAAATGACACAGGTGGAAAGGACAAATGAAGTATGCAGATGAGCTTCTAGAGCTGTTGTTGAACAGTTTGTACCGTAAGTACAATTGTCCCATAAAAGAGAAAATGTGTTGTGGTCAACAGAGCAGTAGATTTAATTAAGAGATTTGTATTGTAGGTCAAACTTGGCCCTCAGTCTTTGGGCTTCAGTTTGGCTATATACAATATAAAATTTATATATATTTTAGACTAATTATGTGATGCAAGAACTCTAATAGATTTTCATTAAGAAAATCTATTTACTTCATTTTAGATTGTAAGCATTTGGGACAAAGGAGTAAAGTTTTTTCTTTTTCTTTTTCTTTTTTTAATACTCTTAGTATGTAAGAAAACACCCATTTCCTTTATGACTTCTTGGCAAACATCTTTAAATAAAATCTATAATTCTATAATATACATTATTGGGAAATAGTTTAAAGTAATTATCCTGAATTAGCATGTGCATGTTTGTAAAAGCTAAATTCAACCCCTTTCAACCATATTCAGTAAGCATCCAAAAATATTACTGTTACCAGCAATCTAATATTTCAGTTTTGACTTCACTCTTTGTAGTTATGCTTTTGTTTTAAATATTACAACAGCTGCTACATTTCTTAAGTATTTTTGAACTTCTATGCTCTGATCTATTTAAAACATTCTTTACCACACACATATGGATTATCTTTTTATCTTTAATTCATTAAACAAATATCTATTTTTTTACTCACTAAGTACTAAGCATTGTTTTGGGAACTGTGTGACCCAGAGTACAACAACAAAAAAAGGATTTTGTTTTTTAAGTTTTCATTCTGGGAAGGATAGGTTGGAAAGACAAGTTATACACATGCGTGCATGAACACACATAAATATATGTAATTTGTACAATTATATATGTAATATGTGTATATGTATTTTATATATGCATATAATACATGTGTATATGATATATATACATATATAATTTTATATTCAGATTTTATACCTCTTACTAGACCTCTGTAAAAGTTTTTAAATGATACTCTTTTTGAGAAACATGTTTTAAAAATGTGTCCTTCCTCTTGATTGACTTTCCACCAAGCTGAAGGACAGGGCTTGGCTAGCAGAGTAAGAGTAGCTCTCAGCCTTGGCCTGCCCCTCCCTCATATGCCTATGTGCTGGGCACAGGAGGCACCACTGTGCATCATAGTCCAGCTGAGGATGATCTGGTACTATTTGACACAGGGTCCTCTGTATTTTTTGACAAGGTAATATTTATGCAGAGAACTAAACAAGGTAATAAAACAGGCCTTGTAGATATTTGGGAAAATGGGGTTCCAGGGCTAGTGTGGTTCGAGCTAAGGCCTGAAGTGAGAATATACTCTTTATGCTCTTGGAAGAACAAGGAAGCTGGGGAACATAGGCCCACCTAAGTGGGTGGGAATAGAGAATTCAATTACTGAAAAGACATTGAAATGTCTTAAGATTTTGCTTTATGTTGTTTTGAAAGGCTGTTGACAGGTTTGAAGCAGAGGAGTTGTACAATTTTGCTTTTCTCAAGGTCCCTCTGATTGCCAAGGGAAATTTTTTTTAACTGATTAATTCAAGTATTTCAGGCTATTTTCTTTTTTTTAAATTTTTATTGTTGGTTGTTCAAAACATTACATAGTTCTTGATATATCATATTTCACACTTTGATTCAAGTGGGTTATGAACTCCCATTTTTACCCCGTATACAGATTGCAGAATCCCATCAGTTACACATCCATTGATTTACATATTGCCATACTAGTGTCTGTTGTATTCTGCTGCCTTTCCTATCCTCTTCTATCACCCCTCCCCTCCCCTCCCCTCCCCTCTTCTCTCTCTACCCCCTCTACTGTCATTCATTTCTCCCCCTTGTATTATTTTTCCCTTTCCCCTCACTTCTTCTTGTATGTAATTTTGTATAACCCTGAGGGTCTCCTTCCATTTCCAAGCAATTTCCCTTCTCTCTCCCTTTCCCTCCCACCTCTCATCCCTGTTTAATGTTAATCTTCTTCTCATGCTCTTCGTCCCTACTCTGTTCTTAGTTACTCTCCTTATATCAAAGAAGACATTTGGCATTTGTTTTTTAGGGATTGGCTAGCTTCACTTAGCATAATCTGCTCTAATGCCATCCATTTCCCTGCAAATTCTATGATTTTGTCATTTTTTAATGCAGAGTAATACTCCATTGTGTATAAATGCTACATTTTTTTATCCATTCATCTATTGAAGGGCATCTAGGCCAAGGACCTGAACAGACACTTCTCAAGGGAAAAATTTTTTGAGGATGGCAGGTAGAAGGAGGTCTAAGAGGAAGCTATTTCAATAATCCAAAGAAGAGGTTGATGGTTGGGATAAATATAGGTTAAATTGATAATAATACATCATATTGTAGTATATATTGTGGATAAAAGAGTTGAAGAGTTTAGATATGAGAAAAAAGAGGAGTCACAAATGACTTCAGCAAAGGAAAGAGCCCAAAATGGATGCTATTGAGATAATGAAAACAGCAAAAGCAGATTATGTGGAGTAAAATCAAGAATTCAGTTTTTAACACACCAAGTTTGAAATGATTTTGTGACACTCAAATGGAGATACCAATATGCAATGATATACAGATTTGGAGCTCAGAAGAGGGGTTGAAACTGGAGGTTACAAAAATGACCTCTTTGTTATTGCCACTTAAGTAAATTGAGTCTTTCAACTGCTTCTAGATGACCCTATTCTAGAAGGTTTTGTTATCTAGAGCTTTTTCTTTTTTATTCAGTAACACTTCATAAAACCACTGAAGTTACAAATGTACTGTACAACTTGGTAACTGTAACTAGTAATGATGTAGTGTATTGTCACAAGCAGTGCATGGGTTGCATGTGGATCACTGTGCCTTGACGTCTAGTGGATAGAAACATCTGGTGTCTGGAGATGAGCAGTGGACATTTTCTCTGGTCAATTTCCCAGGGACATTGTGAATCCCTATCCTGCTTTGTCATGTCCCACACTGCACCTGAGATGGGTGTGACTTGCCAAGATGCCCATCAATCTGTTGACTGTAAGACAGTAGGAATCAAGACTCTGCCCTTGAAATCTTATCCCTGGCTTTGATCTGCATCCCCACTTAAATAAACCACCAGAGCTATCTTTCCTTTGTCTCATTCCAGCTCTTGTGTGGACTGGATGTATTAGGGGCTCTGCTTTTGTAAATATATTCCTGACTCTTTCTGTTTTGTTCTTCACTAATTATTTTTGACTTTTAAGTTTTCAGGTGGCTTATACCCTCCTCAGCAGGAAGAAGAACCCCACAACAAGAGGCTGGCCATCACCCCCATTAGTATATTCCTGAAAATTGCTAGCAAAGTAGATTTGTAAGTGTACTTACCAAAAAGGGGAGGCATATGCTAATTGGCTTGATTTAGCAGTTGTGCAATGCATACACATATAAAAACATCATGTTTGAAATGATAAAAATACACAATTTTATTTGTCAATTAAAAATAAATATGGTAAGGAGAAAACCATCAGAGTTACCGATTCCTTTCATTTGTTACAGGATTTGGAGATTTTGGAAAGTTATGTTTTTAAATTCAGCTATTTTATCAGGGGTAGAAGTCAACATGTGACTCAACCAGTATATTCCCAATTAAGAGTGTTTCTGTATCTTCTAAGATTCCATTCTTTTAGGGATTTTAAAAACTCTTTCTGAAGGTAACTAAAAAACAGTAACTGCATCTAGTTCTCCCTTTTCTCCATCTCATCAAGCACCTCCAATCTTCGATTCAGTGCAAATTTCATCCTTGCATTATACCTTTCACAGTCACTTTAATGGAAATGTCTGTTTTCCCCTGACAGGCTATGTTCTTAATCTAACATGGGCACTATAACATGAACCTGGAACATTTAGTCTCACAATTATAAGTAAAAAACTATGTTATTATCAGTTGCTCAATAAATGGTAGGCCAGATTTTATGAACATGCACATATATTTTTATTTCTTTTGTGTTTTTAAGGATCTTGTTTTTCTATCTCAGATGACATCGTATAATTGAATGCATGGGGACAATCATTTGTCAGATGAATTTTAAAAAGAACATATAAAAGCAATACTATTTTGATGTAATACATTCTTTTGAGATGACAACTCATTTGGAAAAAACTTGTAAGATTTAGTTAATTTATGAATATTATCATATATTAAAAAAAAGCAAAAGACTACAAGAAACAGTCTAAGAAATTAATCTCCTTAGATCTTTTGCAAGAATTGTAGCCAAACTCATGTTGTTAAAATTAATTAGAATATGCATCAGTAAAAGAAGCTATAGGTAGTTAAAAATCTGTATTTTGTCATATTGGAAAGAAACTCAAAGTTAGAAGCTAAAAATTAATTTTGCTGAAGTCCTAAAATAAATTGTGTAGGTAAAATTATTTTTATTCTAAAGGAGAAAAGACAAGGCAATTCCAATAACTTTTCTTTTATAATGCATGGAGACTTTTACACCGAACATCAAAGAAAGCCAGGCTTAAAAAACCTAAATCCAGCTCCATTTTCATCAGAGCTACACTGTTCTATTGCCATAACCATCATTCATCATCTAAGTCAAACAGTTTATAGAGAGAGAACATAAATTCTAACCCCAAGCCAGGAATGCTATCAATGAGTTTGGAAGTTTACATTTTGTTGGTGTGAGGTCACAATTTGCTGTCACTAGTGATCAATGACCCTTCCAATGTTCTTAGCCCTAGGCTATCTTAATGGGTTTAGCAAGTTTCCCATTTTAACAAGTTTACTTACTGATCTTAGAAAATAATTTTCTATTGAAATTCTTCAAATCACATTTGGTGATTGAAAAAAGCAGTAGTAATCTAAATTACCAGCCAAATGGTTGGTATTTTAGAAATAGTGACTAATGAACAGAGAATAAAGGATTATGTCTATAAATAAACAAAGACTTAAAACTTTTTAGCAGGAACATCCATATCACCCAGTTTAATCTTTGGTAACAATAGTACTAGTGTCCTGGCAATTCGACATTGTCTTCTAGTGATTAGGAAGTTATCCTTTTCTTTCCTGTATTGATACATATACAGGAAATTGTAAAACTGGGGCTACCATGGTTAATCTTTTACCGAACTGTGGAAAAGTAGATTTTTCTTAGTCCCGGTGGGTACTGACATTCTAACCCACTTATCTCTGATTTATTCAAGTTCTTGACAGTGCCAAAATAAGGATGTATTTTGCCTGAAGGATTTGTAGTTAAGGCAATTTGACATATGCTTTTCTTCTCTCTGAAGAGGGTGGTTCTGGCTGTTCATTTGTCATTTCATGGTACAGCAGTCATCAATATTATTTTTTAGGTGATGGAGTTTTGTGCCATCACAGTATTCTGAAAATGTATAGATTAAGTAAAATGACATTTTAAAATAATGTCCAGATTTATGGAACACTCAAACAATTCAAACTAACATTATATTCAGAAATTATTTAAAGAATAAATAAATTATTTAAAGGATAAAATTAAAGAAAATTCCCATTAATGCATGATAGAGTAAATATAATACTTGTGGTGCTTATTAGATATTAATCTCTTTATCAATGCATGTATCATGTTGATTATATTTTTCTTTTGAGTTACTAACCATAATATGAATACTTCCAGGGGATTTATTTTTCTTAATTTAGAAAGGATACAGTGATAAGAAAAATGTAATTACATGATGTATGTGAATTTATAGATTTTTGATTTATGTGATTAAATGGAATATCACCCATTTAAGGACAATACACTCCTTCTCTCTAGCTTTTCTATTTGGTCACCAGAATATTATCCCAGGAGGGTAAGCTCCTGTATGTTATCTTACTAAAGTGTGATGAGCTTTGTTTTCAAAGCTCATAGGCATAGAAGATTTTTCATAGAAATATAGTACCAAACTATTATATGATACTGTGCTGTGCACAGTCCAGAATGACAAAAAACTCAAGGCTGCTGGCTAGCAAATGTTTGCTGTAGGTATAAAGAAACAGCATCACACACCTGAAGAGGCTGGAATAAATTCATCACTGTGCTGGAGAAACAACTCAGAGACCTTACTTCACTAATAAGAGAATCAACATCATCAATTTTATGTATAAAAAGATCATTCCAATATGTTGTTTTCAGTCCTAGACACAGAAAGAATGGAAACTTCTAAGAGTTCAAATAACTATTTTTTTTTGCATTTTAATTTGATTTGTAGTGAAGAGAATTGCAAATATAATGTGTCTCTTCATTATTCATGATCCTCAGGACCCTCAGGAAACACCACATGGATAATAAATTCTAAAATGATTTGAATGCATTTAAAATATATATGTATATTCAGGTAAATGTTGTACTTCCATGTGTCAACCTTCTGATGCTATGATTAATTTCCATTTGCACATTTATCTAACAATAGTGATAATCATTTTATTTTCATTTTTAAGTCATGTAATTATTGTAAGATTATGACTTTTAAAAATAGAAATATCATAATGTTTAAAAATAGACAAAACAAACTACTAAAATGTATTTTAGCTATTATAAAAATAAAATTATTCCCAAAGAATAAAAAATTTGCAAGTGTGAGAAGAGTCTCTTGAGAAACACCACAAATTCTTTTTTTAAGAAATATTTTTTAGTCAGTGGGAACATAACTATAATTGCATAGCCATTCTTGATGTTTAATATAAATGGGGAAAGCTAATTTCGAGGTGTTATATTACATTTGTTGAAAATTAAGTTTGCTTTCTCATATATCACCTTTACTTTTCAGTGTGGGCGGTTTCATAATATGGATGCAAAAACAAGAGCTTTTCAAAAGATAACATTTCTGCCACTAATGAACATGAAGCAGTATGAATGGAAAGAGATTTTATAGAAACCACTAATACTTCACTTTCCTTCAATCCATAAACTTTGACAAGGCTTTTGCTTTTCCCACTCACCTGAAATGTGTCATCTGAGATATTTTCGTTCTTCACAAATGTTGCTAAGGTGCTGGTCTCTTTATCTATCTATCGATCAATCTATCATATACATATACATATGCATATACATATACCTATACACACACATTCCTGAATGGGCTTGGGTTTTAAGGGTTCTGGTTGTGTTGCAGCACAATGTAGAGAGGCGTAAGCAGAAAGGAGGAACTCATTAACTGAGGAAGAGCGGCACAGATAGGCAGGCCAAGAGAAAAGCCAAATGGTCCCTTGTTTTACAGGGCTGGCCTTCATGGGTGCATTCCTTTCCCCATTTCACTAATGATTAAAAACTAACATGTAAAAAGTGAACTTGGTTTTTACTCCCCTACTGTCAGCACCACTTTTAAAATAATATTTTTTTAAATGGGACATAAACTAAAAATTAAGTCCTCCTAACCACTCTTATTACATATAGCTGATCCTTGTTATGCTCTTTCATCAATATACTTTCTGCCATTACTTTTTTTATGGCATTCAAAGGAAATAAATGTTTTATTGATTTTCACATTCCTTTTTTTCCAAAATAAAAACGGAGTTCACATAATGATTTATTTTACTTCCTGATATATAATAATTTTCTAAATATGAAAGAATTTTCCATTCAACATTCCTTTTAGTAGATTATGAGAGGAGATAATTTTTTAGAGTATATTTTCATAGCTCATTAGTAATTGTGAAAGACCAGTGTGGAATTTTCAATTTCCTTTCTACTAATTTCTAAATCTCTGAGATTAATGGATCTTAATCAATTAATTAATAAAATATATAAGATATTGTGTACATTTTCAAATATTTCCACATTAGAATAAAAAAAAGGTTAGTCCTTTAAAATGTTTCACATTTGGTAAGTGCATTAAATGATTACATGACCAATGTAATTCTACATCAGGTACAACCAGATGAATGAGCAGTTATACACCATATATATTTATTATGTCAAAATACAATCCACTATCATGTATAACTAGTAAGAACAAAGTTTTAAAAATTGGTGAACATTAAATTTTTTTAAAAAAAATGGTTTCAGTTCCATTTTGATTTCAGAATCATGCACACTAAAGAAGGAAAAAGTAGAAAAAGTAAGAGGAGGATGATGGTGAGACTAGCAGAAGGAAAGAGAAGAAAAGACTTAGGGGAAAAGTGAACAATTATAGCTCCAGAATGTGAGACACCATGGTAGGAAGATTAATAACTCTTTGCCTATGAATAACTGGCCTTACATTCTGTTAGTCACCGGGGAAAGCAAATGTGATGACCTCTTTTATGACACTATTTGAGTACATCACATATGTACCTCATAATTTAACACAATTGCTGGTATCTGTACTCTAGCTTGCTAGAATAAATGTTACCAGGGGTCGGGATCAAAGTTCATAAAAAAAGCCTACTGATTGTAATAGCTGATAAATGCACTTAGGGGAAAAGGATGAAAAATCCTTTATGAGGATTAGTAGACTGTTAACACTGGATGGAACCCTAGAGGCTTGCACAGATACCAGTGCTAGCAGAAAGAGCCTGGAGTAGAACTGTAATGTATATCTTGATCCTACCAATCATGATTCACTACAGTCTATACACTTAAAGGTATTGATTAAAATACGCCATATAGACTGGACGATGTTCTTGGTACCGGAAATTCATAGCTGAAAATATGCATCTCTCAAAACAGACAGACACACATACAAAACTGTAAGAAAACACAAAAACCAAGAGAGAGTGAGGACCCAGACTGTGGGATTTGAAAACATAGGAGTGACTTTAAACACCAAATTTGGTATTTGGATAAGAAGGGAATTCAGATTGTAATGAGGATGAACTTAAAAAAAAAAAGTCTGAAAGAATCCAATTTTTAAAAAAAAATGGTTGACAGGTACAAACAGGCAACTTCAGAGAAGAAGAAACTCAAAATATTTATTTAATCCATTCGTCTATTGAAGGGCATCTAGGTTGGTTCCACAGTCTTGCTATTGTGAATTGTGCTGCTATGAACATCGATGTAGCAGTGTCCCTGTAGCATGCTCTTTTTAGGTCTATAGGGAATAGACCAAGAAGGGGAATAGCTGGGTCAAATGGTGGCTCCATTCCCAGCTTTCCAAGAAATCTCCACACTGCTTTCCAAATTGGCTGCACCAATCTGCAGTCCCACCAGCAATGTACAAGTGTACCCTTTTCCCCACATCCTCGCCAGCACTTGTTGTTGTTTGACTTCCTAATGGCTGCCAATCTTACTGGAGTGAGATGGTATCTTAGGGTGGTTTTGATTTGCATTTCTCTGACAGCTAGAGATGGTGAGCATTTTTTCATGTACTTGTTGATTGACTGTATGTCCTCCTCTGAGAAGTGTCTGTTCAGGTCCTTGGCCCATTTGTTGATTGGGCTGTTTGTTCTCTTTTTGTCTAATTTTTTGAGTTCTTTGTATACTCTGGATATTAGGGCTCTATCTGAAGTGTGAGGAGTAAAGATTTGTTCCCAGGGTGTAGGCTCCCTATTTACCTCTCTTATTGTTTCTTTTGCTGAGAAAAAAACTTTTTAGTTTGAGTAAGTCCCATTTGTTGATTCTAGTTATTAACTTTTGTGCTATGGGTGTCCTATTGAGGAATTTGGAGCCCTACCCCANTGAGAGGTGGGAGGGAAAGGGAGAGAGAAGGGAAATTGCATGGAAATGGAAGGAGACCCTCAGGGTTATACAGTTGAGGGGGTAGAGAGAGAGGAGGGGAGGGGAGGGGAGAGGTGGGGAGAGGGGATGATGGAGGATGGGAAAGGCAGCGGAGCACAACAGACACTAGTATGGCAATATGTAAATCAATGGATGTGTAACTGATGTGATTCTGCAATCTGTGTATGGGGTGAAGGTGGGAGTTCATAACCCACTTGAATCAAAGTGTGGAATATGATATGTCAAGAAATTTGTAATGTTTTGAACAACCAACAATAAAAAATTAAAAAAAAATATTTATTTAAAAGACAGATATATATTTCAACCTCTGTAATAAGAGCATATAGATGAAGGCAGTAAAATTCCACATTACTTCTCTTAGACGAGGTCAGAGAGGAGAATCTGAAGCAATTGCTGTTGGGAGGATAAGGAGAAATAGAAATTCACATAACCTTGCTAGGTGAAGGAAGGGAGTCCTTCCTATTCCAGCCTCCTCTGGCCTTCTTGTCTCACCTTAGAGATAAACAACAACAAACAAACAAATAAAATACAGGCCTTCTGCTTCTGCAAAGACAAAGTAGATATGATTTTCTTTTGCTACAAACCCTGAAAAATGATGTGTAAAATTATGTGTAAAACACCAAACTAAATAACACTTGGAGAGGTTTTCTAAAGAATAATGATTTTTCTGGGGGGTGCGATGGGGGGATAGCAGAGCATTACAAGGGAAATACAGTGCTCATAAACTATGAGCATATGCAAGGAGGTTGGGGTGACTGGAAAATTTTAAAGACAAAAAGGGAGACAATTACATAAGTGACACAGTTACAGAGTTCATTCCTCTTGGGGACAGAAGGCTGGAGTTGGCATCAGCCCATTTGTGGAGGTACAATTGTTCTGTAGAAAGTAACTTTTCTGAATTGAAGCAGTCTTAAAAAATGCTAGAGTTAAACTTTGTTACAGAAATCTGGGCATAAATGAGAGGCCTACAAAGCATGAACTGCATGACAATGAGAAGGAATTTCTTTTTGGCCTTTAGAAAGTACTTGAGAAAGTACTTAGGCAGGAAGACCTGAGTTTTCCCCCTTCATTATTTCCCAGCTATAATTTGGTCTGCGTCTGACTTGACCAATTTCATCTTTGTATCAGCAATTTCCACGAAACAAATGCAAAGATACTCTGAAACTTAGGGAGAAGACAGAACAGCTAGATAACTTGGGAACTGGGCTTTGTGTTTTCTTCATATAACCAAAATACGGAACTGGAAAAACCAGCAGCATGGAAATGCTATAGGGTAAAGACAATAAACGTCCCAAGGAAAACAGTCCCTAGTCAGAAGACCACAAAAAGGTCAGTGCAGCAAGACCGAGAACTTTAAGGTAATATCTCTCCATTCTAGACAAACAGAAACAAACAAAAAATAGGTGGCCCTTATCCTAATCATATCACTAGCTCCCATATTGAGAGCCTTAAAATTCCATCCCTGCCAGGAGATTGTGTCTGAGAAAATCAAGTAGGGAGTCCTGACATTATTCCTTACCTGCTAGGAAAAAGTTATCCAACCCTAAGCTGTTGGGAGATTCATCTAGGATTTCTATTCCCACCCAGCAGTAACAGAATGATTCTCACCAGCTTTTGATGCATGAGTTTCAGAGGAGGCCTACCTTAGGGTCAGCACATTCACCATTGCCCAGAGGTCACAAGGTCACTCCCCCATAATGACCACAAGGGGAGCTGTGATACTTTTCTTACCCAGCACTCATCTGGTGTCATAGTGTCTTGAGTGGTAAATCTGGGCTTCTACTGCAGCTGGATGTAATGAGGCTCCTGCCAGATTGGTATTAGGAAAAGGCAGTAAAAACAGACGATTTAAATAAGGTACCAAGCCTTATAACAATACAAATGTCCATGCTTCAAAAGTAAATCACTAATCACAAAGTCAGGAGAATATCAAACTGAATGACAGTTAAAGCCAGTGCAAGCAGTTTGGTAAGACTTGACCTAAGTGATTGCTTCCTACAACATAATCTTCCAGGTTGTCTTGCAATGACCTGTTGGATCATTTCTCTTGAACATCAAGATGCTGTGGGAAATTCCACTCTGTTTCTCAGGTTTGTTTTTTTTTTTTAAAGACTTTTGTACCACAAGAGCAATGCATCAGTTGGTTGCAATCCTTAAGTTTCCAACTTTGACACTTGGACACTGAGACTGATAAAATTTCTGCCATTGTTTTCTTTCCAAATGAGTCCCATTTTCTCAGGCTAGTCTGAGATTCTGGGCGTGGATGTATTTAAAATCAGAAAAGAACAGAAGATGATGGTATAGGTGCACAGTTCTCTTGAGGCCTTAAAATTATGGCCTAGTGCATCTTTAGTTATCTCTTCAGCTGATGAATCTTTGTTTCTTCTGCATCTTTGCACTTTGAGAAATTACATTCTTTTTTGCAGAGGTTTGTTTTGGCTTTGATCTTTATCCTGTAGCCTCTCACAGCATTGTACCTAGCTTGAAAAGGGAAAATAGGTCTTGTCTTCAGTTTTTTTTAAATGATAGTCCCCCACAACTATCAATGCTGTTCCTGATACCTCAGTGGTAACTTTTGCCTGAAACAGGCCTCAAATCTCAGCCCAGGGTTACAAATTGGCTCAAAAGAAAAGCTTCAAGTTAAACCCAACTAACTTTTGAGAGGTTCTCTTGAATCTGGAATTACTCTCTCTAGTACTTGTTGATTCTGCACTTTCCTATTGCCTTTAAACATAGGATTTTACATATCATCTGACTTTTCTCGTTGTTAAAAGTGGGTCTAAGTTTTCCATAAATATTTCATATTTCCAGGTTTCCTCAGACAGACTGTTATTTGGGCATTCACTCATTGTCTTAGAGATTCAAACTCAAATAAAAGACTACAATAATTAGAAATTTTCTATAAATTAGAAATTTCCCAGATGATATTGGAAACCAAGAATGAAGTTAATTCTACTCTTGCTTAGCCTTTGTGTGAACATTTTGTTATCGTTGCTATTGTTGTTAATGTTTTCTTATTCTGTATATGTATTTAGGTCCCACAGGGCATTTTCATTGTTGCCCTACAGTCAATATATATTTAGTTTAGTTTGACTATATATTTATGCATCTTGGTACTCCTCATTGTTTCCTTACTTTCCATTTTTTCTCTGTGACACTTTTTCTTCTGCGTAAGGAATATTTCTATTTTTATTTTAAATTTTAATTTTTGTTTTTGCCTGTAAGGGAAAATTATCTATGGGATTTTCTTTCCATTTTCCCTCTCAGTTTACTGTACTTTTTCAATGTATGGCTTGAGAAACTTTTTAGTTTGTGAAAATATTGGCCATTAACTGTTCAGACACTCTGTTTTGGTCAGCCTTTTCACTGCTGTGACCAAAAGACTAATAAGAAAAACTTTAGAGAAGTTTATCTGGGGCTCACAGTTTTAGATGTCTCAGTCCATAGATGGCCAACACCATTGCTGTGTGCCAAGATGAGGCAGAACACCATGGCAGAATGATGTGGTGGAGAAAAGCAGTTCAGGCTACAGAAATTAGGAATCAGAAAGAGCTCTGTTCAGAGAGACAAAATATAAACCTCAAAGGCATGCCCATAGTGAACCACTCTACCAGCCACACTCTACCTGACTACATTTACTACCTAGTTAATCCCTCTCAGGGGCTTAATCCACTGATTGGATTACAACTCATTGTCTCACATATGAGCTTTTGGGGGTACCTCTTGTCTAAACTAAAACACATTGCTTTGAAATAATTCTTTCTCCCCTCTCCCCTTCTCTTTCTCTTTCTTTATGGGACTTCAATTACAAAAATAACTCCATCTCGTGTAAAGACAGACTCCTATGCAATCAGATTTGCATAGGGGTCAAACAACCACTACTCTACAGTATAGAGTTGCCAGTAATTTTTTGGATATTTTGTTTTGTGTTTTTACAACAATAATTTATTATAAACTGATTTGTGCCAGGTGATTCTGTCCAACTGTTTGCTAATATACACGATCTTAAAATGTTAGGCTAAGCTATGATGTTCACTAGATTAAGTATATTAAACACATGTGTGATTAAACACATGCATGATTTATGGTATTTTCAATTTACGATAGGTTTACTAGTACATAATTCCATGATAATGTGAGAAGTGTCTTTTTTTAATTTCTTGTATTCTTTCATTCTTCTTCATGTGTACAGTCCACATACATGCATTTTAAAAACTTTTTAAAAAATATTACTTTTTGGTACTGGGGATTGAATCCAGGATTTCTCTACCACTGAGCTATATGCCAACCTGATTTTAAAAGAAATATATTTTACTTTGAGATAGGGTCTCACTAAGTGGCCAAGGCCTCAAACTTGTGATACTACTACCTTAGCCTCCTGAGTACTTGGGATTATAGGTATGTGTCACTGTATGCAGACAGAAATTTCTAATCAATAAGTTTCTCCCTGTATAATTTCTATTTACCTAATTTCATATCACTAATTCTGTCTTTTGGTTTGCTCATGTCCCTGTATAACCCATTCATTGAACACCTAGTTTTAAATAGCCATTTTTAAAATTTTAATTTCCACTTGATTATTTTTAATGACCTTGGGTCTTTGATATAATTCTACCTTTTTCATTTTTCATCAATTTTATGAAATATATTCATTGGCATTTTCAAAGTCTATATTTGGTAATTTCAATATTTAAATCACTTGTGAGTCTCTTTCTAATGTCTATTTTTTTCACTTGTTCCTCTTCAATTTTCAATTTAATTCTGAAAATCACTGTGAAAAATTATAGTACCTCTGAATAATATTTTCTTCTTCCACAAAGTCTTCATCCTATCTTCTGGTAAGAAACTCTGCATGAGAAATAGATTATCATAATCCAGTCAGAGAGACAGTTCATTCAGCCTCGGTTTTAGGTTATGGAAGGCTTGACTTGACTGTCTCACCCCTTCCTTTTTGAAGATGGGTCCTAACTTAGAGTTTAGAGTGTTTCCCACAAACCTTAGTCTATGCTTACTGCTGAACTCGTGTTTTTATTTTTTTGGGTTTTGTTTGTTTGTTTGTTTTTTAATTTTCACCTCAGTACAGTGTGAAAAAGCACAGCTAAGCACAGTGCTTTTAGCTGAATGACTGTTTGTCTTCTTAGTTTCTTGCCTACTCAGCTTAGGAATTCAGTAAATGACTGGATCTCAAATTCCCTTCTCTCTACTTTCCTTGTCCCAAGGATCTCAAATCCATAGGTTCTTATTTTCTTGACAATCTTGTCATTTAAGTTTTCTTTCTTCAAAATAGTTAGATTTACAAATCTCTGATAAATAACTTTCCTCTTTGATGGTGTTCTGACAACAATTTTTAACTTCTTGTTCAAAAAAAAAAAAGAAAGAAAGAATGAAAAAGAAAACAAAAGAAAATTGAGCATCAGTTCATTTTTCTGTATATTCTCTATTTTCCTGGTCTCAAATCCTGGATGCCTCAATTGCTATCTGATGCCTTCAAACATATATTTATGTGTGTATGCAAATACATACATACACACATACATATATATGCATATACATATATACAATTTGATATAATTGCATATTTTTCATATAATATAAAAATATGTGATATAATTGTTTTGCTAGTAATTTGTTCTGCTATAAGCTACTTCACTATAACCCAAATGAAAATTTCCTTTGAATAATTGTAAAGAAACACATGCATTTGTTTAGAAATACCAGATTGATAGTAGGGTTACATTCTCTGACTGTCCCACTGCTTTCTAAATGCTATGAGGATGCTTTGTCTTATTGAAGGGCAGTATAGTATTCATTGTTTGATATGCTTTGGGAGTGAATAAAGACATTGATATTGCCCTTAAAATTCTGAACTACACTGGGAGGTCAAGATATGTATCTGTAGGTCTGTTGAAAAATGCAAATACAGAGCCCCTTTTTCAAAAGTTACTAAGAATTTCTAGACAACATCTGTAGAGGTTGAAACAAGTGCACAGGCCACTGTACCACTAGACTGAGGAAACTCTGAAAGCAGACTAGTTTTACTTCAGCTCTCCTTCCCTTTCACTCCTTTTGAAATTAAAATAACTCTTTGGCAAGGTACAATTTATTTGTATAATTGCAAAGATATAATCATTCATTTATCTCTCTCTGTCTTTTATCTTTTGAAAACATCAAGCTGTTGATAAAAATGGGCAAACATATTTTTAATGTCATGTTTAGAAGAATTTATGTCTTGCTGCCACTTCTAGCTATTGGCTTGCGGAATACTAAAAACATTATCCCCCGACCCCGAAATGGGAATAAATGCTCAAAATATCATAATATGCACCCATGAAGTCATGGACACATGCATGAATATCAGTGACATCTGTGTCTCATCAAAATTTGCCTTATTGTATAAGGATCTCCTTAGTAAATTTCTAACTTATGGATACAGTTGTCCACATTTTGTGAACTACTAATGTCAGCATTCTGCCTCCAGATGCCTCATGCTGTTAACAATTCTGATAGAGGTTTTCACTGCTCAAGTGCTAAATTATACTAATCTGTGAAATAATAAAATGTGCTAAATGGCACACAGCATGATGCATTTGCATAATTCTTTTAAATGCTTCATGTCTTTTAAAAATAATAATGGAAAACTTTTTTACTCCTATTAGGATTTTAAACATATTTGTTTTAAACATGGGGATTGTAGCTTCCCTGCAAGAGTCTTCAGGACCCATTTTCAGTAGCTTGTACCACTGAAGAAAACACAATATAAAAAAGCCATCATGAGCTTCTAAAAACAAGAACATTCAGAGGGGCCCCAACCCTGATCCTTCTTATATGATTTCAACAGTACAGTTTAGTAGTTTCTAGACAGTGAAATAGATATGCATGAGGCTTTGCATCTCTAATGCAAGAAAGACCCTGTGTTTATTTGTTATCATAATATAAAACTTAATTATTAACTATTTTAATAACATGCCATACTTCTCATGAAGTCCTAATTAAGCAGGGCATAGAAGAAGCAATAACCATCTTATTTATGTATCCTGGAATAATAGTCTTTTCTTTCAAGTGTTGTGGATTGTCAAGATGTAATAAAAAATTTTCTTTGGATTCAGTTTATGTTTCAAGGCAGTTTTCTTTCAATAACAGAAAATCACAACATCACTCTATCACAAAGCCTTCCAACTGAACAAAACCCAGTCATCTTTTCACCAGATCTAATTTCTTTGAAATTAAGATAATATTCATGATATACTAATATAAAAATAAAAAAGATTATTACTTCTTTTATCTCTTTTTCTTAGTTTCACTTGTATTTCAAAATATCTTTGGTGGGAGGAGAAGAAAGGTGAGCATACATCCCTAGGCATTTAGTTCAATACATACAGAAATATATTTTATTAAGTGAAGCACAGTTATTTCAATGGTATTATTGTCAATTTGTGATGAGAGATACACTATATAGAATTAATCAAATTACAGATCATTCTTGTCCGTTGAGAAATGATATGAACAATAGCAGATGTTAACAGTAGCAGCTGTTTTGCTTCATGAAAAACACATTTTCTTTGTTGTCTTAAACCTATCATCAATTTCATAACAGAAAAACATGAAATCTTTTTTTTGTAACCCTCCATCCCCATGGATCTGATATGAACACCACATATTAGCTTAATTTAAACTATGTGTCTAGCAGTACGATAACTTGAGAGCTTAAATATAAATGGTAGAAAATGTTAAGGCAGAGGTGAACTATCCTTAGTGTAAATCAAATTAATAATAAATGGAGGGATTATATTAGTGAGCAGAGTAGACTGGTTTTTAAAAGTATTTACCTGTCTTTTGGCTGATGTTGAAATTTATAAGAATTGATTATTTCTGATTGACATTGTTTTATACTTCATTAGAGGGCTTTTGTTTCTGTGTGCTTTTGTGTTTTGGTTTGTTAAGAAATTCCGGTAAAAACAAAAGAAAGAGCCATTTGATTTTTATATAATATTCAATTGTACTGATTAAATAATCAATCCCTCTAAATATATGTTAAAAATTAAAATTATCTGTACTTCTTTTAATCTTAGAAGCAGGTAACTACCATAGTTATAAAACTTATTAAAATACCATGTATATTCTAAAATATACTAAAATACTTTTACAAGTACCATTTATTTAAATTTGTATCTTTATTGCTATTATTTTTATTCCACTTAAACTTAATTTTTTCTATTTCTTAGTAATCTTACCTGAATAAAATGAGAAATAAATGTAGATAAGTCAACATTGTAAGATCTTTATTAGTAATCAATTGTTTCCTTTAAAGGCATGGTTCCTGGTTAGGTTGGCAAACTTCTTTAAATCCAAATCACTCACCATCATGCCAAATTTTTAACTTGTTAAGCCAAAATTGTGCCAAATCCATAACATTTACCATCTACATTTTCATATTAGTTTTATTTTCATGCAGTTCCTGGTTCAATCCCAAATTATGTATTTATCTCTATTTTCTTATAATAACACTAACCAGCTCTATTGCCACATTAAAATTTTGTATATTTTTTTATTCCAATATAATTATTACATATATTTGAGAATTTTTCTCCTAGAAATGAAGTTTAAAATATGTGGGTAATTTGCTTTCTTGGAAGATGATTAAATGTTTTTTCTAATTGTTTGTTCTGTGTGATGATCAGTGCTAATTAACACTTGCACAATGTTTTTCACTAATTAACATATGTGGAAAGCATTCTGAGCTGAGGTCCTTCATGTATGGTAAAGGTTGATAAAATTTCCTGAGCTTGCCGCCTGTTTTATAAAGTTTTATTGAAGCACAGCCATACTCATTCATGTAGGTATTGTTTGGTGCTGCTGAACTAAATAACTGTGATAAAGTGCATATGAACTGCAAAATCTGAAATACACACTATGTATATACCTTATTTAAAATATTTTGCCTAACCCCAGTGTAAGGGACAGTTCTTATTTTTCTGGACTAACACAGGTTATTCAGAAGTCCCTAGGTTATTTATTTATCTATCTATCTATCTATCTATTTATTTGCTTTCAGGTTTAGAAAAATCTCATTAGAATAAGGATTAGTAATTATTCAAAGATTATTTCCATTTTCTCCCAGTGCATGAAGTTATATTTTTCAGTCTTTATAGTTATATTAGTCATGTGACTGAGTTCCAGTTAAAGGAATGTAAGTACAATTGAGATTTGGACTATGATGTCAAGAAAAAAAAATTATACCTCTGAGTTCCAAGAGTTGTTTTATAGAGATTAATGCATTTGTAAACATATATTATTTAACAGAATAAATAAAATTCCCATATAAATGAATATCCCAACTTGTGGCAAATACAAATTTGCCAATCTTTTATATTATAATTCTCTTTGTGCATAATTTATGCTAGTATTTTATTTCTTTTGATGATTATTGTGAGTACATAGTCTTTTAAAATTTAACCTTATCAATTAAATTTAATAATTCTATAAATTATATTATTGAAATTTGTTTCGCCAAATATTATTTTATGTTCATACTGTTAGAAATTGATTAGTATAATTGTATTTAAATTGACACTTCATATTTTCCCTAAAATTTGCAATTTGTCTTTGATGTTTTGTAACAAAATGTTTCAGCTCTGTTATGATATTATTTTTTCAATTCAAGACATGGAATCATCTAGCCTCAAGGACTCTGTGTTCCTTTTTACTTTAGTATTGTATTAAAATTAATATCCAAGTATTAGTGTTGTACTAAGTAATATTGATTTAAAGTTTTTCTCCTGCTGCTGACAGAGATAGAAAATTATTACATTGGTGAATTCACATTAATTTTTCCAATTTACCATATACTTCTGTACTTCTACTTCTACTATAAGAAGATGCATGGTATTCTACTGTAATGACACTTGGCTCTTTAGTGGTCAATGCTACAGTGCAATTTAATAGTTAAATTAAATTATATTTTAAATTCATTTTTTCTTTTTACTGGTTTATAATGGCCTCATTGCTTTGTTTTCAAAGAAATGTAGCAATAATACCTAGTGACTTGGGTTTTGTGTGAATGTCAGATATGATTTTTCAGTTTTTAAATTGTATAAAAAGATATGAATCAGACTGAAATTTTAGTAGAGCTTTAATGTTATACATGGTAGTTGAGTTCATCCTGACAAACATATATATGCATGTGTTTGATTTGATCAGTTCACAGTCTCCAGTTTTTACCTCCCATTCCCCATTTCCTCTCCCACTCTCTGCTAAACTTCCTTTCACTATTCTGTTTGTTTGTATTTCATTCATTCTTTTTTACTTAAACATATAGGAGAAATTCCCTGTGGTCTATTTATATATGTATATAACATCTTTCATTTTATTTTTTTATGGTTTTCTTTTTAGTTATACATTACAAAAGAGTATATTTTGACATATTTATGCATACATGAAGTACATCTTATTCTAATTAGGATCCCAGTCTTGCTGTACATGATTTGGAGGTTCATTGTGGTGTATTCATGTGTACCTAGGAAAGTTATGTCAGGTTCATTCCACACTATTTTCTATCCCTGTGCCCCTCCCTTCCCTTTATTCCTCTTTGGCTAGCATCATTTTTAAATAATTCATTCCAAATTGCCTCCCCTTTCTCATCGCTCTACTCTCTCTCTCAATATTCTACTGATATTCTCTAATATTTATGAAATCGTTTTCTCCCTTTCTCCTTTCATTTATAGCTTCCACATATGAGAGAAAACATTTGACTTATGAGTCTGGCTTATTTCACTTATCACGATATTCTTCATTTCCAACCACTTACCAGCAAATGCCATAATTGTGTTCTTCCTTATGGCTGAGTAGAATTCCATTATGTATATATTTCAAAATTTCTTAATCCATCCATCTAAGTATGAGCACTTGTGTTAATTCCATAATTTAGATAGTGTGAATTGTGCTGCTATAAACATTGAGGTGACTGTATCACTACAGTATGCTGATTTTAATTCTTTTTGGAAAATACCAAGAAGTGAGAGAGCTGGGTCATATGGTGATTCCATCCCTAGTTTTTTGAAGATTCTCCATATTGATTTCCAGAGTGCTTATACTACTCTGCAGTACTACCAACAATGTACAAGTGGACCACCTTTTTTCCCCCAAGACCTTTCCAGCTTTGTATTCTTGACATAGCAATTTGTATTCTTGACAAAGCAAGATAAAATCTTAGTGTAGTTTTGATTTGAATTTTCCTGATTGTTAGAGATATGGTACATTTTTTTCACATTTTTTGGGCCAATTGTGTTTCTTCTTTTGAGAACGTCCATTTAGTTCTTTGCCATTTATTGCATTCTGAATATTCCTGATGACGAGTAACTGCCCAACATTTTCACATATTCTCTAGGTTCTCTCTTCACGATTTGTTTCCTTTGCTGTGCAGAAACTTTATAGTTTGGTGGCATCCTACTTATTGATTCTTGGTTTTATTTCTTGCACTTTATTGGTCTTGTTAAGGAAGTCAGTGCCACACCTACTTATGGAATACTGACCCTGTTTTCTTCTAGGAGATGGAAGTTTTCTTGTCTAATTGTTATGTCTTGGATCCATTATTGGCTTAACTTTTGTGCTGCATGAGAGATAATAATCTAATTTTGTGTAGAGTAAGAGATAGGTATCTAGTTTTATTTTTTATAGTTATCCAGTTTTCTGTTTTTTTTCTCTCCAGAATGTATTTTCAGCACCTTTATCAATCTTTGAGTTGCTGTAAGTCTGTGGGTTTGTCTCTGCATCTACTACGCTGTTCCATTGGTGATAATGTCTATTTTAATGCTAATACTATGCTGTTTTTGTTACTACAGCTTTGTATTATAATTTCAGATCAGGTAGTGATGCTTCTACTGATTTGCTTTTCTTGTTCATTGTTTTGACTGTTCTGGTTCTATTATTTCCACAAATGAATTTAAGAATTATTATTTTTTTTTGAATTCTGTGAATAATGCCATTGGTATTTTTATGGGGATTGCACTGAATTGTTTTTGGTAGTATGGCCATTTCAATAATATTAATTCTGCCTATCCATGAACATGGGAGGTCTTTCCATCTTCTAAGGACTTCTGCAGTGTTCTATAATTTTCTTTGTAGAGCTCTTTTACCTCCTTGGTTAGATTAATTTCAAAGTATTTTATTTATCTGATTGTTGTGAATAGAATAGTTTTCCTGATTTCTTTCTTGGCTAAATCACTTTTGGAATATCAAAAACTGTTGGCATATGGGCATTGATCTTGTATCCTGCTACTTTGCTGAACTCACTTATAAGCTCTAGAAGTCTTATGGTGGAAGTTTTGGGGTTGTCTAGATGTGGGGTCATGTTATTAGCAAACACTGGCAGTTGTTTTCTAGCAGATTAATGTTGGATTATGTTCAGTGTAAGCCCTGTGCTCCCTGACACAATAGCTTGTCCATGACAGCATGCACTGTCACACAAGGAGCACTGGGAGTCCTTGCACTAATACACAGAGATGTGCAGTGCTCTACTTTGATACCTTACATGGATTACCTTTATGATCACACACAACTTTGAAGAAAGTAGATATTAAATATATAGCATCATGTTTTATTGTCCTTGGCTACCAGAGCACAAAAACCAACCTCTCCTCACCACATTGTTACAGTGCAAATATTAGTAGCATGTGAGTATTGGGATAATCCATAGCACTTTAAACTAAATCAGTCAGAAAAGAAACTTCCTCATTTAATGAAAAAGAAAACACTAAAGAGTTAAATTTTACTGAAAATATGGTGAGTGGAATTATTGCTTCATCACAACTTCCAAGTTTAGAAATGCTAGGGTAAATAAGGAGAATAAATATTTATTTTCAGTAATTACAATTTCATAACTCCAGAAGGATAAATGTTCCTCTTGTGTCCTGAATATAACAAAAACAAATAGAGATATGAAGAATAATAAGCTGTGTAGTGTATATAATATGGTACTCTGCAGTGAGAACAGTGTCCTATTAAAAATTGAAATGATCCAGATGCATAAGAAAGCTCAGAATTGTGGAAACTTCTCAAATAATCATTTGAAATCTAGAGATGTACCAAATCATTATTTTTGTAATAATGGATATATTTGCAAATATATCCATTCATAATTCTTAATTAAACCATGAGTAGTGCCTCTATATATTATTAGCTTCATATACATTTTGTACATAATTTCAAATGTATTTACATTCATGTTAACATTTCAAAAAGTAAATGATATAGTATTTATCTGAATTGGGATTGACAAAATCTTAAATTTACCCATTAACTTTTCTTTAAAATGGATTACTTTGAAAATCTACTGCCTTTTAGTGTTGAGAAGTGTTAGAATTTTTAAAATGTTGTAGGTTTGAATGGAAACATAGTTTTATTAAAATGTTAAAATAATTTTATTTTTTCATTATTTCCCCACCTTTTCAAGTTTTAATTTCTTCCTAAACTTCTTTGCATTTCTCATCAATGGCATGGATTACTTATAATTACTATTCCCCTATAAGTTGTCAGAAGAAAATGTTCTTTATTCAGGTAAATTTTTAAAAATAGAAGCAGAAGAAATGTTACATCCTGAAGTTTATTTTGTATTGATATAAGCAGAAAATAATTGGATAAGTTTTCATAATAATGTTTTTGATGATAGCTTATAAGCAACTAAAAAAAATATTCCTAACAGGAAACAAAAACATTGTTTATACCTCATCTATCCAACTTTTCTTTCTCTCTCTCACACACACTATGTATACACACACAAACACACACACACACACACACACAGGCCCCTAAGAAAACAATCTAGTAATAACACCACAAAGAAAAATCAACGCACATGGACTTGAAAATAATTATTTCTTCTTTATCATAATATCAATATATATTCCTTCAACTATTTATTTTGTGGGTATTAAAATATGATTCCAACGTGTGGATTAAAATGTCTACTTACTTGGACTAGACTGCAATCTGTACGATGAGCTAAAGTCAAAGTCTCAAAGATATGTTTTTGTGACACACACATTTCAGAGATCACAGTGTAATGGAAAGGTAAAAGTAAGAAAAGTTTCCCTTTTGATATCATAATTCTCAACAAATGTAAAATTCCATAATATTGCATTAGTCTTTCAAATAAAAGCCATCAGTTGTTCATTTTATACATAATAACTGTAGAGCAAAGAGCTATTTTTATTAAAATTATTTTTTTACTTTTTACAAATAATGCATTTTAAAAGCCAAAATCCTGATGCCAGTTTAAAGCTTATAAACTTCATTATAAGATACTGCTTGAGATGACAATATTTTATTTAAATATGTCTACCTTTAAATCTTTCCTCTTACTAAATTAATTTTATGTATGCAAAATTAGCTATTCTATTTTTTTCTCTAAAATATTCATTAAAATTTTAATTTCATATGAAATGCCAATTCTAGTTCTAATTTTTTTTTCCTTAGCAAGCAAATTTCTTAACCTCATAATTCGTTGTGAAGTCTTGGTCTCACTATACTGTATTTAAAAAGCAAATAAAGAACACAAACTCGTTCAAGCTCTTAGAATGTTTGGGCCTGCAACTCTGAGAAAACCTTTATCTAAAACCAATGAACTTTTCAGAGCTGTTGAGAAATGACCAGAGGGGCCAATTAACTGTTGCACAATTGGAATCTTTCTGAAGCTTTGTCAATAATTTATAAAATGGAGAGGGCAGAAGGGGTCACTGTCACTGAGGGGAAGTTAAAATTAAAATATTTCTCTTGCACATTGTGCTCTAGAAAGCAAGAGCATACTTTTTTCTTTTCCAGAGGAAATTCATTTTGCTGTAAAACTGACGATAAATTGTGCTTTATCAAAAGCCAACTATTGTGCAGTAGCAGTAATCTGTTTTTGTATACCATCTTCCTTATCTGCCTTAGATTTTAAATCTCTAGTAGATATTTCAAATATATTCCTTCTAATTTTTTCCACTGGTATTTCTACACATGCCTGGAATTCTACTAATTCCCATTGCTTCATTTCCTAAAAGAGAAACATAATCAATCTGTCCCTTCAGGTATGTCCCTATTTTATTCACTCAGTAATATAAAGCAGCTCAACAGACAAAATGATTTCCAATTTACCTTTGGGTATCTGGCTCCAGTTTCTATCTTACAAAGTAATGGATGTGAATCCCTCATTCCATTTCCTTTTTAGCATTTCCTGAAACTGAGATTTCTAACCCTAAAGCTAACATTTAATTCAATTCTCAAACTTTGTGATTTTGTGAAAAAAAGTTATGTGAAGTTCTAATTTTTAATAAATTCATAATAAGGTATGATGAACTGAAATGGCTACATTTAAAGAATATAACTGAGAGTGAGTGTCTGATAATGACACATTAATTTTGCCAGAATTTGTATTTAGGAATTTTTGATAGATAACGGCTTAGGGTCATGAGAACCCTGTGTTAAATAAAGACAAACCTTAATGAAAAGGTAGAATGGAGACAAGAGAGAACAGAGATGAAGCCAAAAATGATCAGAAATTCTAATGAACATCAAATTCTATGGGTGCAAATAAATTTATGAACAGAAGAATTTTAAAAAAACATGACTTTCTATAGCTTTTGAACAGAATTAACTTTTAAAATTTCTTGCTATACTCTTGTCTCAAGTTTGATTAAAATCACTTTTTTTTCATAGAATTAAAGGCTATTCTAGGAAAAATGCCTATGGAGGAAAGGAGGATTCAAGTACAATTATAGATGCAGATCAGTGAAGATAACCACTCAGAAAAACAAAATATACCATAAACTTTTTCAAGTTATATTATCTCAAGTGCCCCTGAACTGTGCCAGAGTAACTTTGGCAAGATATAGGCACTATGTTGGGGAAACTCTTTCCTTAATTCAATCCATTGTCCTATATCCTTTTCTTTGAATCTATGTAGCCATGGTCTTACCCTTTACTTCTGTCACACATATCTACTTCTTTAGGCAGTGGTATCCCACTCCTTTGCTTTCAATGAGAGATGGATATTGAGGACTCTGAAACATCTTTCAGCTCAGACCCATTAATCCTGACTCACTTAGCTTTTTATATATCAAATTGTGTTTAAGTACCTCCTTTTTACCATGCCCAAAGCAGCTGGTCTTTGTGAAAGATTTGTGCAGATATTGCTCCAATGATACCTATATTCCTGCCTGTTCTATTTCTTACTCTCAGTAAAGACTCTCTTATGATTATTTATCCACTACCTTCTTTCCTGAACTCTCACTTTCAAAGTAACAAACTCTTTTGAACATCTAACAAATTATTGACTTGGCAAGTCATGAAACTATATTATAGATAAGATCTCAGCTTACCTTATTTCTGACTCCAGGTAAAAGATATCACATCTAATTAATAGATTTCAACTTCTTGAATAATGATAACTGAGAGTGGTGCAGAATCTCAGGTTCTGTTTTTATGGAATGGGGTTATTATGCATGTCAGCTGAAGGAGTTAAGGAGGTCCCATTTCAAAATGTGCCAAATTGGTATATATTGGTTCTTTCAAGCTGAAATCTCTTGAGGAACTGCAATTTTAGAAAGGGCCACCAGGTTTTCTTTTCCTATGTGCAACAAGCCATAAGATTCTTTTGGGAGGACTACCTGAAAATAGCCTTCATCACCAGAAAGACTAGTAATTGGGGCTGCAATGAATCTGAATGAATGAATGTTGAAGAACTCTTTATCTTTCAAGAACTTCAACACCATCACTCCATATATGTTTTAGGAACATCCTTAGAATTTACCACCCTATTCCAGAGACTTATCTGTCCTGTTATTCCTTCAAAAACTTGTTTTTCTAAAATGTATAAATGCATCAAGCTTTTCTCATTTCTTCAAACTTTACTCTCTTGTTAAGATTCCCATGTATGTGTAAAATTATTAAAACACTTATGCTTTTTTTCTGGTTAATTACATTTTTTATTTGGTCCTGAGGATTGAACCCAGGACATTTTACCACTGGACAATATCTCTGCTCCTTTCATACTTTTAAGTTTTTAATTTTTTAAACTTTGAGACAATGTCCCACTAAGTTGCTGAGACTGGCCTTGAACTTGTCATTCTCCTGCATCAGTCTTCGAAGTTGCTGGAATTATAGTAGTGCACCATGACACCTGGCTTTATTAGCTTTAGTATTAATTTGGTTCCTGTATTTAGCCAAAGGGCCTTGCTCTGGTTTGGATGTGAGGTGTCCCCAAAAATCTCATGAATGAGACAAGGCAAGAAGTTTCAGAGGAGAAATTATTGAGTTATAAGTGTCTTCACCCAATCAGTGAATTAATCCCCTGATAGGGATTAACTGAGTGGTAACTGAAGTGGTGAGGAGGAGGGGAAATTGGGAGAATGGCTTTGGAGTATATATTTGTACCTGAAAAATGCACAGCTCTCTCTCTTTCTGCTCTCTGATCATCATATGAGCTGCTTCCCTCTACTACACTCTTCCCCCATGATGTTCAGCGTCAACTTGAGCCCTGAGGAATATGTATATACTTCTTTTTTTTGCTAAAAGTCAGATATTTAGAAAGGGGCAATATGAACTGATTGCCCTTAAGTTTTCCCTTAAGTTTTTATGATAATATATCTTCAAGTTGGGCTATGCTTAGTAATTTCAGTAGCTCTAGGCACCAGAAGCCAGAAGCTTCAAACTCTTCCTAGGCATTTTTTTTGTAGTTGTAGATGGACAGTATGACTTTATTTTATTTTATTTGTTATTTTTATATGGTTCTAAGGAACTAATCCAGTGCCTCACACATGCTAGGCAAGTGCTATGCCACTGAGCTACATCCTCAGCCCTCATGTGCCTTTTTAAATTTTTTGTCTTCCCTCTTGACCTTGGGATATTCTAAATATTATTCCTCCAAAAGAGTCTGTGCTTTACTGTTCTTTCAGTTAGAACCCACTGTTGTTATATTGGAACTCTGAACATTGAGAGGAGAGGGAACTTTAAATAATTATATCATAAATTAATTACGATGATTCTATAATGATTAAAATCTCAGTATTTCTGTGAGTCAGTATCTTGGGACTGTGACCTTCATAATAGTTTCTCCAGTGGGGCAGTTTTTAATTCAGCACATTCCCCCAAACTTTGCTGCATTTTCTCTTTCCTGGCTTCAAGATTCCCAAACTATTTCCTTGAAATCTTGACTCTTGTTTTGTGTATGTGTGTGTGTGTGTGTGTGTGTGTGTATAATTTTTATTTTAATTATAAATTCATAGTAGTTAAAATAATATAGAGATCCCATTTACTCTTTACCCAGTTTTCCCCAGTAGTAACAACTATGACTATGTTGCATAAGCACAAGCTGCATTTTGATGTTGATGTGGTCCAGATACAGCACGTTTCTGTCACCACAAGAATACTTTATATTCCCCTTTACCACCATGTTCACTTCATACCAACCCCATCATCCTTAATCCCTGGCAACAGCTGATCTCTATTTCCAGAATTTTTGTTTGCAAATTTTTGTAAAAATAAATGGAATTTTGCAGTATAATCTCTTTAGGTTGGTGTTTTTCACTAAAGAAATTAATTAAACCAAATTGCAGAATATATAAATAATTTCTACTTTTTTATCACTGAGTAATGTTTCATTCCACCGTACAAATGTGCCACTAGCCATTCATGTATTGAACGATATCTCTTTCGCTTCCAGTTTCAGGCTATCTTGAAGAAAGTTGGTGAATAATATTGGTTTATAAGTGTTTGAGTGAATATAAGTCTGTCTTCTTTCAGATAAGTGCAAAGGGGTAGAACTTATGGGCACTAGGATTTTTAGTTTTTTGTTTATTCATTTTATTAAACAATGGTAAAATTATTTTCTAGAATGGCTGTTCAATTTTTATTTATACTTGTGTGTGAGTGCATTTCTGAATTGATTATTCTGTTCTATAGATCTTCATACCTATCCTTCTCACAGATTTCACAGTATTGATTACTATAAATATATGCTGTTTTAAAACACTTTATTCTTCTTTTTACAATTTGTATTGTCATTTTTGTTCAATATTTCCTTTGAAAATAGATTTTTTTTTATTTTTTTGGGATTGGCTAACTTCACTTAGCATTATCTTCTCTAACTCCATCCATTTACCTGCAAAAGCCATGATTTTATTATCTTTTATTGCTGAGTAATACTCCATTGTGTATATATGCCACATTCATGTATTGAAGATGTTTTCTTTGATATTAGGAAGCTGCTTATAGGGAGAGGGAGCATGGGAGGAATAGATGAACTCTAGATAGGGCAGAGGGATGGGAAGGGAAGGTAGGAGGCATGGGGTAACTAATGATGGTTGAATGTGATGATCATTATTATCCAAAGTACATGTATGAAGACACGAATTGGTGTGAGTATACTATGTATACAACCAGAGATCCTAAAAATTGAGCTCTATATATGCAATAAGAATTGTAATATATTCCGTTATTATATATAACTAAAAATAAATAAATAAATAAATTAAAAGAAAATGGATTTATTGAGAAATATTGTCAAGTTTTGGTTAATTTTTAGTGTTATTGATTTTACATTTTATTTATTATCATTACAAAATATACTCTGTATTACTTCTACTATTTTAAATTAATTTTACTTGATTTTGTCCCAGAAAACCATCTATTATGGCATATATATCATGGACACTGTGGTTGTTAGCTGGTATGTTTAATACCTATTGATAGGATAATGTTTGTAGATAGTACTGCTGAGTCTTGATATATTTTTTTCTTGATTTTCTATCTAATTGTTTTAGTAACTGAGGACTTTTAAAGCCTCTAAGTAGAATTGTGGATTTGTTTTCATTTCTCCTTTCAATTTTTATCAATTTTTGCCTCATGTATTCTGTAACTGTGTTTTTTAGGACATATACATTTAACATTGCTATGTCTTTATAGATTGACTATTTTATCTTTATATGATGTCCTTCTCTGTCTCCATTTTCTCTGCTCTAATTTAATTTATTGGATTTTAATGTAACCACTTTGTTTTCCTTTGAATAGCTTCTGCCTACCAGTTCTTTTTTTTTCCATCCCTTGACATATTATTTGTCTTTATCATTATATTTGAAGTGAGTTACTTAGAGATAGTGAATAGTCAAATCTTGCCTTTTTATTGTGAATTCAATGATTTTTTAATTGACTCTGCTAAATTATTTCTTTTATTCAATTTATTTAGGCCTCTTATATTTAATGGCATTACTCATGTTTTAGTGCTTAGGTCTTCCATTTTATTTTTTCGCTTTCTATTTTTTTCTTTATGTTTTTTTGTTTATCTTTTTAGTGATTCCTTTTTGTTGTGGATCCTCTAGGTATTAGACACCCCCCTCTCCCATAGTCACACACACACAAACACACACACATACACACATATACTACCATCCCTACCACCACACACACTTATTGCAGTGTACTGCTGTTATCGTTTTAACAGTTCAAGTGAAATATAGTAAGCTTCCTTATGTTTACCTCCTTTTCACCTCCCCCATCTATAGTTGTCTTAAATATTTCCTTTACAAACATTTAGAAACAGACAGTATGATAGGTTTTGCTTCCAGTACCAAACATGTATTTGGAAAATTCAAGAAGGGAAGTAAAGTCTATTTTTCAGGAGCTCATCTGATTTAGATCTAAGCCCTCAGACTTTTAAGCAGCCTGCTAAAGTAACAAATCAAAAACCACAACCCACAGAGATGTGGTTTTAATTACTTACTGTAACAGTATAAAGTAGAGAACCCATGGAACATATGATGAGGGCCATGTGTATCAGCTAAGAGATGAAAGTTAATGTTAATGCAATTTTATGGAACCTGGGACTGTGACTGGGATAAGGGAGAAAAGTAAGGGCTAGGACTAGAAAAGTACTGAGTGCTAAATCAGAATAGGGAATAGTAACTTTAAGATTTTTCCTTCTTTTTCTGATAAGGTCTCAGCAGAAGTTCCTGAAGACATCTACCCAGACTTCAGATAAAGAGACCTAGGAATAAATGCATTTTTTAGGAGTGCAAATATGCATGAAAGTGTGGTTTTTCAAAGAGCTGAGACCTTGACATTCACTCCACTTACACACACTCCACTTACATCAAACCTGGTGTGGGTAGAGCAATGCTCCTGAGAGGAGTCTATGAGGTAAGCAGTCCTAAAAAACAAAAATGACATACAGATTAACCAGGAGCTGAAATTCTTGGTGCTTCCCCATATTTTTGCTTGATATGTTCTCACTTCCTTTCTAATGATCCAAAATTTTTCTTTGTTTCATTTGTATTTTAGAGAACTTCCTTTTGCCTTTATTTTAGGGTAAATGTGACAGTGTCTTAGTTTTCCCTCATTTCCTCTTTATCTCTAAGATTATTTTCACTGGATATTGAATTCCAGAATGACGGGTCTTTCTTTCAGCAGTACTTCTATCTGTCTTCTATGGTTTCTGATGAGAAATCTGCTGCCACTCTAACTGCCTTCACTTCACAGGCAAGGTGGTACTTATCATCTTACTTTCGAGATTTTATTCTTTTTTTTATTGTTCAGAAGTTTCATTATGATATATATGGGCATGAATTTTTTTTTTCAGATTTTTACACTGTGTTTGACTCAACATCATGAGTGTCTTGTCAAATTTGGCAAGTTTCCTGCCACTATTCCTTCAAGTTTCTACTTCAGCCTCACTCTCTTTCCTTTATCTTTTATGGGACTTCAGTACTATGGAGGTAGATATTTTCTTCTAGTACCATAGATCCCTGGATTGTTGCTCCCTTTAAAAAAAATACTACATCATTTGTACTTTCACAATGGATAGTTTATATTTTTTCTCTCCTAGGGTTCACTCATTATTTCTTTTATTTCCTCCACTCTGCTATTGACACAAATTTTGCCACTGTCCATTCACTGAAATTTAAGCTAATTCTATTTCTCAATTCTAAAATTTTGCATTTGTTTCCCTTTTGTATCTTTTATTTCTTTACTGATGTTTTCTACTTTTTAATTTAAGTATGTTTATTGAAGTTTGGGTTTTTGTCTGTTAATGTTTTTTGTAGTCTTGACATGGTTTACCAAATCTCTAGTTCAATACCACCTTTTTTTTCTGCCAGTATGGTATGGTAAAGTCCCAGTTTTTAGTGGACTTTGCTGTATCATACTTAGTGGACATTATTTTTGGTGATGGGTGAGATGTTATAGGCTCTCAGTCTTTTTGTATTCACTTTCCTGCTGTGGGATCTTCAGTCTCATTTAATTCACCCCAACTTTCAGAGAATCTCTTGCCTTTCTACTTTAGGGTGACAATGGTAGCTGTACATGTTCTTGCCTTCTAATATGTCCTCCAAAAAACAGAAAAAGCAGAAGGAAAAATAAAATTACATTAAATCCATACCCTCAGTGTAGCCTGGAGCCAGAGCATGTCTAAACTTCAAAATAATTGTGGAGTAAAAATCCAAAAATATCAGGAAAACATCCTGCTTCATCCTTGTAAGCCTTTATTGTGAGAAGGGGAAACCTAGAAAGGCAGTAGGTAGAAAAGGAGAGTCATCCACCAAGCTATAGATGATCTAAATCCATGATGACAACAATTAGAAAATAGAAGTAAATTAGTAATTCTCTCTAGATCAGAGCAGTGTGTAACTTTCCAGTGAAGTATTTTTATGACTGCTCTAAGATCTTTTTAAAACAGTTGAATCACATCTATAGTTTTACCTAATTACATTGAAAGATAATCTTATCCAAGACTCATGATGATAAAATAAAGATATGAGTAAAAACTTGTGAGCCAGTAAACAAATATGTTGGAGAAAAATTTTTAAAAAATGGAAGTTATCTATGTTTTTAAAGAATCATAAAATTTATAAATCCTTTGCAAACTTATCACACCATTAGGGGAGATGACAGGAGCTTCACACAGACCAACAGCTGAACAAACACCAGGAATGAGTACTGACAAGTGTGAATGGAGTCATTATCTACCTTAAAGAAACATATATGTTATTGAGAGAAATTAAAGACATGTTTATATATAAAAAGATACAGTATTATAAAATAGTTATAGAGTTGCAAAGTAGTCTGCAAATTCAGTACAACTTCAAATAAGATTAAGAATAGATAAGAGTAGATATTGAGAAGCTAATTCTAAAATCCAAAAGAAATATAATAGTTTAAGTACAGACAAGGCATTCTTGGGAGAAAAAAAAATAGTACCTGATATGATAATCTAAAGTAAATAAGATAAAACAATGCTGGGAGAAAGAGAAGCAGAAGGAAAAAGAGGACAAAAAGAAAAAAAAAGAAAGGCCAAAAGGAAATAATTTTCCCTTGGAAAAGATAGCCCCCAAACTGACCTCCATATATGACCCATGACTATGACACTGGCGGTCTTATACTGCAATTAGGAAAGGGCAGTCTTTTCACTGTATGATTCTGAATCAGTTGGATATCTACATAGGAAAAAATATCTTTGTACATTAAAACAAACCAGAATGAACAAATAATTAATACTGAATAGATTTCAGAACTTAGTGTAAAAGACAAAACAATAAAGATTTTAAAGAAAATTTTAAGTGTATGAAAAATGCTCAATATTACTAATCATGAGGCATATGAATCAAAACCACAATGAGGTATCATTTTGCCACAATGAGAATGGCAATTATCGAAATTATCAAAAAATTTTAAAAATCTAGTGAGGAATTCAATAAAATGGTTCTCATAATTATTATTAACAATGATATGAATTAGTACAACCATTATTGAGAATATTATGAAATTTCTTCAAAAATCTCAAAGCATTATTTCCTTTGGATCTAACAATTCCACTGCTGGATATGTATCCAAAGGAATGAAATAATTATATAAAGGAAACAACTTCATGACTATGGTCATTGCAGCACTATTTATACACAAGGGCCAAGATATAGAATCTAGTAATATGTACACTGACAAATGAATTGTCAAAAGATGCGGTATTTATACATAAGTAAATAATATTTAGCCACAAAAAGGGACAAAATCATGAATTCATGTTATTTTCAGTAACATAAATGGAGGACATTATATTAAGTGAAATAAGCCAGGCACGGGACAAATACCACATGTTCTCACTCATTTGTGAAAGCTAAAAAAGTTGATTACATGGAAGTAGAGAACCGAGGTTATTAGAGGCTAAAAATGGAAGAAGGGAATGGGTATAAAGTAGATAATGATTGTCTAAATGCAAATGGTCATAAGAGAATTAGAGCTAATATTATATAGCACTATAGGGCAAGTGCCATCTGTTATATTTATACATTTCAAAATAACTGGAGAATTTAAAGTTTTCCAGTACATAAAAATGATAATGTTTGAAGACATGGAAATGGTAATTGCCCTGATTTGATGAATACACATTATACAACACACATACACACATATGTGTGTGCACATATATGTGTGTATATATATGTGAGATATATATATATATATATATATATATATATATATATATATATATATATATATATAATCACCCCATAAACTAGCACAACCATTACGTTAATAAAATATAATTAAAAAGAGAAAAGAAACCTTAAAATCATCTTCAGGATTTTAGAGTAGGAAATTCATTTTCAAATACAACACAAAAAGTGCTAACCACAAGGAGAAAAAAATGCTGAATCAAACTATATAAAGGTTAAGAACTTTTATTAAAATGTTCTGTTGGGAAAGTGAAGACAGGCCACAGTGTTTACATCTAAACTAAAATCTCATATCCGGAATAAAATATTCCTACACATTAAAAAAAAATAAAAATAGAGTGAAAGAGCTTAATTTTGAAATCAGCAAAAACCTGAATAAATACTTTACAAAATAAGGTGTCAACTACTTAATAAGCATATAAAAAATACCCACATCTGGAAGTTGTTTTAGTCAGCTTTTCCTTGCTGCCAAGGACAATGTAAAAGAGGAAAAGTTTAGTTGTGCCTCATAGTTTCAGAGATCTCAGTCCATAGATCAGTGTTCATATATAGATGAGTCTTCATCATGACTCTTCATCCCTAGACAGCCAAATCTGTTGCTCTGGGCCCAACATGAGACAGACCAGCATGGTGGAAAGGCATGGCAAAGGAAGGTAGCTCAGGACATGGCACCAGGAAGCAAGGGAGAGAGAGAGGGAGAGCGAGAACTCTGCTCACTAGAGACAAAATATATGCTCTAAAGACATACCCCCAGTGACCTCCCTTCTACAGCCGCATCCTACCTGCTGACATTTGCAACCTCCTCTCTTCCCAGGGACTTCTGTTTGTCCACAGAAGTTTTGCTTTCTTGATCTATTCCACAGATACGATTCTGGAACTTCATTTCACTTCACTTCTGGATTAGGTCCATTCTTTCTTTGGTTCCACATTTTCTTCCTTGGTTTAGTACCTTCTTCTTCAAATAACTGATAACATTTTTTCATTTCTGATTATTGTTATACTTCTGTGTCATTTCAGATTTGGTTGTCACTGATTTTTTTTTAAAAAAAATATGCTTTCCGAAAGACTAATCTGAAAGGTTTTTGACTTTTCAATTGGCTAATTAATTAATTAGTATATTAAAAAATATATTCTTGACAACCAATAAAAATATATTGTAGACTTAAAAAATATATATGCAGCTAAGCATTATGCACCTCTGATCATATCCTAGCATAGTTCTAAGCTATTTATGTATTAACTTATAAAATCATCACAGCGCCACTGAGAGATGCATACTATCATCTCCATTATAGAAACAGGTACCCAGAGGTGGTGCAAGGGCCAATTAAGCTTTTTCTCTAAGTGACTATGAAATTTAGTTGCTTTTGTAAGATTTCTGGAAGGTTTTTCTTGTCTTGCCACATTTAATTAACGTATGTCTCTGTTTTGAATTATCTTGAAGCTTCTTTCTTGTACTAGACATTTGTCAGTTTATGATCATCTGTAGTTTATAACAGTTTAAATATATTGTTGACAGTGTTTATGTAGAAATATAAATAAGAGCCAACACATTGTATGTAAAAGGGAAAAAAACAATACATTTATAAGCATTCACGTTTCATAAAATATAAATCGATATTGTTAGGGGACAGATAAATGAGGATGATGGGAACACAAGGTTAAGGGAATAATTATATAAAATAGGTTCACTGCTCTGATTTCCACATGCTTTCTTTTCCAAGAAATAATTTACCTGCAGCCCTTCCAGGCCTAAGTGGACAGAATAAGTAAGGCCCAAAATAATGTTAATATGAGGAACCCAAATTACTCTGAAGGGAGAGACTTTTGTGACCCGATCTTGAAACTCTTAGAAATAAGGATAATTCCTCCTAACCATAAAATCTGTCACAAGGTATGGTTAAAAATCTGATTAGAGGAAGCTTTCAACATGGCTGCAGGCACTGAGAGATCAGTTCTCTGACCTCTTCAGCTGCACGAGCAAAGGGAGCCTTAGACCGACAGAGTGCTGTTTGCTCAGGATCGCTGGGCAATGCTGGCCTGACGTGGACCTGGAGTGAGCAGTTTGCGCCCCTCAGAACACATGCCGAGCCCGGAGAGGGTGAATTCGGGCTTCCCATGCACAGTTTCTGTCTGATTGTCTGCGTCTCATCGCCAAACCACAGTGACTCAGCACTACGGACACTCCGGCTGAATAGAGGGGCAGCTCTTCGGTTCCTACGTGAGCCTTTTGAGGTGATACCAACTGAGCATTCTTAGGCAGTGGGCCCAGAATTGGGACGGGGCCTGGGAGAGCTGGACAGGACCCACCCTTCATATCAGACACCCGGCAAAGGGAACGAACAACAGCTCTTCGCATTGGACACCACCATGGCAGGGAACTGACGTCGCCAGAGATTCGGTGGAGGGGATAGCCTCATTGAGACCGGTGTCAACAGGTGTGTGACCCTCGGCCCCTCCTCTCGGCACAGCAGGGAGATCTAGGACCCCCCCCCCCCAGCTCTCCCATGAGCATGATTGTCAGACGGAGGGAGTCAGGAGCCGCGCATGACCCCCAGCTACCGCTCCCACCAGCACTGAAAACCGTCTCTTGCACCAGCTCCCAGGGCATGGCTACCGAAGGGCAGGCAGAATAAGCTGAAGGTTCCCAGCCCCCACGCTCCACAACCTTAGGGTCTGGGAGAATGGCAATCAGAGAGAGTGGGCCCAGTCATTCAAGAAAATAGGGCTCCCAGGAGCAGCAGACCTGGCATGTAGCCAGTTTTGTGGTGAAAGTCACCGATGAGTGGGACCTGGCTGGAGGAAAAGCAGGGCAGTGACTGGATACCAGGAAAGGTCCTGGGTGCCCAGGATTGGAGAGCCGCCCAGTGGGGGAGGAGGAGCCGCCTCACAGGGATTGGTTTCTGGGTATTAAGGGGAGAAGCTTGGCCCAGTGGGCACAGCTCCACCTACTGGAAGAGAAGTTAATCGAACTTGTAGACTGCATTTTTAAATTTTTTTTTAATTTTTATTTTTTAAAATTTTTTATTTTATTTTTATTTTAATTGTTATTTTATTTGTTTTTTTATTTTTTGTCTTTTCATTTCTTTTCAATTTCTTATTCCCCTTTTCTTGAATTCTACCTGTTTACTCTCATTTTCTTTAGCAACTTCTTCCCTCCCCTTCTAATACCTTTCCTTCCAAGCATTACTACACTGTTTATGTGTAATTTACTAAATGTGTATAGGTAAATGTTCCGAGGCATTATATACTGCTACCAATTCCCTAGCTACTCCAAAATACTCTGGACTATTCTCCTGTTAATATCCCTCGTTAGTAGAGGAATCTTCCAAGGTTGTCAAGATATACCAACCTCTATACTATCACATCACTTGACCTAAACATAAGTCCCAAGACCAAACCGCAGATCGCTATATGCCATCAGAATCCATACACAGTTTAAGGAAACGAATGAATCTGCTTTAAAGTGCAATAAAATTCATCATTTCTAGTCATAGTCTCACATCACAAAGGAGAGACTCCGGAGATACACAAAACCAAAATAAATTTATAGGAGTAAACAGTAACTCAGCAGTCAAACAGAACTGGAAGTAACATGAGCAGCCTGAAAAAGCAAGGAAGAAAAGGAATACAAGCAATGCAGGACAGCCTAAATCTACAGGAAAACCTAGAGGCATCAGAAAAATGGTCAAATAAAGAACTCAAGAAATACCTGACTCAGATGGAATGGAATCTTAAAGAGGACATGAGACCGCAAATTCAAACAATGAAAGAACACATTGAAAATGAATTATATAAACAGATAAAAGAAGCAAATAAGCAACTTTACCAGGAGATAGAGATTATAAAAAAAATCAAACAATAATCCTAGAAATGGAGGAAACTATAAACCAAATTAAAAACTCAAATGAGAGTATCAGTAGAAGAGTGGAGCAAGTAGAAGTCAGAACGTCAGACAATGAAGACAAAATATATCATCTTGAAAAGAGTCTAGCAAACTCAGAAAGGCTGGTAAGAAACCACGAGAAAAACATCCAGATATGGGATAACATAAACAAACAAACTTAACAGTCATCGGGATAGAGGAAGGTATAGGGGTCCAACCCAAGGGAATGAGCAATCTATTGAATGAAATAATTTTAGAAAACTGTCCAGATATAAAAAAGGAAACAGAAGTACAAATTCTAGATGCATACAGGACACCAAGTATACAAAATCAAAGTAGACCAACACCAAGATACATTGTTATGAAGATATCCAATATACAGAACAAAGAGAAAACATTAAAACCTACAAGAGAAAGGAGGCAGATTACATTCAGGGGTAAACCAATAAGGTTAATGGCTGATTTTTCATCACAGACGCTGAAAGTGAGAAGATCCTGAAACAACATATTTCAAACACTGAAAGACAATGGATGCCAACCAAGAATTTTGTATCCAGCAAAATTAAGCTTCAGGTATGACAACAAAATAAAAATCTTTCATGATAAACAAATGTTAAAAGAATTTGCAGCCAGAAAACCAGCATTGCAAAGCATCTTGAGCAAAACACTACACGAGGAAGAAATGAAATACAACAACCAAAACCAACAGTGGGAAGTACCTCAGTAAAGCGAGAGTAGGGGGAAAAAAAGCTAATCATAGATAAATAAACCAAATTAAAAAACACATAAATAATCAAACATTACTGGAAGTACAAACCATATATCCATAGTAACCCTAAACGTTAATGGCTTAAACTCACCAATAAAACGACATAGGCTGGTAACCTGGATTAAAAAAACAGATCCAAAAATATGTTGCCTTCAGGAGACACATCTGACTGGAAAAGACATACACAGGCTGAAGGTGAAAGGTTGGCAAAAATCATACCACTCACACGGTCCTCAGAAGCAAGCAGGGGTGGCCATCTTCATATCGAATAAAATCGACTTTAAGACTAAGTTAATCAAAAGGGATAAGGAAGGACATTATATACTATTAAAAGGAACGATTCACAAACAAGACATAACAATTACCAATATTTATGCACCAAATAATGGTGCTGCAACGTTCATAAAACAAACTGTCCTCAAGTTCAAGAATCAAATAGACCACAACACATTAATTATGAGTGACTTCAACACACCTCTCCCACCATTGGACAGATCCTCCAAATAAAAGTTGAATAAAGAAACTATAGAACTCAATAACACAATCAATAATCTAGACTTAATTGACATATATAGAGTATATCAACCATCACCAAGTGGATATACTTTTTTCTCAGCAGCACATGGATCCTTCTCAAAACAGACCATATATTAGGCCATAGGGCAACCCTTAGTAAATATAAAGGTGTGGAGACAATACCATGCATCTTATCTGATCATGATGGAATGAAACTGGAAATCAATGATAAAAGAAGGAAGGAAAAATCCTACATCACTTGGAAAATGAACTATATGTTACTGAATGATCAATGGGTTACAGAACACATAAAGGAGGAAATAAAAAAATTCTTAGAGATAAATAAAATACAGACACAACATATAGGAATCTATGGGACACGATGAAAGCAGTTTTAAGAGGGAAATTCATTGCCCGGAGTTCATTTCTCAAAAAAAGAAAAAAACAACAAATAAATGAGCTCACACTTCATCTCAAAACCCTAGAAAAGGAAGAGCAAAACAACACCAAATGTAGCAGAAGGCAAGAAATAATTAAAATCACAGCAGAAATCAACGAAATTGAAACAAAAGAAACTACTGAAAAAATTGACAAAATTAAAGTTGGTTCTTCGAAAAAATAAATAAGATCAACAGACCCTTAACCATGCTAACTAAGAGAAGAAGGAGAACTCAAATTACTAACATATGAGATGAAAAAGGCAACATCACAACAGATGCTACAGAAATACAAAAGATAATTAGAAATTATTTTGAAAACCTATATTCCATTAAAATAGAAGATAGTGAAGACATTGATAAATTTCTTAAGTCATATGATTTGCCTGGATTGAGTCAGGAGGATACACACAATTTAAACAGACCAATATCAATGGAGGAAATAGAAGAGGCCATCAAAAGACTACCAACCAAGAAAAGCCCAGGATCGGATGGGTATACAGCGGAGTTTTACAAAACTTTTAAAGAAGAATTAATGCCAATACTTTTCAAGGTATTTCAGGAAATAGAAAAAGAGGGAGCTCTTCCAAATTCATTCTATGAGGCCAACATCACCCTGAATCCTAAACCAGACAAAGACACTTCAAAGAAAGAAAACTACAGANTCCAATTGGGGTGATCTGTCCACCATGCTGGCGGTCCGCTGGGCCTGTTCTCCTGGTTGGTCGCAGGTCTGCCTACCTTGCAGGCGCCCTAATCCCATTCTTTATGAACAATTATGTTGGGCACATAGAATATAATTGTTTCTGCTTCAATACTTGCCTTCTCTGGTAGGAATGGCCCTCAGACTGGAGTACAGGGAGAAGTTACTGATTGAGATGATAAAAAATTCGGAAAGAAACTGTTTTTCTCTTCAGTGTTTTATAATACCATAAGTAAACTCACATTTTTTTATTGGTTTTATTATTTTTTTAAATACACAACAATAGTGGAATAAATTACAATCCTTATTACACATATAGAGCACAATTTTTCATATCTCTGTATATAAAGTATGTTCACGCCAATTTATGCCATTATACATGTACTTTTTTTACATTACAATTCTTAATATACATATATATCACAATTTTCATATCTCTGTTTGTATATAAGTTATGGTGACACCCAATTCAAGTCTTCATACATGTACTAAGGGGATTAGCAAGGATGCTGGAATGTGATCATTATACAAAGTGATAAATTAAGGCAAGAGTTTGTGTATTAAATGTGAAAGTACCTGAAACATTTTGTTCATGGTATGATAGTCTATTCTTGTGTGTCTGCTAGCCAGAAATACTTTTCTTTCTTTCTTTCTTTCTTTCTTTCTTTCTTTCTTTCTTTCTTTCTTTCTGGAGAGTGGAGTGCAAGGAAACAAAATTAAAATTTTAGAAGTACAAGGAATTATTTTGTAATCCATGTCTAATAATTCATGACAAAAAAGAAAGATAAGTTTCTTCATTACAGAAACTGTTCTGGGGGCTGGGGTTGTGGCTCAGTGGTAGAGCCTCACCCACCATGTGCAAGGCACTGGGTTCAATCCTCAGCACCACATAAAAATAAATAAATAAATAAATAAAATGTAGAAACTATTTTGAATGTCTCCATGACACTGGAGGTAAGGAATTTCTCCTCCTCCTCCTCCTCCTTCTTCTTTCTCCTCCTTCTTTTTCTATTTTCAATTATATCTACTACAAACACATTTTTGCCAAGGTCAAAGAGAAATTTATTGTGATAACTTTAAGCAAAAACTTGAATTCTTGAAGTCTGAGAAGCACTTCTATAATATTGGGAAAAATTCCCACTTCAAAATCAATCTTTATCCCTCTTTGGTCCTTTACTCATGATCTCATAGTATGCTTTCATTTACAATACTGTGCATTGTTTTTGTTTGTCTGGTATCCCGAAATCCTTTGTGGGTCGTGAACTGGTCTTGTTCTTATTTTAAAGTATGCATGATTTCCACTTGTCACTTGTGGGAGGCTGACATAGCATATGACCAGCGTTTGCTTCCCCTCCTGATCAGTGTGGCACTGTTGGTCACCCTGTGATCTGGTTGCTTAAATAACTGAAGTTGGTAGCCCCCATCTTGAGGGTAAAGAAAATGCAAATGTGTCTTCGTGCATGGGCGTGCCTTCCTACATCCCCAGGGATGGAGCTACACTCACCTCTTCCTTTGTGATATTACCCCTTGCCCTGTTTGGGATAGAATGTTTCATGGAAACACCCTTTGTGTGTCCCCTTCTCTTACTCTGCCCTTGGGTGTGGCTTTCCTAGATGTCAGTCAACCTGATGACAGCAGACATCATGAAGACTCAGTCCCTTGAAACCTGACCCCTTGCTTCATTTGAATGGCTTCTCCTCAATAAAAGGGGTCAGCACACGCTCTCTTTCTGTGGACCCTTAAGGTCAGAGGAGCCATCATAGCACCCCCAAAGTGGTGCTATGATGGTTATTTTGTGCAGCCCAGTTATTTCAGTTCCCCTGGAGTGACTCCTTAGTGTTCTGTGGAGTGAAACATGACAGTCACTTGGCTCCTAGTCTTGCCTTCAATGTTCACTTCTAACTGGTCCATTGATGATATTATAACCTACAGTCATTACTCCATGCATTGAGCTGGCAGAATCACATCTCCGAATATATATATTTTCACTTCTTCTAGCTCCAACTTGGTCAAGTAACTGATTGTACATTCCTTCCATTTGCCTAAGTGTCTGCTACCTGAAACCCATTTCTTGTTGTACTACAAAGCAAAAGAAAATGACTGATTCAAATTCTACAATTTTCAGTTCACCACATGGATTAAAAGTAGAGATGTTCTATGACTGTGTTAAAATATTTTGTTGCTTAGAATCAATGACTAGACTTGTCAAAAGCCAAATCAGAATTGATTCCATTGCTTGTTAAAATAACAATTTAGTTGAATTTAAGATCTACCCAGGTTAATTTATGTGAGAGCTTTTGGCATAATAAGGCAGCTATTTAACAGGAGCAACTTTGAGGAGGTAGGTGTAGAGGAGGATTTGAATGACTCAGATTCTCCTAACCCTTAAACTGTTGAGCTTATTTGATTTTGTTTCTGTTTTGCTCAATGTCTCTGTTGTAATCTTTCCTTATGGAAATATCTTACAAAGGGAAGTCAGTTTTACCCTATAACACTCTTACCATTTTTTTAACTATTCCTACGACTCCATGTATATCATAGAAAATTTTTGTTGTGAAATAAAATGTTGATAGTTTGTATCAACAGTATCTGAAAATTATGTGGAAATGAATGCTGTTTCTGATAGGCTAAGGAAGAGAAAACATACTTTTAGATTTGGTTAAATAATTGTAATGATCCAGGCATAAGAGATTTCAAGTATACTTAGGCAATGATGAGAAAGAAAAAGGTATTTTTCATTATTGCTCATTATTTGCAAGGTAAACTAAAAATTTCACACATTAGTAACTTACTCTAAATTAAATCTATACACTTAGAAATCCTTAATGTATTTTGACACCCAAAATAATAGAGAGACAGAAATATTAAAATGAATTTATCATATGTACTCTTTTCATCCACACATGGTTCATATTAACAATGTGGCCTGGAAATATAATTCCTTTATTAAGTTCTTAGGAAGTAGATTGGTAAGGAAATGTCCAATAGCTTTCAAAAGTGCATTAGTGGATATTTTTGAATATGCTTATGGGCAAGTTTGCCCAGTGATTTCAGTGGTCATAGATGAATAGGTGACAGAGGCTGATCAAAAGTATGCTAGGAATTGTTAATATAAAAGGCTAAAGGGCCAAATCACAATAAAATTTTTCTCATCTCAGAGCTATTTGATAAATTCTAATCAATCATTTGATTCAATAACATTCATGATCTAATTGGGAAAACAAGCATCATCATTGCAAATATTTACAATTTTTATTTACAATAGAGAAATTTTAACTCAAGGACTTGGTTATACAGTAATAGAGTTTCTAGGAGGCAACCCAGAGATTACCAAAAAACAAATGTCAAGAGTTGACTACTATCAACTAAAGTTTACCTCAAAATAGATTTAATGGAATACCTCCCCATGTAATAATTATTTCTTCAATGCTAGCCAATACATATAGACATGATTTCCTCAGGAACTATCAGAATCCACAAACTAAAACTCAAGTAAAACTAAAACTTTCTACTAAATATTGTAGAATGGGCTCAGTAATATGGTGATCCCCTATAACTCCATAAATCAACGTCAACACTACTGGAGTTAGGACACATAACATACTCAGGTTGATGGTTATCTCATGGTCTGAGTGCAATAAATGTAATTTGTTGTTATCATTGCCATTATTATTACTTTTATCTTTGAAAGAGTTACAGAAAATATTATCAGCATTAACTATATAAAACAATGTAGAAGTGGTGATTTTTCTCATATTCCTAATTAAGTTTCTAGCTTCATTGATAAGGATTAAGTATTTAAAAAAATGATAGTAATAGTGAGCTGCTGAGAGCCATTGCCAAGTAGGAACGACACATGGCAATTTCTTTGTCAGCCTACCCAATGTTGCTTAAAGGAAGGACTCTCCATATTGACCCAGGTCATTTGCAGTGACATTGCATGTAAGGTGACCTTGCTCAAGGACCAGGGTGGATCCGGGTTTAGGGCGGATCAGGGTTTAGGGCTCTCCTTGGGTTTAGGGCGGTTCCAGGTTTAAGGTGTACCCTGCTGGGAATAGGGCGTATCCTGCTGCCTCAGGCTCACCCGCTCCTTGAGTTCCCCTTGAGTTCTCACGGGATTCAGAGAGTATTTGGGATGCAGAAAGTGGAATTTGGCGGAGAACGTGGATTTCCCCAGAACGTGTATAGAGTGCCGGTGTGAGTTCGGGAATAAAGAATTGCTGTTTGAATCTACAAATGTGTGAGTGGCTCATGATTTTGTGCCCAGCCATACTGCGGCAGTGAGCTTAATGAAACAGATTAAATATTCAGATGTAGTCTTTGGTACCTGTTATGAATCTCAGCAGATTATTTTTTATATATTTAATAGATGGAGAATAACTAAAATTATTTACTTTTACCCAGTAGATTATCTTTACCAATAAAAGTATAACCATTCTTTTCTGATTCATAATTTTATTCTCAACATCCCTGGCCATATCTTCAGCCCAGATTATATAATTTACATGGATAATATCATGCCCATAAACTCTGGAAAAAAATCACAAACTACTTTATATATCTTGGAAAGACATATTGGAGAATGATAATTTTTTTATACATGGATAGTATCATGCCCATAAACTCTGGAAAAAAATCACAAACTACTTTATATATCTTGGAAAGACATATTGGAGAATGATAATTTTTTTTACATTTATATTAAGTCTAACATCCAATAATATGGATATTTGGCCATAAAACTTTCAAAGGGAGCGAGGTACACTAAGAGGAACACTTTGTGGTCTATGTTAAATTTTAGAGGTGACCTATAATGTATTTGGATTTGTATTCTAATTCATCTACAGAATTCAAGATAGATATTTGGTATCAATTGGACACAGAAATATAAAGTTTTAAGGTATAAAATCTCTAATACATGTAGAGCTGCAGTTTTTCTTTAGTGGAATCCATTGTTTCAGATACTATGTAGATAGAATTTCCGTATGGAGCTAGTGGCCAAGTCCCCCAAGGAGAAATACAGTGAAAGTCACCTCATTTGGAACAAAAGGCCTCACAAGAACAATTAGAAGAGGGAAAGTTTCTTTTAGGGCTCATAGTTTCAGAGGTCTTAATCCATAGACAACTGACTCCATTTTGGGCGGGGAAAGAAGAGTATGGAGGAAGAAAGGGGCCCAGAACATGGCAGATATATAGCCCAAAAGCAAACTACCCCAAGGACCTACATCCTCTATCCAAAATCTACATGCCCACAGTTACCATTAAGTAATCCCTATCAGAGTATTAATGCAAGATTAGGTTAAAACTTCTCATAGCCCAATCATTTTGCTTCTAAGTTTTCTTGCATTGTCTCTCACATGATCCTTGGGAAACACCTCACATCCAAATCATAACAAAACCTTTTGTAAAAATTATTCTATTTTTGAGGAATAATGTGACACTTGATTACTGATGAGAAGAAATGGCTTATAATGTGATAGAGGTAGCTCATCATGAACTGAACATTATATAATCAAATTAAATACAAAGCAGTCTTCCATCATCATGCAGGAACTGTGTACATAGTGCTTTTTCCTGATCAGTTCCCAAGGCATGATGTAATGAGCAGGTTACTTATATTTTCAACATGCCTCCATTTGAGGACTCCCCCCACATCTCTCCATATAAATTAATGATTCATGAAGATTTGCCTATGAATAGAAGAGGAAAACAGTCTGACTCACAGACAGCCCTTTATATTACGTGTTTTTCGTCTGGAAATATATTTTGCAATGTTCTCTCACTACTCAAGGGTGACCGTTTTGGACAGAAAAAAAAGAAATTCTTCAAGTGAGCAACATTGGTAGAACTTCATTTCCTAGTTTCTATAAATTATCTCTACCAATAAATGTGGAGGACTTTATAGATTGATCTGCTAGTCAGAGATTTGGAGTTATCAGAATATTATCAACAGGCAGAACAGTAAAGCATCATGGGAATGTGGCTGAGGTTATAATATTTATGTACTTACACCATATTCTACAACTACTGCAAGAAAGGTGTTTTGCCATGATAGCTAAATTTCAGGTAAATGTCAATCATGTTCCCGACAATCATTTATCTCATGGTTGTTATTTATCTTAATTTAATTATCTGGAATTTGTAGCCATAAAAATGCTGAGTTATCTGGAATTTGTAGACATCAGGTTGCTATTTTAAGCATATTATCTTGTTAATAGAATTATTTATAATCTTACTGTTCTCTCATTCAATTCTGGGTTGCATTGTGTCCTCAAATAGATATGTGAAAACCCTAGTCCCCAATTCCTGCAAATAGAATTTTATTTGGAACTATGCTCTTTGCATATATAATTAAAATGAAAGTTAAACAAATCATGCATAATTTGATACAACTAGAATCTTTATAAGAAGGGGAGTAGAGACTCAGTCACATGGAGGCAGAGCCATGGTCGCATGGAGGCAGAGATTGGAATGATGTATCTACCAGGCAGGTAATGCCAAGAATTGCCAGAAACCACATGGTTTGTGGTCACATGATGATAAAATCAATTAATAGCACATTTCTAAAAAATACACAAATGCAATAACAACAACCAGAAATCAACTTTTATTCAACTTTCCTTCCATGTTTTCTTTTTTCTTTAAATAACTATCAACTCTCTTCTCACCTTATTTTAAAATCTTTAGCACACTGCAATTTTGTTTCAATAACTAGTTATCTTTTTGGTGCTATTATTGAAGTTATGAATGAATTCTCTGTGATCCACAGAACTTTCATGTGAGTCTCTTAATTGACATTCTGTCCTTCTTTACACTGTGTTTCCTTAAATTTCCTTATGCTTTGACTTCCCTAAGCCAACTATTTTCTGGGTCCATGTTTTGTCTTTAACAACTTCCTTGCTGAATTCTATTTTTATTTCCCCTGTGTCAGTACTAACCCTAAGAAATATTTCTTATCCTATTATTCTGCACCAATGTTTCCTAAATTGAGAATGATGTTCATGTAATGTTCTCATGAAATACAATTGTTCAATAAGTTCGGGATGTTATGTATGTCATATACCTGTCAAAATACATGTAAGTGACTCCAAAAAAACTTTTCATTCAAGAAAACGTATTGATTTTGTTTAATCAAAGTTGCCAAAATATTTTGACCATGACATCTTTGTGCATTTGTGTGTGTGTGTGTGTGTGTATAAGTTCCACAGTACTTTGTGAAACAATGCTCTTGCATTAGTCCGTTTTGTGTCTCTTACCAAAATACCTGACAATATCAATTTAAAGGAGGAAAGTTTATTTGGGGCTCCCATTTTCAGAGGTTTAGTCAAAGGTAAGCTAACTGAGTCAAAACATCATGGTAGATGGTGCTGGTGAAGGAATGCTGCTCACCACATGGAAATTGGGAAGTAAAGAGAGAAAGGAGAAGGGGCCACTCTGAAGATAAACCCTTCCCAGCCATACTCCTAGCGACCACCTCCTTTGGCTGTGCCCTGACTGCCTATAATTACTACCCAGTTGTCCATTCAAACTGATACAGACTGATAAGGTTCCATAACCTAATTATCTCATCTTTGAATTTTTCTGCATTAAAACAAGAGCTTTGAGGGGATGTCTCATACTCAAACCCTAACAGTGCTACACACTATTCCTGTTTTTATAAAGTCCATTTCTACTCTTCCAAAATTTCCTTTAATCATTGATTTTCAATATTTTTAAATCTAAATTTCTCTCGTAGGTTCCAAACCCATATTTTTAAATGTCAGTTGATTCTTATCATTTTCATTCACTATTTGCACCTGAAATTTTACTTATTCACAAATAAGCTTTGTATGCTAGTGAATAAATCTATTTCTTCTAAGGATTTGTCCACCTTTGCTAATACTAGCAAAATCAAACTTGTTATCAAGAAAGCTGAGAATATTTTGACTTCTCTTTCTTAATGAATCATTAAATTCATCTATTTCTACCTTTAATTATCTTTTTAAGCTGTCATTTCTCTTTTTTTATCATTGCTGATGTTTTAGTTCAGTCTTTCATTGCATCAAACCCTTATGATTATAATAGTTTTTGTTGTTGTTGTTGCTATTGTTTTTTTTAGATGGGATTTTATTAAGTTGTCCTGGCTGATCTTGAATTTGTGGGTTTGAGCAATCCTCTCTTCTTAAATATCAAGCAAGGCCTATAAGCATGTACTACTACACCTGACTTGATGGAAATAATTATATATCCTTCTCCTAAATGGAACACAGACATCTTTCTAGAATGAAAATGTCAGATATTCTGTATATACAGTACACTTGTAAAAATCATTTGCTTGTGTTCCATTACCTGAGTTAGAAATACAAAAGACAATGATATCGAGGGATATTATCCTCAATTATTTACTCTTTGCTTCACAAAACCCACACTGTAACCAAACAGAGACAAGTTATCTTCATTCAAAAATACATACTGTTTCACACAACTCTATTTTAGTCTTTCAATTTTCTTTGACCTTGCTTATTCCTTGCCAACTTTTATTCAATTTTCTTGGTTCAATTAAAATGTTTTCAGCAGTATGAAGCATTACATGATAAAAAGGATGAGATACTATTTTTCTTTCTTTATTAAATTCTCTGAATATCATGTAACTCCCTCTATTGAGGCACTTACCAGAAAAAAACAGACACTTAAAAAAGTAATGCATAGTTGTCAAGTAAATACATTATAAAAATTTGATTTTAAATAGTGAAAACAAGTCTTCAGTGTTGAATGTATACTATTTAAATCTTGGAAATAGTTATCTATCACAAAGAAAAGCTAATAATTCTTGGATGATACTAAACGTCAAAGAATTTGGCATTAATCTACATCATTAGAAATATAATTTGATTATTGTGAGAAAGAAATAAATGGTAAAATTTAAAGAAAACCACTTTTATTTTCATTATTATGTTTGTAATTATTATATCTGATTCAAACCATTATTTTAAAAATTTTATGCCAAAATAACCTTCAATTAAAATGTATCCCTACATTTAATTAAAAAAATTCTATGAAAGCTGTCATATAACATTAAAAACTTAATATTTAGAGAAATTAAATACTGAAGTTTATTTTTGTCATTTTTAAATACTTCTTTTGTTTTTTCCCCCTTGATATGGCTGTGGCTCATTACTTCTGTTGAACATAGTAGAATATGAATGTTGGTTCAGCCTCTCTACTGGATTTCTTTATAAAAGTTGTCTTAGAATTGAACAAATATACTAGTTTGAGCTTATCTCCTTTGTCTTTTATTAAAAGTTATAAATCTTTTTTCTTTCACATCCAAAAAACCATAGAAGGACAAATTTTGTATTTGTACTTTTTTTCTTTTATGAAAGAGAAAATAAATAGCTAACTATTTGAAACTGAGAACCTGTTTCCTGAAGGATTAAGTCACTTTTGTTGAAACTTGCACATGGATGGGTGGTATGGTAACTTTAAAAGACCTGGCACATACTCTTTCGTCAGGAACAATTTTTCTTCCACCTGCCTCTTTAGTTTTGTTTTAGCAGGTGTGAGTGTTTTGGGGTTTATTGAAAACAGAATGAGTTACAAAAGTCCCCCCATCCCCCTCCAACCCCACCTTTGAAATTGAATTTTCCTTTAAGTCAACCTTACATTATGGATTTGATTATTGGTCAAAACATTCAGGGAGACAACATCTCCATCGTTTTGTGTACAAGGATCCCTCAATAATTATGAACAAAGAAGCTTGATTAAGTAGGAAACATTTAATTTGCCATGTTCTTTAACAGTTTTCAGATTCAATTGAGGTCATTTTAGAGGTTTTATGTTTGCTTTCAGCTGTTATTTTTGGTCTGATCCTCATACAATAGGCCTTTAAATGATAAATTACCATTTATATTCTATTGTTATCAACCCATATATGTATGTGTGTGTATTTACATGTGGTATGTCTATACATATACCATATATGTTTGTATATGTACATATGCATGTTTGTGCATGTGTGCACGTACATAAATATAATGTTAGCATTTCTTTTTGATTCTATCCAACTTAACAATGACCCTATTGTGTTTTTGTTGTTGTTGTTGTTCTTAATGATAAACCTACTCATATAAATAAACTTATACTCAGTAAAATATTTTAAGTAAATTGCACTGAAATTGAATTTAGGCTTTACTTTTTTAAAGGTCAGAGTAAAATTACTTAATCTTTTCCAAATATCATTCTTAAAACATTCAGGTTCCATTTCTTAAAAAAATATCACAGAAGATAGAGATGAAATGGGTCTTTATGAATCAGAAATTTTTAATTCCTTTTACTATTTCCTAAATTAGAATTAATATTTCTTCCCTCAAGTATTTTAAATGCTCTCTTTGAAGAATTTCAGTACTATTCACAACAGCTAAGATACAAATTCAGTGCCCATCAACACAGGGCTGGACGAAGAAAATGGGGTTACATAAATTCAATGCAACACTATTCACCAATACAAAAGAATGAAATTCTGTCATTTGCAGTAACATGGACTTTGAGATCATAATGTTAAGTGAAATAATCCAGGCACAAAAAGACTAACTATACATGATTTCACTCATGTGGAATCTAAAAATATTGACTTCATAGAAATAAGAGTAGAATAGTGATTATCAGAGTCTGGGGAGGAGAGAAGTGAATGGGATGAGGAGGAATTGGTTAATTTTATACTGCTAGACAGGAGAAATAAGTTCTGGAGTACTATTCCACAGAAAGGTAATTATGGCTCACAACATTGTATAAATAAAATAGCTAGAAGAGAGGGGTTTGAATGTTCTTATACAAAGAAATGATAAATATTTGAGATGACTGATAATTTAAATAGTCTAAGATGATCATACATAATGTATACATATACCAAAATATTACAGTGTACCTCATAAATATATACTATTATCTGACAAATCATTAATTAAAAATAAAGGTTCAAAATTTTAAGTTCAGAAAAAGTAACTTTTAAACATCTTATATATTAAAATAGTTTATTTTATACAATATTCTCATGGATATAAAAGTACTGCTAATAAACCAATACTATAAGCCTACTTAAATAAGCTTATAGAACATTTATTAAAATACCTGAATATAAAGGAAGTCATTTAATAAAATGCCTAAAAGGTTAGTTTTAAAGGAGATCTTCCAGGCATAAAGCTCTATATTGTAGAGTGAATAGAGATCATACTTATTTAAAATAGTTTATTTCTTTTACCTTTATTTATCTGAGTTTGGATTTTAAATTATCATATTCATGAAAAGTGTTTATCACAATGCCTATAAGACAGAAAATTTAGCTTATTTATGATACCTCACCAGTGCTCAAAATTAAACTTCTGTAATCTAGAATTAATTTCTTGACTTCAACTAATTGTAGCAATAAAATGTTGAAATGTTTTCCCAGCAAAAATACACACAGAGAGACTTACAGAGAGAGACTTGTACAGAACAGTAATCCAGTAAATCATACCACTTGTTACTGGGTGGGTGATGCCTGTCAATCTAAGAATTTGGGAATATTCAAAATGAATTGGGAAAGTTGTTTACAGTTAAGAAAATGATTGCAATCTCAGAAAGAAAAACTGGGTTTAAATTCCAAGACTTTATAACAAGACAGTTGTAGGAGATACAAGGTAGAAAAGAGACATTGATTTAACTTGTAACCTTCCATGACAGTTTTTTATAAACTTATTTCACCAAATCTTATCATTGAAAGGAGAAATTTTTTTTTTATTTTATAAAATGTCATCAAAGTGGTAAATGTCTCAACCCATTCACAAAAAAAGGAAAATAAGAGGAAGTATAATAAATTTTAAAAAGACAGAAAGTAATAATCTCAAAGTAAGAAAATATAAAAAAACAGAAACTATAATCCACATTTACAAAATATCAACTCTTGGATTGTCAATATATTTTATGTGTTACGTGGTTAAAAATGCCTCAGAATGTGCAGAAATAAGTAAATTACAATAATCAATAGGGTGAGTATGAATAAATAAACTAGAAAAATGATGAGAATAGGAATGGATTTATCAATTAGAAAA